>NC_092143.1:40137574-40762574 GCF_043159975.1 Macaca nemestrina
TTTGCCACTTCCCTTTAGCCTCCCAGTAACCCCTTGCAACTCTGATCATGAGAGGGCTGAAGTTCAGAGACCACCTCACCCACTTGAGATTACCAAATACTGGCCAAAAGCAGGGCTTGGGTGCAGAAGGTATATTTTTCAGGTTGAGAACTTTCTGTTACACGCTTCAGCTCTGTAGAGAATGACTCTTCCCAGAAATATAATTGGAAAGGTAGGGTCCATAGGGTTTCTGGGTCTGGAGTTCAGATAAGAATACCAAAATCTCGAAAGAAACATGAAAGATGAATTCTGTGAGGAGTTTCACTGAGTCTAGTAACTCGAATGAGTTCTGGTGTTAGTTCATAGCCTTACTGCCTATTAAAATGAAACCTCTCTTAGCAGGAATCAGATTTAAGTTCAACTCATTATAGTTTGCTCAGAGTGAGCCACGCAAGGTCTAGAGCACCGGGTTTGATTGAAATACCAGGAAGCTGTTTGGTCTCTTCCAGTCCACATGTAATTAGATATCCACAGGGTGCCAGTGTCGTTATCCCCTGCGCACTGCGAAGGCTATATCAGAAGCCCAGGACTTCACTTCTTTCCTCAAGGAGTTTAGAATATCATAGGGAGGCCTGATTTATGCACCTAAAATAGACTTTTAAATGTTAGCATAAAACAAAACATATCAAGGGTCAACATGTACAACAGTAGGATCCACAGGCAGTCGGCATAAGGAGAGACCAGTGTTGAATGGAGATAAAGGAAGGATTTTCTTTGGACTCAATCCTGCCCATCCTAGCTCTGCCTGGCTACAGTTTCTCATAAACCCTCAACTCACAGTTCCAGAACAATTCCATCTATTATCCCAGTTTTTCTTGAACTTTTTGACCACAACACACAATTAAAAAATTACTTTCTATGACAACTCAGTACTCACCTACAAAAGCATAAAGAAGCAGTACTCTTCTGGACTGTTTCCTTCATTTCTCTAGATTCAGGGTCCACCCTCATCTATCCTGCCTTTCTCCCCAGGTAGCAGATGCAAGGGGACCATGTCAATGGGCTCCCTTGCCCTCCAGCCAAAGGTGGGTATGGCCGAAAAGAGGCATCATTAGGAGATAGGGATGGCAAGAGGGGAGTGGTATTGGGGCATGTTGCATACCAGCTCCCACTTGCCAGCTGGTGTGTGATGTCTGCCTCCCTCTTCCAGAGATCCCAGCTTCTGTCAGGCTGCCCTCTCCATACAGTGTTCTGGAAGTTTCTTTCTCTTTACCTTCTTTCTCCTGTTATTACGCCTAGATATTGTACCATCTCTTGTTGATCTTCTCTTTGCAAACAGTCTTCTCTTTGCAAATAAACTCTCCACAAATCATTCAATTTGGCTGTCATCTGTTTCCTGAGTTTCTAAGTGATACAAGCCCTTACCCTGACCATGTGCGATGCACTCCAGTGTTCTTTATTCCATTATTTTTTAAAAAACAACTATGTGGCTGGGCACAATGGCTCACAACTGTAATCCCAGGCATGGGATTACTTTGGGAGGCCAAAGAAGGCAGATCACTTGAGGTCAGGAGTTCAAGACTAGCTTGGCCAACATGGTAAAACCCCATCTCTACCAAAAATACAAAAAATAAATTTAAAAATCAGGGAACCTGTGATCCCAGCTACTCGGGAGGCTGAGGTAGGAGAATCGCTTGAACCCGGGAGGGGAAGTTTGCAGTGAGTGAGCTGAGATCACGCTATTATACTTCAGCCTAGGCAACAGAGCAAGACCCCATCTCAAAAAAATAAACAAATAATAATAAAAAACCAACTATGTCTCTCACTTCATTGATTTCACAACTAATGGGAAGTGACCCATAGTTTGGGAAACGCTACTTACTGTCATCAACAATAACTGAGCTAGTTGCAACATAAACCTTATGCCCAAATGAGGATTGTTTGGAATTTGTCTTATGGCCTGGATGTGCCTCTGGCTAACCTGGCATTCATGAACCTGAAGCCTCTCCTCCATATCTGGTCTCCTTTTGAAGTTATCATCCCGATAACTAGGTGTCTTTCAGCTTTGGCTGCTAGTTTTACCTAGTTCCTAGTGGGCCTGAAACCTGGCCTGAGTTTGAGCCCCATGGTCTGGTGTATTAGTTTCCTAGGACTGCTCTAACAAATTATCACAAACCAAGAGGCTAAAAACAATATGAATCCATTGTCTCACAGCCCTGGAGGTCAGATGTCTGAAATCAAGGTATCAGCAAGGCTCTGTTACCTCCAGGGAACCTAGGAGAGATCTGTTCATTGTCTCTTCCAGCTTCTGGTGACTGTAATAATCTCTGGGCTTGGGGGCTGTATCTTCTAATCTGTGCCTCCATCATCACATGGAATTCTCCTATCTTTGTCTTTTCCTCTGTATGTTTCTTGTAAGGATACTTGTCATTGGATTTAGGGCCTACCCAGATAATCCAGGATGATTTTGTCTCAAGATCTTTAACCTAATTATATCTGCAAAGAGCCTCTTTCATGGGGTCTGTGAATTAAACATGGGCATATCTTTTGGGGCCACCATTCAACCTACTATATCTAGTAATTTGACAAACCTACCAGTTGTTATCAGCTCCCTTGCAGAACTTGTCCCAGGTGAATCTCCCTGCTGGGCATTCACCAAGCAGGTCAGCACCTGTAGATAACAAAGCCAGGAAGATCAGGCTTTGAGCCACTAGATTTGGAACTGCTGAGCATGTTGTTTGGAGGCTAACTTCCTCGGTGGGCCAGTGCCTCCGTTCTAACAATACTCCACCAAAATTTCTTATTTTCCTGGCTAACTGACTCAAGGAAGCATGAGGTGTTAAACTATGAAGCAAGGAAGATGGGTCCTGAAGAATGGAAAGAGTTTTGAAAAGTGAAAGAAATCGCAAAAAAAAAGACACAAGGTATCCCTGTTCTTTAATCAAGCAACTCATTTGATTTGATGCTCAGATTGGCCGTAGCATCCCCTTTGAAGGTCTGTGAAAGCAAAGGGAACGTCTTTCTTGCATGACTCTCTAAATTTCTAAGACTAATTTCTCTTATACACTGAACAATATCTCCCTGTAAAAATAAAAAGTGCTACTCACTTCTTTCAAAGATTATTTCATGAAATTGGCTCTTCATAGGAGTCTGGCTCCATCTCCTGTTCAGGAGCACTGGGGCATGTCCACCTTTTGTGCCAGGGGCTGGGCTTTCTCAATCAACCTGTTGCATGTTGCTGTTGTATCTGACTTTGCAAATGTCAGCTCGCATACATAGAGCTGAAGGTAACTAGTTGGCATTTTTATGAGCTTTTATTCTTTATTGCATTGCTTTAAGAAGAAAAAAATGGAATTTAAGATTTTATAATCCTAAATAACCCACATTGCATTTATTATACATCCAGCCCATAAGCCTCTGATCATGAATATTGACTATGCTAAGTAATGACAAGGGGAGAGAGTGGTTGCTTGAGCCTTCTGAATGTTGGCAGCTGAAGAAAGCTGTGGTTTTCATGTGGTTTGCATGTCTCAACAGCATTGAGGAAAGTGGTCAAGCCAGAGAAGAAAGCTGCTTCCCTTCCCCTGTGGAATGGAGGCTGTACAGTCCTACCCTCTCTGAGAACCGTCTCATCTGAAAACTGTTGAAGTAGATGAAAATAATCTGAAATTTTCCGTGAAGAAGATTATGCCCATCCACAGGATTTTGAGCCACTTTCATTGCCTTGGTATGGCAGTCTTCCATTCATGAAAAGTATAAGTCACCTGCAGCCTGCATTGTTTCCTCTTTAAACACTTTTATCTGGCTTCCCACGGCAAGCCATTAGCAGCACTGTAAAGTGATACAATCTATATAGTGGAAGTAAAGTGGACTTTGACAGCTGAAGCATAGATTTGAGTCTTGAACTGTTCCCCACTGCCTTGTGAACCTGGGCTAGCTATTAAGAAGCCTCTGAGCTTTTATTTTCTTGTTATAATCCAGGAATAATAGCAATATTTCACTTATGGGCTTGTTATACAAGTTAAATGAGTGTTTGGAGGTTGGTCCTAGTGGGAGGAGTTTGGGTCATGGGGGCAAATCCCTCAGGAATAGATGAAAACCCTCTCATGGGGGTGAGTGAGTATTGTCTCTCTCACAGGAATAGATTATTTCCCACATGACTGAACTGTTAAAAAGAGGCTGGCTTCCCCTACTTTTCTCTCTTGCTTCCTCTTGCGCCATTTGATCTCTTTGGACATGCCTGCTGTCCCACTTTCCACCATGAGTGGAAGCAGCCTGAGGCCCTCACCAGCAGTAGCTGCTCAATTATGAACCTTCCAGCCACCAAAATCATGAGCCAAACAAACTTCTCTTTATAAATTACCCAGCCTCAGGCATTCTGTTGTAGCAACACTAAACAGAGTAAAACAGGGGATAATCCTTAGATTAAGGGAAGACCCTTAATCCAGATGTACTATTAAATGTAAAAGAGCAGCAATCCCCAACCTTTTTGGCACCAGGAACCAGTTTCATAGAAGACAATTTTTTCACAGATCTGAGGGTAGGATGGTTTCAGGATGATTCAAGCGCATTATGTTTATTGTGTACTTTAGTTCTATTATTATTATGTTGTAATAGATAATGAAGTAATATACACCTCACCATAATGCAGAATCAGTGGGAGCCCTGAGTTTATTTTCCTGCAACTAGATGGTCGCACCTGGGGGTGATAGGAGACAGTCACAAATTATCAGACATTACATTCTCATAGGAAGCACACAACCTAGATCCCTCAAGTGTACAGTTTACAATAGGGTTCGTGCTCCTGTGAGAATCTAATGCCACCAGTGATCTGACAGGAGGCAGAGCTCAGACAGTAATGCTCACTCACCTGCCGCCCACCTACTGCTGTGTGGCCTGGTCCCTAAGAGGCCACGGACCAGTACTGGTCCATGGCCCAGGGGTTGCGGACTCCTGTAAAAGAGCAGCACAGGCAGTGGAAATTGCAAGATTGTTCAGGGTAGCTCAAGTAGCTGAAGATGCTGAGAGAGCAGGTGTATACAAGAGTGTGGTAGAAAGTGAAGAATGACAGGCAGGCAAGGACCATTCCATGATAGCTAGAAAACTAGTTATGAAAGCCACCCATAGGGTGGCAATTAAGCCATGAGTATACATGAAATTGTCCAGGGACAATATGTGGGATTTCAGAAAGAAAAAGGAAAAGTCATGAGGATTAAATCATTTGGAATATTCAGATTGAATGGAAAAGTGAAGAAAAAGTTATTCACCATGGATACTTGAGAATTAGTGTTATAAGGTCAAAAAATGAGCCTTAAAGAAAAGAAACCACCTTGGAAAGTGTAGCAGGGAAATTGCATAAGAATTAATGGTATCTGTTGGCTTTGGCTTTTACGTAGTCTCTGCAGTCTGGAACAAAAGCAGTTTGAAATGGTGATCGTGAAAGCTTGATTTCAGAAGTTTAAAGACAAAACAGAAGATTAAAATCTGGAGGTCATGAAAGAAGCAATATTTTCAAGTGAAGAAAAGAAAAGAAAGAATGTGTTAATAGGTAGGTTACCAAGTAGAAAGAGGTTTACCAAAACCATAGTGACATGAGTCTATTTATAGAATTCAATGGAAATGGGATAATTTAAAACACAAGAAAAAGAGAGGGATAAAAAGAAAGAGGTAACTTTATCTTGCTCTCCAGAAACTCTGGAACTACTATGAAGGTGACTCTGAACTCACACTCTGAAATCTCTGCCTACTCCTTTTACCAAGCTATAACCAATGTGTCTATCCTTCTGCCAAAAACTTCTGCATAACTGCTATCCCATCAAACAGACATACATAAAGGCCCTAATGTCAAGGTGTAGTAAAGACATAGAGTGCTTATTGGTTCAGAAGCAGCAGCCCAGGAAGGTAGAGGAGGACAGAAGCAAGGATAACTTCCAGACAGGAGGAGGACAAGAGCTGCAGGAAACAGGCTTCTGTTCCCATGACCTTTAACCTTGGGCTAATTGCAGTAAGTGCATTTGTGCCAGGTGGGGAGGATGCCAACAAAAAACAACAACAAAAACAAACACACAAAAAACATAGTCTTTTGGGCCAGGAGGACCTAAAAATTGAGTCTGGAGAATTCTGACTGTGAAAGAGTAAGGGTGGCAGGCAGTCCCAATAGAGAAAGGGCCAGAAATGCAGTCTCCAAATTCCATCTACACACATTGCTGACTGACCCCTGAATCATGCATTTGGGGGGGGAAAAAACCTCAAAGCAGCTCTGCTAAAGACAAAAGATCTTAATTGAGTCCACACTGCGTGAGAAACAGAGTTCGTAATACAGGACCAGCCAAGAGTGTTGCTTGCTAAAACAAGAGAACACTTATTCAAGAGAAGAGACAGGATCCAGAATCCCTATACAAGATTGCATTCACAATATTAAACTTATAATCTAAAATTAGCCAACATGTAAGGGCTTTAAAAATCAGAACACGGCCACGTGCAATGGCTCACGACTGTAATCCCAGCACTTTGGGAGACCAAGGTGGGTAAATCACGAGGTCAGGAGTTCAAGACCAGCCTTGCCAACATGGTGAAACTTTGTCTCTACTAAAAATACAAAAATTAGCTAGGCGTGGTGGCATGCATCTGTAATCCCAGCTACTTGGGAGGCTGAGGCATAAGAATCGCTTGAACCCGGGAGGCGGAGGTTGCAGTGAGCCGAGATCATGCCACTATAAATAAAAAAATAAAAACAGAACACATTCTCAAAAGAAAAGAAAAATCAAGTGAGATTTGATCCTGATCCTAAGATGTTGGAATTAGCAGCAAAGATTTTAAAGCAGCTATTATAATCAAGATCAGTGGAGTAAAATAAAATATGCTTGCAACAATTGCAAGGATAAGAATCTCAGAAGAAAAATGTAAATACTGCAAAAGAAACATATAAAAATTTTAGAACTGAATTCTAGAACTGGAGCAATATGGTTGCAAAGTTTTTATACTATGTGTGAACTGGTACAATTGTAGCTGAAAAGGGACCATAGAAAGATAAGATTATATATTATAATCCTGCAGCAATTATGTTTTTATTGCAAAAGAGTATGTAAAAAATCATGAAAAATTAAAATAGAATTATAAAATATCTTCTAATAATGAAAAAGTCAAGATAGAAAGATTAGAGAAAAGAGACAAGTAAAATAATAAATAGATTCAAATAAAACTATATCAATATTTAATGTAATTATTAATAATTAATAGACTAAACACTCAAAAGGGAAAAATTGTCAGAATAGATTAAAAAATACAAGTCCACTATATTCTATATACACAAGACTAACTTTAAGTATGAAGACATAGATAGACTGAAAGTAAATGGAAAGAAATGATAAATCATGTAAATAGTAAGTACAAAAAGATGGAGTAACTATATTAATACCAAATAAAATGAATTTTAAGAAGAAAAGTATTGCCCGAGACAAAAGTGACAATTCTTCATGTTAAAAGTGGCAATTCATTAAGAAGACTTAACAATCATAACTATGTTTGAACTTAATAGTTTCACAATATATAAAGAAAAAATTAGCAGATTTAAAAGAGAAATAGATATTTTTACAATCATAGCTGCAAAGTTTAACACCATTCTCTCAACAATTGCTAAAACTATCATAAAAAATATCAACAAAGACACAGAATATCTGAATAACACTATCAACTATCTTGACTTAATTGATATTTATAGAGTATTCAACCGAACAAAGGCATAACACATTTTTTATAAGTGCACATAAAACATTCACAAAATAGACATAATACATATTCTTTACAAGTGCACAAATATATCCTTAACCACAAAACAAATCTCAATAAATGTAAAAGATTGAGAAGAGTGACTTCACCAAAATGGCACAGTAGAAGCAATCTGGCTTCACTCTCCCCCATGGAAAACTGAAAACAAATATCTAGAGCCAAGATTATCATCAGCAATATCTCAGAACTCAAATCTGAGGCCAAAATGATCCCCAGGGCCATAAAGAGATGTAAAACTCTGAGTAGATGGTACAAGAAATGAACTCTACATCTGTGATGTCCTTTCCCCAAGCTGCCGCGCACCGCACAGAAAAGTCCGCACAGAATCAAAGTTCCTACATTAGAAAAAGTGAGATCCAAGCAGACAGCTAGCTTTTCCATCATGTTGAATTTCTTCACTGGAAAACCTTCCCTGCCTAAACCACAGAAAACATTCAAAGTGGCTGAAAGGAGGAAAACCCCTGAGGGCAGCTTGAGAAAAACAGGGAAGGTGGGACTAGCAACCCTGGCCTTTGAAATTGTCCTGTTAATCTCAGCCAAAGGAGACGCCAAATCAGCGTAGCTTTTCAGCAGCATCACACCATAGGTGATAAGGTCCACAGGTCCCTTGGACATGAAACCCTACATAGTCTTTCCACACAGCCTGGGTAGCCCCCGCCCAATCAGGATGGGCAACAGTCTGAATGTTTGTGAGAATCAAGGCAAACCTAGGCTTGAGGAGCCGTCTACTGCCAAAAAGGAGGCAGTGACCTAGGGCAAAAGGGGCTCAACACGTTAACCTCAAAGAACCTCTAAGCAAACACACTCTAGGAAAACCAAAACAAGCCAGACAGCAAAGACTGAAATAATTAACTAATCCTTCAGTACAAAGACATAGATGTATGTCCACAAGAAACAGAAGCAAACAGGGAACCATGGTCTCCCCAACAGACAAAGCAAGGAGCCAGTGATCAACTCAGCAAGATGGCAATGTGTGAACTCTCAGATCAAGAATCCAAATTGTCAGTTTTAAGGAAACTCAGTGAACTTCAACATAACACAGAAAATAAATTCAGAAATTTATCACAGAAATTTAACAAAGAGATTGAAATAATTTTTAAAAAATCAAACAGGCCGGGCGCGGTGGCTCAAGCCTGTAATCCCAGCACTTTGGGAGGCCGAGACGGGCAGATCACTAGGTCAGGAGATCGAGACCATCCTGGCTAACACGGTGAAACCCCGTCTCTACTAAAAAATACAAAAAACTAGCCGGGCGAGGTGGCGGGTGCCTGTAGTTCCAGCTACTCAGGAGGCTGAGACAGGAGAATGGCGGGAACCCGGGAGGCGGAGCTTGCAGTGAGCTGAGATCCGGCCACTGCACTCCAGCCTGGGTGACAGAGCGAGACTCCGTCTCAAAAAAAAAAAATAAATAAATAAATAAAAAATAATAAAAAAAATAAAATAAAAAATCAAACAAATCTTGGAACTGAGAAATACATTTGCTAAAATAAAAAAAAAAAATGCATTAAAGGCTATTAACAGCAGAATGGATCAAGCAGAAGAAAGAATCAGTGAGCCTAAAGACAGGTTATTTGAAAATACATTGCAAGAGAAGAAAAATGAAAAGGAACAAAGAACACCTGGGGATATAGAAAATAACACCAAAAGAGCAAATCTAAGAATCACTGGTGTTAAAGAAGGAGTTGAAAAAGAGCAAGGAGTAGAAGGCTTATTCAGAGAAAATAAAATGGAAAACTTTTCAAACTTAGAGGAAAATATAAATATCCAGGTACAGTAAGGTCGGAGATCACCAAACAGATTCAATCCAAATAAGACTACCTCAAGGCATATAACAAACAGACTCTCATATCTCAAGGACAAAGAAAAGATCATAAAAGCAGAATAAGAAAAGAAGCAGATAACATATAAAGCCAATCCATCTGGCTACAGACATCTCATTAGAAGCCATACAGGTTCAGTAAAGAATGGGATGACATATTCAAAGTGCTGAAAGAAAAAACAAAACTGCCAACTGAGAATTCTGTACCCCAGCAAAACTATTATTTAAACACAAAAGAAAGTTAAAGTCTTTCACAGACAAACAATAGCTGAGAAACTTCATCACCATCAAACCTGTCCTATAAGAAATTCTAAAGGGAATTCTTCATTCTGAAAGAAAAGGACAATAACATCCAAAAAACAAAAAAACAAAAAACTGAAGACGTAAAACCCACTGGTAAAAGTAAATACACAGACAAACTCAGAATATTCTAATGTTGTAATTGTGGTATGTAGGACACTCACAGCTCTAGTACAAAGACTAAATGGCAAAACTACAAAAAAAATAACTAAGCAACTTGTTAATATAAAAAGATGTAAATTAAGATAACAAAAAGTCAAAATGTGAGGGGATGGAGTTAAAGTGTAAAGGTTATTGTTAGATTTTCCTATGTTGGCTTCTTTTCTTTGTGATGACCTGAGACAAGTCATCATCTGTTTAAAATAACTTGTTCTATCTAGGGTTTTTGTAAGCATCATGGTAACCACAAAGCAAAACCTGTAATAGATACAGTAAAAATAAAAGCAATGAATTAAAACATACTACCAGAAAATAATCACTTACCCACAAAGGAAGATGGTAAGAAAGGAAGAAAAAAAGAGGAGTTACAAAACAACCAGAAAATAGGTAGCAAAATAAGTTACTTATCAATAACTCCTTGCCTATCAATATTAACACTGAATGTAAAAGTAGCCTAAATTCTTCAATTAAAACAATAAAACATAGAGTAACTGAGTGGGTTTAAAAAAAAAAAAAAAAAAACAGGACCAACTATATGCTTCCTATAAGAAAATCACTACCTGTAAAGACACAACAGACTG
This sequence comes from Macaca nemestrina, assembly GCF_043159975.1. Classification (NCBI taxonomy): domain Eukaryota; kingdom Metazoa; phylum Chordata; class Mammalia; order Primates; family Cercopithecidae; genus Macaca; species Macaca nemestrina. Next base: position 40,148,201 of record NC_092143.1, read on the forward strand.
AAAGTGAAGAAATGAAAAAAGATATTCATACAAGCAGAAACCAATTAAAAGGCAGGAGTAGCTGTGCTTTTATATTAGATAAAACACAGTTGATCCATGAATAATGCAAAGGTTAAGGGTGCCAACCGGCTGCAAAGTTGAAAATTTGTATATAGCTTTTGACTCCCAGGAAACTCAACTGCTAATAGCCTACTGTTAACCAAAAGCCTTATCAATAACATAAACAGTCAATTAACACATAGACTAGCATCTACATATATTTTATGCACTCAGGATGAATCTAACTTTTTAAACATTTTTTCAATATTTCTAGGCTATGTGGTTTGTCTGTGAGTTTTATCAAATTGTCACAAATCTCCAAAAAAAATTTCCAATATATTTACTGAGAAAAATCTGCACACAAGTGAACCCACATAGTTCAAACCCATGTTGTTCAAAGGTCAATTGTAGACTACAAGTTAAAGATCATAAAAAGAGACAAAATGGTCACTATATAATGACAAAGGGGTCAGTTCGGTGAGAGGATATAACAAATGTAAATATATATGCACACAACACTGGAGCACCCAAATATATAAAGCAAATATCAATGGATCTAAAGGGAAAATAGACTGCAATACAGTAATAGTAGGGGACCTCACCACCCTACTCTCAGTAATTGACAGATCATCCAGATAGAAAATCAACAAAGACATTGGAGTTAAACTATACATTAGACCAGATAGACCTAAGCAATATTTACAAAACATGTCACTCAACTGCTGCAGAATACACATTCTTCTCATCAGTCCATGGACATTCTCCAGTATAGGACACAAAACAAGTCTCAACAAATTCAGAAAGATCAAAATCATATCGAGCATCTTTTTTGGGCACAGTGAAATAAAACTAGAAATCAATAACAAGAACTTTGAAAATTATAAAAACACATGGAATTAAACAATATGCTCCTGAATAATCAATGGGTCAACGAAGAAATTAAGAAGAAAATTTTTAAATGTCTTGAAACAAATTAAAATGGAAATGGAACATATGAAAATACATGGGATACAACAAAATCAGTACCAATGGGGAAGTTTATAACAATGTAAGATTGAAATAATACAATATGTGTGCTCTGATCACAAAGAAATTAAATTAGAAATCCATAACAATAAGATAATTGAGAAAAACCCAAATAATTAGATGGCATACTTCTAAATAATCTACTGGTCAAAGAAGAAATCATGAAAGAAATTAGAAAATATTTGGAACTGAGCAACAATGAAATTATCATTTATATCAAATTTGTGGAATGCAACTAAATCAACGCCTAAAGGGAAATTAATAACTGTATTTAAATGCCTTTGTTAAAAAATAAGAAAGATCTAGAGTCAGTGATCTGAGATCTCACCTTATAAAATGAATAAACAAGAGCAAATTAAACTCAAAGTAAGAAGAGAAAAGAAAATATAACAAAAAGCAGAAAACAATAAAATAAAAATGAACATGCAATAAAAAAGACAAGTGAAAAGAAAATCTGATTCTTTGAAAAGACCAATAATTTGGCAAGCCTCAACAGTTTGAACAAAACAAAAAATAGAGGTATAAATTATCAGAAAAAGGAATGAAAAAAGGGGCATAAGACTAGAGATACTATGGATATTAGAAGGATAATAAGGGAATATGTTTTACAACTTTAGGCCAACATATCTGACAATGCAGATGAAATGGACAAATTCTTTTAATAACATGAATTAAGAAAACTGATCCAAGATGAAATCAATAAATTAAATGGCCCTATATCAACAAAAGAAAATTGAATTCATAATTTAAAACTTTCTCACAGAGAAAACTCTACGGCAAGATTGCTCTAATAATATTTCTATCAAATATTTAGTAAATAACACCCAAATCTACACAAAGTCCTTCAGAAAACAGAGAAAGAGGAAATACTTCCCAGCTCATTGTATAAGGTCAGTATAATCCTAATACAAAACTAGACAAAGACATCACAAGAAAAAAAAAAAAAAACTATAATTCAAGATTTCTTATAAACATGGACACAAAAATTCTAACAAAATGTTGGTGAATGAAATACAGCAATATATATAAAGCCTAATGTATTAATGGTTAAGTAATGTTTATGCCAGGAATGCAGAATTCGTTTAATGTTCAAAACTCAGTCAATGTAATTCTCCATATTAACATGAAAAAGAAGAAAATGCATATCATCATTTTAATTGATACTAAAAGAAATTTAAAGCATTTTATAAAATTTAATACCCTTTCATTACAAAAATTCACAGTTTGGAACAGAAGGAACAAACTCAATCTAATTAAGGGCATTTGTGAAAAATTTATAGCCAACTTCATATTCAGTGGAGGTCAATGGTGAAAGGTTCAGTGCTTTCAGCCCAAGATCAGGAATGAAGGACAGTCATCCACCCCAACTTCTCTTCAACATTATACTGAGGCATCTAACTAATGGGCACAAAGAAATAAATAAAACCATAATAAAGGGAAAAGAATAATGAAAACTTTCTTTACTGACACAATATGATCATGTATATAAAAAATTCTGAGGAAAATACAAAAAAGAGAGAACTAACAATTGAATTTAAGAAAGTCATAGGACACAAAGTCAATGTACAAATATCCATTATATTTCTCTATTCTAACAATAAGAAATTAGAAAATAAAAATTTTTAATAATATACTTAAGAATAAATTTAACAAGAAATGTCGAAGACCTCTACACTGAAAACTATAAATCAACACAAAAGGAAACCGAAGAAAAATGCACTGTGCTCAGAGATTGATCAGTAGTGTTAATATGGCAATTCTCCCCCAAATTGATCTACACAGTCAATGCAGTTCCGATCAGAATCTTAGCAGACAACTTTAAAAAAATCGACAAGCTGATTTTAAAGTTTACATGAGGGGCCAGGCGCAGTGGTTCACATGCCTGTAATCCTAGCACTTTTGAGGCCAAGGGGAGCAGATCACCTGAGCTCAGGAGTTCAAGACCAGCCTGGTCCAAAATGGTGAAACTTCATCTCTACTAAAAATACAAAAATTAGCTGGGCCTGGTGGTGGGCACCTGTAATCCTAGCTACTCAAGAGGCTGACGCAAGAGAATTGCTTGAATCTGGGAGGAGGAGATTGCAGTGAACTGAGATCACACCACTGCACTCCAGCCTGGGCGAGAGAGTGAGACCCTGTCTTAAAAAAATAAATTAAAAATTTTTTAAAATAAAAATACAATAAAATTTACAGGAAAAGTCAGAGGACTGAGAACAAGCAAAACAATTTTGGAAAAGAAGAATAAAATTGGGGGATTTAATTCCATGGCTGACTGTAAAGCTACTGTAATTATACAGGGTAATATTGGCATAAAGATAGGCATGTAATTAATGGAGCTTGGAGACTGCAGAAACAGACATATACTTATATGGTCAACTGATTTTCAACAAAGATGCCAAAGTTGTTCAATGAGGACAAAAGATGATTTTTTTCAATAAATGGGACTGGAAAATCTTCATATCTATGTAGACATTTAGTCAAAATATAATATAGAGTAGATGAAGTTGAAAAAAGCAGAAATCCCTGAAAAATGAGAAATACAAGTGGATTCCAGAAACAAAAAATTTCCAACTGTGGTGATGTATTGCATTTCATATTCCATGTAAACTTTGTTGACTATAGAAAATAAAATGTGGGCCGGGCGTGGTGGCTCATGCCTATAATCCCAGCACATTGGGAGGCTGAGGCGGGTGGAGTTGGAGACCAGCCTGACCAACATGGAGAAACCCCGTCTCTACTAAAAATACAAAATTAGCCAGGCGCGGTGGTGCATGCCTCTAATCTCAGCTACTCGGGAGGCTGAGGCAGGAGAATCTCCTGAACCTGGGAGGTAGAGGTTGCAGTGAGCAGAGATCGCGCCATTGCACAAGAGCAAAACTCCGTCTCAAAAAACAAAATAAAAATAAAATGTGTAAATCATGGATAATCAAGACACCAAAACTCAAGTGTATTAAAATGGACAAAACTGGCCGGGCTCGGTGGCTCACGCCTGTAATCCCAGCACTTTGGGAGGCCGAGGCGGGCGGATCACGAGGTCAGGAGATGGAGGCCATCCTGGCTAACACGGTGAAACCCCGTCTCTACTAAAAAATACAAAACAAAATTAGCCGGGCGTGGTGGCGGGCGCCTGTAGTCCCAGCTACTCGGGAGGCTGAGGCAGGAGAATGCCGTGAACCCAGGAGGCGGAGCTTGCAGTGAGCAGAGATCGCACCACTGCACTCCAGCCTGGGCAACAGAGGCGAGACTCCATCTCAAAAAAAAAAAAAAAAAAAAAAAAAAAAAAAGGACAAAACTATGATATTTGTACCCCATAAATAATTCAAATCTATTGCTTTTAAGATGGATGGTGTTATTGTGTCTAATCTAAATAATAGTATTATTGCAAGACCCTTCTGAATTGAAAAATTTTCCATAAGAAGAAAACAAGCAAGCCAATTAAAAATGGGCAGAAGTCTCAAATGGACACTTTAAGGAACATAAATAAAAGGCCAATCAGCACATGAAAAAAATGCTAAACATCATTACACATCAGGGAAATGTCACTACAATTACAGTGAAATACTTCTACACATCCACTAAAACTCATGAAGTTAAAAAGACGGACAATATCAAATGTTAGTGAGATTGAAGAACACTGGAATTCTCATACATTACTGGCAGAAATACAAACTTGTTTAGCCACCTTGGGAAAAGTATAGCAGTGGGTCATAAAGTCATCTGCACACTACTACAGGACCCAGCAATCCATTCCCAGGTGTTTTCTAAGAGAACTAAAAATATATGTCCACAGAAAGACATACTGAGAACAGGACTATTCATTTTTTGTGGGAAAAAATTGGAATCAACCCAAATGTCCATCAACTGGTGAACAGATAAACTGCGGTATAACCACACTGTGGGATGTCACTGAGCAATAAAAAAGAAGAAATTACTAATACATGAAATAACATGGATGAATCTCAAAAACATTGTAATGTGTGAAAGAAGTCAGACACAAAACAACAATTTTGCAAATGCCTAAACTATCTTGATAGAAAGCTGATCCGCAGTTGTCTGGAGCCAGGGGAATGGGATGGCATTGACTGCAATGGGGCATGAGGAACCTTTGCGAAACAATGGAACAGTGTTATATCTGAAGTGTGGTGGTGGTTTCACAATTTGCATGCAATTACCAAAATTATTCAAACTTCAAATGATTGTTTCATTTTATAGAAATTATTCCTTAACATAATGTTTTACCAATCCCTAGTCAATTCAAAAACAGTGTGGAAGTTTTCAGAATCAAAATGGAGTCACTTGTGTTTAAAAACCAGACAAAATACCCTGACACATAGGGCTGGGAAAGGCCATGAAAGTAGGGCTCTTGCACATAAGTTCCTGATGACAAAAACCATCACAAGAGACTACAAAATCAACAACCTTGCACAAGGGCCATTGCAACCTTACACATACAAAAAATACTTCTGTGAGGGCATCTGTCCAGCAACTGCCTATTCAGTCTTGGACTGGCATCACCCTTGTTATTGATCCTTATAGCCTTGTTATTGATCCTTATAGCCAAGATTAATTATCTCAAAACAATGTGTAATCCTCCCTGTTTTTCCTTTAAAAACCATTGTTTTTCTTTACCTCCCTGAACATGCACGTATCTTACTATGGCTTATGTATTCTCATTACAATGCACTATTCCTGATTAAATATTCTTTTTCTTTTAGAGAGCCTCTCTTTCTTATTTAGGTTGATAATGAAATAGATACACATATTTTTTTAAAAACACACAGGAGCTACTATTAAACAATTGGAATTTCAAAATAAAAGAACAATACCATTTATAACAGCACCAAAAAAAATGAAATGCTTAACAAAACATTTGTAAGACTGATATGAGGAAAACTACAATACTCTGATGAAAGAAATCAAAGATCTAAACAAACGAAGAAATATTCCATGTTCATCAACAGGAAGACTCAATATTGTCAAGATGTTAGTTTTTCCAACTTGGTCTATAGATTCAATGCAATCCCAATCAGAATCTTAGCAAGTTATTTTGTGGATATTGACAAACTGATTGTAAAGTTTATACCGAAAGGCAACAGACACAGAAAAGCCAACACAATATTGAAGGAAAAGAACAAAATCAAAGGACTGATGGAACCCAAATTCAAGACTTACTTTAGCAATCAAGACTGTGTGGTATTCATGAAATAAATGAACAAATGGATCAATGCAACAAAATGGAGAACACAGAAATAGACCCACACAAATAGTCAACTGACCTTTGAAAAAGGAGCAGAGGCAATTCAATGGAGAAAAGAGTGTTGTAAACAAATGGTGCTGCAACAACTGGGCATTTACAGGGAAGAAAGAAGAGTCTAAACATAGGCCACACTCCTTTCCCAAAAATTAACTCAAAATTGACCACAGACCAAATGATAAAATGCAAAGCTGTAAAACTCCTAGAAGAAAACATAAGAGCAAATCTAGGTAGTCTTACGTTTGCCAGTGACTTTTTAGATCAAATACTGAGAGCACAATCTGTGAAAGAGAAATTGATAAGTTGGAGTTCATTAAAATTAAAAGCTTCTTCTCCACAAAAGATACTGCTTTCTGTTTTATTCATTCACTTATTCATTTATTATAGATTCAGGGGGTACATGTGCAGGTTTTTTACATGGATATATTGCATGATGCTGAGGTTTATTTAGGCTTCTATTGAACCCACCACCTGAATAGTGAACATAATACCCAATAGGTAGTTTTTCAATACTTTTCCTTCTCCCTCTGTCTCCTCTTTGGAAGTCCCCAGTCTCTATTTTTTCCACCTTTATGTTTGTCTGTACTCAATGTTGAGTTTCCACTTATAAATGAGAATGTTTAGCATTTGGTTTTCTGTTTCTGTGTTAATTCACTTAGGATAATGGCCTCTAGCTGTGTTGATGTTGCTGCAAAGGATATGATTTCATTCTTTTTTATGCCTGTATAGTACTCCTATATATATAGTATAGTACTCATATATATACAATATATAGTTCTGTAATAAATATATGAGTGCATATGTCTTTTTGATAGAATGATTGGTTTTCCTTTGGGTATATACTAAGTAATGGGATTGCTGGGTCAAATGATAGTTCTATTTTTTGTTTGTTTGTTGTTTGTTTGTTTATTTGTTTGTTGTTTGTTTGTTTTTGCTCTGTTGCCCAGTCTGGAGTGCAGTGGTGTGATCTCGGCTCACTACAACCTCCGCCTCCCAGGTTCAAGTAAATCTACCTGCCTCAGCCTCCTGAAGAGCTGAGATTACTGGTGCCTGACACCACACCCAGTTAATTTTTTGTATATTTTAGTAGAAATGGGGTTTTGCCATGTTGGCCAGGCTGGTCTTGAACTCCTGACCTCAGGTGATCCACCTGCCTCAGCTTCCCAAAGTGCTGGGATTACAGGCATGCGCCACTGCGCCTGGCCCTATTTTTACTTATTTGAGAAATCTTCAAACTGCTTTCCACAGAGGATAGAATAGTTTACATTCCCACCAACAGTGTATAAGCATTCCTTTTTCTCTGCAACCTACTGACATCTGTTTTTTGTTTGTTTGTTTGTTTGTTTTTGACTTTTTAATAATAGCCATTCTGACTAGTGTGAGGTGGTATCTCACTGTGGTTTTGATGTGCATTTCTTGATGATTAGTATTGTGGAGTATTTTTTCATGTTTCTGTTGGCTGCTTGTACGTCTTCTTTTGAGAAGTTTCTGTTTATATCCTTTGCCCGCTTTTTAATGTAGTTGTTTGTTTTTTCTTGTGAGTTAAGTCCATTATAGATTCTGGATATTAGTCCTTTGTGAGATGCATAGCTTTCCTCCCATTCTGTAGGTTGTCTGTTTATCTTGTTGATATTTTATTTTGCTGTGCAAAAACTCTTCCATTTAATTAGGTCCTACTTGTCAATATTTGTTATTGTTGTGTTTGTTTTTGAAGACTTACATTCTTTGCCTAAGCCAATATCCAGAAAAGTATTTCTTAGGCTTTCTTCCAGGATTTTTAAAGTTTGAGGTCTTACATTTCAGTCTTAATCCCTCTTTACTTAATTTTTGTGTATGGTGATTGGTAGGGGTCCAGTTTCATTCTTCTTCATAGGGCTAACCAGTTTTCCCAGTACCATTTATTGAATAAGGTAGCCTTTCCCCATTATTTACTTTTCTTAACTTTGTCAAAGATCAGTCAGTTGTAAGTGTGCAGCTTTATTTCTGGGTCCTCTATGCTGTTCCATTGATCTATGTGAAAAGACATCATTAAGGGAATAAAAAGACAAGTTACAGATTGGGAGGAAATACTTGCAAAACATATATTTGATAAAGAACCAAAATATACAATGAATTCTTAAAACTCAATAATAAGAAAACAAACAATCCAACTTAAAAATAGGCAACACTTTTGAACAGATACCTCACCAAAGAAAACATACAGATAGCAAATAAGCCTATGAAGAGATGCTCAACATCATTGATCATTGACTAGGTGGAACACAGGAGATTTTTAGGCAGTGATACTGTTTCATATGATATTGTAATGGTGAATACATGTCATTTTACATTTGTCAAAACCCCAAAATTGAACTGTTGGTATTGTATTAGTCCATTTTCACACTGCTATAAAGAACTACCTGAGACTGGGTAATTTATAAAGAAAAAAGAGAGGTTTAATTGCCTCACAGCTCTGCATGGCTGGGAAGGCCTCAGGAAACTTACAATCATGGCAGAAGGCAAAAGGGAAGCAAAGCAACATCTTACATGGCAGTAGGAGAGCAAATGGGCAAGTACCACATTTTTAAACCATCAGATCTCGTGAGATCTCACTCACTATCACAAAAACAGAAAGGAGGAAATCCACCCCCATGATCCAATCACCTTTCACCAGGCCCCTCCTCTGATATTCAGGGATTACAATTCAAGATGAGATTCGGGTGAGGACACAGAGCCAAACCATATCAGGTATAAACTATGAACTTTAGTTAATAATAATATATCAGTCTTGGCTCACCAGTTAACACAAAGTTATCACACAGGTGCAAGACGTTAATAATAGGGGAAAGTGTGGGAGGGAAGGGGGTATGCAGGAACTCTATACTTTCTGCTCAATTTTTCTATAAATCTGAGACTGTTCTAAAAAAATAAAGTCTATTAATTTTTTAAAAAACAGAAACTGGAATGAATAGAAAAGAAAAAGCCACAGATCATTTTAATACGTAAAAGATATACTGCAAAGTACTCTCTATTTTGGGCTCAAATTTGTTTTTGAATTTCCCAGAGGCTAACAATAAAGGAAAAGAACCTGAAAAAAAAAAGTACAAATAAGATGTTATATAGACCATGTATACAACAGCAGAACAAATCAAGAGTCTTTTATTGTTCTGATCACCTTCTAACCCTGAGCATCTAACATCCACAGGCACACCCCTGACTTAAGATGCCTATAGTAGAGATAATGTTCTTGGATCACTTAGCTCAGGGCAATGAGAGAAGCAAGGGACTCACCTGCATCACTTTGCCTCCCTGGCATGCATTTTTGTGATTGACCTTGATAGCAGAAACAAATCATGTCTTTCTCTTTATAACTTCCCAGTTTCTTAATACCTGAGAAAGCCTTGTACTCTATGACAAGCTTTGAAATGTCTTAGAATTTCCCTGCTGATAGGCAAAGCCAATACCTCTCTCAATTGACATTAACAAGGGAATCCTAAATAATTGGCCTCAATTTATAAATAGACTATCCTGTAAGGCACTGACATTTACAGAAATGTTTTAAAATCAAAATACCCCTTTACAGGCAGAAATAGACAGATTCATAGGTAAAACAATGACATTTGCAATCCTGTTCTCACCACCGCCACCATGCTCCATCCATACCTAGACTATTACAGCAATGCATGAATCGGCCTTCCTGTCTCTAGTCTCAATCTTTTCCAAGCAGTGCTTCTTAATTTTTTATTATAAAATATAACACATGAACAGATAAATAAAATACAAATGTACAGCTTAAGGAAGCACCCATATTTAACAACCTCCAGATGAAGAACCAAACATGGCCAGCTCCCTTCCAATCACAATACTTTCTCTACCTTAAAGGTTACCATTAACCTAACATTTAAAATAATCACTTCCTTCCTTTGCTCTATTAGTTTGCCATTTTAGTTTGTATCCCCAATACAGTAATCTTTTAGTTTTGGAACTTTACATGGAAGAATTCATACATTCATTTCTGTATCTGGCTTATTTTATTCAATATTATCTTTTTAAAATAAGCTATATGACTATAGATAGCTATAATTCCTTCATTTTAGGACCCTTTTCTCACACTATATTAAAAGATAATTCTAGGCAGTCATAGACCTAAGTGTGAATGGCAAAGTGGAAAAGCTTTTCGAAAATAATACAGGTAAATGCCCTCAAGACTTCAGGGTGTGGAAAAACAAGACTCAGAAAGCTCTAACTATAAAATAAAGGATTGACGTATTTGTTTTTAAGACAATATTCACTACTTTTATTTATATATTTTAGTAATTATTGATTTTCATTAATATTATTTTAATTGATAAATCACAATATACATTTATGGGGTACAATGTGATGTTTTGATATATGTATACGTTTAGTGCTGCATTGCATTCCATATGGATATAACATAACTGATCTATCCATTCTAATGCTGATAGACATAAGGATTGTTTCTGCTTTTTGACAATTATGAGCAATGCTGCTATGGACATTTGTGAATATGAATCCTGATACACCTAAGCATACCTTTCTATAGTGCACATATCAAGGAGTGTAGGTGTAGTCAATAGGTATGGATATCTTTGACTCACCTGCAAAGTATCAGACTGTTTTCTACAAGCAGCATACCAATTTACTCTTTTGTCATCAATAAATGGCAGTTCCTGTCTTTGAGCACCCTTTCCAGCACTTGGGATTGTTGTTTTCATTCTAGCCAATCTGATAAGTACACAGTGTTATCTTATCAAAGTTCCAATTTGCATTTCCCTGAGTAATAACAAGCATATATGTCTTCTCATACATTACTTGGTCATTTAGATCTACTATTTGTAATACGCTTATTTAAGTCATTTCCCATTCTCTATTAGAAAACATGTATCTTTACAATTAATTTGAAGAAGTTTTAAAATATATTCTAGATATAAACCTTTTATTTGTTACATAACAAATAAAAATATGTTACATATTTTCCCATCCTATGGTTTGCTGTTTGTCTCTCAATATTTGTATTTTGGTGAGCAACAGATCTTAATTTTAATGCAGTCCAATGCATTCATCCTTTAGAGAGCCCAGAAATAAACCCATACATCTATGGCCAATTGATTTTTGACATAGATTTCAAGAATATACAATGGAAAAAAGATAGTCTCTTCAATACAGGTGTTGGGAGAACTAGGTATCCACATACAGGAGAGTGAAATTAGATCCTTTTCTCATACCATGTACACAAATCAACTCAAAATAGACTGAAGACTTAAATATAAGACCTGAGACTACAAAACTAACATGCTCCACAACATTGGCCTGGGCAGTAATTTATATATAAGAAAACTAATTACCCAATTCTAAAAATGGGCAAAGGATCTGAATATATAGTTCCCAAAAGAAGATATACAAATGGCCAACAGGTTCATGAAAAAAATGCTCAACATCACTAATCATCAGAGAAATGCAAATTAAGACATTTAATTTAATTTAATGAGATATCACCTCACACCTGTGAGAATGGCTATTACCAAACTGAGGAAAGATAAACATTGGCAAGGATGTGAAGAAAAGGAAACCCCTGTACCCTATTGGTGGGAATATAAATTAGTATAGCCATTCTGTAAAATGGTATGGAAGTTCCTCAAAAAACTTAAAACAGAACAACCAAATGATCCAGTCATCCCACTGCTGGGAATATATCCAAAGGAACTTAAATCAATATCTAAGGGCTACCTGTACTCCCATGTTCATTGCAGCATTATTTACAATAGTCAAGACGTGCAATCAACCTAGGCATCTGTCAACAGATAAATGGATAAAGAAAATGTGATATGCACCTAATGGATTGCTACTCAACCCTATAAAGAAGGAAATCCTGTCATTTTCTTTATATATATATATATATATATAATTATTATTTTATTATTATACTTTAAGTTCTAGGGTACATGTGCACAACATGCAGGTTTGTTACATGTGTATACATGTGCCATGTTGGTGTGCTGCACCCATTAACTCATCATTTACATTAGGTATATCTCCTAATGCTATCCCTCACCCCTCCCCCCACCCTGCAACAGGCCCCGGTGTGTAATGTTCCCCTTCCTGTGTCTAAGTGATCTCATTGTTCAATCCTCACCTATGAGTGAGAACATGCAGTGTTTGGTTTTCTGTTCTTGCGATAGCTTGCTGAGAATGATGGTTTCCGGCTGCATCCATGTCCCTCCAAAGGACACAAACTCATCCATTTTCATGGCTGCGTAGTGTTCCATGGTATATATATGCCACATTTTCTTAATCCAGTCTGTCGCTGATGGACATTTGGGTTGGTTCCAAGTCTTTGCTATTGTGAATAGTGTTGCAATAAACATACGTGTGCATGTGTCTTTATAGCAGAATGGGAAATCCTGTCATTTTCAACAACATGGATGAACTTGGAAGACATTAGGCTAAGTGAAATAAGGTAGGCACAGAAAGATACTGTATGATCTCACTTATGTGGAATCTAAAAAAGCCAAACTCACAGAAGTGGAGAATAGAATGATGGCTACTGGAGGCTGGGGGATACAGGGAAGTAGGGAGGGAATAGGGAGATATTGGTCAAAGAGTACAAAGTTTCAGTTAAACAGGAAGAATAAGTTTTTGAGGTCTATTGCACATTATATAATAATGTATTATATATTTCAAAAAACCTAAGACAGTAAATTCCAAATGTCTCACCACAAAAACAGAGGTGCTAGATATGCTAATTAGATTGATTTAGTAATTCCTTTTTGTATACATATATCAAAACATCACATTGTACCCCATAAATGTATATTATGATTTGTCAATTAAAATAATACTAATGAAAATCAATAATTACTAAAATATATAAATAAAAGTAGTTAATATTGTCTTAAAAACAAATACATCAATCCTTTATTTTATGGTTCGAGCTTTCTGAGTCTTGTTTTTCCACATCCTGAAGCCTTAAAGGCAATCACCTGTATTACCTTCAAAAAGCTTTTCCACTTTGCCATTCACACTTAGGTTTATGACAGCCTAGAATTATCTTTTCTATATAGTGTGAGAAAAGAGTCCTATTTCACTTTTTCCTTTATGGATATCAAATTGTCCTGGCATTATTTATTGAAAAGATAGCCTTTTTCCAATATTTATATATTCCTATACATAAATATTGTATAACTTACTGTATATTGTATAACAGATATATATACTTATATACTAATATACACATATGAATAGATACCTGGGTTATGTCTCCTGTCCCATTGGTCTACTTTTCAGTCTTCATGCCAATATCACACTATCTTAATCATTATAAATTTACAAGTCTTGATAGTGAGTAGGGCAAGTTTTCTCAAGCTTTTTTTTTTCCTTCAAAGGTCTCTTAATTATTCTGTCATTAATTTTAGTATCCGTTTTTCTTCAAGGGTGTCTTAACTATTCTCAGTCTTTTAATATTAGTATTTTTAGGTTAATTTTAGAATAAGTTTGTCAGATCCTGGAAAATACCTGACTGGTATTTTGTTTTGTTTTCATGTCAGATGGTTAATGTGCCTACATCATAACAAGGTTTGAGGGAGGCACATCTCATGTATGAGGGTGAAAACCCAATCATCACTTAGGAACTACAAAAGGATCTGCCTGGTAGTTTGACTGGGGTTGCACTGAATCTACAGATGCATTTGGAAGAACCAACATCTTCATACTCCGTGTGAGCTTGAAAAATAATATGCATTCTATGGTTGTTGATGGCAGACCTCTAAATGTGGACATTAAGTAGTTTTGTTAGCCATGCTGTTCAAATTGTCCACACTATTAATAATTTTTGTCTACTGCCTCTATCAATTACTGACAGAGGTATTTTATCATATCCCATTATAATTACAGACTTGTCTATTTCTCTTTGTAGTTCTATCAATTTTTGATTTATGTATTTTAGGCATATTATTAGAAGCATAGAAATTTAAAACTCTGATCAAGTCAAATTTTTTAAAATTCAAAAGCAAAGAACTAGCAACTATAAAAAGTGGTAACAAACTTGAAAAAAAAAAAAGCTAGAAGTTCCAGAATTGGGGAAAAGGGCAATAACAAAAGTGGCGGGCGCCTGTAGTCCCAGCTACTCAGGAGGTTGAGGCAGGAGAATGGCGGGAACCCGGGAGGCGGAGCTTGCAGTGAGCTGAGACCCGGCCACTGCACTCCAGCCTGGGCGACAGAGCGAGACTCCGACTCAAAAAAAAAAAAAAAAAAAAAAAAGAATTCAATGGATTGCTTTAATCTCAAATTAGATACAGCAGAAGAATTATTAAACTAAAAATTAGGTTAAAAGAATCTATCAAGATGAAGTATGGACAGCAGACAAAAGGATGGAAAATATAGAGAAGTAGGTAAGAGACATAGAATATGCAATGAGAATATGCAACACGCAATTAATTGTTATTCCCAAAAGAGAAGCAAAAGCAATATTTGAGAATATAAGATAGAGAATTTTCCAAAATGGATTAATTTAAGAAGCCTAGAGGGCTTAAGTCGACCAGGACCATCTTAATCCAATTTCAAGGCTTGGGGTTTTCTGATCTACCCAGAGGACTGGAAGCTCAGTTGTGGGAGCTTTTATTCCTGATTAACTCCTACTTGCCAGGGTGAAATCCTTGATGGGTTCTGAATTCTTTTTTTTTTTTTTTTTTTTTTTTTTTTTCTGAGACAGAGTCTCGCTGTGTCGCCAGGCTGGAGTTCAGTGGTGCGATCTCGGCTCACTGCAAGCTCGGCCTCCTGGGTTCAAGCCATTCTCTGGCCTCACCCTCCACAGTAGCTGGGACTACAGGGGGCGCACCACCACACCCAGCTAATTTTTGTATTTTTAGTAGAGACGGGGTTTCACCATGTTGGCCAGGATGGTCTCAATCTTTTGACCTCGTGATCCACCCGTCTCGGCCTCCCAAAGTGCTGGAATTACAGGCCTGAGCCACCGCGCCCGGCCAGGTTCTGAATTCTTACTGTTTTTCTCTCTAGTCCCAGAAATCTGCCAAAGTGCAGCTCAGAACCTCAGATACTCTATCAGCTAGTGACCATTGAGAAAAATGAAACCACCCTGTATTTCTAGCAGAGAAGGATTTAGTTGTTTATAATCAGAGAATTGGTTGTAAAAATGTTGCAAGAACTAGAGAAGTGAAAGGGAAAGGAAATACCACCCAGAGATCAAGACACCGACTTATCCCCTGGGTTATAGCCCACCAACCCACAAGATTGCCACTGCTCCTGGCACTGCTATTGAAAATGACCTACCACTTCTAATCAGAAGCTCCAGAGTTAACCCCATCAATGCTGCAGAAACCAACACCAAAGTTGTTGGAGCCTACAATAAGTCACTGTCAGAAGTGGAAAAATGGCTTATTTCTCTCCTCATCCAATCAACCTAAGACCACAGGGGCGACGCTATAGTTCGACAAAGACAGATTTATTAGGCTGTTGCAATGAGGGAAACACCAAAGAAACCATGGAGCATCTCACCAAACACCAGGCAAGACAGCGTTATTACAGGATTTGGGGGAAGTGTACAGTTTAGATGAAATTAAAGTGAAGCAGTGTTTGAATAGGCTTAAAGCAAAACAAGGCTGTGTGTAAAGAGTCAATATCATATCTGGACTGCAAAGTGGATCAGAGTCCTGTTTCCTTAGAAACTAA
The DNA here is from genome assembly GCF_043159975.1 of Macaca nemestrina. Classification (NCBI taxonomy): domain Eukaryota; kingdom Metazoa; phylum Chordata; class Mammalia; order Primates; family Cercopithecidae; genus Macaca; species Macaca nemestrina. The sequence goes on from NC_092143.1 coordinate 40,164,207, forward strand.
AAAGTGAAGATATATGTGGTATGTTGTGTCTAGAAATCACTTATCTGAAACTCAGCATACAGATTGGTTATCAAGGTTGCTTCTCTATATCAAAGAGGCTCAGATCCTTCAGGGAAAACTGAGATGTGTTTCATTCTTACAGATATAATTTCAAACCACAAATGATTTTAGGAAAAGGTTTTTTCCAGTGAGTAAGAAAGCAATCTTGATTTAAAGAAGGTATTATGATACTTTACAACTGCAGCATGGCCTTAGAGAAATATTGTTTCCCATTAACTTTACACTTTGGCAGTTTTCTGGAACTAGAGAGAAAAACATTAAGAATCCAGGACCCATCAAAGGCTTTACCTGTGGCTGTTGCCCTAGCCTGTTGAATGGCAGGACAGATTGTTACTTTCTCAATCTGGGTTCACTGTTACATTCTCATCCCTTTCTTCCATTTTCAGTCTTCCTCTAGTGTTTCCCATTGCCAAAGCCTAACTAGAACTCAGCTGGCAAGAAAGTCTGGGAAAAGTAGTTTTCAGGCTTGTTGCCCTGAGATACAAAGCAAAGAGATGAAATGGAGCTGAGAGCCAAGAGGAAAAACAACTCACAGAATATATCTTTTCAAGTTCAGTAAATGCCCTCAAGAACAAAGTAGTCTTGGATGATGAGCTCATCTCTCTAGTTTCTCATCTCCACCGAGATCTTAGCCCATAGTTCCTGACTACCTTTTTCATTCTTTGACACATAAAAGAAAATGATTTTTAGATTTTCCAGCTATTTTAGTTGTTCAAACAGAATGGATATTTTAGCAAAATTACCTACTTCACATTACCCATTCCTTCTACTTTCTGTTCAGTTTTAACACATTCCTATCAAACTAATCTTCCTAAACTCAGCTCTGATCATGTCACTTCCCTGGTCAAATATCTCAAATGGTTCTGTGTTTCCTAAAAAATCTAACTTTTTTACCTGATATTCAGGGACCTTTATGATCCACTTTTGATGTAGTGCTTCACTCATAATTATCCTCCTCAACTCTTTCATAGGAATGGGATAAGTCACTTCTACAAGAGACTAGGGTCGCCAGGCATGGTAGCTCTTTCCTGTAATCTCAGCACTGTGAGAGGCTGAGGCAGGAGAATCACTTGGGTCCAGGATTTCAGGACCAGCCTGGGCAACATAGCAAGACCTTGTCTCCACTAAAAATTTAAAAATTAGCCAGGTGTGGTGGCATGCACCTGTAGTCCAAGCTACGAAGGATGCTGATGCAGGAGGATTGTTTGAGCCCAGTAGGCTGAGGCTGCAGTGAACTATGATCGTGCCACTGCACTGTGGTCTGGGTGACAGAGCTAGCCCCTGACTCAAAAAAAAAAAAAAGAGAGAGACTAGGGTCAAGCCACCAGTACGAGACTGCCTTCTTTAAAGAACAAGGACGACGGGTGGACGTTTATAGCAGGCAAGATCAATCACCATCCTTCTGTGCTTTTCAAATAAACCTGGGACAGACTCCCCATTTTCTGCTGTAAGGATCGGAGCCCAGGGTTTCCCATGCCTATGGGTCCTGCTTTAAGGAAGCTGGACTGAGGAAATAAAGTTGTTGGAAAAAGCAGTCTTATGTGCACAGCATTTCAACCTCCTCTGGGCTACGCAAGAACTGGACTTGGGCCTAAAACACTTCCTTACAAAGAGAAAAGGAGTCTTCACAGGCTGCACTGGACTTATCACCTTGTGTTGGAATGCCTTTCCCTGTTTCAGACTCAATGTGTACCCCTTTATTCTGCTTAAGCATGTGTGTCTTATGGCACTTGACCAACCCCACTACTGTTGTATATAGGGCTATAGTACATCTGTCCCTGCAGGGAGGGGATGGGGCCCTTCTGCTATATATCTGTTCATGCAGGGAAGGGATGAGGTCCTTCTGCTGTGACACAGAGGGATGTGTGCAGGCCAGTTGCAGGCTCAACAGAGGACCTCAAACATTACACTCTCAGCATTGGTTTCTTATCTCCATTATAAATCCTATTTGTGTAGCAACAGCTGTCAAGAGGTGGCTCCGTATGTGCAAATGAGAAATGAGACCAGCCAGTGTGTAGACAGGAACATTTTGCCTATAGATGGCCCTTGATGCTGACCTCAATAGGTTATGTGAGCTCAGGACACAACGCAATTTTTATTAGATTGCACCATTCAATGTCCTTAAATTCAGGGCAACCCAAAATGTTTTTCCAAGCTATGTATCATTTCAGTAAAATTGAATCCATATTATTTTAATTCATGGACAATTGACCAGATAACAAGTTGTGTGGTGAGAACAAGTTAATGTCTCCAAACTTTTCAAACCTTGTATTGAAGCTCATTTTTTTCAGTTATTTTTCTTGGGAACAAAAAGCCTATTATGCAAAAAATAAGTAAATAAGTAAACAAACTAACCCCAAACTCCATATGGTTTCAATTAGCCAAGCCCTAGGGGAGCTTAGAGGTGTGTGGTGGGGGAAAGGGTTTGTGACCTAAGAGAACCTATGTTTCTCCCTTTATAAGACTGTAATTCTTCCCTCTCTTTGACTTTCAGATCTCAGCTCCAGATCTATGACATCAAATTTTTCACCCAATGTATTTTATAGTTTATAAAGGGTTTTTTCATCTATCATTTCACTAGATTCTCAGTAAAACCCTATGAAGGCAACATATCTAGACAGTAATTTTGTTCCCATTAAATAAAAGGGAAGGTGAGGCTCAAAGAAGTTAGATATCTAAAGGCTCACAGTGTTATATCCAGGCTTCAAGATAGCCCCCAGTGACCCCTGCCTCCCACATTATACCAGGATTGGCCAGTGTGACCAATAGCAATCAGCAGAAGTAATGCTTTGTCACTTCCAGTAACAGGTTATAAAAAGGCAGTGACTTCAGTCTTAAGATCTCATGTTCATTCTCTCTCTCTCTCTCTCTCTCTCTCTCTCTCTCTCTCTCTCACACACACACACACACACACACACACACACACACCCCTCTCTCTCTCTGTCTCTCTCTCTCTCTCATGACAGGCCAATGTGATAAGGAACTGAAGTCTCCAACCAACAGCTAGAAAGAAACTGAGACCTGCCAAAAACCATATGAGTGAGATTGAAAGTGGATCCTTCAGCCCCAGTCAAGCCTTCTGATGAGTTAAACATGGAAAAAGGTGAGCAATTCAGATTCATATTGACTCCAAAATATTAAAGTCACCTTTAGGCCATAAATCACACCTGTGTTATGGATATTAGATAACATCTAGTAAAGCCTTCTCATTTTATAGATGAGGAAAATGACACCCAGAAAGGAGAAGGGACTTACCCCAGGTCACAGAGCAAATTGTAGAACCAAGACTAGGACCCAGGCTCTCTCATATTGTATAGGAGTCTTCTATTACTTTTCCATCATCAAGACTGCTCTTAAATGTTTTCCAGTGATGGTGTTCCTGGAGGCAAGCTAAACAGGTCAATCTCAGGCCAAAATTTAAAATGAATAGCAGAAATCATTAATGTATCCCCATGCCCTACTTCACAAATGGATTTTGGGGGGAATTTTGCTTAAATCTCAGACAAGCTAAAGGAAAAGAGAAGAGAGATGCTGATGCTGCATTTTTTTAAGAGCTGGGTCAGAGACATAGAAGAGAGAAATGAAATGAGGTTACTGGCCACCCACTTTAAAATATTATACAATTCATATGCATCTTAAGAGGACATCAAGAAAGAATGTTTATCAATTTCCTATAAAAATATGAAGTCAGTCTTTTAATAAGAGACAAATATTGCAACTTCTTGGAGCAATTTTGCTGAGTCGGCTGAACTGGTATAGAATGTCCTTGTTACATATATCTTCACTATAATATACCCACTTAGTAATTTAGTGCTTGAGACCATCAAAATTATTTTGCGTTGCCATGTATTAGATTTCCAGTAATGGAAAAAGCATCTTCACTGATCCATCTCTGCATGCACTGTAGTAGTTTAAATACTGTAACATTATTACACTTAAATACAAATGTTCTCAAAATATTTTTACTAACATTTAAGTTATTTAAATGTCTAAAGCTACTGAAGTAAAGGTGAATAAGGTGAGTCATTTTAAAATGGTTACTAGCCTGATCGATGGGCCAAGAAGATACTGGGGAAAAAGAAAGGGTCCCATAATTAGCCCATGGTCAGTGATAAATAGGCCTAAATACCTACTGGGAAGCCCTGGTTCACTACTAATAAGAAAGAGGACACTCTCTCTCAACTTTAGTTATAACAACAGTCACTACTAACATTTACTGCGCATTTACTCCATGCTAAGCAGTGTACCAAGCACTTCATATGTGTTACTTTCCATAACCTTTATAAGAACTCTATCAGGTACCTAGCGTTACATTTATTTTACCCATTTTATAGATTAAAAATATGAAACTTAAGGAAATTAATTAACTTTACCAAGATCTATTGGCTAATAAGAGTAGATCTCAGAGATTCAATGACACCAGGCCTCTCTCTCCACCTCTCATTTCTTCCCCTCCCCCCTCCCACCTCTCATTTCTGCCTCATTCTCAACATCAACTTTATTCCTCAGCCTCCTCCATGTGTCTGGAAATGGGCAAAAAAGGTTCTGGGGTGACATTTATAAAGTTACTGATCAAAGAAAAAGTCTCTAGTTTGCATACAAATCGCAGGGAAGATGTAGATTGGTCTGACTTAAGCCACATGCCCAACTCTGGGACAATCATTATGTCCAAGAAGGCTCCATGATTACCTGAATCCAGGGTCATATACCCACCCCCATGATCAATAAAACAGATGCTATGACTGGCAGCATTATCAGGTTCCATGATTGTAGTGGATCAGCATCCTAAAGGAAGTGGAGGGATGCCAGACAGCTAAAAACAGATACCCACTTTAGTAGCCTGTTGTGGGAGTGGTAAACGCCGGAGTGGAGAAGTGTCCAGGCAATGGTCAGTCTAGAGGAATTCCATAAAGAAGATGAAATGTCAGCTGGGCGCAGTAGCTCATGCCTGTAGTCCCAGCACTTTGAGAGGCTGAGGTGGGCAGATTGCTTGAGGCCAGGAGTTTGAGGCCAGCCTGGCCAACATGGCAAAACCCCATCTCTACTAAAAATACAAAAATTAACTAGGCATGGTGGCACACACCTGTGATCCCAGTTTCTTGGGAGGCTGAGGCAGGAGAATTACTTGAACCCAGGAGGCAGAGACTGCAGTGAGCAGAGATCGCACCACTGCACTCCAGCCTGGGTGACAAGGCAAGACTCTGTCTCAAAAAAAAAAAAAAAAAAAAAAAGTTGAAACATGAAGAAAGACATGAAGATGTTAAATAACATAATGCATTCAGAGATCTGCAAGTATTTTAGATGTGTCTGTATAGTAAGATGTGTATGGCAAGGGATAGAGATCTGAGATTAAAGGCTGTGAAGAACTTTGTACAATACCCTAAGGAGCTGGTGCTTCATTCTAAAAGCAAGGATAAAGTCATTGAAGGATTTTAAGAAAGGGGAAAATATGATGGGTTCTGATTGTAAGAAAGATTAGTCTTTGGATAAATATAAAAGGAAAGTTAGGAGTAGAAAAGTCAGTGAGAAAACCTACAATAGTCCAGGCAAGAGAAAGTGAGAAAATGAAGAGCAGTAGTTTGCAGTGAATGATCTCTGTGATTATCTTGGTGATCAAGAGATGGAGAGGAGCAGTGCTAGGGAGGCAGGGTTTAGGAAGGAAACTGAATCCTGATGGGATTAGATTGTTCATGCTGTCCATGATGCTCAAACACCTTCACGGCTGCCCCAACATGGCAGTGAACCAAAGGCACCCCTATAAGCAAACTGACCCCAAATCCTGCTGGTATCCCTAGCAGAAGCAGTGGCAACTACATTCCACCACCTACACACTTTGCATCTAAGCTGCTGGTTTCACTATTTATAAAGGACACTTTAACCCTTGGAAGTGGAATTATGAGTACAGAAACTTGTAGAGGTCTTTAATGAGAATTTAACAGAACTTTCTAGCTGTTAAAGGCAGCATGGCACATGAAAGCTGGGTCATTAGGGCAGACAGATCTGTTTGGCTCCTGACTCTGATACCTTAAGCTCTCTAAGCCTTGGTTTCCTCAGGAAATAGTTTGCTTGCAATAATTCCATTTATCTCTCAGGGGGGTTATGAGGACTAAAAATAATAATACAGGTGACAACAAAAAAAAACTTCACAATGTGGTTAGAAATGAACGTGTTTGAATCACTAATTTGTTTTGTTCAAGGGGGCACAGGAAGAAAAGTCAAAATATGGGCATTCATGCTTCTACCAACAAGTGAATTATTGCCCATACACACACACGTGCGCGCGCGCGCACACACACACATATATTTTATATATATATATATATATATTTTTTTTTTTTTTGAGAGAGAGAGGGTCTCACTCACTCTGTCGCCTAGGCTGGAGTGCAGTGGCGCAATCTCAGCTTACTACAACCTCTGCTTCCCAGGTTCAAGCGATTCTCCCACTTCAGAGTAGCTGAGATTACAGCCTCCAGAGTAGCTGGGATTACAGGTGCCCGCCACCAAGCCCAGCAATTTTTTTTGTATTTTTAGTAGAGATGGGGTTTCACCATGTTGGTCAGGCTGGTCTTGAACTCCTGACCTCAAGTGATGCACCCTCCTTGGCCTCACAAAGCGCTGGGATTGCAGACGTGAGCTACTGAGCCCAGCCATTGCCTCTTATTGTATTAAGGTGGCAGAATACAGTTGACTATGTCATAAACAGTGAGTTACTCATCCCAGTATGTGCATTGGAATTGAGGTGAATTAATTCATTTTCTGTAACATTTTCTAATAAATTGCATCTACTTATTGAACTTAAAATGGATAAAGTATCTCATAAAAATGTAAAGTTTTACTGTATTCATAGCCTTGTGGTTAAGATTATACTCCATAGCATATAGCAATAAATACATGTATTTAAATGGCAGACCATCACAGAAGAGATTATTCACAAATGAAGTTGTGAGAAATTTCAGCATTAAAGTAGCAGATAAAGTAGTGAAAATTTTAATTTAAGAACTCAGAATATATATATAGGTATAATTTTAAAGGGACTTGTGTTCCACCTGGCTAATGTTCTTTCTTGTTTGCCATTTTATATTAATCGGTTTGTTAATGTTCTTTAACCTCCTCTCTTACCTTTAAGATAAAAGGTAATGAACTAGCCTAATGCTTTGTATTCCCATAGTCACTTAGGTTAATAGTCTTCCTTTTCCTCTTCCACTTTCTTTAAATCTACTGAGATTTTTAGCAATAGTTCAGCCATAATTGTGACCTAGAAAAATTGTGAATAGAACAATAGGGCAATCACTTCGCTATGTATATGTGTATCAAAACATCATATTGTACGCTTTAAATATATACAACTTTTAAAAGAAAGGAAAATGTGGCATTTAGTTTTCTTTTTCAATGTATGTTAAGTGCCTAGAATGCAGCTGGCCCGAAGGAGGAGCTTAGAGGCAGGCAAAACAGAGCTTGGTCTGCATCCTGCTAGTCCGTGCCCTCCCATATGTAAATGAAGCCCTGGCAGAGGAAGTCCATCCATTGAAGTGCTTTCCAGTGAACTCTGCCATGTCTACTATTTAGTTCCTTCTAAATCTTACCCGGAAAATGGACGCTCATTTGGGGCTATTATAGTCAGTAATCTTTCATGATAAATAATCATAAATCAGATATGCAGAATATCTACTCTCCTCCTAAAGAAAAAAATAAGTAATTTCTTACCATGCCAGTCAATTGGTTTCTTTTTGCTCTAGTAGACTGGCTGAGAGCCATTAATAGAAGGAAATGCACATTGCAGGTAACTGGAAGGATAAATCTTTGTAAAATTAGTACAATAAACCTTTCTCAATTACAAATATACTGCATATAATTCTAATTCGGGTGACCCTGGCTTTAAGACTGCTGCTGAACTTATGATCCTTCCTACTTTGACACTATAGTAAAGACCAAACCCCATATTGATGACCATTAATTTCTCCAAGCAATGCTTCAGTATTTTGATTGCCAGCCTGATATGCTCACCAAGTATGATATGACAATAACTCAGCTGCCATGGTCTACAGGTGCACTTAGAGTAAGTGAATCTCTTTCAAGTTGCTCTACATTTTATTTTAGCATGTTTTCTGTGAACTTTTAAATGCCCTGCTCTTCACTGTGTCTGAGAAAAAGATGTGATGGAATGCATAGAGTGCCAAAACTGCTCAAAAAAGGTGAGATACTCCACCTCTTTGAAAAGGAAACATGAGAGTTTAACTTAACAGTAGGAGAAATGAATGTGAATGAGCAAACTTCCAAGTCCACTTGTCACACTCACAAACACAAGCTCAACTCTGAAGTTCAAGGAAATGTCTCTGGAGACTCGGAAGAGCACTGAGCCAATGTAATGGTATTTTTACAAATAAAATGGAATGATTTATCACATGAAAGACCCTACATTGTGTGATGGGGGGTGCCAAGGCCATGTTCCACTTCTTTGTCTAGTTGAATAGAGCAAGTCACCTTGGAAAGGGCCTTCCTAGTCAAAATATAATTTTAAAGGGCCTCTCTTATCTAATAGATACTCATGGCTCCAGAAATGTCTGTAACAGATTTTTTTTAATGTTCTAACAAAGGCGGGCCCTTGCAGCGTATAACTTTTGGCAGGAGAAGTTATACCAAGTTTAATGATTTTTCTCTAGGCTTTTTGAGAAGGAAGGAACAAAGACCTCAACACCTGCTCCCCAAAATTCAAAGTTAAGAAAAACAGAGTAGATCAGGATTGGCTGACCCAAGTTCTGCTGGCTGAGGAGATCTAAAGGATCTTAAAAGTAAAGTCACCACTGGGACTGAGCTGATGTCCAGTTCCAGCACAAGAATCTAAGGGTTCTGGTCCAGGCTGGAGCTAGAAGCACCTCTAAACTTGATTGCCTGGCACCATAATTCCTGCTTTGAAAATGCAATGGCTGAACACGCAAATTCAAACAACAATGAAAAGGCTCCAGTAATCAATCCTGTGGCACTACAAGCAGAACTTGGGTAAGCACAAGCATCATTCCAGGGTCTGTAAGAGTCAACGGTAACCTGCAAGGCTAGCCTTCAAATAAGATATAGAGCACCTGCAAAAGCAACAGCAGGGCTGACCTGTGTCTCCAATTATCACACCAGAATTTCAACTGATTAGAAAATTGGAAATGAAGGAAAGTCCATAGAATGAAAACATCAACTGCCTGTTAAAAGGTCATGTCAGGAATTGAATATTTAATTCAATATAAATTCAATAAATTCAACAATTCATTCAAAATAATTGGGTTTCTAATGAAATTAAGAAGCAATTCCAGGCCGGGCACGGTGGCTCACGCCTGTTACCCCAGCACTTTGGGAGGCCGAGGCCGGCGGATCACCTGAGCTCAGGAGTTGGAGAGCACCCTGAGCAATATGGTGAAACCTCGTCTCTACTAAACATACAAAAATTAGCCGGACGTGGTGGCACGCACCTGTAATCTCAGCTACTCAGGAGGCTGAGGCAGGAGAATCACTTGAACCTGGGAGGTGGAGGTTGCAGTGAGCCGAGTAGCACCATTGCACTCCAGCCTGGGCAACAAGAGTGAAACTCTGCCAAAAAAAAGGAAGAAGAAGAAGAAGAAGAAGAAGAAGAAGAAGAAGAAGAAGAAGAAGAAGAAGAAGAAGAAGAAGAAGAAGAAGCAGCAGCAGCAGCAATTGCATTTACAATAGCATCCAAAATAATGAAATACTTAGGAATAAAGTTAACAAAAAAATACAAAACATATGCTTTGAAAACTACAAAACATTGTTCAAAGAAATTAAAGATCTAAAAACATAGAAAATCAACCCAAATTCATCAATTTAAAGAATTCATGTTGTTAAAATGGCAATATTCCCCACATTGATCTACAGTTTTAACGCAATCCTAATCAAAACCCCAGCTGCCTTTTTGAAGAAACTGACAAGCTAATCCTGAAGTTCACATAGAAATGCAAGGGACTCAGTATAGCCAAAACAATATTGAAGAAAAATGAAGCTGAAGGATTCACACTTTCTGATTTACTGCAAAACTTACTACACAGCTGAAATAATCAAGACAGTAGTGTGCTACTGGCATCATGATAGACATATAGGTCAATAGAGTATAATTGAGAATTCAGAAATGAACCCATACATTTATGTACAATTGTTTTTCTACCATGATACCAAGACCATATATTTTTTATTTTTTTTTTTTGAGACGGAGTCTCGCTGTGTTGCCCAGGCTGGAGTGCAGTGGCCGGATCTCAGCTCACTGCAAGCTCTGCCTCCCGGGTTTTTTACGCCATTCTCCTGCCTCAGCCTCCCGAGTAGCCGGGACTACAGGCGCCCGCCACCTCGCCCGGCTAGTTGTTTTTTTTTTTGTATTTTTTAGTAGAGACGGGGTTTCACCGTGTTAGCCAGGATGGTCTCGAACTCCTGACCTCGTGATCCGCCCGTCTCGGCCTCCCAAAGTGCTGGGATTACAGGCTTGAGCCACCGAGCCCGGCCAAGACCATTTAATGGAGAAGGAATAGTCTTTTCAACAAATGGTGCTGAGAAAACTGGATATTCATATACAAAAAATAATGTGTACCACTTCCATACACAAAAATTAACTAAAAGTTGATCATAGACGTAAATGTAAGAATTAAAATATAAAACTGATAGAAGAATGCTGTATTAGGGTTCTCTAGAGGGACAAAACTAGTAGGAGAGATATATATATAAAATACTTAATACCCTTCCCTTGATATATATGCACAAGAAATGTATATAATATATATAAAAGCACAAGAAAGCACATGTATATTATATATATATAGGTGGAATATATATAAATATATATATATTTTTAATATAAATGTATTTTTATATAAATATATATAAACATATATATTTTATATATATAAAAAGGAAAGTTTATTAAGTATTAACTTACACAATCACAAGGTCCCACCATAGGCTGTCTGCAAGCTGAGGAGGAAGGAGAGCCAGTCCGAGTCCCAGAACTGAAGAACTTGGAGTCCGATGTTAGAGGGCAGGAGGCATCCAGAACGGGAGAAAGATGTAGGCTGGGAGCCTAGGCCAGTCTCTCCTTTTCACGTTTTTCTGACTGCTTTAAATTCGCTGGCAGCTGATTAGATTGTGCCCACCAGATTAAAGGTAGATCTGCCTTCCCCAGCCTAGTGACTCAAATGTTAATCTCTTTTGGCAACACCCTCACAGACACACCCCCCAGGATCAATACTTTGTATCATTCAATCCAATTAAGTTGACACTCAGTATTAACCATAACACATACATAGGTGAAAATCTTTGTGATCTGGTGTAGGACAGTTGTTTCTTAAATGTAACACCAAAAGCACAAGTAACAAGAGTTTCTTGAAAAGGACAAATTTGACTTTATCAGAATTTAGAATTTTTATCCTTCAGAGGACACCATCAAGAAAATGAAAAGACAACCTGCAGAATGATAGAAAATATCTGCAAATATTGTTTACAATAAAGAATCTGGTATCCAGAGTGTATTCTAAAAACTATCGTTAAGTCACCAATAAAAAGACAGTTCAGTTTTTAAAGCGGTAAAGGATTTTTTTTTTTTTTTGAGATGGAGTCTCGCACTGTTGCCCAGGCTGGAGTGCAGTGGAGCGATCTCTGCTCACTGCAAGCTCTGCCTCCCAGGTTCACGCCATTCTCCTCCCTCAGCCTCCTGAGTAGCTGGGACAACAGGCGACCGCCACCACGCCCGGTTAATTTTTTGTATTTTTAGTAGAGACGGGGTTTCACCATGTTAGCCAGGATGGTCTCAATCTCCTGACCTCGTGATCCACCTGCCTGGGCCTGCCAAAGTGCTGGGATTACAGGTGTGAGCCACCACACCCGGCCTTAAAGGGGTGAAGGATTTTAATAGACATTTCTCCAAATAAGATACACAAATGGTCAATAAACATGTAAAAATACACTCAATATCATTAATCAATGCAAATCAAAACCATGTAAGATACAACTTCACACTCACTAGAATGGCTATAATAAAAAAGATGGGTAATAACAAGTGTTGGCAAGTATGTGGAGAAATTGGAACCCTCATATACTGCTAGTGGGAGTGTCAAATGGTGCAGCCACTATAAAACACAGTCTGGCAATTTCTTAAAAGCTTAAACATAAAGTTACCATATGATCCAGCAATTCCACTCCTCCCAAGAAAAATCAAAACATATTTATACAAAAACCTGTACAGAAACATTCATAGAAGTATTATTCACAATAACCCGAAGTGGAAATAACACAAATATCCATCAACTGATTAATAGTTAGCCAAATGTTGTATATTCATACAATGTAGTATTATTCAGCCACAAAAAGGAAAGAAATACAGATATATGTTACAATATAAACTATGAAAACATTATACTAAGTGAAATAACTCAGTACAAAGGCAATATATTATTCCATTAACGTGAAAAATCCAAAATAAGTGAATCTATAGAGACAGAAAATATACTGGTGGCTGTCCAGGGTGGAGAGGGGAAGTCTAGGGGAACTGACAGAAGAATTGACAGGGCTTCTTTGGGCATGATAAAAATATTCTGAACTTAGATCATAGTGATGGCTCTGCAACTCTAAATATACTGTAAACCATTAAATTATACATTTTAAAGGGGTAACTTTTATGGAATATAAATTATATCTCAATAATGATGTTTACAAAAGAAATATACAAGTATGTGTCTTATTTTCTCCAAGAAATGGAGATAACATTTTCCTGTGGGGCTATATAAACTTTAAATAATCCACTTATTTTATATATGTCTCATAAAAAGATTCAGCATGGAGAAACAGTATACTGCAGTAGGTAAGAGCATGAACTCTGGAGCCCGACACCCCACAACCAAAATATCACCCATGCTGGAGTCACAGTTCAGTGCAGCCTCAACTTCCCAGGCCTAGGTAATCCTCCCACCTCAGCCTCCCAAGTAGCTGGGACCATAGGAGGGCACCACCACACCCAGTTAATTTCTTACTAATTTTTTTGTAGAGATAGGTTCTTCCTGTGTTGCCCAGGCTGATCTCAAGCTCCTGGTTTCAAGTGATCCTCCTGCCTTAGCCTCCCAAAGTGCTGGTATTACAGATGGGAGCCATCATGCCTGACCCAGTTGTATCATTCTATCCCTCAGTTTTTTCATCTGAAAAATAGGGATAACAGTAAAACTCACCTCATTAAATTGCTGGAAAGATTAAATGAAAAGTGTTTAGCATAGTGCCTGACATGAAGTTAAGTGCAAAATAAAGCTTAATATTCAAAATAATTTTTAATATACATATTTAATGTAGGCTTTAAGAACATGATAAGATTGCTTGCATGGGGGAGAGAATCTGTAGACTTTAGGTGAAGGATGCAGGAGGACGATATTTCACACTGTATCATCTTTTCATATTTTTAGATTTTTGAATCATATAAGTGTATTACACACGCACTGAATAAATTAATTTAATTAATTATTTTTAAAAAATAAACCAGACTGTAACTGTACTCCCAAACTAGTCTAGCAGGCTATATTAGTTATGCTCCCATAACTGTAGGATCAGGGAGAACAAATCTAATACCTGGCAACAATGTTGGCAAAGGCATGTATCTCATCCAGATGATGCATCCAGATGGCACGTTGGAAGATACACAACAGAAAAGTTTTTATTGTAAGCAATAGGTAGATGTGTTTCTTCAGATAGAAAACTGATTGATCCGGAGGCTGAGGCGGGCGGATCACGAGGTCAGGAGATCGAGACCATTCTGGCTAACACGGTGAAACCCCGTCTCTACTAAAAATACAAAAAATTAGCCGGGTTTGGTGGCAGGCGCCTGTAGTCCTAGCTACTCGGGAGACTGAGGCAGAGAGTTGCTGGAAGCCGGGAGGTGAAGGTTGCAGTGAGCTGAGATTGCGCCACTGCACTCTGGAGTGGGCAACAGAGCGAGACTTCTTCTCAAAAAGAAAAAAAGAAAGAGAGAAAGAAAACTGATTGATAAAAAAATAAACAGCTGCTGGGCATGGTGGCTCATCCTTGTACTCCTAGCACACTGGGAGGCCAAGGTGGGTGGATCGCTTGAGCTCAGGAGTTCGAGACCAGTCTGGGCAACAGAGTGAAACCCTGTCTCTACCAAAAACACAAAAATTCGCCTGCTGTGGTGGCATGCCCCTGTGGTCCCAGCTACCCAGGAGGCTGAGGTAGGAGGATTGCTTGAGCCTGGGATGTGGAGGTTGCAGTGAGCTATGATAAAGGCACTGCACTCCAGTCTGGGTAACAGGGTGAGAACTGTCTCAAAGGAAAAAAAAAGAAAGAGAGAGATGTGGTGGTTAGGAGCATGGAATCCGGAACTAGACTTCCTGTTTTGAATTCCAGCTTTCTTATGAAATTCAGTAAGATTTTTTAACTTCTCTGTGCAGGGGAGCAGGGGGGAGCGGGGGACAGGGGGAGCGAGGGGGTGGGGAGCGGGGGAAGCGGGGGCGAGGGAAGCGAGGTGGGGGACGGGGAGGCTCGGGCAGGGCGGGCTGCAGGTCCTGAGCCCTGCCCTGCGGGGAGGCAGCTGAGGCCCGGCGAGAATTCGAGTGCAGCCCCAGTAGGCCAGCACTGCTGGGGGACCCGGCGCATCCTCTGCAGCTGCTGGCCCGGGTGCTAAGGCCCTCACTGCCCAGGGCCAGCGGCGCCAGCCACCGCTCCGAGTGCAGCGGCCAGCCGAGCCTATGCCCACCCGGAACTCGCGCTGGCCCACTAGCGCAGGGCACAGCCGCGGTTCCAGCCCGCGCCTCTCCCTCCACAACTCCCCGCAAGCAGAGGGAGCCGGCTGTGGCCTCAGCCAGCCCAGAGAGGTGCTCCCACAGTGCAGTGGCGGGCTGAAGGGCTCCTCAAGTGCCACCAGAGTGGACGCCTAGGCCAAGGAGGCACCGAGAGCGAGGGCTGCTGGCACTTTGTCACCTCTCAGTAGTGCTACAGAAATGTTAGCTATTGTAATTATTGGGGAAATCTCAAGCACTGACACAGAAGCATGAAAGAAATATCTGAAAAGTTAAATTATCCCTTGTTTCCCAGAAAAAAATGAAAAGTTAAATTAAAATGTCAAAAATAAAGGCTATCATTTGAGAAAGCTCTTTCACATTGACAAATAAAAATATTTTGGAAGCAAATGTCTTAGACATAATGCATGCTCAAGGAATCAGGAGCATTTATAAATTGACAAATTATCAATAATTTAGTTGAAATTAATAAAAAGAAAAAGAAAAACAAAGGGGAGAAAGGAAATAATGCCAAAGAGTCATTCTTCTGTTACTTACTATTGGAAAATTTCAAAGGCATCCATGAACACTGAAATCAGAAATGGAAATTGTTGAGAAAGGCAACTCTAATTTTGAACACTTAAAAGATGCTTGGAGAATGAAGAAGTTCCCATTGCTAGAAGAGCTTTCCAATGAAAAGACATACCTTTTATCCAAACTTCATTGGACACTTATCTGAAAACTACTATTCTTCCTATACAAGGTCTTTGGGGAAAAATATATCAGATTTGTTGCATATGGGACACATGCATAAAGACGGAAGCATGATAGTAAAAGGGTTGCCTATGGACCTGTCACCCGCTTAAGAATTGGAGTATTAACAAAATTACTGTATCTATATGTGTTCCTTCCCTAGCTGATTCTCTAGCTTCCTTCTCAATATGTTGTTTTTAAGAATTTTAAAAATGGTACCATTCTATATGTACTGTTCTACTGTATGACTTTTTTCTTACTCTATTATTTTTGAAGATTCATTCATAATTATACATGAATATGATACTCATTTACTTTTCACTAATTTATATAAAAGTCCATTTAAAAGATATTTCACCATTACAGAAATTATATTCCTATCAGTGGACATTTTGATTGTTTCAGGATTGCTGTTCTTACCAACAATGCTCCAATGAATGTTATCACATGTGTCTTAGTGTGTATATTTAGAGTATTTCTTCATGACACCTATAAGTGAAATTGCTCATTTGTAGAATAATTAAGTGCTCAGCTCTATAAGGGAATGAAAACAATGTTTTTTAAAGTAGTTGTATCAACTAACACTCTACTGGAAAAAGCACAAGACTTCCCATCAATCCACATCCTCATCTGCATTTGGTTTTGTCAAACTTCTTGATTTTTTGCATGTTTATGTACACTTAATTTGCATTTCTTGATGACTAGTGGTGTATCTTCACTAATATCCATTTGCCATTTGTTTCTCCTCTTCTGTGAAATGGCTATATTCTTTTGCCATGAACAGAATTATTTTTCAGTTATCATTTTTCTTTCTGATGTGTGATCTTTTGCAAATATATGCTGTGTGGCTTATCTTTTCAGCCTTTTTTTTAATAGAGACTTTTGTTTCCTTAATCTTAATGTAAAATATTGACTCATCCAAGTTTTCCTCTCTGTTAAGAATGATTTCTCTACCAAACGTTTCAGTGAAATTTAAAATTTTTGCCTTTCATGTCTAGCTCATTAATCCATTGGGAACGGATTTTTTATATGAGAAAGGGGACTAAATCCACTTTTTTTCTCATGTGGAATACCAACTTTCCCAGCCCCATTTCCTGACTATTATTTTTTTTCTCAGTGATCTACAATACTACCTATGTCAAATATAAAATTTTCCAATATGCTTGGGGCTGCTTCTGAACTCTCATTTTCTTTTATCAGCCATTTTATCTATCACATTAGCAATACTGCACTATTTTAATTACTAAAACTTTATAATAAAGCTTAATATAAAAACAAAAGTCTCCCTACCCCTCCATCTTACTGTTCTTCAGGACTATCTTGGTGATTCTTGAGCTTGCCTATGACATACAATACTCTAACAAGTAACCGGCCTCATGATAGGCTAACTTATGCTCTAATAACTAACAATTCCCATATCTCAGTGGTTTAAAACCAAAAAAAAAAAAAAAAAAAAAGTTGATTTCTTGTTTATGCTACGTAATCTTTTCTGCTCTTTTCCATAACAGCCCCATTCTACGGGTCAGGCTAACAGAGCAATCATATAAAACTCATTGTTTTCCCTCCACGGTAGAGGGTAAGAGTGCAGGAGGACAGCTCCCTGTCAAGCAGACTCTGACAGGAAGTGATGTGCACTTTCAAATACAGCATCTGGGCCAGGGCTGCTCAAGTGTTCCCAGCAAATTACAAGGAAGCCAGAAAGTGCAATCTATTATGTATCAGAAAGACAGTCAAAAACCTTTGTCAAACTAATGGTTACAACTTGGACCATGACCTCAAAAGCCTGTGCCTCAGTGCCTTCCAAGAATCTTACACAAGAATACAGATAGAAATAGGAAGTGGCAGGTCAATAGCCTGGATTCAGAATCTGAAGAATCCCACTTCATCATTTGTCGTTTATTTTGTGGAATTTTAGGCTTAAATCGAGACTTGAGTTAAATAAGCTTCTAGCAAATGCTGTGGAAGTAGGATAATATCAGTTACTTCTTTGAGAATGGAAAGTATTGAATCAGAAAATGGGTTTACCTTCTTATATTAAAGAAAAATTAGGAAGATGTCCAGTTGAACCTAAAATTCCTTTGTTCCAGATGCTTTCTTGTAAACCCCTTCTCTGTGCTAGCTAATCAGAAAACTCATTTGTTGACTAATCCCATGGAAGATGATGTCTCAATTAAGAGTGTATCTATTTGTGACTAACTTTTGCCTCAAATTATAAATCCTGTCTTATTTCCTGACATTCAATGTAAAGAGATGAGGACTGTGTTGTTCTTAAATTCTTTTAGTATACATCCAGGCTATACTAACCTGAAATAGGAAACATTTTAGATAACTTTGAAAAGTCATAGGATTTGATTTGCAACTAATTATTTATAATTGTACCTGGTGTTAATAAATGTATTGTTTCAAGTAAGACAGAATTGACAATGATCTTATCCGTTGATCCTTTTACTCTTTTTCCACTTAGAATTGACTCCATTATTACACAAAATCTAAAATATTTGCTGCAACTGGTTAGTGTTTGAGATAGATATAATTGTAATCTTCCTGCTGCAGTTGTTTACAACAAGCATGCTTTTTAAAAAATGCCTCTGTTTATACATCTCAATGCAATACAATGTCTCATTCTCTCATAAATATGTATAACTAATCTACACTGCAGAGTTCCTAACTACTAAGCAATAGGCCATGAATCTCCTGAACCCACCTGTCGTCAAGAAGAAAAAGAGCTAGCACTCAATTAAGCACATCTGGTAGAAATATGTAAAAACACAGAAAAAAATTTAAACATAGTAAAATGAAAAGAGTGAAGCCTCTGAGTCAGGCTGCCTGGGTTTGAGCCTCCATTCCATCAATTTTTAGCTGTGTGAACTGGGACAATAATAATATAGAAATAAAGACCATGGTTTCTAGAATTAGGCTTGCAGATTCTGCCTCTTGCTGGTCATGAGTCTTTGGGAAAGTTACTTAACCTAAGCCTCACTTTCTTCATCTGTAAAATGAAGATGATATTAGTAGTTACCTCATGGTATATGTATTACATTATGCTTTAAATGTTCTTAGCATAATTCCAGGCACATAGTAAGTGTTCAAGGAATGAAAGCTGCCATTGTATTAGTAACACTGATATTATTATAAAAATTTATGTATATTTACTATAGGGAAATTTTTATTGTGTTTGTCATTATAGGCAACCACAAGTTCATTAACGATGAATATAGATTTGTCTTCACCTTCCAAAGATCACATTTTTTTCCTACTGGGTCAACTGGAAAACATAGACTTTTCTGGAAAAATGAACACAGGATCCTAGAAATGGACACAGGCTCAACTGATGGATACACACAAATGTAGTGATATGAAGGTATATAGTCGAATGGCAAAGACTTTCCATACATAGGGGCAGAAACCTACAAGACAAGCAAGCCCACCTCCTGACCACTGGCTGCATTATCTGCCCCAGGGCTGCTTCTACCCCAGATGCCTGCAGATGGTCCTAGAGAGCAAGACTTCAAGAATACAGCCTGGCTTCTAGAAGACAAGAATCCTCCTATGTTTTGTACAAGGATGTGTGGTTGTAGCACAGTAAGAAGCAAATTCAGGTCATCCTTGCAGCCCTCCTGATTTCAGAGGGAGGGTTTCCACTGTGGGCAGACGGAAGACTCTTGCCCAAGTTCCCACAGTAAGTTGGCTGCCACCTTGTCCCCAATTTGTAAACACCCCCACGATTGACAGAAATTTCCAGACTTTCTAATTCAGTGAAACTTGGATGTTCTGAAATAGAAGCCAAGGGCATCTAGGAATCTTATTTTATCTTCAGCATTATATGAAATATGGGCTTTTCCCTCCCAGGGCTGAGAAATAGTGGAAAATGTCAATGATGATGCTGAAGAGAAAAAGACAATAACAAAATTAGCTTCTTTCATGCTAAGGGTCACAGAGATGGGTCTTTTCCATGGATGGCTCGGGGATGTGTGTACTGCAGGAAGCTCATGACCCATGAGCCACTTGTGCATGATTTGGCCCAAAGAACCATGCTAATTGGTAACAGGTTGCAACTCTTCATTTCCTTCTCACTCACCTTCTACAGGCACCTTTGACCTTCTTCTTCATCCTAGCTGTTGCTCATTTGTTCTGAAAGATTTCCCTTCTGCTTTCAAGGGCTAGCCTGGCTTAGTTAGCCACAATGCCCCCACTTCCTGCCCAGATGCCCCTTCATGAATAACCCCATTCATCCCATGCATGGAAGAAATTGGCTCATCCTCAAACTCTGATTAATACAACCTCCAATACTAGTTTCTTTCCAACAAAGTAATGTGGTTTCCTGTGAACAGACCAGTACCTAGACTCTGGGTGGAGTCAGGGGGTAGTTTAAAACAACAAGAAAAGCCAAGAACTTTTTGTTTAATTTTCTATTTGCTAATGATTTGTGCAACTCCCTCCTTTCCTGCCTTTTACTTGGTTAATTGGTTGGATTTTTCTTTCCTTACTGGGGAAAATTCAGGCTATAACATTTTAAGATTTTCTCTGGTTTGTATGTCAAAAGAATAGGTAGATCTTATGGTCCAGATGGGCCTGTGGGCGTAGTGAATTCCTGAAGGGATTCCAATTCCTAGAAATGTGGGAGACTCCCTCCCTCTGTCTGTAAGTGGCTGATGGGACACAGTGGTGATCATAGACTCTGTAGGACCACAGACAGAGGGGAGTGCATCAAATCATCATGTACCAAAAACCTCCAGTATTAGAACCAAGATGTGGCTTAATCAAAAATGTTTACCCATGTACAGGCTCTGTGTGGGTTACTGTTGAGAAATTTAAAATTGCCACATTGCCCTTGTCACCAATGGGCTCACAATCTATGGTGAAGAAGAAATACATATACAAAGAACTACAATCCAAAGTAGAATGATACAAATTCCTTAAAAGTTCAAAATAAAAAGAGCTTTGAATTACAAGGGAAGGAAATAGGCAAAGACTAAATGACGAGACAAAGAATGATCTTATGAAGGAAGCTGGCTTGAGAAAGACCTTAGAGGAATAAGGAATTAAGGAGCAATTAATCAGACAGAGACCCTTGCACCTGCTTTGTTTATCTTCATAAGGTGAACCATAAGGAGACATGATGTTATACATCTACTTGCTCATCAATCTCTGGTCTCTCCACCCAATAGAATATGAGATCTGTGAAGACAGAGGCTCTGTATGTCCTGTTTTTGTCACAGCACCAAAAGCAATGCCTGCCACATAGTAAGCACATCATGGCTACTTGTTGGATACATGATTGAAGTGTCCGAGTAGTCCAGGCAGAAGGGACAAAGTAATTAAAGGAAGACTGAGATTTAAAAAACAAAAAAACAAACACTCATTTGTTGGCTATTCTGTCTCAGAAATTAAGTGCTTCCAAGGTATTCACTTTTACTGTCTGTGTCTAATGCAGGGCTCAGTAAATTTTTTCCATAAAGGGCCAGATAATAAGTATTATAGGCCCTGTAGGCCGTGCCGTCTCTATGGCAACTACTCAACTCTGCTGTGGGAGCATGAAAGCCATCATCGATGATATGTTAAAAAACGGGCATGGCTGTGTTGCAATACAACTTTATTTACCAAAACAGACAGCAGGCCCAATTTGGTTCACAGGCTGTAGTTTGCTGATCCCTCCATAAATCAAAGGCAAATAAATTATTGCACTATACACTATTAACCACTGCACATAAATGTTTGAGTAAAGAGAGAAAGAGACATATTATGAACCTGTTATAGACTGAATGTTTGTGTTTCCCCAAAATTCATATGTTAAAGCCTGACCTCCAGTGTGATAGAAGGTGGGGCCTTTGGCAGTTGATTAGGTCATAAAGGTAGACCTAAGCCTTTAAGAATAGTACTAGTGCCCTTATTAGGAGAGGCCAGAGGGGGACCTAGCTCACTCTTCTTCTGCCTTGTGATGATACAATGAGAAGTCGGTGGTCTGCAACCCAGAAGAGAGCCCTCACCAAGAACCCAACCATGCTGGCACCCTGATCCAGAACCCAACCATGCTAACACCCTGATCTGGGACTTCTAGCCTCCAGAACTGTGAGAAAAAAATGCCTGTTGTTTACAAGCCACTAGTCTAGGGTACTTTGTTACAGCTGCCCAAACTAAGGCACAATATATGCACCTTTGATTGATTACCTGACTACAGGTATTTTAATCCTGCATTATCCTAAGGAACAAAGGATTTACTCAGTCACATTACTTTCCCAGGCCCGAGTTGAAAATTCAGCTCGGTTCCCTCCAGAGCATTTTGAACAGTTATCAAATAGGATGAGCAAATTCCTAAGCACGTGGCAGAGACACTGGATCAGATGTCCCCAGGAGAACTTCCTTTCATGACTCAAATTTCAATTTATTTGAAATGTATGGGTGACTCAGCACACCTCTCGTCAAGTGCAAATATATATGTGTGAATGTGGGATAAAATATTCATGTCTTTTGTGGGGATTTCACACAGAAATCCCAACTATTAGTAGACCATAATCACCCTGAGATGAAGACAGCAACAGTGTGATACTAACCAGGTTGTACCACAACCCAGATTTAGTGACGTGAAAGGTGGCTGGCCATGCACTGAGACAAGTTGGAAGGAAAGCTAATGCAGGCACAGCTAGGGCTGAAGTAACTGACACAGAAATTCAGGCTGTCAGGAAGTGGAGCCCAAGGAAATCAGCCAGAGAAGAAAGAGTCAAGCAAGTACCAAAGGTGTAGGCAGGTCAGGGGTAAAACTAGAAAACAATCAAGACTGAAAGGTTCAGACAGCTTGACACTCGCTCAGAGAAATCAGAAAAGGGAGACGAAGGAGCCCAGCACAAAGCTGACCATTGGCCTCTTGACCACATCCCAGGATATTTGTCAGGTGGGGACTTGCCAGCCCTTCCAGTGTATACCATTGTTCTGTTCATGTAGTTCTCCTTATCTTGTGAGCAATGAATGTTGGTCAGGAAGACTCAAAAGTCACATCCAGGTTCTTTACCCAATGTCAAATAGATGAAGTTAAATCAAAGGTTTAATTCCTTGCACCTTTATCATTCCTCATTTCTACACCTTCTATGGATGAGAGATTGATGCTAATGTGTAAATAAACGGGAGTCTTGTGGCAGACCCATCTTCGATGCCTGAGCATGCAGATAGATGCATGCCTGCCTGCATTCCCCACCTGCCTGTCAGCCATATGACCATGCATAGTCATGCATTCCTCACCTGCCTGTCAGCCATATGACTGAGTACTAGCCAACGGGATGGGAATAGGAAGTGATGTGCTGTAACTTCCAGACCTGACCCCTAAAGCTTCCCAAATGTGGTCTTTCATCTTTTTTTGTTTTGTTTCATTTTTGTTGTTGTTTTTACAAAGAGAAAGGCAATTTTATTCTTCCAAAAAAATGCACTAAGAAGGGTTGAGCACAGGAGCTCTCCAGCCACATCCCCCATCCTAAGCAGGGTCTGAGATGAGGCCAGGCCTGACCTGGGCTTGGGAGAAGCTGAATGGGCTCCCTGTGGCCTTGGGGTGGGAATCAGGCAGGCCTGGGAGTGTGACTTTGCTGTTAGCACCAGGAGCCACCTGCAGCTGGGCTCGGTGACAGGGCAGCACATGACTTTGTTGGCTCTACCTGAGGGTCTGGGGAGGGGCTGGTGGCAGAAGGCTCCCTGCAGGAGGTCACCTGAATGACTCTCAGATTCACAGACCCCCTCCACACCCCCAACCGCTGTAAACATGAGAATGGGCTCAAAAGCCCCCTGCTGCCCAAGCACCTCAGGGCAAGAAGAAGGTCCAAGATGTGTGGCTGGGCTTCAGGTGGCCCAGGAGCTGCCAGGCTTTCTCCCCTTCCACTTGGCTGGAATGGAAAAGACCCCCAGGGAAAACCAGGAGTATATAAGATGGCAAAGGCACAAGATTGAAGGAACTTGGGTTCCTGAATCACTGTGTGGAGGGGAGCCAGCAGTCCAGGAGAACCATCATTGTTCTGTGATGTGGGCTTTAAGCCTCTGAGATTGGCGGTATATCTATTGTGGCAGTCCACATTACCCTAACTAATGTACAGTAGAAGAACACACTTTCGTACTGGAAAATCTTTGCAAACATCTCCTGACTTCACAGAGCCTTCACACTGTAAAACTCAGTGTGAAAAAAAATGAGTAAGAAGAAATAAATGAAATTAAGTTAAATGAACATTCTCCTCATTTAAGCAAAATTCAATCATATTTCCTATGCATAAAGAAAGTAAATAAGTAGACAAATAGTCCTTGGGAACCGAGATAGGACTAAAAGATCTAAACTGATCTAATTCCTATAGACCATTGAGAAAATGGTGAAAATAAGAGACTTCTGAAAATGATCATACTATGAAATGCTTAGGAGGACCACTAGCAGACACCAAAGAATATTTTCTTTTTCTTTTGCCTTAAAAATTACTGTTATTTTTTCTTTCTTCTCTCTATTCTCTCAACTATTATAGTTGTTAGTTAGTCTCACCTAACACTTGATTATGTAATATCTTTCCTTGTTAGTTTCATGCAAATAACTGCAACTAAATTGCAGTTCCCTAAGGGCAAGGATCAAGTTGTCAGCACTTTTCATTCTATCCTTTACGGGCTTCTGAATTGAGTCTACCACACATCTCGGCTCAAGATCCACAATTATCATTGATCTGTGACCAGGTCCCTGTTTTGTTGTTTGGTTTGGTTTGGTTTGGTTTCGTTTGATTTGTTGTTTTTCCCCTTTATCCTCCAACCCCAAACTCAATTTCCCTTTTCCCAATAGAAGGACTCACTTTAGTTTATTAAATGCATATATCCCCATTCCATCATTCATATTTTCATTTAGATATGTGTTCAACCTGGAGAGGTTCAAGATGGCTGAATAGGAACAGCTCCAGTCTACAGCTCCCAGTGTGAGCCATGCAGAAGACGGGTGATTTCTGCATTTCCAACTGAGGTACCAGGTTCATCTCACTGGGGCTTGTCAGACAGTGGGTGCAAGACAGTGAGTGCACCCACAGAGCATGAGCCGAAGCAGGGAGAGGCATCGCCTCACCTGGGAAGCACAAGGGGTCAGGGAATTCCCTTTCCTCGCCAAGGGAAGCTGTGACAGATGGCACCTGGAAAATCGGGTCACTCCCACCCTAATACTGTGCTTTTCCAACAGTCTTAGCAAATGGCACACCAGGAAATTATATCCCTCACCTCACTCACAGGGTCCCACGTCCATGGAGCCTCACTCATTGCTAGCACAGCAGTCTGAGATCGAATTGCAAGGCGGCAGCAAGGCTGGGGGAGGGGTGCCCACCATTACTGAGGCTTGAGTAGGTAAACAAAGCGGCCAGGAAGCTGGAACTGGGTGGAGCCCACTGCAGCTCAAGGAGGCCTGCCTGCCTCTGTAGACTCCACCTCTGGGGGCAGGGCATAGCTGAATAAAAGGCAGCAGAAACTTCTGCAGACTTAAATGTCCCTGTCTGACAGCTTTGAAGAGAGTAGTTGTTCTCCCAGCATGGAGTTTGAGAGCTGAGAATGGATAGACTGCCTCCGCAAGTGGGTCCCTGACCCCTGAGTAGCCTAACTGGGAGGCACCTCCCAGTAGGGGCTGACTGACACCTTACATGGCCAGGTGCCCCTCTGAGATGAAGCTTCCAAAGGAACAATCAGGCAGCAGCATTTATCATTCTACAATATTTGCTGTTCTGCAGCCTCTGCTAGTGATACCCAGGCAAGCAGGGTCTGGAGTGGACCTCCAGGAAACTCCAACAGAACTGCAGCTGAGGGTCTTGACTCTTAGAAGGAAAACTAACAAACAGAAAGGACATCCCCACCAAAACCCCATCTTTACATCACCACCATCAAAGACCAAAGGTAGATAAAACCACAAACATGGGGAGAAACCACAAAGATGGGGAGAAACCAGAGCAGAAAAGCTGAAAATTCTAAAACGCAGAGCGTCTCTTCTCCTCCAAAGGAATGCAGCTCCTCACCAGCAACGGAACAAAGCTAGATGGAGAATGAGTTTGACGAGTTGAGAGAAGAAGGCTTCAGATGATCAAACTTCTCCGAGCTAAAGGAGGATGTTCGAACCCATCTTAAAGAAGCTAAAAACCTTGAAATAAGATAAGATGAACAGCTAACTAGAATAACTAGTGTAGAGAAGACTTTAAATGACCTGATGGAGCTGAACACCATGGCACGAGAACTACGTGATGCATGCACAAGCTTCAATAGCCAATTTGATCAATTGGAAGAAGGGGTATCAGTGATTGAAGATCAAATGAGTGAAATGAAGCAAGAAGGTAAGTTTAGAGAAAAAATAGTAAAAAGAAAAGAGCAAAGCCTCCAAGAAATATGGGACTATGTGAAAAGACCAAATCTACATCTGATTGGTGTACCTGAAAGTGACAGGGAGAATGGAACCAAGTTGGAAAACACTCTTCAAGATATTATCCAGGAGCACTTCCCCAACCTAGCAAGGCAGGCCAACATTCAAATTCAGGAAATATGGAGAATGCCACAAAGATATTCCTCAAGAAGAGCTACTCCAAGACACATAATTGTCAGATTCACCAAAGTTGAAATGAAGGAAAAAATGTTAAGAGCAGCCAGAGAGAAAAGTCAGGTTACCCACAAAGGGAAGCCCATCAGACTAACAGTGGATCTTTCAGCAGAAACTCTACAAGCCAGAAGGGAGTGGGGGCCAATATTCAACATTCTTAAAGAAAAGAATTTTCAATTTCATATCCATCCAAACTAAGCTTCATAAGTGAAGGAGAAATAAAATTGTTTACAGACAAGCAAATGCTTACAGATATTGTCACCACCAGGCCTGCCTTACAAGAGCTCCTGAAAGAAACACTAAACATGGAAGGGAACAACCAGTACAGCCACTGCAAAAACATGCCAAATTGTAAAGACCATCGACGCTAGGAAGAAACTGCATCAACTAACGAGCAAAACAATCAGCTAACATCATCATGACAGGATGAAATTCACACATAACAATATTAGCCTTAAATGTAAATGGGCTAAATGCTCCAATTAAAAGACACAGACTGGCAAATTGGATAAAGAATCAAGACCCATCAGTGTGCTGTATTCAGGAGACCCATCTCACGTGCAGAGACACACACAGACTCAAAATAAAGGGATGAAGAAAGATCTACCAAGCAAATGGGAAACAATAAAAAAGCAGGGGTTGCAATCCTAGTTTCTGATAAAACAGACATTAAACCAACAAAGATCAAAAGAGACAAAGAAGGCCATTACATAATGGTAAAGGGATCAATTCAACAAGAAGAGTTAACCATCCTAAACATGTATACACCCAATATAGGAGCACCCAGATTCATAAAGCAAGTCCTTAGAGATCTAAAAAGAGAATTCGACTCCCACACAATAATAATGGGAGAGTTTAACACCCCACTGTCAACATTAAATAGATCAATGAGACAGAAAGGTAACAAGCTACCCAGGAATTGAACTCAATTCTGCACCAAGCGGACCTAATAGACATCTACAGAACTCTCCACCCCAAATCAACAGAACATACATTCTTCTCAGCACCACATCACACTTTCCAAAACTGACCACATAGTTGGAAGTAAAGCAATCCTCAGTAAATGTAAGAGAACGTAAATTTTAACAAACTGTCTCTCAGACCACAGTGCAATCAAACTAGAACTCAGGAGTAAGAAACTCACTCAAACCCGCTCGACTATATGAAAACTGAACAACCTGCTCCTGAATGACTACTGGGTACATAACGAAATGAAGGCAGAAACAAAGATGTACTTTGAAACCAATGAGAACAAAGATACAACATACCAGAATCTCTGGGACACATTTAAAGCAGTGTGTAGAGGGAAATTTATAGCACTAAATGCCCACAAGAGAAAGCAGGAAAGATCTAAAATGGACACCCTAGCAATTAAAAGAACTAGAGAAGCAGGAGCAAACACATTCAAAAGCTAGCAGAAGGCAAGAAATAACTAAGATCAGAGCAGAACTAAACAAGATAGAGACACAAAAAAACCCTTCAAAAAAATCAATGAATCCAGGAGCTGGTTTTTGAAAAGATCAACAAAATTGATAGACCGTTAGCAAGACTAATAAAGAAGAAAAGAGAGAAGAATCAAATAGACACAATAAAAAATGATAAAGGGGATATCACCACCAATCCCACAGAAATACAAACTACCATCAGAGAATACTATAAACACCTCTATGCAAATAAACTAGAAAATCTAGAAGAAATGGATAAATTCCTGGACACATACACCCTCCCAAGACTAAACCAGGAAGAAGTTGAATCCCTCAATAGACCAATAACAGGCTCTGAAATTGAGGCAATAATTGATAGCCTACCAACCAAAAAAAGTCCAGGACCAGATGGATTCACAGCCGAATTCTACCAGAGGTACAAGGAGGAGCTGGTACCATTCCCTCTGAAACTATTCCAATCAATAGAAAAAGAGAGAATCCTCCCTAAGTCATTTTATGAGGCCAGCATCATCCTGATACAAAGCCTGGCAGAGACACAACAAAAAAAGAGAGTTTTAGACCAATATCCCTGATGAACATCAATGTGAAAATCCTTAATAAAATACTGGCAAATTGAATCCAGCAGCACATCAAAAAGCTTATCCACCACGATCAAGTGGGCTTCATTCCTGGGATGCAAGGCTGGTTCAACATATGCAAATCAATAAATGTAATCCATCATATAAATAGAACCAAAGACAAAAATCACATGATTATCTCAATAGGTGCAGAAAAGGCCTCTGACAAAATTCAACAGCCCCTCATGCTAAAAACTCTCAATAACTTAGGTATTGATGGGATGTATTTCAAAATAATAAGAACTATTTATGACAAATCCACAGCCAATATCATACTGAAAGGGAAAAAAACTGGAAGCACTCCCTTTGAAAACTGGCACAAGACAGGGATGCCCTCTCTCACCACTCCTATTCAACATAGTGTTGGAAGTTCTGGCCAGAATAATAAGGCAGGAGAAAGAAATAAAGGGTATTCAATTACGAAAATAAGTAGTCAAATTGTTCCTGTTTGCAGATGACATGATTGTATATTTAGAAAAGCCCCATCATCTCAGCCCAAAATCTCCTAAGCTGATAAGCAACTTCAGCAAAGTCTCAGGATATAAAAATCAATGTGCAAAAATCACAAGCATTCCTACACACCAATAACAGACAAACAAAGAGCCAAATCACGAGTGAACTTCCCTTCACAATTGCTTCAAAGAGAATAAAATACCTAGGAATCCAACTTACAAGGGATGGAAGGAGCTTTCAAGGAGAACTACAAATCACTGCTCAATGAAATAAAATAGGACACAAACAAATGGAAGAACATTTCATGCTTGTGGATGGGAAGAATCAATATTGTGAAAATGGCCATACTGCCCAAGGTAATTTATAGATTCAATGCCATCCCCATCAAGCTACCAATGACTTTCTTCACAGAATTGGAAAAAGCTACTTTAAAGTTCATATGGAACCAAAAAAGAGCCCACATTGCCAAGACAAAAGAACTAAGCTGGAGGCATCACACTACCTGACTTCAAATTATACTACAAGGCTACAGTAACCAAAACAACATGGTACTGATACCAAAACAGAGATATAGGCCAATGGAACAGAACAGAGCCCTCAGAAATAATACCATACATCTACAACCATCTGATCTTTGACAAACCTGACAAAAACAAGAAATGGGGAAAGGGTTCCCTATTTAACAAATGGTGCTGGGAAAACTGGCTAGCCATATATAGAAAGCTGAAACTGGATCCCTTCCTTACACCTTATACAAAAATTAATTCAAGATGGATTAAAGACTTAAATGTTAGACCTAAAACCATAAAAACCCTAGAAGAAAACCTAGGCAATACCATTCAGGACATAGGCATGGGCAAGGACTTCATGTCTAAAACACCAAAAGCAACGGCAACAAAAGCTGAAATTGATAAATGGGATCTAATTAAACTAAAGAGCTTCTGCACAGCAAAAGAAACTACCATCAGAGTGAACAGGCAACTTACAGAATGGGAGAAAATTTTTGCAATCTCGCTGTCTGACAAAGGGCTAATATCCAGAATCCACAAAGAACTTTAACAAATTTACAAGAAAAAATCAAACAACCCCATCAAAAAGCGGGAGAAGGATATGAACAGACATTTCTCAAAAGAAGACATTTATGCAGCCAACAGACACATGAAAAAATGCTCATTCGCACTGGCCATCAGAGAAATGCAAATCAAAACCGCAATGAGATACCATCTCACACCAGTTAGAATGGCGATCATTAAAAAGTCAGGAAACAACAGATGCTGGAGAGGATGTGGAGAAATAGGAACACTTTTACACTGTTGGTGGGACTGTAAACTAGTCCAACCATTGTGGAAAACAGTGTGGCAATTCCTCAAGGATCTACAACTAGAAATACCATTTGACCCAGCCATCCCATTACTGGGTATATACCCAAAGGATTATAAGTCATGCTGCTATAAAGACACATGCACAGGTATGTTTATTGTGGCACTATTCACAATAGCAAAGACTTGGAACCAACCCAAATGTCCATCAATGATAGACTGGATTAAGAAAATGTGGCACATATACACCACGGAATACTATGCAGCCATAAAAAAGGATGAGTTCATGTCCTTTGTAGGGACATGGATGCAGCTGGAAACCATCATTCTCAGCAAACTATCGCAAGGACAGAAAACCAAATACCACATGTTCTCACTCATAAGTGAGAATTGAACAATGAGAACACTTGGACACAGGACGGGGAACATCACAAACTGAGGCCTGTCGTGGGATGGGGGAGAGGGGAGGGATAGCCTTAGGAGATATACCTAATGTAAATGACAAGTTAATGGGTGCAGCACATCAACATGGCACATGTGTACATATGTAACAAACCTGCACGTTGTATACATGTACCCTAGAACTTAAAGTATAAAAAAAAATAAAAGATATGTGTTCAACCTTGAAAAATAGTTGACATTATTTTGTGTGTGCATATTATATTTATAAATAATATTTTTCTATTGATCCCATTGTGTACCTTGCTTTTTTCATTCAGTCTTTTGTTTTTGAGGTCTATATATGTTGCTACATGTAAATTTAGCTCATTTCTTCTGACTCATCCATAGTATTCTCTAGCATGATAATTGATTTTGAATCCATCCACACGTCATAAAAGTAAGTATAACAAAACAACTTGATGAGAAAGTTCCTAGTTGGCCATGAATTGTCTGGATTAGACCGGAATTTTATTAAATTTAACTATTTGGTTAGTGACTCAGAATCAGAACTGGCAGTGTGTTCATTTCATTTACAGATGATAATAGTTTGGGAAGTAAAGAGAATAACAAGATGGCACCCCACTCTCACCCCTCCCAGCCTGCTGTCTCTGTCATAATGACCTCTGTCTTTATCTGACTGTAAATTTGTGAGAAATTAACTGCAGTAGCTTCCTGTTTTGCACAGCTTCTGTAAAATTGGCATGTTTGGGCAGTTCTTGGGAAGAGAGAAGCGACTTATTGATGTTTTTCTTTAGCTATCAAGAATACCATGTTTTATCTTTCCTCTATCCTACACCCTACCCTAATCACTCCCTCCTTTATGCAAAAGAGTGACAATTATGATCTGAAACATAAAGCCCTAATTCAGTGTTTCTTAAGGTGTGGTTCACAGTGTCACAAGAATGTCACAAGAATGCCTCACAATGGCATCAGAAAGCCTCAGCCTTTGTTAAAAGGATGATCCCAGAGTCTTTCCCCAGGTGAATCAGATCCTCTGATTGGGAGTGAGACCCCAAAATTGCACTTTTTCCCACCTCTTTTGGTGACCATTATGCATATAAAGGCTCAAACTCCTCTGTCATAATCCTTAGTTGTTCAATGCAGAAATTAATGGTATTTAAGAGGTCCAGATCGCAGCATACTTCATGGTTTTAGAATGCTGTAATGAATGCTACTCACCTGGCTTTACCACCTGGGCACTTGATCTTGAAATTTATAGAAAGAAGGATCCATCTAAGTACAATCATTTACATAAAACAGTATCCAAAGAGGCTTATTTCACTTCAGGACTTTATAAAGATAACAGATTACTTCAAGATATTAGTTCAAGTTCTATATTCTATACAGAAAATCATACTCTATTTTCTACACACATTTGTAGGTAACTGAATTCTGAACAGAGTTTCCTAATTGAGGAAATGGTGACCTCCTTTAAAGCTAGAAGGTCAAGGCTCATCCAATCTACATTCTCTTCTCCTCGAATACAGATGCTCTACTGTTAGAATTTTGTACATTCATCTTTGTGCACATGCTTGCCAATACTTGACTTAAGAAAATAGTGCCTGAGCCTGCTCTTTTCACAATTGGAAAGATTCTTTTAAGGTCACTGTTACCGGCAGAGATCCTTCCTACTAAAATCAAAACAGAAGTGAGATCCCTTGTTACTTAGAATGTGAAAGCCCTGCTACTACTGCTTCTTGTGCAATCCCATTAAACATGACCCCAGTGATAATGAGGTTCACTTTGGCTGGCACATGTGAGAAGGCAGGGTGTATTCAGCTCTGCCTTCTGCTCCAGGGCCATCTTCAGCAGAGCAATGGTAGGGGGAGCAGCATTATCAGTGAGGGACAAGTCACAGGTCCAAGCCTCATGGGAAGTCCTGATGTCCAGGCATGTACTGAGCCACACAGCACGAGCTAGACATCTGTTTGCCTCTGGCTGCCACCTAGCACCCGGACACTAAGGGCTAATGGCTCACAATTCAATGAAGTATCCTTGGAAGGGTTTGATGCAGCTTGCCTCATCAAATCGAGGCTCAGACGAAGGCTTTATTTCTTGGACAATAATCACTTAAAACGAAAAATCACAATCAGCATTTCTGATTATCAACAAATTATTTGGAAATTGTTATAATGATTTGATGAAATTTGTAGCTATTTTAAGCTACTCCCTAAGCAATTTTTTAATACATGCATTTATATATGTATTATACATTACATTATTAAGTATTTTTAACATCACCTTTGAGTGCACACATATGCATGTTTGTGCACACATGAGTGTGTTTGGGTGGGAGAATGCAGTGAAGATTAGTGTTTGATTTCTTTATGCCCAGTTTTGTGTAAGAAAAGTCTGACTTTAAATCATAGAACTAGGTTTATATTTTAGTGGAGAGAGGCTATCAGCCTGATCCCAATTAAATAGATTGGCTGGGCTTCTAATCATTCTTTTAAATCCAAAGGCTGAAAGAGTGGTGTATCTTATTTTAGCTTATAATGCTTAGGAAAATATCTGTCCCTTTATCAAAATAGGTAGTCCTTAGTCTTCTTGGACATCTTAATAAGTGTTTGAAGACACGTGAAGATTTATATGAGATTCCAGTTATCAAGGTAATAGAGATCAAATACCTTGACCACTAAGAGCCCCCATAGTCAGGCTTAAATCACCAACCTTCCACCAACACCCACCTTCACTCCATTGTTCTGTTCATGGTCTCCAAACTATGCATGCTGTTATATGCTTTCTTGCTTCTTTCCTTCACGATCTCATATATCAACATCTCTACCTTTTTTCAAACTGGGTTACCTTACCTGCTCCTTTTAGCTTTCCCAAATCTTGTTCACTCTTTAGGATCCGAAAACTGTTCCCATTGTATAACATGCATGGCCTTGCCCCACACCCAGCCCTCAAAAGCCCTGCTCCATCTGAGTCCATGTAGCATATACCCCATACTCATTTTAAGTTTATCATGTGCTGTTGTGATGTCTCATGTCTGTCCTGAATTTTTGTTTTTGTCGTTGCTGTTGCCGTGTTGCCTGTTCTATTGCCCTTAACTTTTCAAATGCATCATGCCTTCTATGTCTATATAGATTGTAAACTCTTGAGGGCAGGGCTCATTATTTTTGAGTCAACGGTAGCCCTGGGTTCAGAAACATGCACAAAGAAGTGTACATCAAAGTCCCCTTGTTTAATTTCTCTTGAAAGTCTTCCTCACTGCTTCAGGCACTCCCTTTGTCAGCAAGTTTTAAAAAGTTGCTTGTCTTTGCCACTCAATCCCTTCATAAATTGGGCAGTGTCCTCTCACAGTAAATGCCTTTCCTCTCATTTATGACTTTTTTAGCAGAAAATATATGAACTACATCACTTAAAAATACATTTAATATGCCCTTTTTCAGACAGGCAAAAATAGTTATTCTTGGTTAAAATATATTTTGAAAATTGTCACCTAGGGTCAAAGATTCTAGATTGTAAGCTCTGCTAGATATAGTGAGCATTTTAAAGATAAAAAGTAAAAATGATACCTTCTAATTCATGCATTATTTTAAGACTGCATCTCATAGGCAAGATTCAATCTATATCAAAGGCACCATAACTTTAAAAAGAGCAGTTTAGCAAGTCATTCCCAAGGATGCTCAGACTCACTGGTGTAATTCAAGAATTCATGAAGCTTTAATCTGCTTTGGGGCACATACGTGCTTTCCCTGGAATGCAAGTTTCTCATTTAGACTTCACTTAATGCACAGACTCAGGAACAGAATGGTTGGGAAGCAGCAGTTCTCTTTTGTGTAACCCACTGAGGATTGACACAGGAAAGGGAAAGTTTGCTTCATTAAAGTTTAGATCCTTGGTGTGATTTTGCAAAACATTAGATCTCTCCTAACTGTGATAGTAAGAAATTAGCATCAGTCAAACAGTTTTTTCACTCAATCCTGTTTTCCTCACCTGTGGAATTAATATCCTAATATTATCACTGCCTCATAAGGTTCTTGGGTTAATCCCAGAAGAGGCAAATACCACCAACAGTATCTGGGGAGTAAGTTAATGCATAGACTTCAGTGCCTGAACTCTTGCTTTTGAAATCACAGTAGTTCAAAACTCTCACTTTCTCTTGAATTACAATATGTGTTTCCTTGAAAGTTTATCTCTCAGAAAAACTCCCTCAATGTCAATTTAAATTTTGTTCCAACCCCCAAATTAAATCACATCCTAGTGCAACTCAGATGTCATAAAAGTAGATAAAAGGAAAGCTGAGTGAATAAAGGACACCAGCTCTCCTTGAAGGGAGATTGTTTTTTTAACTCTGCGACTTCTGAGATGCAATTCTTCTAATCTCTGAGATGTGTAGCCTAGAGATTTTCAAGAACCGAAGACAGAAAATCCGAACAAAGAGAAAACACATTTTAAAATCTGAACTATGGTCTTGAGGTTCTGTGGGGATAACACCATCTAATCTGTTGTCTGTTAATGCATAACATACCATCCCAAAACTTAGTGGCTTAAAAATAACAACCATTTTATTTGCTTATGACTCTATGGGCCAACAATTTGAACTGGGCTCAGCTGAGTGGTTCTTCTGGTCTCACTTGAGGTCACTTACGTGGCTGCAGTTATTTAGTGGCTCAACTGCAGCTGAATGATGTAATGTGACCTGACTCGCATGTATGGTGGTTGGTGAGACTGTCGGCTGTGTCATGTGTTTCCAGCAAGCTAGCCTGGGCTTGGCCACATGGCAGGTGATTTTCCAAGAGGGTGAGATCAGAAGCCTACACCTAGGTTTCGAATTCCCACAGTGTCCCTTCTGCTGAATTCTATTGGTCAGAGCAACCACAAAACCAGGTCAAATTCAAAGGTAGGTAAAGAGAGCCCAGTCTCCATGGGAGAAACTGCAAATAATCTGTGGTCTTTTAAATCAACCACATCATCTACTTTCCAAAACACAGAGGTGGGACTAAGTATACTGACCTCAGGAGAATTTTCTTTTTTAAAAAGATTTCTTCACAGGACAAAAAAAAAATGTTTTTTGGTAGAGATGGGGTCTCTCTTTGTTAACCAGGCTGGTCTCAGGAACATTTATTTTGTGACAATATCAGGACCACAGGTATTAAAAAGACTCAAGGTTAAGCTATACATAGCATGGAATCAGAACACAAATAATTAAAACTGATTATTCATGAACTGAATAGTCCAACAGCAATAAAAAAAAGTGTGTGTGTGTATGTGTATATATATATATTAAATATATATATATTTAAATAATACATGACCACGATATGAATATGAAACTTGATGAGTGATAGGGTTAAATCCCCTTGGAAATAACCTGGGAAGATTTTGCAAAATATTCATACCCAAGCCTCACCTCAGACATACTAAATAAAAGTTCCCTGGATGAGAGTTTTTCTTTTATTGCTTAAATTTTTATAATGGAAATTTTCAAAGATACTCAACAGTAGAGAGAATAATATCATGAATTCCCAGGTACTCATCACCCAGCTTCAGCAATTAACATTTTCCCAATCTTTTTTTATCTTTCAGTGCTCCACACTCTTTTTTCTTTATGGTGTATTAAGGAAAGTTTCAGACAATATGGTGTTTTACTTGATAAGTGTATTTATTAAAGACTTCCCAGATGATTGATACACAGGTGACTGTGACAGAAATAGTTGGTGGTCACCATGTAGTCCATGAGCTCCTCTACAATTCACAGCCTTCTTTGTACTTGGGTCAGGGCCATGTGACTTTTTCTGGCCAGTAGCTATGGGTATGAGGAGCTAGATGGCTTCTCCATCCCTCTATTTCCTGCCTCAGTGACCTTGAAAGTTTGATGCCCCAGGTGCATAGTTCCAGGATGCAAGAAATTTTCTAATTCACAGAAGATTTTATGTGAATGAGAAACAAGCCTTTATTTTCCTAAGCTACTAAAATTGAGAAATTTATTTATTATCTCAGCATAGCATTGCCTATGCCGAGATTTAAAAAAAAAAAAAAAAAAAAGGTAAAAAAGAAACACAATGTTAGGGGCTCTATTTGCCACTAGCTTACCACATGACCAAAGGTAAACCAGCAAACCTCTTTAAGCCTCAATTTCTTCATTCATAGAATGGGTTATGATCACATCCGTGGTCTCTACCTCACAAGGTTAGCATGATTGTGATATAGTGAAAGTAAAATCATTTGACAAGTTAGAAATTATTGTAAAATGTGATGTTTTACATCCTACCAGCAATAATTTTTAAACATAGTAACAGCTATGCACATTTGTCAGACAGAAAAGTTTTTATTATTTATAATGTTCATAGTTTTTAAATTACTAACATTGGAGTTGCATGTGTCTATATCCACAATCTGAAAACTTTAGTGGTAGAGTATATGGAGAAGAGATAGTTTTGAATCAAGCCATCCATTCTCTGCCACTCTTTGTTTATTTTGACAAATTTTCATCAATACTGTATTAGTAATTTTATTGCTGCCATAACAAATTGTCACAATTTTAGTGGCACAAATGTATCATCTCACAGTTCTGCAGGTCAGAGGTCAAGATCAGGGCTCGTTGTGTTCAGGTCAAGGTATTGGTGGCTGTGTTCCTGCTAGAGGCTCTGGGGGAGAAGTTGCCTCCAGGCTCATGCTGGTTGTTGGCAGGATTCAGTTTCACATTGTTGCAGGACTGAGGTCCTGCTTCCTTGCTGGGTATAGCTCTCAGCTTCTCACAGCTGCCTATATGCCTTGGCTCACGACCCCTTTGTCTTTAAAGCTGGGAACAGCAGTTGAGTCTTTGTCATGTCTCAGGCCTCTCTCACTAACTTCAGCTGACTTTAAAAGCTCATGAGGTCAGATTGTCTACCTGATCTACCAGATTGTCTACCTAGGATCTACCAGATCCTACCAATGCAGGATACTTTCCCCATCTCAACATCTGAAACCTCAATCACATCTGCAAAGGCCCTTTTGCCATGTAACTTAACATTTTCACAGGTTCCAGGGATTGGAATGCCATTATCTTTGGGAGGTCATTATTCATCCTAATGTAGCCATTGATTCTTGCTTTATGTTCTCAGTGTCTTATATTATGTCTCTGGAAATATTACTATGGCTGGGTTTAGCTTTTTATTTTTAGCATACTGTCTTTTCAGTATGTTTAGTTAGATCTAGTTACTGTGACGTATTCCATTCTATTTTTTACGTTGCATTCCATTTGTTGTCTTTCTTATATAGTGCTCGGGCTTCTTAATGCCTCATGAAGTTTGCCAGGGAGCTCATCCACATGACCTTTAGATTGTAGGCTGCCTCTCCTTTTCACATTGTGTGTATACTCTCAAAAGCTGTGACTCAGCTTGT
This sequence comes from Macaca nemestrina, assembly GCF_043159975.1. Taxonomy (NCBI): domain Eukaryota; kingdom Metazoa; phylum Chordata; class Mammalia; order Primates; family Cercopithecidae; genus Macaca; species Macaca nemestrina. The sequence goes on from NC_092143.1 coordinate 40,201,953, forward strand.
GTTTTCCTCCCCAGGGCTGAGGTTTGGGCAGGATATATCTTGCATTTGAAGGGCTCACATTTGAGGGCCTCTCCTGATATCCTATGAGAGACTGGTTTGGGTTTTTGAGCCACTCTGCCTCTAGCTGGGACTTCTATTTTCTGTTCCTCTCCCCAACCGCCATCAAGGCAGTGCTATTTAAGAGGCTGAGGCTTGAGGCAGGCAGGTTTTGCCAAGCCCCTGTGGTATCGGGATGCTGAGACACGATTCTGTCTATGGATGAGAAGCTCAGCTTAGCTCTTCCTGTCCAGAGGTTGAGATTGGAGTTTCCTATCCAGTCAGTGCAAATGAATGTTGGGAGGGGAGAGTATAGGCCCAGAAATCTCCACCTGCCCTTCTGTAGTCTGTGGCCCTCTGGTCTTCTTCCCTGGTCCTCTCTCACCCAAGGCTGTCTCTCCACCCTACATTATGTTCCATTAGCTTCAGATGGTAAGGGCTTTTCACAGCTTTCTCCCAGTCTGTTGAATGTAGTTGGTATTCCCTCTGACTGTCCATGCTTTTTCTGGCATCTTCAGGACTGGTGTTTGGTAAGTGATGCAATGCCAACCTTAATCCCTTCGAATCACTTGAGCAGTGTCTAGCTGTAGCAACCACTGCTATAAGGACTGTCTATATCCATCTAATTCTTTCAGAACCTCCTAAGCTTCCTGTACAATGTACATAATGAAAGACAAACTGGATAAAGCCAAAGATTACATTTGCAAGCTAGGAAACACACACACACAAAAAAAAAATCAGAAGGAATAAAGACATAAAAAATATACAAACTACTTTAAGGAATATGAAGTCAGGAGTAAAAGTGTCCATAGTAGCTTAATAAAAATCCCATAAGAACAGGGAAAAGAAGCTACAGAAGGGGCAATATTTGAAGACATAATAACCAAGAAATTGCCTCATAATTAAAAATAGTTATAGTACATATTGAAAGGGCTAATAGAATATTTACCAAGAAGATATAATAATAATAAAAATATATAAATAAGCAACCAAACCCACAACCAAACCCACACCCAGGTATATCATAATTTAGTAACATCAAGAAGAAAAATCTAAAACTAAAAACTTTACAGAGGGAAAAATAGAATAAAAATCACGAGAACTTCATTATTCTCAACAGAATACTAGCAGTCAGAAGAAAATAAAGAATAACTTCTACCCCTGAAACAGTACATTTTAAGTGTTCTCGCCACAAAAAATGCTAAGTATGTGAGGTGATAGATATGTTAATTGGCTTGATTTCATCATTCCACTATGTAAACATATATCAAAACATCACATTGTTAGGCCCCATAAATATATAATTATGATTTGTCAATTAAAATAAAACTAAATAAATTTTAAAAATAAGACACCTATGTAAAGTTTTTCTTAAAAACTTTAGTGTTTTTAATTACATGTGAGTGATGAAATAAAGGTGTTTTCAATAATACCAGGCCTTAAAAGTATTCCAAGAGAACCAAGAGCAAACAAACCCCAAAGCTAGTGGAAGACAAGAAATAACCAAGATCAGGGACAGATTGGATTAAGAAAATGTGGCACATATACACCATGGAATACTATGCAGCCATCAAAAAGGATGAGTTTGTGTCCTTTGTAGGGACATGGATGCAGCTAGAAACCATCATTCTTAGCAATCTATCACAAGAACAGAAAACCAAACACCGCATGTTCTCACTCATAGGTGGGAACTGAACAATGAGATCACTTGGACTCAGGAAGGGGAACATCACACACAGGGGCCTGTCATGGGGAGGGGGGAGGGGGGAGGGATTGCATTGGGAGTTATACCTGATGTAAATGACAAGTTGATGGGTGCAGCACACCAACATGGCACAAGTATACATATGTAACAAACCTGCACGTTATGCACATGTACCCTACAACTTAAAGTATAATAATAATAAATAAATTAAAAAAAAAAAGAAATAACCAAGATCAGGGCAGAACTGAAATAGATAAAGACGTTTTTAAAAACCCTTCAGAAAAATACATGAATCCAGGCTGTTTTTTAAAAAATTAATGAAATAGACAGACTGCTAGCTAGATTAATAAAGAAGGAAAGAGAGAAGAATCAAATAGACACAATACAAAATGATAAACGGAATATCACCACTGACCCCACAGAAATACAAACAACCATCAGAGAATACTATAAACACCTCTATGCAAATAAACTAGAACATCTAAAAGAGATGAATAAATTCTTGGATACATACACCCTCCCAAGACTAAATCAGGAAGATACTGAATCCTGAATAGACCAATAACAAGTTCCAAAATTGAGGCAGTAATTAATAGCCCACCAACCAAAAAAAAGCCCAGGACCAGACGGATTTACAGCTGAATTCTACCAGAGGTACAAAGAGAAACTGGTACCATTTATTCTGAAACTATTCCAAACAATCGAAAAGAAAGGACTCCTCCCAAACTCATCTTATGAGGTCAGAATCATCTTGATACCAAAACCTGGCAGAGATACAAAAAAAAAAAAAAAAAAGAAAGAAAACTTCAGGCCAACATCCCTGATGAACATCAATGCAAAAATCCTCAATAAAATACTGGCAAATCAAATCCAGCAGCACATCAAAAAGTTTATCCACTGCGATCAAGTCAGCTTCATCCCCGAGATGCAAGGCTGGTTCAACATATGCAAATCAATAAATGTAATCCATCACATAAACAGAACTAAAGACAAAAACTACATGATGATCTCAATAGATGCAGAAAAGGCCTTCGATAACATTCAACATCCTTCATGTTAAAAACCCTCAATAAACTAGGTATTGAAGGAATATACTTCAAAATAATAAGAGCCATTTATGACAAAACCACTGCCAATCTCATATTGAATGGGCAAAAGCTGAAAGCATTCCCCTCGAAAACCAATACAAGACAAGGATGCCTTCTCTCTCCGTTCCTATTCAACATAGTATTGGAAGTTCTGGCCAGGGCAATCAGGCAAGAGAAAGAAATAAAGTGTATTTAAATATGAAGACAGGAAGTCATATTCTCTCTATTTGCAGATGACATGATTCTATATCTAGAAAACCCCATTGTCTCAGCCCAAAAGCTTCTTAAGTTGATAAGCAACTTTAGTAAAGTCTCAGGATACAAAATCAATGTGCAAAAATTGCAAGCATTCCTATACATCAACAACAGACAAGCAGAGAGCCAAATCATGAATGAACTCCCATTCATCAATTGCTACAAAGAGAATAAAATACTTAGGAATACAACAAGGGAAGCAAAGGACTTCTTCAGACAAACCACTGCTCAAGGAAATCAGAGAGGACACAAACCAATGGAAAAATATTCCATGCTTATGGATAGGAAGAATCAATACAGTGAAAATGGCCATACTACCCAAAGTAATTTATAGATTCAATGCTATTCCTATTAAATTACCATTCATTGACATTCTTCACAGAATTACAAAAAACCTATTTTAAATTTCATATGGAACCAAAAAAGAACACATATAGCCAAGAAAATCCTAAGCAAAAAGAACAAAGGGCATCATGCTACCTGACTTCAAACAAATTATAATAAAACTAAATTATGATATACCTGAGTGTGGGTTTGCATCATGCTACCTGACTTCAAACTACACAACAAGGCTACTGTAACCAAAACAGCATGGTATAGAATAGACACATAGACCAACGGTACTGGTATAAAAATAGACACATAGACCAATGGAACAGAATAGAGAACTCAGAAATAAAACTGCACATCTACTACCATCTGATCTTCAACAAACCTGACAAAAACAAGCAATGGGGAAAAGATTCCCTATTTAATAAGTAGTGCTGGGAGAACTGGCAAGCTGTATGCAGAAAATTGAAAGTAGATCCCTTCCTTACACCTTACACAAAAATTAGGATGGATTAAAGACTTAAATGTAAAACCCAAAACGATAAAAAGCCTACAAGAAAATCTAGGCAATACCACTCAGGACATAGGTATGGGCAAAGATTTCATGACAAAAACATCAAAAGCAATTGCAACAAAAGCCAAAATCAACAAATGGGATCTAAGTAAACTAAAGAGCTTCTGCACGGCAAAAGAAACTATCATCAAGAGCAAACAGACAGCCTACAGAATGGGAGAAAAGTTTTGCAACCTATCCATCTGACAAAGCTCTAATATTCAGAGTCTATAAGGAACTTAAACAAATTTACAAAAAAATATATATAACCCCATTAAAAAGTGGGCAAAGATCATGAACAGACACTTCTTGAAAGAAGACATTGATGCAGTCAAGAAACATAATAAAACCTCAACATCACTGATCATTACAGAAATGCTAATCGAAACCGCAATGAGATACTGCCTCATACCAATCAGAATGGTGATTATTAAAAAGTTAGAAACAAGAGATGCTGGTGACACTGTGGAGAAATAGGAATGCTTTTACACTGTTGGTGGGAATGTAGATTAGTTCAACCATTATGGAAGACAATGTGGTGATTCCTCAAAGATCTAGAACCTGAAATACCATCTGACCCAGCAATCCCATTACTAGGTATATACCCAAAGGAATATAAAGCATATTATTATAAAGATACATACACACATATGTTCATTGCAGCATGATGCACAATAGCAAAGACATGGAACCTCTTGTTTCTTGACTTTTTAAAATCAATACTCATCAGTGATAGACTGGATAAAGAAGATGTGGTACCTATACACCGTGAAACAGTATACAGCCAAAAAAGGAACGAGATCATGTCCTTTGCAGGAACATGGATAGAGTTGGAAGCCATTATCCTCAGCAAACTAATGCAGGAACAGAAAACCAAACACCACATGTCCTCACTTATAAGTGGAAACCAAACAATGAGAACACATGGACACAGGGAGGGGAACAACACACACTGGGGCCTGATGGGGGATGGGGTGGGAGAAGGGAGAGCATCAGGATAAATAGCTGATGCATGCTGGGATTAATACCTAGGTGATGGGTTGATAGGTACAGCAAATCACTATGATGCACATTTACCTATGTAACAAACCTGCACATCCTGCACATATACCACAGAAATTAAAATAATTTTTTAAAAGTATTCCAGTAAGCTAGGAAATTAATTCAAAGAGAAGAAATGGAATATATAAATAAATGCATTTAAAGAAAAGAGGTATCTCGGCAAATAATTACAAAAATATATGTATTGATAAAAGCCTGGAAATAAAATCCCAAATAATACTTAAAAGGAATTTGAGGAAGGAGAAGAGAACAAAACAGCGAAAATTGAGTAAATTCTTAATCTGTGTGGGATGAAGAGATTGTTAGTGATAAGCCTAAGACATTGATAGGAGAAAATGAGTGTATGGATGGATGTTAGTGAGTAGCAATAACTAGCAGAAAATATAAAAATAGAATACATTTTTCTCACCAGTAGAAAAAAGGACCAACCAAAAAACTACTATTCCTTCCAATACATAACAGCAAAATAGAAAAGCAGGCATAGAAAATGAAAAATTAAGTAAGCATAGGAAATATACACACTCATGGTCACAAAAGTCATAAATAAGTCAATATATTTGTAATTATGATAGAATAAATTAAACTCAATGATTAAAATAAGATTGTCAGACTTTATTTTTTAAAAGGATGCAGCATTGTTTACAGAAGCCAAAAAAGAGGGGTACATAGACGTTAAAAATGACTGCATAGTATTCCATGGTGTAAATGTACAATGTGGTGTTTGTACCAAAAAAAAGAACAAGATCATGTCATTTGCAATAACATGGATGGAGCTGGAGGCCATTATCCTAAGCAAATTAACACAGGAACAGAAAACCAAATGCTACATGTTCTCACTTATAAGTGGGAGTTAAACATTGAGTACACAAAGACATAAAGAAAGGAACAGTAGCCACCAGGACCACTTAAGGGTAGAGGGTGGGAGGAGGGTAAAGACTGAAAAACTACCTTTTGGGTACTATGCTTATTACTTGGATGATGAATAATACGTACACCACCAAACCCCCACGACATGCCATCTACCCATGTAACAAACCTGCACAACTACCCACTTAATGTAAATAAAAATTGAAAAGAAAAAAGAAGTTAAAAATGAAAAGACTTTTTAAAAGATACACAGGACAAATATGAAACAAACAAAATGCCAAAACACTTTAGTGGCAGTACTTACGATAAGAATACTAAAATAACTTAGAGTAAGTTTTCAAATGGTAAAAGGAAAAATATTATAAGAGGATATGGCAATCACAAACCTACATGTCAACAATACAACTTTATATTCTATTATGCAACAATGGATAAAATTACAGAATAAAATATCTAAATCTAGAATACATTATAGTTGAAGATTTTAACCCCCCTCATGTCCAAAATGATAGATTAAGCAGACAAAAAATAAACATGAATAGAAATTTGAAGAATAACCTCACAAAAATAGAGAAAGTGATCCTTCTAGATCACTGAGGAAGTATTTTTTAACAAACATATTAAGTGACAAATGAAAATTCAGTTAATTCAAAATGATCATCATAAGACAGACTATGTATGTTCTTGGATCACTTTGCAAAAGACAGACTATGTATGTTCTTGGATCACTTTGCAAAAATAATTAGAAACAACAAAAACAAAAACGGCTGGATTATTACATATGTGTGAAAACAAAAGTAATTATTTTGAGACAAACCATTGGATAAAAGGGCTATTATAAAGTGGTTGTTAAATACTTAGGAATGAATAATAGTGAAACTGATGTTTGATAAAGAATAATGAAGTAAATCTAAGACAAAATGAGATTGGAAATAATAAAAACAGAGAAAAAAAAATTTAAAGAAGACCAAAAAACAATGATGCTGATTTAAAAAGGGTTGTTTGTTTTTGAAAAGTCTAGTAACACAGACAAATTTCTGGAAAGCCCAGTAAAAGATGCTAATGACCAATTTGTAGGAAAAATGGGAAAACAGCTACAGGTATGGAAGCAATAAAATAATAAAGCATTTATGAATAACTACATGACTATCATTTAGAAAACCTATATGCAAAGATTGAATTTCAGGAAAATAAAAGCAAAATGAAACAAATAGATATTTAAAAAGAGCAAGGTCTCAATGGTTTTACAGGTGGGTTACCATATTTTCAAGGAATAGATTTTTTATACTTTATAGATATTTTGTGCAATTTGCATGGATAATGGCAAAAGAAAAGAAGTTGTCTAAATTTTCCGATGAGATTAATATTATATTGATAGAAAAACAGAAAGACAGCAAAAGAGACTTTTGTTTGCAACCTAAAAGGGACTAGGTTTACCCTCTCAACTTAGACAGTTTTTTTTAATTGAAATATTAGACATTAGACACATTAGACAACAAAAGACAATAATCCCTGAGAAAATGTAAACAATGTAAGCTCCATGATTGCCCCAGATTATTGACTGCAGAGTTTCCAGAGAAAGCTCAAGAGATCAGCAGAGGCTCCCCATCAAGTCCTCAGTTGAATACAGCTCAGTGCATGCACGTGAGGAAATTAGCTAATGATGAGGATAAAACTATCCAAAGAAGCTGAGTTAACAATGCTTAAAGCTCACATAAGGCTAAAACCAGTATGTATTCAAACCAGTCAGAGTGGAAAACCTTGTAATTTCACAGAGCATTTAAGTAGAGCAAATGGAACAGTATTGTTTCAGTAGTGGGGTAAAATTAGCCTTAAAGGCCTTTCTAGTTCTGCGTAACAAAAGTTGAAAGCAAGTCTTGAAAGAAACAACTGTTTCTAAGTAACTTAACTGCATTCTAGAACAAAGTTCAAATATTTATAGAAGAACAGATAAAACTTTCAGCATCCCATATAGTAAAATTCTCAATATATAGCATCACATAAAAAATTACCAAGCACACAAAGAAATAGGTAAAGATTAGCCATCATATAGAGTAATATTCATCAATGGAAACTGATCCAGAAATGACACAGAACTACAAAATTAGTAAACAAAAATAGTAAAGCATGTAACTATATTCTATATGCTTGGGAATACAGAACAAAGATTGAGCATGCTATGTAGAGACATAGAGAGTTTTTTAAAAATACATAACTTAAAATTTTAGAGATAAAAATATGACTGTAATGAAAATACACTGGGTGAAATTAACAGTATCTTAGATACTAAAGAAGAAAAGATTAGTGAACTTGAAAACTTAGCATTAGAAATTGTCTGAAATGAAGCATAGAAAGAAAAAAAGATTGAAACAAAAGTGGCCAGAGCATTAATGGGCAACCTAAAATACATGTAATTTAAGGTGAGTGAAATATTTGAAGAAACAATAGCTGGAAATTTTCAAAATGTAGTGAAAGAAAAACACAGATCTAAGAAGCTCAGCAAATCTCAAACAAGAAGAAGCATGAAGAAAAGTACACTGCAAGACATCATAGGCACAGTACTTAAAACCATTGATGAGAAATTCTTGAAAGCAGAATTATTGTAATATAAGTTGTATTACGTATAGGTAAAAATAATAGCCAACTTCTCATTGGAAATAATGCAAGCCAGAAAATAGTGGAGCAACATTGCTAAAGTGCTAAAAGGGAAAAGAAATGCTGACTCAGAATTCTATACCAAGTGAAAATTATTTTCAATAGTAAAGGTGAAATAAAAATATACAAAAGCTAAATTCATTGTGAACAAACTTGCACTACAAGGCAGAAGGAAAATGATATTGGTAAAGTGTACATTGCTTGGGTGACAGATGCACCAAAATCTCAGAAATTACCACTAAAGAATGTATCCATGTAGCCAAAAACCACCTGTCCCCCCAAACTATTGAAATTCTAGAAAGATGGAAGTATGGGTCTACACAAAAGAATGAAGAACGCTAGAAAAAGTAAATCCGTGAGCAAAAATAAAAGACTACTTTCCTTATTTTTAAAATCTCTTGAAAAGATAATTGTTTAAAACAAAAATAAAAAAGTTTTTAATATGCATAAAATGTATTACAATAATAGCACAATGGCCAGGAGGGAGATGTGAGAAGCTGCTATAATGAGGTTGTTATGTCTAATGGACTAAATATTACTTGAAGGTAGACTATGATAGGTTAAAGAGGTATACCGTAAGTCCTAACACTATCTAAAAATTAAAAATAAAAAATAAAAGGGGTATTGCTAACAAGACAACAAAGGAGGTAAAATGGAGCCATAAAGTATATTTACTTAGTCCAAATAAAGATAAAGAGGAAAAATGGAACAAAGAACAGATAGGAAAAAAAAACTGAATAAATAGCAAAATGGTAGATTTAAGCCCAACTATAGCAATAATAACACTAAATATAAATGGCCTAAACACCCCAAAGAAAAGACAAATTATCAAATTGGAAAAAAATGAAGACCCATGTCATGCAGGCACAAAGTCTTGTGTATAATTATCTAAACCTAGACCCTAAATAAATATACACAAAATTATGAAATAATGTTGTATGGATTTCAGGAATACAATTACCTCGTAAATTTTTAAAAGATTGCATTTTGGTATTACTTTAGAAGTGTATCAAGATATTTTTAACATTTTGCAAAATAACATTATCAACATCAACACTTCTCACAGCATTTGAGACACATTTCAACCTACCTAATGTGTCTGCATTTGTAGCTATTGATTTGCAACAATTCTCCAAACAGGTACAAACCTCTATAAATGGGGTTTTTTTTTGGGATAACTAATGACCAGTCATTTACATATTGAAAACACACTACTTTATTAAGAAACCAGGGTGGCAGTTAAAGAAAAATTTAAAAAATAAATAGAAAACATGCCATTTTATAACCAATTACTTCCTTTCTATTTATTTTTCTTTATCACATTTATGATATAGACTTTTAAACATTATATGTATTGGTGGTTTACATTATATATGAGTTCTATTTCAGGACAACAAAAGCAGCATTCAAGCTCAACCATATCAAGGAGACATTCAAAACGTTTCCATAATCAATGTTATTCCATTTATTAGACCTGGAAACCACTGGCATTGACCAGCTTTCAAAAATCACAGTTGAGACACCTGAAGCCAAAAGAGAGAAAAACCAACTTATCTGAAGTCACACAACTAAATTCATACTCCCAGTGATGATATATACTGCATTTTTCAGGACAGTCTTAAATTTAATATTATGTCTCATTGTTCCTACAAATCGCTGAACTATCTTTATTACAATTTCTAGATTACTTATTATAATGTGAAGAAAGACTGAAAAATCAGGACACTAGTTCTTTAAAATGTCATAGATAATGTCTCAAGCAGGAATTAAAACCAACAAAATTAAACACAATAAGGTACAATAGGAGGAGAGATACTCTTCTTTGTGAGCATTAAAATAATCTTGATGGAGTTCCCAGTTTGCCAGCAGCAGCAATCAACACTGTGCCCCCAATATGGTACCATGACCCACCCAGGTGGCAGCTTGGGTACACTGGACCTCTGCTATCAAGAAGGAATTCTCGTTGAAATAGACACTTATTCTGGACTTGGATATGCTTTGCTGCTCACCACCCTTCTGCCAACACCTCTATGCTACAACTTACTAAATGTCTATTCATTTTCAATATATCCACAACATTGCTTCTGACCAAGAAACTAATTTACAGTAGGTGTAAGAATTTGTTGATCTTATCATGTATCTCATCTCCAGAAGTGACTGAGCTTGTAAAACAGTGAATTCCTCTGTTGAAGAAAGATTTGAATCCCCATCTTGGAGACAATTCCTTCCAGGGATGAGGGGCTGTCCTAAAGTGTGTGGAATATTCTCTGGGAAGAAATCAATATATGGTGCTTTCCCTCATAGTAGATTCAGGTTTGGAAACTGAAAGGTGAACTCAGGAGGGCATCTTTTGTTACTCTCCTATAGCACTGATCTATGTCGGTGTAGTATGTTTTCCACCATAGGGAAAAATACTGCCAATATAAGACAGAGCAAGTAGTTCTACCAAATTCAAAGCTTGTGCTCTTCCAGTGTCTAGGACCTTTTTGCTTTCTCTTTATTTGGGGATGTAGATGCCTACTTCTCGGAGCATATTTGGCTTTGGAAATTCCAAGTAGTGGCTAAAAGCAAGTAAACAGGCCAGTCACTGCTTAGAACAGAAAAGTATACTAGAGTTAAGAAGGAAAGATTAAAAAGGAAAGTCAGGATTATTCTAGGGTTTCCAACGTGACTCAGTGAATAAGAAAGTAGAGAGTCACAGCAGAAGCTGGTCTTGGAATAAAGGGTGGGCTTTAAACCTGAGCTTCCTTCTATAGGGAGAGAATGGGTGCTTTCTCCATCATACAGATGAGCAAATTCATGCTTGGAGAAATTAAGTAACTTGCCCAAGGGTGCACAGACTCAAAGCAGATGTGCCCAGAACCCAAAGTCTTAAGAAATAAAACATACTCTCTCTGACTCAATAGTTCTTTGGAAAAATAAACACATACTCCAAAAAGAGGTGACATGTAAGTCACTAAATGTTCTGGGGTGAATTTATGCAGCTGCTGCTTTCCTGTATTGGAGATGGAGAGTGAGGAACAGAATATGTTCAAGGGGACAAGGCTGATTGATGACCATAAGATACCCATTGGAAAGTCCATGTACTTTGGGGTTAGCCTTGGTTTTGAGAGCAAGCCTGAATCAAAACCATAGCTCTCAGGAAAGCAGAGGATGAGTTTCTCCCAGGAAACTGGCATGAACTTATCTCATTCACCTTTCTCTTTATGCCCCAGCTCTGACCAACAGGAACTTCCTGCCTGGCACTTTTAATTTTAAGGGAGCAGTGTGCAAAGGTGTAGGGACAGTCTAGGTCACCATTTGATACCACCTTTCCTCTCAACTATTGCTGCAGCTTGCTAACTGATCTCCCTTTTGGTCACATCCCTTACTCCCTCAAATCTCCCTTCGCAATAGCCAGACTAATCTATCAAGAAGGCAAATCCAACTGCTGTCCTTCACAGACACCTGCACTGGCTCACTACACACACAGAATGCAACCCAAGCCCCTTAACACATTCACTGCCTCCAGGATCTGGTCTCTGTGCAACTCTCCAGCCCCACTGCTTACCACTCTACCTGTTCCACCTTCACAGTAGACTGTACCATCATTGAACCCCCTAGACATTCTCACTAATGCCCATTCTGTTCTTTTACCTTGCCAGGCCTTTTTGCCTGGCTAACTCTTACTATTCTATTCTTGAATCACTCAGATGTTTTCTCCACTAGGAAACTTTCCATAGCCATCCCCAATGCCATGCAGAGGCCCAGACTGGTTTAGATGCTTCTCCTTTCTTCCAAGGTCCACTCTGCACACTTCTATTTCAACATTAACCACAATTAAATTATCTGCCGTATTTGTGGCTGAATCCTCAGTGAGCAATTTGGGAACAAAAAAATAAATAAATAAAATAAATATATCTTATTCATCCTGGCATGTAATAAGGAGCATTTGTACAAGTGAATTGCAAGCATAGGAGTTTGGATTTTTTTCTCACACTACCTCTGTAATTTGCTTGCTCTCCCATCTCCCACAATGATTACTTCACCCCTTCTTCCTGACTCTCATAATTCTGATTAATTTCAGAATTAATCTTCACTTTCAGAGACTCTCATCTTTTTTTTTTTTTTTTTTTTTTTTTTTTTTTTTGAGACGGAGTCTTGCTCTGTCACCCAGGCTGGAGTGCAGTGGCCGGATCTCAGCTCACTGCAAGCTCCTCCTCTCGGGTTCACGCCATTCTCCTGCCTCAGCCTCCCGAGTAGCTGGGACCACAGGCACCCGCCACTTCGCCCGGCTAGTTTTTTGTATTTTTTAGTAGAGACAGGGTTTCACCGTATTAGCCAGGATGGTCTCGATCTCCTGATCTCATGATCCGCCCGTCTCGGCCTCCCAAAGTGCTGGGATTACAGGCTTGAGCCACCGCGCCCGGCCTCATCTCTTATTTTATAATAAAAGTCCACTAGAGGGAAATACCTGCATCTGCTCGCCTCTAAGTCCCCTAGCCTGTCTATATCCCCACCCATCTTCTCCTTTCTTCCTCCTTCTTCCTTCCTTCTTCCCCATTGAAAGGCCCACTCCACTTCCGTGTGAATATTTTCATGGGTAATGACAGCATTAATATTGGCTCTAAATCCTTCAAGGACTTTCAACCTAGTTTATTTCTGAGTCCAAACAAGCTCTATTCTTTTCCATCTTAAATTAAAAGCAAACAAGGTAAAAAGAACCGAAAACCTTCCCTAACCCAACAATTGCCCTGTTTCTCCACTTAACCTTCACGGCCCACCTACTTATTCCAATCTATCACCTATTTCTTGCACTCCACAAAACTTGCTATTTTCAGACACATCAACAGTCACACAACTGACGAAATCTTACTAACCCTCTCAGCAGCATTCAACACAGCTCTGTTCTTCTTTTTGAAATATTATCTTTTCACAGCTTCTGTGACACCACACCTTACTTTCCTGGCTGCCCTTCTACTTTTCTGGCTATTCCTTCTTAGTCTGTTTGCCTGACTCTCGTCCTCTATCTGAACATTACTGGAATGAATCAGGGTTGGAACCTGGGCCCTCTTCACTCCTCACCCATCATTTTCTCTCTTGGCAATTTTAGGCACTCCACAGTGCCTGAGATTTGGCCCTTTAGATGCCAAAGACTCTCAAATACCGATCACCAGCCAAGACCTCGCTTCTGGACTTCAGATGGGAATATCCAACTGCTTAGTTGATATCTCCACCAGGGATGTTTCAGGAACATTTCAAACTTAACATGTTCAACACTAACTTCTTGATCCTCCCAGCCCCAAACCCTCCATCATCTCCTCTTCCAACCTTTCCCATTTCAGTAAATGCCCTTTCATCCACGCAGAGTTCATGCCAGAAACCTGGAAGTCATCCTTGGCCCCTTCCTTTCCCTCAGTGTTTATATCCAACCAAGGACCAAATCCTGTAGATTTTACTTTCAATATAAACCTTTGGCCCATCCATCCCAGTTGCCACCCTGCTAGTGTGACCACCGTCAGCTCTCCCCTTATTTATTAAAAACTCTGCTATCTAGCTTCTCTTGTCTGTACCCTCTAGAATCATTTTTAATTAACAAATATCAAATCTTAACATTTCCCTGTTTAAAACACACTGATGGCTTCTATTGCACTGAGATAAAATCCAAAACCCTTAACAAGACCCACAAGATGTTACATGATCTGGTCCCTGTCTAATTCACCAGCCAAAACTCATTTCACCCATGCCACAATGGCCTGTTTTCCTTTCCTGAAAACTATCTAGCACATTCTTGATACTGGGTCTTCCTGTATCCTATATCCCTCTACCCTGCCCCTGGCTAGTATCTATTCATCTTTCAGGATCAATCTTAAATTCATCCTCATTAAAGAATGTTCTCTCCTCTCCCAAGTTAAATATGATCTTCTTTTTTTTCATATAACTTCAATAGTTCATAATTATTTATTTATTCATGTGAGTACTCATCTAATGACCATAAGCTTCATGAGAGCAGGAACTACATTTATGTTGCTCAGAGCTAAGTCCTAGTCCCTAACCCAGCTCCTAGAATGTAATAGGCATGCATATTATAGTTGTTGAATAAATGGCCAAATGAATTATAGACAACAGAAAGCTACTAGATGTTTTTGTACAAGAGGCTGACCACATGAAGTCATTATTTAGTCAATTAAATCTTGTTAGCAAACAGAATAAATTGGAATATGAGAAGACTAGACGTCAGTGATCCGGTTTATTTAAATTGGGGATACTCACAGTGAGTATAGAGAAGAACATTTGAAGGCTATATTTCAAGAAAACAATGAACTGACTGTGGTGGACTGAAAAGAGGACTACTTAAAGATGATTATCAATCAACATAGCCTTGTCATCAAAAGCCCACAGTGAAAACATTACACAAGTGCAAAGCAAAATATGGAAAGTGCTTTGAGAGAGGGAACCACTAAGTCTCCCCAAGATGCTCTAACCTGGGGTTTAATCAGGGTCATCTAGATTGCTGACACCAGGAGGGGGTTCTGACCTGATTAGATCGGTATTCTAAGGGATGAACCTTTACTGCAGGGACAAAGAAAAGGGGATGCAAGATAATGAGGAATTTTCTTCCCACCCGCTCCATACTTTCCCTGGTCACTTTACAAACCTGGGAACAAACTTCCCTTAAATAGAGAGACGTCTTTCTGCATACACACATTTCAGTGAAATATCAGTTCATGAAAAAGACACACACAGCTCGATGTACTGCCTCCAACCTCTGTTTTCAGCCCAAAGTGATGGCTGAAATATACATCAGGGGAGACCTGGAGACCACAGTACTGCCAATATCAAACAGCCAGTAACAAGCAAGTCTTCACCTCAAATCAGTCTCTGATTGCTTGATATAAAATTGTATATGATATTTTCCCTTTATTATAAGAGTGTTTGCCATTTTTGCCTTTTTATTAAATAAAATAAAATAATTTTATTTTAATATAATCATAATATGTGTATAATTTAAAATTCTATACTTCTACATAACATTATGGCATGGGTACTTAAAATGTTATTACCTACTTTCTTAAGCAATTGGCAACTTTATGATATGTCATCAAATATATATTTCACACTTATCTTAACTAATCCCTGATGGTAAGACATTTAAGTGGCTCCCAATCTTTTGCTATCATGAAAATGCAGCAATAAAGATTTGTACATAAAACAGTTTCATACTTAGCTTTATTTCACTAAGATAGATTCCCCAAAGTATTGTTTATATTCCAATTTATTTCTTTTTTTAGTCCATTAGCAAAGGCACATTATTTTGTTTATATTGAGCTGAGTCCTTTGATCAGAACTTAAAACAGCCTGCTCCTCAAAATGACAATGAAATAATTAAAACTGTGGTAACAATCTCCACACTTTCTTGATACATTTAATACAACTAAATGATACATAGTAAAACACCCCTTTAACACTTGTATTGGACCTACTCTGTGCAGAGCATTAACCTGTTTCAAAAATATTAACTCATTTCACCCTTTCAACAACTCTAAGTAATAACCATCATTCTTTCCTGTCCTAGTTTTAATGATGAGGACACCAGGCCAAGGCTGCACAGGTAGTAAGTGATGGAGCCAAGATAACCCACACTGGTAATCTGGCTGCAGAATCTGGGTTCTGGGCCACTACGTGGGACCCACATTTCGAATCAGAAGATCTAGGTTCAGGTTCTAGCTCCTCCCTTCACTGACCTATCAGCAGGTCAGTAAACTTCTCCAACTAGTTCTGTCAGATCTCTCACTAAAACATAAGCACACATGATTTTCCATAAATGCATATATGTTATCATACAGTGAATTTTTAGTGCAGTCTTGTTTTTTTTTGCTTAGCTACATCCTTCCCCCTTTCCACTCCCTCCACCCCACAGGCACTCACAGCCGCCCCGAGATTCCATGTTAATGACCTAGTACTTATCTTTTTATGGTTTTCCCCTTTCTCACAGGATCATATGCATGCACATACACCACACACAGTCCCATTTTATATGGGTTATCATTGTTTACACAGGAAGACCATATTTGTTTTAGTCCGGACCCAATCAGGAAAACAGAAATCACTCTAAGATAATTCAAGCAGAGGGAATTTAATGCAAGTTATTGGTTACACCAGTGATGAGAGAGCTAAGAAACCAAACATGGAACAGTGAGTCAGCTGAGAGATTCACAGGAGTAGGTAACTGCTACCAGCCCTAGGCTGGAAGTGCAAAAGAAGGAGGTAATGGTATCTCATCCCAGCAGCTGGGGTGACCTGGTAGACATGGCAGCATGGCAAAGCTGTCCGGAGCCATGAAGAAATAGAACCCCTAAAGATGCTGCCTGAGGTGGATACCCTGGCTTCTCTCTTGCTTCTAACCCACAAATGACTCCCATTGGCTGAACTCAACTGGTAGCCAACTGACACAGTAGCCTGGAAAACACATCCTTCAGCAATCAGCCACCCTGCAGCATAGAGGAGAGCAGGAGAAGACTGCGGAATGGATCAGAGAGCCAACATGCCAATAACCACCATGGTGTTATACACACTTTCCTGCACCTGCTTTTCTCAATCACCATTACCTTGGGAAAATCCCAGCGAATCAACAGGTATACATCTCATACATCCTTTTCATAGCTACTTCATTATGTATGTAACTATTCTGTTGTTAATGAGTATCCATGGTCTCATGCTCTTAAATAGGAATAATATTACCTTTCCTGCCCAATTCCTCTAAATACAAGGAGCATCATGTAAGTTAAAGGAAGTGAAGCTACTTTATAAACTAGAAACCTCAGTATCAGAATGTAAGTTTTACTAAAAGTAGTATGTCACTGTGAGGTGGCGTTCATGCCAATTGCTGAAAACCTGATGAAACCACAGTCAGGCTGTAAGTTACAATTGAATCAGAATGGACTCAAATTCTGGGCACCAGAGAAATGCTCACTGGCTTGTACTTACCCCCTCAGGGAAGGCAAGTCCTAAGACCTCCCTTCACCCTCTCACCTTGTTCTGCTTCCCAAAGTGCTATTTCTTCACTTAGAATAAACATTAAGTAACATTGGATTTATGCTTTTTAACAGCACTGTCCAACATAACTTGCTGTGATGATGGAAATGTTTTACATTTGCACTGTCGGATACAGTAGCCACTAGCCACATGTGGCTATGAGTACTTGAAAGTGGTTAATATGACTAAGGAACTGAATTTTCCCCTTTATTTTACTTTAATTAATTAAATTTAAATTGTCACACATGGCTAGTGGCAACTGCATTCCATGGTGCAACTTTAGAGCCTCAAAAATCATTATCTCATGACAGTAATATTTCTTTTTCTTTTAATCAACAGAAAAGCAGGTTTTTATTTGCATATTTTGTTACATTTAAACCTCAGTATTTCATTTGGGGGGCTGCTAATGTATATGGCACTGTGTTTTTAATTTTTAATTCCAATTGTTCATTGCTGGTATATAAGAAAGTGATTGAACGACTTTTGTATATTAACCTGCCATCCTGCTATAATTGCTTATTAGTTTCAGGATATATTTTTATTAATTTTTAAAAATGTTCTACACAGACAATCACATCATCTGTGAACAATGACAATTTTATTTCTTCCTTCTCAATCTGTATATCTTTTTTTTTAACCTCTTCTTTTGTTGCATTAGCTAGGATTTGCAGCATGATGTTGAAAAGGAGGGGACATGCCTAGTTTCTCATCATGGATTATAATCTTATCTGTAGGTTTTCTAGACATGTTCCTCATAAAGTTTAGGAAGTTTCTCCAAAAATCCAAGCACCAGAGATTCCGATTCAGTAAATCTGGAGTGGAGTTAAGTGTACATACCTGAAAAAATCTTCAGTTGACCCGCACACGTCGCCCTGAGTAAGGAATATGGGGTTTTTAAAAAGATGGTTTTTTTTTTTTTTGGAGGGGGATTATAACTTACAATATATTTTCATTTTCTCCCCAATTCTCATCAATTCTAGGGCAGTCATCTTACATTTTTTAGAGAGTTCAAGGTTTTAATTTGTTCTACTTTCAAGGCAAAATGCAAGTATTTTTTGCATCATGGAATGTTAGGGTCTCTCTTTTAGAGTGTAGTATTTCTTCTTCAGGGTGACGTGTGAGGGTCAACTGAAGCTTTTTCCAGGTACAGATCCCTAACCCCACCTCAGATTTACTGAATCAGAACCTTAGGTGCTTGGACTTGAATGGTCTGTTAAGTGCCTTGAAGTTATAAATTCCCTATAAGAAGGAGAAGTAACAGAGAGAAGGTGCCTGCATTGTGTTACCTTGAAAGATTAATACATTAGCTTACCTACGGATTAGTGGAGATTAAAATATCTTGGACTGACTTATACTTATTACCTCATATGGTCCACCAGCCGAGAGCAAGAGCCTACAGCAATGGGGAAAAAGAAAAAGCAGCAGCAGATTTTAATAGAATAAGAGGCAGCCAAGAAAGTCCCCAGAATTTGGCAATTTCTTCTGAGGGCTTTGTGTTTGGCATCCCTAGGCAGCCCAGGGTCAGCATAAAAGCACTAGAAAGAAAGGCATGTTGTCTACACTTTTACCTACTTAAAATGTTTCCCAGGGTCACCTTGGCAGATCTGGAACTTAACAGCCTCACAGTGTGGAAAGGAAAGGTGGCTCATGCCAAGATGCACCATGGCTAACTAGGCAGTCTGCTGCTCCCGTTGCACAATGGGATGGCTAACAGTGCTGCTGAAAGACAAACGATGAAGCAAAGCACTTATTAAATATCAACACCAAGTTGGAGGTGAGGTGTTCATTTTCAAGGCAATAGACAGTTGTCAAGACCTGTCACACAATTCTATTTCATATTATACTTATTATAAGCGATAATGTAATAACGTCAATGACTACCTCTATTCCTCAACAGGAAGGAAATTGATGGTGAGCTAAAACATTTCCAGCCCTGAAGTTAGTATATGACTTGAGGGGATAAAACTAGAAAGGGAGAGATATGAAAAATTCAGAATGAATGCTGCTAATGCTATCCTGGGCCCGATTGTTCAATGTTGCTAAGAAAGCATTAGCATGCCCTGCTCTGCTCTGGGTTCTGCCTGCAGCAAGAAGGAAAACATCTTAGTCCTCATTACAATGCCTTTAATAAGTGCAAGTATGGTTCAATGGAGCCTCAGACACTCCACCTTCCCCCTTCCCCTTGGAGAAAGGATACAACCTAATAAACAAATTAGGATTGACAGGAACTACAGTGGAAACCTGGCATTTCAAAGATGAGCTGAGAGATTTCCACCTGACAGGTTAAAGCTTCCTAACTCACCTCTTTTATTATATCATAAACTTCTTTCCCTACCTCCCAAACTGAAAAGTTTGAAAGTGTTCTCATTGCCTCTAAGGAGAGCACATACTCTTCAGTCTGACTTTGAAGCCTTTACAAAATGGTCCAACCTAACCTTTCTATCTAATATTAATGAATTTTTCCCCTCTGAACCTTCACAGAATAATAGATGGGAGAACATACTGGTGAGGTGGCCAATGACAAGTTAACTCTTATGAGCTGCTTCCTTATCTGTGAAATGAATGGAGAATCACGGATGTGATGGAGTTACCATGAACATGAAGTAAAACTCCTGGCACAGTGTTGGCTTTATAACATACAGGCTGTCTTCACCTTCCAGCCCTGGCTCACCAGTCAGACTTGTCTTCTCATTATCTCTAAAACACCTAGCAAATTCCCACTTCCCTTCCTCCCATTCCTGTCCTCCTCCTCCTCCTCCATCACCTCCAATCTCCTGCTAGAACCTGCACAATCTCCATTTCCCAGTTGGTCACTTAACCAATCCTACTGTCCAGGCCTGATGGTCCAGGCCTTTCTTCCCCCTTCCAAGTAAAGTCAGACTCAGTTTCTGCATTAAAAGAAGGACGTAAGGTTATCTTAAATTTTTCTCTCCAACCCTAACATTTCATGACACAAAGAATACTTAGATTTTGCTTTGAAAGGAGAACAAATTAAGACCTCAAACTCTCCAATGAATATAAGATGACTGCCTTAGAATTGATGAGAATTGGGGAGAAAATGAAAATACATTGTAAGTTATAACCCCCTCCCCCAAAAGACCCACCATATTAATGTAAAAGGTTGGTATTTTAAAGTCTTTTGTAACTTGGAGCTTGTTTCACGCCAGGTAAGGACTCTATCATGTGTGTATCTTAATCTTCCCTGCAAAGTCAGTGTTCATCACCCGTAGTTTCCAGATGATCAAAATACTGAGGGTCAAGTCACTCAGTTAGTAAGTGAAAATCTAGACCATGAAATCTAGACCATGGACTATGGCTGTGGTCTTGTGTAGAAGTATGGAATCGCTCTTTCCATGATGTTTAACTTCCACAAATCCACCTATTTATCCAGTGCTGTTATGTATAGGATCCTTGGTTAGGTACTGGGAAAGACGGACACTTGTATATAAGATGTGCTTCCTCCTCTTAATAAATTTAGAGTCTAGAAAGAAAAATGAGGCACTATGTAAATATAATATAGAAGAAAGTCTCAGGATGTATCATATTGGTGTAGTATTTGAAGAAAATCAGATAAGTGGGGAGCCCTTGGAATGAATATGATCGAAGCACTCTGTCCAGTTACCTACCTTTTCCAAACTGCATCTACCGCACTGTAGAGAAAAACACAAAGCTCTAAAAGCTTTGCAAACTCTTCAAAAAATACCTCAGAAGCCCATTTTTTTAATACTTCCTTCATGATCCCAGCACTTTAGGAGGTCGAGGCGGGCGGATCACCTGAGGTCAGGGGTTTGAGACTAGCCTGGTCAACATGGTGAAACCCAATCTTGACTAAAAATACAAAGACTTTTGGAAGTCTTGAAACCTCCTCCCCAGCGATAATTCTTCTGTAATTTCTCATTGCAAACGTGCTGAAGAAAGTATATTAAATCAAAGTGATAAAGTTGGATTTAGTGACATGAGATTGAAATGCAAAAGCTAATAATTCATCTTAAAATGACCATGATATACAAGAGAAGATAAAACATTTTCTCCAAATGGACTAAAGAAATCCCTAGTCATATTAAAAATTACTTACGATTCTTTCTTGGCACTCAGAAACTAAGATAGTAATAATTTTCCTCAGAACTCCTGAATTGATCATGCTTCCTTTGTGTCTGAAATTCATCTCTTAGAATCCAGTATGATTCATCAGAGTCAAATATGAGCCACATTTACACACCAGCCTTACCCCTTAATAGTCACAACCTCTGCACAAGTAGCCCCATGCATCAAAATTTTCCATAATAGTAAATAGAAATTTTATACTTACTCTTCACCTTGTTATGAAGCATACCTTTAAATTGACAAAACATTTTGGAGCTGGACCAACCTGACAGCTTCAGTCATTTTGGAAAAGAATAATAAAAATGTGTAATAGTAAAAATAATAATAGGTTATGTTTGTTGAACACTTTGTTATAAGCACTTTCCATGTTTTATGTTATTGAATAATGTTTTCTATCATTTAATCCTCTTAAGTGACTCCATAATATCAGTAGTATTATTGCAACCACTACGGAAATAATGATTCTGAGGCCAAGGTATCACAGAGATTAAGGTCAGAGGTAGGACGTGACACTGGAGCCCAGTTGTTAACTGCTAAGAACTAGAGCCAATGTGACAGCATGATTGAAGAGCCCTATCCACTCAAGTGAATCAAGCCAGGAAGAGGTTTCCTCTCCTACCTCCCACTCTCACCACCACCTCAACCACAGAAATAATTTCTTATTGGGTACAATGTACACTATTTGGGTGATGTTTCCACTAAAACCCAGATTTTACCACTACACAATATATCCATGTAACACAATGGCGTTTGTACCCCTAAATCCACAAAAATAGATTTTTTTAATGAATCATTTTATAAATCTTCCTTTATCCCAGGGGGTAAGGCAAACGGTAGACAATAGATGCTGATCTGGGTGAGGATGAATTTTTGGGAAGCCAGAGCAGTTGTGTGATGCATCACAATCCTCCAGAATTCCTTCTGTTGCAAGTGATTGAAACCCGACTCAACATGGTCTAAGGAGAGTAAAGCAATGTACTGAATTTCCTAGCTGGAAAAGGCAATGAGGTGTCTCATGGGATAGAAGGATGACCTGGAAGAACCAAGACTTTGGAGACTAGAACTGGATCTCAAAACGACCAGAATTTTATTCATTCAACAAATATTCACTGAGCAGCTATTATGGGCCACCCACTGTGCTAGGCATGGGAGAAACAGTAGAATGCAAAATTGATGTTTCTCATCTTCCCTCCCCTTGCTTTCATTTTGCAGATGATTTTCTCCAGTGGCAGCAAAGATGCCTGCTGGAAGCCCCAGAGTCACATCATTTGAATCAATAAAACAACTACAATAGAATTTCTTTCTCCCAACAT
The DNA here is from genome assembly GCF_043159975.1 of Macaca nemestrina. Taxonomy (NCBI): domain Eukaryota; kingdom Metazoa; phylum Chordata; class Mammalia; order Primates; family Cercopithecidae; genus Macaca; species Macaca nemestrina. The sequence continues at coordinate 40,224,936 of NC_092143.1, forward strand.
CCATAAATCAATTTCAGAGATGACTCGTTGGTCCCTTGAGTCACATGCTCAATATCTGGCCTAATTGATATTCTGAGAGAATGAGGAGCTCTGATCAACTCAGCTGGGTCACATGCCCTCCCCTGTGGTCATGAGATGACAGTCCCTCTGAGTGAAATTAAGTGTAAGATGAATCCCAAAGAAAAGGTACAGGGCCATACTCTGGGTGGTCTCTCCTTTTTCTTGTTTGTAATTCTCAAGAATAATTATAGAATGTGCTGGGAATACAGTATCCTAAGACAGGGAGAAACTGCCTGAAACAGCTCGGGTCTTGCTCCTGTCCCTTTTAGAGACTGTAACATCTTGAGTTAGGGGCTAACAGATGGGCCGTGTTTCTCTCTTCTCTGGAAGCAAGATGTCCTTCAAAGCTTTAGCCTAGTGAATCAAGTACACCCTGAGGTATATAACCAGGGTGGGCTACCTTTCAGGAACCCTAATCTGTGGTTCAAGTGAAATTGAGACTTCATCTATCCCAGGGAAACTTTCTGAGCCCTGGGGGACTGGCTCACAATGAATCCTGGGATTCTGTTTTCTCTTGCTTCACATCTGTAACTAAGAAATCCCCTATATGTAACTTGTCACATGTGACTGTGTTCTGTCTCACTAGACTCAGAGAAGTTGGTATCTCATGCACAGTGAGCCTGCTTCACTAAGGGGTGCAGTAACTTGAAGCAGGAAAGTAATAAGGAGCAAAAAACAACATAGATGTCAAGAGTAATGCTTAGGGTCAGGCACGGTGGCTCATCCCCGTAATCCCAGCACTTTAGGAGGTCGAGGCGAGTGGATCACCTGAGGTCAGGGGTTTGAGACCAGCCTGGTCAACATGGTGAAACCCAATCTTGACTAAAAATACAAAAATTAGCCAGGCGTGGTAGTGCGCCTGTAATCCCAGCTACTTGGGAGGCTGAGGCAGGAGAATCACTTGCACCCAGGAGGCAGAGGTTGTAGTGAGCCAAGATCGTACCACTACATTCCAGCCTGAGCAACAGAGCGTGACGCTGTCTTAGAAAGAAAAAAAAAAGCTACGCTTAGGACAAACAGTTGTGAGAGTTTAGATGAGGGAATAGGCTCTTCTCACTGGGAAGATAATGAATAGCTTCACAAGAAGAGGTAGCTTGGCACATATGTCATCTCTGCACGGTGGTAGGCTAAATAACATCTTCTCAAAGATGTTTTGCCCTAATTCCTGGAACCTATGAATACATTGTGTTATGTTACAAAGGGATTTTGTGGATGTAAAGTTGTGGACCTCAAGATAAGGAAATTCTCCTGGACGATATAGGTAGACACAATCTAACCACATGAGCCCTTAAAGGCAGAGAATGTTTCTGGCTGAAATCAAAGAGATGTGACAGAAGAGGAAAGTGGAGTGATTCCAAGCATAAGAAGGATTTGATGTCCATTGCTGACTCTGAGGCATAGGAGCATGGAAGGACTAGAGGTCTCTAGAAGCAAAGAGCAGCCGCCATTTCCAGAAAGTTCCAGAAAGGCAGGAGCTAACAGCTTGGGATGATGCCTAGAGACTAAAGCCAGGTGCCCCGTTGCTGTGGGTTAAATCAAGGGTTGGCAAACTACAGGCTGAATTAATCCCACTACCTGTATTTGTAGATCCCAAGAGCTAAGTATGGCTTTTACACTTTAAAATACTTTTTTAAAAGCAAAAGACGAATAATACTTTATATGTGAAAATTACATAAAATTATAATACCAGTGCCCATAAATAAAGTTCTGTTGGAACACAGCAACCTGCATTCATTTACATAATGTCTATGGCTATATTTGGCTGCCATGGCAGAGTTCAGTAGTTGGTATTTGAGAGCAGAGGGTTTGGGTCTAGAAAGGGTATCATGTGAAAATGTTTGCCCTGTTAAGGAAAACACTAAAGGAAGAGGTGAATACTAGCTCAAGCATTTTTTAAATCTGTGATATGAAACAGACACCAGATGTACAGAAACCTAGAATGTGAGAGGTGGAAAGGCCATATACCCTAACTTGGGCCTGGGAAAGATATTTCCAATGGCCTGAGAGAATCCAGGTCTCTGGATTCCAGCCTGTGTTCTTTGCACAGTGCCACAAGCTCCACTCTGGTGTTCCCCATTAAGCTCCTGAATCTGTTCCAGGGCCTTGTAGGTGGAGAGGAAGGCAGGGCCATTGTCTTGGCTGAATTCCATAGATTCCACAACCGTCTATGTCAGTCTGACCCAGCAACTTGCCTTCCCAGGGCTAGCTTGGGTATTCCCCTTGGTCATTCAGTTCATCACAGACAAAAACAATGCTGAACATTTATGGAATGCTTTTTCTAATTAACCCACAAATTCCCTTTCTAGGCATTTCTGGGAGGTCACGCAAGATGATGATGATTCTATAGGTTAGTATTCACCATCATCACTGCACTACACACTGAAATCAGATGGTCTCTCTCTTACTGAGTTTTCCCTTTAGAATAAACAAGGTTACATCATTCATCCACAAAAAGTCAATGTCCCAGCTAGTAATTTTAAAAAGGAGAATTCATTATGAGAATGAAAGAAGCAGCAAGGCCAAAAAGCACTTGATCTGGGGAGGCAGAATGGTGTCCTAAGAAGTGCAGCAGACTTCAACCTTAGTGAAAATCCCACATTCTTATTAATAGGGCACCTCATTTTTCTAAGCCTGCAGTAAGGGGTATAAAGCCTGTATCCCAAGTAGAGAGAATGAATAAGACAATGTGTCTGTGACTCCCAGACACCTCTCAAGGAAGGATTCACTAGACATTAGTTGTACCTAAAATGAAGTAGGTGGGCATAAGGAACCTAGGGAACACTAGGGACTCAGGAGATAAGAAGGCAGCCTAGTAATGCATGCTCCCCTACCCCTGCCTCACCATCAACTACATCAGGAGTTGTTCACTTGTGCCAAGTTGTTGCCTCCTCCCTCCCAGTCCTTCGGACATAAGAGAGGGATAATTGGAAAGGATGCACCAGCAAAGTAGACAGCATACCAATGAGTGAGTCAGATGGGCTAACAAGCTTAATTCTTGCAGGGTTAAATGAGAATCATTCATGCAACCTGGTAAATTGCTCAAACCATGTAGTGGAGTGCTGCTTTGCTGGGGAGAAATAAAAGTTCTGAGCCATAACCCAAGTTTCAGAGGAAAAAGTGGCTTCTGGACACTTCAAGAGAAGGAAGATTGGCCATGTGGACACATTCCCTGGGCATTCAGACACTAGAGACTGCATGAGGCAGGCATGGAATGAGAGGAAACCAGACACCAAGAAAGAGGGCTTGGAATAAGCAAGTGAAAGAGCACAAGGAAACTATGGCTTGATTTGTTATTCTGCAAAGAACACTGGTGACCATCCTGTGCAGCATTGCATTGATGTTCACAATGGTTTACACGTTGACCTTGAACCCCAAGATGCCCGGTGGAAGCTGTGGTGAGGTCACTGCTAGACTTAGAAGCGCATGCAGTTTCAAACAGGAAGGCCTGGTTTGACTACTGTTTCCATCTCTTGCTGGTTTTGTGACCCTGGAAATGTCACAATCCTTCCTTTAGACCTTGATATCTTAACTTATAAAATGAAGGTTAGACCAGGTGAGCTCAAAACTTTCTTCAGGCTCTGGTTCTAAGAGGCCATGGAAAGGGCATATGACTAGGGAAAAAAAAACTTCCCTCCCACATAGAGTTTGCTGCATTCCTTGTTTATGTTTTTCTGGGGCAGAGAACATCGTTCTCTAAAATTCTCATTGAATTGAGAGAATGATGATGTACATGAGTCTCCATGGCCAAGGAACTCAGGTGATTACTTCAGTCCACAGATGCTCTGCACTGTAGCCATCTCTTCAGACCCACAGCCAAAGAAGACTATGTTTGCTTCAGCTGCTTGGGGTCAGGAGGGAGGGAAATGGCCAACTCCACTGTCTTGCAACTCTCGATGCATCTGTGTCCCTGTGTTTCTCCAACATGTCTTCACCATACTTGCCAATTTTCATGCCTTTTAGCATGTGTTCTTCGTTCCTGGACTGTTTCATGTCCCAGCTGGTGTTCTTTTCTCCCACACACTGCCTCAGAAAACATGGCCCTGCTGTCTGTCCACCCACCTCCCTCAAAGCTACTTTCTTTCCCCAAATGGTGCCATGCCACTAACTCCAGAGAAGTTGTCATTCCAGTGTTACTGAGGGCCAGAGAGTATGGAGCCAAGTGTAGGTCTCCTCAACGCCCATTGATTGCACACACACACCAGAAGATGAGTGTACACAGACTCTGTTTCTGCCTTTTCTCTGTCTTTAACATCTCTTTTCATCTGGATTCTTCTTCAAAATGAGCTCAGTTTGGTTGTAAAACCAGAGAGAGGGATTGGATATCTCCCTCCTGTATAAGTGATAAAACAACGCATTAACTCTACACAAATTTGTGATGTGCCTACTATGTGTCAGGCATTGGACTGGCTGAGATTAATGCAGTGAAGAATCAAGAACTGCCCAGAGAGTATTAAAAGCCAAATCACTGATCAATGAGGCATCCCAAAGCTCTTCCTTCAAGGGAGTTAGCCAATGCATTCAAGTTAATGATCTTCTCAAGGGAGCCTTGTCAACAATTCAGTTCTGCTGCTGTCGGAATTGCAAACACTCTTCACAACATTCCCAGCAAGGTTCCCTGTTCTGTCCATCACTCGGATGTAGGGAGAGGTGTGTCATATGGCGTCAGTCTGTAATATTGTGGGAAGAGTACTGGATGGGGTTAAGAGCCCTGGAGCTTAGGCCCAGCTCTGACATTTAAATAGCTTATAAATTCAATGAGGTGCTTGACCTAAGGTAAGTTCTCTCACTGTGAACTACCCAGTATAGGAAGATTGGAGCCCATTGTTTTCAGTGTCCCCTTGAGCTCCAAAATGCTCTCATTCCATTACCTGCTGCCTGAAATTCATTAAGAAAGGCATAGTTGGAGACCTGTAGGAAGGAGAAATGACATGGGGAAAGGTTCTTACAGGGGAAGAGGACCCAAGAGGTGGTGTGTGGTATTTGTAGGGGCCAAGTGACTGAGGCTCCCTGTGAAGAGGGATTGGGATACAGACACAGCTCAATTCAATCAGCAGGGAAATCCTGCCTGGGCAGTTGGACTGACATCATGAATGACTTCATCTTGCTCCATGAAAAGCCTAATGAGCATATGGTTTTTTGAAGCACAGCAGACCCGATCATGAAGGGTATATGTGCATGCATGCATGTGTGGGCACACTGTGCACTTCTCCCTGCCTGCGTTTAAGCACAGGCTTCCACCTCACATCTGAGTGTCAACCATTCATCACTTCAACAATCTTACCTTTGCTTTCTAAATGTCCTCCAGCCTCAGCTACCTTTATTTCTTCCCTCTTTCCTTTTTTCCTTCTTCCTTTTTCTCCCTTCCTTTCTCTAACTCTCTCTTGTGAATACATGTTTAAAAAAAAATTAAACAGCATGGCCAGGCATGGTGGCTCACGCCTGTAATCCTGGCACTTTGGGAGGCCGAGGCAGGCAGATCACGAGGTCAGGAGATTGAGACCATCCTGGCTAACACAGTAAAACCCCATCTCTACTAAAAATACAAAAAATTAGCCAGGCGTGGTGGTGGGCACCTGTAGTCCCAGCTACTTGGGAGGTTAAGGCAGGAGAATGGCGTGAACCCAGGAGGTAGAGGTTGCAGTGAGCCGAGATCACACCACTGCACTCCATCCTGGATGACAGAGTGAGACTCTGTCTCAAAAAAAAAATAAAATAAAATAAAATAAACGGCACAGAATAGCATAAAGTGAAAAGGCTCCCTCTCTTTCCTTCCTCTGGCCCCTAGTTCTCCAGTTCCCTCTTCAGACACAATCACCATTACCATTTTTTGGCAAAATTTAAAGCACATTATCTGCACAGACCTGTGTGTATTTATTCATAAAGCCCTTTTATACAAAAGTTCTGTCCCCTAATTTCCCCAAGTTTTGTTCATTTACAGTGCAACTGTACCTCATTTTATACAATACATTTATACACTCAGAAAGTTGTATAAATCCAATCTTTTTAGTTATTGAAGAAGAAGAAAAAATATGCACTAAGGAATAAGGCAATTGATTTTTTTTAATCATTGTATTAATAATTCTTTTTTCCCACCCCTACCATTGAATCAGTTGTGTGTGTACTTTGGTATTGGGGTTTTCTTAAGTCTGAGCACTCCTGTATTTTAATTGTTCTCATTGTTTTTTTGTTTTTTTGTTTTTTTTTTTTTTTAAATTTATTTATTATTATTATACTTTAAGTTGTAGGGTACATGTGCATAACATGCAGGTTTGTTACATATGTATACTTGTGCCATGTTGCTGTGCTGCACCCATCAACGCGTCATTTACATCAGGTATAACTCCCAATGCAATCCCTCCCCCCTCCCCCCTCCCCATGATAGGCCCCGGTGTGTGATGTTCCCCTTCCTGAGTCCGAGTGATCTCATTGTTCAGTTCCCACCTATGAGTGAGAACATGCGGTGTTTGGTTTTCTGTTCTTGTGATAGTTTGCTAAGAATGATGGATTCCAGCTGCATCCATGTCCCTACAAAGGACTCAAACTCATCCTTTTTTATGGCTGCATAGTATTCCATGGTGTATATGTGCCACATTTTCTTAATCCAATCTGTCACTGATGGACATTTGGGTTGATTCCAAGTCTTTGCTATTGTGAATAGTGCTGCAATAAACATACGTGTGCATGTGTCTTTATAGCAGCATAATTTATAATCCTTTGGGTATATACCCAGTAATGGGATGGCTGGGTCATATGGTACATCTAGTTCTAGATCCTTGAGGAATCGCCATACTGTTTTCCATAATGGTTGAACTAGTTTACAGTCCCACCAACAGTGTAAAAGTGTTCCTATTTCTCCACATCCTCTCCAGCACCTGTTGTTTCCTGACTTTTTAATGATTGCCATTCTAACTGGTGTGAGATGGTATCTCATTGTGGTTTTGATTTGCATTTCTCTGATGGCCAGTGATGATGAGCATTTTTTCATGTGTCTGTTGGCTGTATGCATGTCTTCTTTTGAGAAATGTCTGTTCATATCCTTTGCCCACTTTTTGATGGGGTTGTTTGTTTTTTTCTTGTAAATTTGTTGGAGTTCTTTGTAGGTTCTGGATATTAGCCCTTTGTCAGATGAGTAGATTGCAAAAATTTTCTCCCATTCTGTAGGTTGCCTGTTCACTCTGATGGTAGTGTCTTTTGCTGTGCAGAAGCTCTTTAGTTTAATTAGATCCCATTTGTCAATTTTGGCTTTTGCTGCCGTTGCTTTTGGTGTTTTAGACATGAAGTCTTTGCCCATGCCTATGTCCTGAATGGTACTACCTAGGTTTTCCTCTAGGATTTTTATGGTATTAGGTCTAACATTTAAGTCTCTAATCCATCTTGAATTAATTTTCGTATAAGGAGTAAGGAAAGGATCCAGTTTCAGCTTTCTACTTATGGCTAGCCAATTTTCCCAGCACCATTTATTAAATAGGGAATCCTTTCCCCATTTCTTGTTTCTCTCAGGTTTGTCAAAGATCAGATGGCTGTAGATGTGTGGTATTATTTCTGAGGACTCTGTTCTGTTCCATTGGTCTATATCTCTGTTTTGGTACCAGTACCATGCTGTTTTGGTTACTGTAGCCTTGTAGTATAGTTTGAAGTCAGGTAGCGTGATGCCTCCAGCTTTGTTCTTTTGACTTAGGATTGTCTTGGAGATGCGGGCTCTTTTTTGGTTCCATATGAACTTTAAAGTAGTTTTTTCCAATTCTGTGAAGAAATTCATTGGTAGCTTGATGGGGATGGCATTGAATCTATAAATTACCTTGGGCAGTATGGCCATTTTCACGATATTGATTCTTCCTATCCATGAGCATGGTATGTTCTTCCATTTGTTTGTGTCCTCTTTGATTTCACTGAGCAGTGGTTTGTAGTTCTCCTTGAAGAGGTCCTTTACATCCCTTGTAAGTTGGATTCCTAGGTATTTGATTCTCTTTGAAGCAATTGTGAATGGAAGTTCATTCCTGATTTGGCTCTCTGTTTGTCTGTTACTGGTGTATAAGAATGCTTGTGATTTTTGCACATTAATTTTGTATCCTGAGACTTTGCTGAAGTTGCTTATCAGCTTAAGGAGATTTTGGGCTGAGACAATGGGGTTTTCTAAATATACAATCATGTCATCTGCAAACAGGGACAATTTGACTTCTTCTTTTCCTAACTGAATACCCTTGATTTCTTTCTCTTGCCTGATTGCCCTAGCCAGAACTTCCAACACTATGTTGAATAGGAGTGGTGAGAGAGGGCATCCCTGTCTTGTGCCAGTTTTCAAAGGGAATTTTTCCAGTTTTTGCCCATTCAGTATGATATTGGCTGTGGGTTTGTCATAAATAGCTCTTATTATTTTGAGGTACGTTCCATCAATACCGAATTTATTGAGCGTTTTTAGCATGAAGGGCTGTTGAATTTTGTCAAAAGCCTTTTCTGCATCTATTGAGATAATCATGTGGTTCTTGTCTTTGGTTCTGTTTATATGCTGGATTATGTTTATTGATTTGCGAATGTTGAACCAGCCTTGCATCCCAGGGATGAAGCCCACTTGATCATGGTGGATAAGCTTTTTGATGTGTTGCTGAATCCGGTTTGCCAGTATTTTATTGAGGATTTTTGCATCGATGTTCATCAGGGATATTGGTCTAAAATTCTCTTTTTTTGTTGTGTCTCTGCCAGGCTTTGGTATCAGGATGATGTTGGCCTCATAAAATGAGTTAGGGAGGATTCCCTCTTTTTCTATTGATTGGAATAGTTTCAGAAGGAATGGTACCAACTCCTCCTTGTACCTCTGGTAGAATTCAGCTGTGAATCCATCTGGTCCTGGACTTTTTTTGGTTGGTAGGCTATTAATTGTTGCCTCAATTTCAGAGCCTGCTATTGGTCTATTCAGGGATTCAACTTGTTCCTGGTTTAGTCTTGGAAGAGTGTAAGTGTCCAGGAAATTATCCATTTCTTCTAGATTTTGCAGTTTATTTGCGTAGAGGTGTTTATAGTATTCTCTGATGGTAGTTTGTATTTCTGTGGGGTCGGTGGTGATATCCCCTTTATCATTTTTAATTGCGTCGATTTGATTCTTCTCTCTTTTCTTCTTTATTAGTCTGGCTAGTGGTCTGTCAATTTTGTTGATCTTTTCAAAAAACCAACTCCTGGATTCATTGATTTTTTGGAGGGTTTTTTGTGTCTCTATCTCCTTCAGTTCTGCTCTGATCTTAGTTATTTCTTGCCTTCTGCTAGCTTTCGAATGTGTTTGCTCTTGCTTCTCTAGTTCTTTTAATTGCGATGTTAGAGTGTCAATTTTAGATCTTTCCTGCTTTCTCTTGTGGGCAGTTAGTGCTATAAATTTCCCTCTACACACTGCTTTAAATGTGTCCCAGAGATTCTGGTATGTTGTATCTTTGTTCTCATTGGTTTCAAAGAACATCTTTATTTCTGCCTTCATTTCGTTATGTACCCAGTAGTCATTCAGGAGCAGGTTGTTCAGTTTCCATGTAGTTGAGCGGTTTTGATTGAGTTTCTTAGTCCTGAGTTCTAGTTTGATTGCACTGTGGTCTGAGAGACAGTTTGTTATAATTTCTGTTCTTGTACATTTGCTGAGGAGTGCTTTACTTCCAATTACGTGGTCAATTTTGGAGTAAGTACGATGTGGTGCTGAGAAGAATGTATATTCTGTTGATTTGGGGTGGAGAGTTCTATAGATGTCTATTAGGTCTGCTTGCTGCAGAGATGAGTTCAATTCCTGGATATCCTTGTTAACTTTCTGTCTCGTTGATCTGTCTAATGTTGACAGTGGAGTGTTGAAGTCTCCCATTATTATTGTATGGGAGTCTAAGTCTCTTTGTAAGTCTCTAAGGACTTGCTTTATGAATCTGGGTGCTCCTGTATTGGGTGCATATATATTTAGGATAGTTAGCTCTTCCTGTTGAATTGATCCCTTTACCATTATGTAATGGCCTTCTTTGTCTCTTTTGATCTTTGATGGTTTAAAGTCTGTTTTATCAGAGACTAGTATTGCAACCCCTGCTTTTTTTTGTTCTCCATTTGCTTGGTAAATCTTCCTCCATCCCTTTATTTTGAGCCTATGTATGTCTCTGCGTGTGAGATGGGTCTCCTGAATACAGCAGACTGATGGGTCTTGACTCTTTATCCAGTTTGCCAGTCTGTGTCTTTTAATTGGAGCATTTAGTCCATTTACATTTAAGGTTAAGATTGTTATGTGTGAACTTGATCCTGCCATTATGATATTCACTAGTTATTTTGCTCGTTAGTTGATGCAGTTTCTTCCTAGCCTCGATGGTCTTTACATTTTGGCATGTTTTTGCAATGGCTGGTACTGGTTGTTCCTTTCCATGTTTAGTGCTTCCTTCAGGATCTCTTGTAAGGCAGGCCTAGTGGTGACAAAATCTCTAAGCATTTGCTTATCTGTAAAGGATTTTATTTCTCCTTCACTTATGAAACTTAGTTTGGCTGGATATGAGATTCTGGGTTTAAAATTCTTTTCTTTAAGAACGTTGAATATTGGCCCCCACTCTCTTCTGGCTTGTAGAGTTTCTGCTGAGAGATCTGCTGTTAGTCTGATGGGCTTCCCTTTGTGGGTAACCCGACCTTTCTCTCTGGCTGCCCTTAAGATTTTTTCCTTCATTTCAACTTTGGTGAATCTGGCAATTATGTGTCTTGGAGTTGCCCTTCTCGAGGAGTATCTTTGTGGCGTTCTCTGTATTTCCTGGATTTGAATGTTGGCCTGCCCTACTAGGTTGGGGAAGTTCTCCTGGATGATATCCTGAAGAGTGTTTTCCAACTTGGTTCCATTTTCCCCCTCACTTTCAGGCACCCCAATCAGACGTAGATTTGGTCTTTTTACATAATCCCATACTTCTTGCAGGCTTTGTTCATTTCTTTTTCTTCTTTTTTCTTTTGGTTTCTCTTCTCGCTTCATTTCATTCATTTGATCCTCAATTGCTGATACTCTTTCTTCCAGTTGATCGAGTCGGTTACTGAAGCTTGTGCATTTGTCACGTATTTCTCGTGTCATGGTTTTCATCTCTTTCATTTCGTTTAGGACCTTCTCTGCATTAATTACTCTAGTCATCAATTCTTCCACTTTTTTTTCAAGATTTTTAGTTTCTTTGCGCTGGGTACGTAATTCCTCCTTTAGCTCTGAGAAATTTGATGGACTGAAGCCTTCTTCTCTCATCTCGTCAAAGTCTTTCTCCGTCCAGCTTTGATCCGTTGCTGGCGATGAGCTGCGCTCCTTTGCCGGGGGAGATGCGCTCTTATTTTTTGAATTTGCAGCTTTTCTGCCCTGCTTTTTCCCCATCTTTGTGGTTTTATCTGCCTCTGGTCTTTGATGATGGTGACGTACTGATGGGGTTTTGGTGTAGGTGTCCTTCCTGTTTGATAGTTTTCCTTCTAACAGTCAGGACCCTCAGCTGTAGGTCTGTTGGAGATTGCTTGAGGTCCACTCCAGACCCTGTTTGCCTGGGTATCAGCAGCAGAGGCTGCAGAAGATAGAATATTTCTGAACAGCGAGTGTACCTGTCTGATTCTTGCTTTGGAAGCTTCCTCTCAGGGGTGTACTCCTCCCTCAGTTGAAAATGCAGAAATCACCGGTCTTCTGTGGCGCTCGCGCTGGGAGTTGGAGACTGGAGCTGCTCCTATTCGGCCATCTTGCTCCGCCCTCTCTCCATGCTGATTGTTCTCATTGTTAAAAATAATTGCTCTCAACTCAAAAAAATACATTATGACTTTTCAGACTATTGTGCATTTTATAGTTTTCCATAATGAGCCAAACAAGCCTATTAGTATTCAAACCCCAGCAGGGTAGTGGTGCCCCAGAAAAGTGCACTGCAAGTAACCTAGATGAGAGGATCAAGTTTAAACTATATTACATAACTGCCAGCAAGGTGTTCACAAGTAGCAAGCAAGGAGTTACTCAATGCTGAGCACTGCCTTAGGCGGCGAGAGAAATTCAAGAAGGTCAGGTACTTACACCTTAGGTAAAGACAAATCTTGAATCGAGTTGAAGAAAATCATAAAACAGATTGAAATTACCTGCCAAAATTATGCATAATTGTGCCAGACTTCAAGCATCATTGGAATTCTGAGAAGGCAGGCAGAAGAGGTCAGTGTGACCAGAGGGGTCGGAAAGGCTTGCTGGGGAAGTTGAGGCTGAGTGGGCTTTAAAGGATGAGTGGGGCTGAACCAAGGGCGAACAGGGGTGTGTTAATTTCCTTGGACCGCTGTAACAAAGTACCACAAACTAACTGGCCTAATATAACAGGAGGTTATCCTCTTGCCTTCTGGAGGCTCAAGTCTAGTATCCTGGTGTCAACGGGACAGTGCTGCCTCTGAAACTTGCAGGGCCGAATCCTTCCTTGCATCACCCCAGTCTCTGCGTCTGTCATTCTATGACCATCTTCTCCTCATGTATCTCTGGGTCATCATGTGGCCTTCTCTCTTATAAGGACACCAGTCATATTGGATTGGGACCACCTTCCCTGGGATAACCTCACCTTAACTTACCTAATTGCAGCTTTAGTGACTCTATCCCCACATAAGCTTACATTCTGAGGTACTGGGGATTAGGACTTCAACTTACGTTTTGGTGAAAACAATTCAATCCATAACAAGTAGCAAGGATTTTCCACATGGTTCTGTTTCCAGTCTGCCTCAACCTCTGCCCTCACCCTGGGTAAATGCAGTGCCCAAGGACCTCACCTCTCATTCAGCAACCCATTCATGCAGCCTCACATTCTTATAAGATATAAGAATATCTTATCCTGCCAGAACTTCTGTTTCTGCAAAATAGAAACTCTGTGATAGTCTTGTCTAAGCCCAGTTTCCTGCCCTTCTACTTTGTCTTCTTCCCTTCTCCCTCCCTCCTCATAGTCCCAGTCCACCAGCTCCTTTTCCTCATCTGCTCCTCTGGATTCACAATCCTCTCCAACTACCTCAGACCACACTAAGTCACCTGTACTCTCACCAATGATATCAACATCCTTGCCCTCTTGCAGCCAAACTTGCACAAGCACTGCCTCTTGCAACCATGGACCCATGATGCAGTGGAAAACCAGAAAAAGGCCTAGATACCTCTCTAGAAAAAAAAAAAAAGTTAAGTTCAATCTTAGCTGTGTGTTAGCATGCACATTCTTATTCCCATTAGATTATATATTCCCCGCTTCTCACATGAACTCCCATACTCTCCCCACCCTTCAAAGTCCGAATCTTGTCTGTATTTCCTTCCTTCCCGCTGGAAATGACATCGTCCTCTATTACAAGCAGAAAATTGAAGCCCTCAAATATAAACTTGTTTAACCTCCTCCTGCTATGGCTCAAAATGTATGCCTAGCTTTTCTCCCATGCCCATCCCTCCTCTAGAGTTCCATGGCACTTTCATAAGGAGAAGGGAATTCATATTTATTGAATCCCCTTTCAAGTTCCAGGCATTAGGCTAGGAGTTTGCATATATTATTTCATGTATGTTTCTACTGTGACACTAACATTGTTCTATCTTTGCTTGTTTACCCTTCTGTGTGACCCTCCAACTACAAGCTTCTTGGGAAAATCTCTTGGCCTCTAGGGTTCATGCATTATTTCCTGTAATCTTCTAAAATTTAAAGAACCAAGTAGAGAACAGCTATTATCTCTAAGTTACAGATGAGGCAACAGAGGCTCACTGAAGGTAAGTTGCTAGACCAACCTTATACTGCCTGGAAGTAAGGGAGCAGGACACAGGCACAGATACGTTTAACTACAAAGCCTTTGTGCGAAGGACCAGATCGCATTGAATGAACTGAAGGGCGCAGCACCAAGCCAGGCCTAGACAAGAGGGAAAATGAGAGCCTGCTCCTACTTCCTCCATCAGACGCCTCTCTTCTCTTTCACTGGGAGCTGATCCCAAAGTCTGGAGTGAAAAACATCTGAAAATTATTCAACTTCCATAGGCATCCTCGTATCCATTCGTTCAACAGATATTTAATGAGTCCCCTGTATGTGTCAAACTCTGTGCTAAAATCTGTCAACACAATTATGACCAAAGCAAATCTGGCTCCCTTTCTGCCCCCAAGAACCTTGCAGGCTAAGGACCCTCTCCAGAAATGAACATAAAGACAAACGGGGGCCATTCTTAGCCCAGTGCACAGCTTGTCCACAGCTTCTCCATTTCATCCAGGACATTCAGGCCTGAAAGCAGGGATGCATTCCCTCCTCCAGGGAGCCCTGGGGAAAAGGAGAAAGAGGCAGGTTGCACTGCAGTTTTCTCTTGTCATCCCTAAAGGGAAATGGCAGGCAGGACTGCTTCCGGTCACTGGATTTAGATATCTCAGCTAGAGCTCAGACTGTTGCCAGTGTGCCTGAGGAAGCAGAATCCCACGCCAGCCCTGACTGCAGCTGCTCACCTGTCCCCACTGCCCAGGTATATGGATTGTGTGCGTATCTCCCAGTAAGCTTCTGCTTGTGCGGCATTTCTCCACTTCAGCACTATTGATTTTTGGATTGAATAACTCTGCTGTCCTGTGCATTGTACGATGTTTAGAAGCATCCCTGGCCTTTACCTACTAGATACCAATAGCAACATCACCAGCCCCCATCCCAGTTACGACAACCAAAACGTCTCCAGATATTACCAAATGTTCCTTTGGTGGGAAGGGACGAGGAGTGGAAATCAGCCCCAGCAGACCACTATTGCTCTAGTGCATTGAAAATTGCTTCGATGATCTCCCAGAGACCAACTGGGGATGCACATTACCTGAGTGCCACAGAGAGGCCACTCTACAGAGGACAGCCTTGTGCAGCCAGGAATCTCCTGCAGCAGATGGCTGCAGAGGTGACCACCGTAGCTAGGATCCACAACTCAGATTCAACACATCCAAGCCCATCTGGAGACTCAGGGAAGGCCTACCTGTGCCCGGGAGCCCCAGGGCGTTTGCAGTTATAGGCTATTCCTGCTGAGGTCTCTGATCTGAATGGTTCAAACTTGCATCTTATTTCCAAGGTATTTCCTGCCAGATACCTTGTTTGCAATCACTTCCTGGAATGCTTTTGTTAGAGTACTGTCTTTTTTTCTCATGCCCTCTCCTTTAAAATGTGAACCTCCCCAGGAGAGCGCAGTAAATCATGGACATTTTATATTGCATTAGCTGATGAATCGCCAGAGATCCTGTGAAAATGAGACACATGTCAGACAGCTTTGACTGGAAGTTTTGTAAATCTTCCAGAGCTTCTCAATAGGTGGCTTTACAGCCATATCTTTTATGTGCCAGGGTGCAAACTGGCTGGATTTGAGTGTATTATTATTATTATTATTATTTTGAGATGGAGTTTTGTTCTGTCAGCCAGGCTGGAGTGCAGTGGCCCAATCTTGGCTCACTGAAACCTCGGCCTCCCGGGTTCAAGTGATTCTCCTGCCTCAGCCTCCCGAGTAGCTGGGACTACAGGTGCACACCACCGTGTCTGGTTACTTTTTATACTTTTAGTAGAGACAAGATTTTGCCATGTTGGCCAGGCTGGTCTCAAACTTCTGACCTCAAGTGATCCGCTGGCCTTAGCCTCCCAAAGTGCTGGGGTTACAGGCATGAGCCACCGCACCCAGTCAAGTGTATCAATTTGAGGGGAGTTTTCCTGATTCTGTTATGCAACCCAACACATCCCAGAACATCTTAACCAGTGCAATGGTACTACATTAGAAAACACTTCTTCCTTTCCATGACCCTCCATTTCCAGGAGGGTCCTCAGTGGGCATGAGGACCCTCGGTACTGAGGTGGAAAATAAGGGCTAGTGCTAAGAAGCAGAGAAGGATGGAGGAAGGGAACATGGGGATCCCTGCCAATTTGATTTTTCCCACCTGCTGGGGTGAGGACCTTTGGAGACTATGACCTGCTAAATTTATTTCTTAAGGAGAAATCATTCTATTGGTATTTACTGAGAATTTACTTTGTGCCAGACCCAGAAGGGTTGATTTGCACTCTCTTTCCTTGCAGGCCTTGTTCTAAGGTAGAAGTGGTCCCACTGGCTCCCCACTAATGGTTGGAGAATGTGCCATTGGAAGCATGTTGCCAAGAAATGAAGTTATGTATCCTGCCCAAAATCAGTTCAGTTCCAGCCAATTATAATACGTGGATTTGAAGCTGAGACAACGATGTACAGGAAGGTCCAATAAATCCAGATGTCACTGGCTGTCACCCAGAGTTTTTGACTAGATGGACAGAAGAGAAGTTCCAGAAAACTTCTTTGGGCTTCTCTTCAGCAGACCCAGAGATCTGGGCTGGGAACACACACTCATGCCAGCGCCACCCTGGAGCCCAAACCACTGGGAGGCTAAAGACCCACCCTTGTGGGTCTCCTGGACAGGAAAGCTAACCCATCTGAGTTAACACCCCACTTTCTGTGATAGATTCTCAGCTTCTACATGGCTGCAGATGCCCAGAAAATGGCTTGGCCATTGGTATAGGCATATTCCAGTGTTTCTTCAAGTATGGTTGTCTTGGTCCATGTAGGTTGCTGTAACAGAATACCATAGACTGGGTGGCTTATAAACAACAGAAATTCATTTCCCATGGTTCTGAAGCCTGGGAAGTCCAAAATTAGCCACAGCAGACTCAGTGTCCAGTGAGGGCTTCCAGGTTCAGACGCAGCCATCTTCTTACTATGCTGTCACGTGATAGAAGGGGTGAGGAGGCTATCTGGGGTCTCTGTTATAAGGGCATTAATCCCACTATTAGTCTAATTAGACTAATCTTGGGTCTCATTGATGAAGGCTCCACCCTCATAACCTAATCACTTCCCAAAGGCCTGGGTTTCAACAGAGGAATTTTGGCAGGACATAAACACTTAGTCTCTAGTAATGGTACTTGCTATGGTTTGAATGACGGTTGTTCTCTCCAAAATTCATATTGGAACTTAATACCAATGCAACAGTATTAAGAGGTGTGGCTTTTGAGAGGTAATTAAGTCATGAGGGCTCCAGGCTCATGAAGGAGATTTGCACCCTTATAAAATAACTCAATCGACTGGGCGCAATGGCTCACGCTTGTAATTCCAGCACTTTGGGAAGTCGAGGTGGAAGGATCGCTTGAGGTCAGGAGTTTGAGACCAGCTGGCCAACATGGTGAAACCCCATCTCTACTGAAAATACAAAAAAAAAAAAAAAATAGCTGGGTGTGGTGGCTCATGCCTGTAGTCCCAGCTACTCGGGAGGCTGAGGCATGAGAATTGCTTGAACCCAGGAGGCAGAGGTTGCAGTGAGCCAAGATTGTGCCACTGCAACAGAGTGAGACTCAGTCTCAAAACAAAACAAAAATTCAAAGTTAAACAGGGCCCTTCTCTTTTGCCCTTTTATCCCTCCCACCATGTGAGAAGCCAGCATTTGTCCTCTCTAGGATGCAGCAACACGGCATCGTCTTGGGAGCAGAGAGCAACCCTCACCAGATACCAAACCTGCTGGCATCTTGATCTCAGACTTCCAAGTCTCCAGAACCATGAAAATAAATATTTATTGTTTATAAATTGCCCAGTTCGTGGTATTTTGTTATAACAGCACAAAAGGACTAAGACGGGACTTCAACCACCTGCATCAAAATCACCTGTGGAGAGTGTTTAAAATGTACATTAAAAAAGCAGTCCCACTTTAGTCCTAATAAATAAGAATCTCACAAGGATAGGGACCAGGTCTCTGACTTTTGTTAGGCATACTAATTAAGGAATCATTGGCAAGGTGAAAAGAACACAGACTTTTAAGCCAATTGACCTACATTCAAACCCTATCCCTGCAACTTCTAGACTGTGTGACCCAGGAAAGTTATTTAACCTCTTCTTCATTTCTAAAGTGGAGAGTAATAAAGCTACCTAATGGCGTTTGGTATGAGAATCAATATGGCCGGGCGCAGTGGCTTACGCCTGTAATCCCAGTACTTTAGGAGGCCGCAGCAGGGAGATCACGAGGTCAGGAGATCAAGACTATCTTGGCTAACACAGTGAAACTGTGTCTCTACTAAAAATACAAAAAATTAGCTGGGCATGGTGGTGGGCGCCCGTAGTCCCCGATACTCGGGAGGCTGAGGCTGGAGAATGGCGTGAACCCAGGAGGCAGATCTTGCAGTGAGCCGAGATGGTGCCACTGCACTCCACTCTGGGCGACAGAGTGAGACTCTGTCTCAAAAAAAAAAAAAAAGAAAAAGAATCCATATGATAATGTGTTAAAAACAAAAGCTCAGTGCATTGTTTGTGCTTCCATAGTAAGTGTTCAATAATAGTAGGCTGCTATTATTTTCCCAATAATTTTGTGGAATTTAGCCAAATGATCCAATGTACTGTGAGTCCTCAAACCTGCTGAATCTTTCTGGAACCCTCCAGCTATGCCTTTGCTGCAGATTACAACAGCCAAAAACGAGAGATACGTGTTATCCTGGATCATTGTTACTCTCCAGTGGAACCTCCCAGGCAGGCTCTTCCCAGCCCAGAGGACCTAACAGAACTATTCTCCCACCAGACCTCTGAGAATGACAGGCAGGCAGAGTGCTGCTAACCCATTTGCTCTTTTTTAAACCTTCAGGCACCATGACTTCTAAAGACCCTGATCTCAGCAGCACACACATCACCCAGAACCGGCCTTACCCATCGTACCACTGCACTAGGCTGGCACCTAAAATGCAGCTGACAGGCACAGTGTGATAAGTAAGCTATTTTCCGAGTCTACACAAGAAATGTTTTATATTCCAGAGCTCATACAAATGGAAGAGACTGCTAAACAGCAGTGTCAGGGAGTTATGCATAAGAGCATTATGCGTTTCAGAAGGAAATTATTTTTAAAAGCTTTTCCACTGACAGTTTCTTCAAAGGGAGACAACTGTTCCTTTTGAAAGTTCCTATTTTCTAACATAGATAAGCAGCCTAGGCCTGCTTATGGGGTGACTAAGTGCTCCTTTACACTCTTATTTCTACCCTGGATTATTTCAAACCCTAGGCCTCACAGGAAATCAAGTCCCAAGCTTCAGTATTAGGCAGGAGGTCTCTTGATCTCCAAGTTCTGAGCCATAAGAAAAAGACTCCAGTTTAAAGGGGAGAGGTTCCTCCAGTTAGGTATTCTGGGGACTAACCTTCCTTATTTCATAATCACCTCAGCCATCACAGTCCTAATTCATCCAAGGACCTGCAAATGTTAGGCCCTATAAGAAGACAGTTCACTGAAGATCTTAAAGACAAGTGCAAACTCACTGAGATGTCTCAGGAATGGTTACACAAGGGACTTTATCTGTGTTTTTTATTTTTGTTTCTTAATTTGGGTGATGAGCACATAAGTACCCAATGTTTTACCTTTTACAAATTTTTATACGTCTGAAGTATTTCACTAGAAAAAGTGTTTCCCAATATGCAATGAATATGCCAGGAAGATGTCTTCTGGACATTCCCTACTCAATCTGGTACCATCCAGCCTCTGATATGTGTTCTTTCAGCTCCTTCCCCTTTGGTCATCCTAGCACGTGGTTGCTGTGACCCTCTAGCGGACAACATCATATAAGAGCAGGGACCTTTGAATTTCCAGCACATTACATAAGCCTGGACACCTGATAAGGCTATAAGTTGACACTGTTGTTCATTACATTATGGCCTTTCCTCCTCTAAGAACCTCGCTTTTAGAACTACAACTATTTCCCTCCCTTTCCCCAAATGAACCCACTGTATGATGGCCAAGGCCATTCCAGTGTACACACAGTTGTATACCAGTGTGTTGGGATCTCAAAATTTATAATATGGTCCTTATAAGTTATACGCACATGCACTTATATTTCATTAAATCAACTTGATGTGAGTTTAAAGCATAACTAGTTTCCCAAAACTCATGCTGTTCTCATACCAGTTATCTCTCAGGTTCTTCCTTTAGCCTAGACCCTTGGGTTATTTTCTTTCTTTCAAGGTCGTCTTGAGGTAGGAGGTGGAACTCAACTCAGGAGGTGAGACTCAACCTCAGAGGCAGGACTTGGACACTGGAGCAAAGTGAGGACTAGCTAAAATAGGGATGGGGCAGAAGCAGCTTTCTATAAGACATGCCCACCCACGTGCCATGGCAATTTACCACTTCCATGATGACACCCAGAAGTTGCCATCACTTCCCATGGCAATGACCCAAGAACTTGGAAGTTAGCACCCTTTCTGGAAATTTCTGCATTTACCCCCTAATTTGCATGTAATTAAAAGTGGGTATAAATATAACTGCAAAACTGCCTTTGAGCTGCTACTCTGGGAGTACTGTCTATGGGGTAGCCCTGCTCCATAAGGAGCAGTACCTCTGCCGATGCTGCACACTGCCACTTCAATAAAAGTTGCCAACACCACCAGCTCACCCTTGAATTCTTTCCTGGGTGAAGCCAAGAACACTCCTGGGTGAAGCTCCAATTTTGGGGCTTTCCTGCTCTGCATCAATCTTACTTCCATCTTCCATTTGAAAATGTACTTAGAGAAATGTTCTGACTTTCTCCTGTTCGTGGTTCATGGCACGCCCCTGGCTTCCCTGAATAGCCAGTCTCCACCAGAAATTCTCTAATTCCTCTTGGCCCTCCTTTTCTGTCCTCCTCTCTTCCCAGCCCCAGCACTCTTGGGAAGCCCAGATCCCTCGCAGCTTTGTTCACCAGTGTCACCTTCCAGGCCTCCCCATTCCACACCCTTCCTACTCCTGTGTCTTCCCTCATCCAGAACCAGAGCCCCACCTCTGAGCTTTCAACCCCTAGTAACTTTTCTCCTTGTGCTTTCCTTTATCCACATGGGAGCATAAATGAGCTGAGCCCGGTTTTTGCAGGCAAGAGTCTGCTCTTCAGAGGTGCCCTTGTATATGAAGCAACGATGCCACCACTGGCCAGGTGCAATCAATGAAAATCCATAAGAGCAATGCTCTTTCCCTCTGACTTATGCTGTGTTAAAAATGAGGAAAGGGAGGAGGTACAGTGGTCTTGCTGGAACCGCACGATCTTATCAACTTATGACGTTCAGCTTGTCCACAAGGGTCCCTAAGCCTGTAGGCACCACAAGGGAAGAAGGGTAAGGCCGCTTAAATAACAGTCCACCAGAACCAACTGCTGCTCCTCTCTGATCCACAGGCTTTGTTGCAAGGTCTGGATTACTCTCCAGAACAGTTTCTCCCTTTACAGTCAAATTTCTTTAGGAGGCACCCTTTTCCTTCTTCCCATCATGCTTGCCCAATGGTCTTACCCCTCCATACCCACATTATTCCTCTTCCACATCCAATGGAAGGGATTCAGTTTGTCTTCAGCTCAATTGTGAGCAGTGTTTATGTTGTTGTGGTCAGTGTTGTTGCCATCGTTGTTTATCCTGGAGGCAACACCACAAATGTAAATACCTCTCAATGAACTCTCAATTCCCAGGATTCCAGCCAAAGCAGAGCTGTCCCCCAAATCTCACGTCATCTAAATAAATAGGTTTTCTGCTGCAGAGTAGATTAAAATCAACTTTAGAAAATAATACCCTTAATCATCCAACTCTCATTTGACCCTAGTTTGGGTAGTATTCTTGGAGGACCAGGAATCAGAGCAAATTATTTTTCTGGAGATAAATTCACTGGTAGCATTGTCCAATTTTGACCTGGAGTGTCTCACATTTGATCATTTTTGATCCCAAGGAGATACTGCAATCTCAGTAAGAGCTTAACACAATTGCATTGCATCCTCCTCCTCCTCCAAGCAAGGCCAGATGCCCATTACTAACACTGACTCCACATGGGAACACATTCACCCCACAAGCAATAACCATTATTTCCTTCCCTAAGAGCTGTGTCACTGTCAGACTGATCTTTGGTTAAGCATCTCCAAGACTTAAGAACCAGAGGCAAAATCCCCACAGAAGAAGTTCAGTATCTGAATAGACAATAACTGTATGACTGAAAAACTGTTCAAATAGTTGGAACAAGTTTATGCTGAGTATACAAGACAGAAGGAAAAAAGACTACATGCTTATTTCTTCGTTACTAAATTCATTTATAAAATGCTGAACATTAAAAAATAAGTGTGTTATTCATTGATTAAAGATATGTATTCAACCAAAGTTCTATTTGAAGAATTTGGAAATTAGGGTTGTTTATGATATGAGAGGTAATAAAGGTTAATGTGAGCAGTTACCTTAAGGAATTAGTATTTGGGTGGCAAGGGAAGGAAGGAGTGGGGGATGTCTGGTGTCTTCGTTTCAGTGCTTAGAAGCTGATTACCAGATGAAGATTCATTAAGAAAGTGATCCCAGGGAAAATCAGTAAGGAGGTATATGCGAACATTTATCTACTAAATGTAGATGACTTCAAGTGTGGTTTTTTAAAAAAAAAAAAATGTGTCTAAGAGCCTTGCTACACTAAATGTGTTCCTTGACTAACAACATTGGTGACACCTACAAGATTGTTCAAAATGCAGAATCTGGGATTCTACTCTAGGCCTTCTGAAGCAGAATCTGTATTTTGCAAAGATCTCCAGGCAGTTAGAATGCATATTAAAAATTTTGGAAAGTACTGCCTTATAGAAAGCTAGATACAGTGGGAAATAGCCATATCAGGTAGCTAGTGACATAATACCAATTGTGAAAATTCAGACAAATGAGTTGACAAATTCCCAAAAACAGCAAATTAAGCCCTTTGACAAAATAGTTATTGGGTCATACAGAAATAGCCCAAATCTGCAAATTTTGGATTAAAATTGTGACCCTATTTTAAAAAAGAGAAAGCTACTAGTTACACCTACAGTCTAAAAAGAACAAGGGAGACAAACGTCTACCGCCAGAGAGAGCCATTAGTTAATTCATATGTCCACATCTTGTTTAAACTTCTGTTGTGAATAACAAATAATTACCTGTTAAGAATGTTTCTCCTAGTAAATAATGAACCCTGAGAGACCAGAGACTGTGATATGTGAGCTATTTACATAAAATCTTCCAACACATGTCTACACTATAAAACCAGTGAAATTGAGTATTTCAAAAATTAAACAATATGTACTTAAGCAATGACACTAACGGTTAATTTCTTCACCAAACACTTGTGAGATATCTACCATGTTGCGAGCATGTGTCAGGTGCTATGCATTCAAAGACAAATAAGATGCCAACTGGCCTCAGGGGGAGGGGACAAGAGTTTAGTAAGGAGATAGATACGTCTGCAGGGAGTCTCAGTATCATGTGGTAAGATCCGTGATATATGAATGGAGTTTGAAAGCAAATTTAAGGGACTCCAAACTCAAACTGTGGCAGAGAGGTAGAAATCAGAGAAGTAACTCTGACCTCAGACATGCAGGATTGAAGTACAACTAGGAACACAAAAAGTCATTGGAGGAAGGTATTTTAGGTAGATGGAACAGCATGAGCACAGAAAATCTACAGTTCATATACCGAACTAGGAGTACTTCAGAATAGTTGGACTATGTATGTGTGATAGGGACTGGCATGAGACAAGCTGATGAGGGAGGCAGGAGCCAGACATACAGGGCATTATTTGTTGGGATGGAAGCTGGTGATCGTCATACTCCGCATTTGGGACCAAGGTGCTGGGAGTGTTGGCTCCTGTTGGATACAGCTGAGTCCCTCTGTGAGCATTAATTGCTTCATCCAAAGGGAGCCAAACCCAAGATTAAGGCCTCTTCTCAGGGGCAGTCTCACAACCAGCGACTGGTGGGTGACTACAAAAGTTTTTGCCCATTGCTTTAATGCTAGATAACAGTGAAGAGTCAACTCAGTCCACCAGCTCCCTATGGGATCAGCAGAGGCCTCTAGTACAACTACTGCATTGCAATTCATTCAATACACTGCCCAATTCTGCTTCCTCCCTTATTGATTTTATGCTCGAGAACACTCTCCATCTCAGAGTATGCTTCCTGGGGAATTTAATCTGACACTATTGTTATTAGCAATGATCCTAGGAAGCAAACTTTAAAATGAGATTTTGGAGCTGGATCACCAACAACTGGCTGACAATGAGAACCCCATCCATGTTTAAAGGCTGAGTACTGATACCTGTGCCATTGCGTAGTGGTGCAATCGTTAAAACTCTGACTGTTAGTAATCCGGGATACAGTGCCAGTGAAAAGAAATACATGAAAAGCGTGCTGAGAGAAATAATATCTCAGGTTCCGCTCAATCTACGGGCTTGAATTTTATCCCACAGACAATGAGAAACCACTGAAGAATTGTTTTAAATCATCTTCTTAGTGGTTGAATGAAGAATGGATTCAAAGGGAAAGCGTGAGGCTAAAAAATAAGTTATGATATTGTTATAGTACTAGAAACTAGAAATGAACCACACAGGATAGTGGCCTCTCCTGGAGATAATTACACTAAGTCTTGATTGCCACCACTAGGCCAGAAAGGACGAGGGAGGGAAGAAAAGTTACTAGAACACAGAGACAGACAGGGCTGTGTGAAAAGGACGGCCTGGCAGACACCTTTGATTAAGGGGCACAACTGGCATACAGTAAGCCCACAGAAAGAGAGCTAGGGCCATAAATACTCCAACATCATTCTCTTCACTCCCTACAAGCTCCTGGTGCTTGCCATAGGCTAAGCCCACATGAAACCCAGAGGGCACAGAAACCTATTGATACTGTCCATAGAGACCAGCCACCCAAGGCTCAAAGTAGAGAGAAGGGTGATAGTGGATTTAGGAAAATAAATGAAGGATACTTGGCTTGGCTCTCCTACATGCAAAATAGAGGCCAAAACACACAAAAGAAAGGAACCCAGAGGAAACAGAGGCAATATACAAAGAGAAAGAAACCATCATTATTATCTTCCCAGAGGTAAGTGAAGACATTGGATGCATGAAACAATAAAATAGTACAATGTTTAAAAACTCAGAAAACAAAAAGCTCTTAGAACTCAAATTTCATAATTGTCAGAGGTCAGGAAAGATAGCAGGGAGTGAAAAAAATATGAATGCATTTATTATTACTGAACTGTATACTTTAAAATAGTAAATGTAGTAAATTATATATGTATAATTTAACCTCAATTTAAAAAGCTTTTCAATGAAGTTAAATTTTGATGGCAAAAATAAAAATTAAGTAGAAAGGCTAAAGGATAAAGTTGCCACAATTATCCAGAAATTAGAGTGAAAAGTCAAAATAATAGAAAACAGAAGAGAAAAGAGAAAATTAAGGACACATCCAGAAGTCCCAAAATTTGAATAATAGAGGTTGTATAAAGATAGAACAGAGAAATGGAAAGGAGAAAATCATACAGAAAATAATTCAAGAAAATTTCCCAGAACTGAAACTCATGGATTACCTCATCAAAAAGGCCCACTGAATTTCCAACACGGCAGATGAAACTAAACTGACATCGAAGCACCAAGAATGAAAAAAAAAAAAGATTCTACACATTTTTTGGGGAAAAAATCAAGTTCCCTGCAAAGTGTAAGAGATGAACATGGCCCCAGGCTTTTCAACAGCAACATCAGGAGCAATGCCTTCAAAATTATAAAGGAAAATAATTTCCAACTTAGAATTCTCTACCCAGCTAAATTATCAAATATGAAGGAAAAATAAAAATATTTAAATATATGAAGTGTCTTAGAAATTTAACCTCTCATGTGCTCTTTCTCAAGATATGCTTAGATGGTGGCAATAGAGAACCACAGAGTAAATCAAAAGAATAGCAAATGCAGCAAAGAAAGAAATGAAGAGAATTCCCAGGAAGACAGGGAAGAAACATCCCAGAATGACTGCTGTGAATCAAACAGAGAGGGCAACAAGAGCAAATTAGAGCAGAGTAATTCAAGAGATCGACAACACTAGCATGCCCACTGTCACTGTATCATTGTGCTGACCTAAGAACAGAATGCCTGGGAGACTCTGGTCCAGATTCTAATCTGTACCTGTTATATCTTGATCAAGTGCTGATGAAGCCCTCATTCTCCCCACCATACCTATTGCGTTGACCAGCTTAGGACACACATTTCATTCGACAGAAAAGCTGAGCTTTGACCTACCCCTGAGAGCTTAAAACAGGCCATGGTAATCTTTGAAGAAGAAAGTACACAGCAGCCCACTTCCCATGCCTGTAATCCTGCTGGACATATATTACTTGGCCCACGTGGGAGCCAGCCCTGCCAAATACTTCAACTAGGTAAGCCTGTGTTTCCAAGAATCTCTTGTGACTTTGCTCATTGACTGTCCTAGAACGAATACCTGGCAACTCTTAGTCTCAGAGAATCTAAGACTCTTCAGTCTGTCTTCTGCTGAGAGCACTCATCTACTGCATTCTGTTTGCACAATTGTATTTGTTCTTGCTCCCAATTATCTGAAAACTTAATAATGTATCTTTTAATAATACCAAACCAAGTTGTAAAATTATAAATAAAAGCAAGAGAATGATTAAAACAGAAATCAAGACAGTAGTTACCACCGGTTGGGGCAAAAGGGAAGAGACACTAGTAGAGGAGAATTTCTAATTAGTGTAATAATTAAAAGAGTGTAATTGGATTGTTTGTAACACAAAGGATAAATGCTTGAGGGAACAGATACCTCATTCTCCATGATGTGATTATTCCATAGTGCATTATTTCAGTATAGATTATTCCAGTAGCTCTGGCAGAGTTAGGATAGAGCTCGCAGTTGAAGCTATGACATTAGATGAGATTGGTTAAGAAGCATCTCAAATTAGAAGAGAAAGAATCTAGAGAATATAAAGATTTAAGATCTAATTGGAGAAAGACTTGGATTTCAATTTATTTATTTAAATTTATTTATTTAAATATATTTATTTATATTTATTTAATATATTAAATAAATATTTAATATATTATTATTAAATAATGTATTTCTTAACATGAGTGTTAGATTATTTTTTAAACTGTACATATACATTATATATTTTATTTGATATTCTGTAAGTTTGGAACATTGAACAAAAAGTGAAAATTTAAAAAGAAAGGAAATGAAATTAAGAAATTTTAAATAGATGAAAACAGTAAGTGGGATCAGGGAGCAGATGAAGTCAGGGAGAATTCAAAGATGAAGTTTGGGCCATGGGACACAACTCTAAGAGTAAGTTTGAAAATAAATATAAAGAAAATTATACACATT
This sequence comes from Macaca nemestrina, assembly GCF_043159975.1. Taxonomy (NCBI): domain Eukaryota; kingdom Metazoa; phylum Chordata; class Mammalia; order Primates; family Cercopithecidae; genus Macaca; species Macaca nemestrina. The sequence continues at coordinate 40,252,077 of NC_092143.1, forward strand.
GAGATGGGAGCCCTATAGAAATTCAGGAAGAGGATATACAGTAGGCAATAAAAATACATGGTGTGGAACTCAGCAGAGGAACCTGGGCTGAGAGAGTAGCTCTGGCAGAGTTAGGATAGAGTTGGCAGTTGAAGCTATGACACTAGATGAGATTGGTTAAGAAGCATCTCAAATTAGAAGAGAAAGAATCTAGAGAATATAAAGATTTAAGATCTAATTGGAGAAAGACTTGGATTTCAAGTTCCTAGAGTTGAAAGTGGAGGTTAACAATTTACTAATGGATCTGTCCTGCTAAGGACATTAGTTTTCATCTGATTTCTTTTTCTTGGAATATCTGCCAGTACATTTTTCCTCTGGGTCTTGGAAGGCTATGACCAATTGGTATGTAGGATGGAGAAAAACATGATAAATCAGGTCCTGGGCCCTCTTCATAAAGGTGTGATGATTCCAAATGTCTTGAAAAGTTCAGCCAGAAGTCCACTAGTAGCAAGTAAGTACCAGGCACAGGACAAAATGGGAAGACAAAATTCAGAGTTAAAATGAGCAAAGGTCAAGAAGAGAAAGCACAGAGCAGGTGTCCAAGCAGATAGATTGAGTTGAGGATATCAACAAAAACAAGCAGTAAGCCAGTATTGACTTCATATTAAAACCAGCCAAAGAAAGACATTACAAGGAATATGAAACTGTAGGCCAATATGACTCATAAACATAGAAACAAAAATATTTAACAAAATATAGCAAATTAAATATATACATAAAGTATAACACACCATGGCTGTACTAGTCTTCTCCAGAGAAATCAGCCAATAGACTATATATAGATATATAAGAGCAGCTTTATTATGGGAACTGTCTCATGTGACTACAGTGGCCAAAAAGTTCCATGATGCACCATCTGCAAGCTGGAGAATCATGAAAGCCAATGGTATAACTCAGTCTGGGTCTGAAAGACTGAGAACCAGGGGAATCAATGGTGTAATTTCCAGTCCAAGGCCAAAGGTCTGAGAACCCAGGGCCAGAGGGGTCATAGGTTGGCAGGGTGGGGAGCAGCCACTTGTGTAAGTCCTGGAGTCCAAAGGCCCAAGAACCAGGAACTCAGATATCTAAAGGCAGGAGAAGATGGACGTTCCAGCTCAAAAAAAAAAAAAAAAGAGAGAGAGACAATTTGTGCTTCCTCTGTCTTTTTATTCTACTTGGGCCCTCAATGGATTAGATGATGCCAGCCCACACTGGTGAGGGAAGATCTTCTTTGCTTGGTCCACTGATTCAAATGCTAATCTCTTCTGAAATACCCTCACAGACACATTCAGAAAAAATGTTTTTCCAGAGCTATCTGGATACTCCTTGGGCTTATCAAGTTGACACTAAAATTAACTATTACAATGGCCAAATAGAGTTTATGAAAGAAAACAATAGTGATTTGAATTCAAAAATCAGTCAGTGAAATTCACCATATCAAAAGACTGAAAGGTGAAAGTAATATGTCTTCTCAATAGACGTGGAAAAAACGTGGTGAAATTCAACACCCATTTACAGGAAAACACACATACACACATATACACCCCCCTCAGCAAATTAGCAACTTGACAAATGGCAACTACTAAAAAAAAAAAAAAAAAAAAAAAAAAAAAAAAAAGTACAGCCAACATTATATTTTTTTATAAAAAGCTCAACACTTTTTATTTGCTAAGATAGCAAACAAGGCAAGGATGTCCACCCTCACCACTTCTATCCCACATTATACTGGAGACCTTAGGCAGTACAATAAGGAAAGTAAAAGAAAACAACATATACAGATTAGAAGGGGTGAATTTAAAGTATTTGCAAGCATCATGATCATATACACAGAAATTCCTACAAAGTCTACAAAAAAATCTACAAAAAGAGCTAAAAAGTGAATTTAGCAAAGTCTCAGGATACAAGGCCAATATACAAAAGTTAAGGTATTCAATATACTAGCAATAAGCAATTAAAAATTGAAATTTTAAAACATAGCATATATAGTATCATGCAAAAACATTTAAAAACTAAGAATAAATTTAGCAAAATATATAGAAGACCTGTAACTGAAACCAATAAAACATTGCTGGAAGAAACTAAAAAGACTTAAATAAATGGAGATTCATGCCATACGTAGGGATTGGAAGACTCCATATGTTAAGACGTCAATTCTCCTCAAATTAGTCTACAGATTTAATCATATCTCAATCAAAATTCTAGCAACATTTTATAGAAATTGACAAATATTCTAAAATTAAAATGCAAAGAACCATGAATATCAAAATAATTTTTAAGGAAAAAAAGGTTGGGAGACCAGGTACATTATCTGATATGACAACTTATTATAAACCTAGTATGTAAGATAGTGTGATATTGGCATTAGGTCACATTTACAAATCAATAGAGCACAAAAGTGTCCATAAATAGAACGACAAATACATGGTAACCTGATTTTCAACCAAGGCGCCAGGGAAATTCAATGAAGAGAAAGGATAGTGTTTTCAATAACTGGAGCTGAAGCAATCAGATATCCATATGGATAAAATAAACCTTGACCCTCACTTCGTACTATATGCAAAAGTTGATTAAAAATATATCATAGGCCTAAACATAGAAAATGAAACTTCTATTAAAAAATAGGAGAAATCTTTGTGATGACCTTGAGGGAAGCCAAGATTTTTAATATAGAACACAAAAAGCATAAATCATAAAAAGAAAAAAAGACAAATTGGACTCTAAACACTCTTGTTTACTGAAAAATACTACTGAAAAAATGAAAAGGTAAGGCACAGGCTAGGAGAAAATATTTACAATTTACATACATGGCAAAGGACTTGTATCCAGAACATATAAAGAACACTACAACTCAATAAGTCAAACAATACAATTTCAAAATGAGCAAAAGATACTTTACAAAATAAGCTATTTGAATGACGAATGAGCACATAAGAAGATGCTCATTATCAATAGTTACCTGGAAATGCAAATTAAAACCACAATGAAATATCTCTGCACATCCACTGGAATCACTAGAAGTGAAAGGACTAATAATACTAAGGGTTGGTGTCCACATGAAGCAACTAGAATTCTCATGCATAACAAGCAGGAGTGTAAAACAGGACAACCATTTCAGAAAGTTTGGCAGTTTCTCATAAATTTAAATATACACATATCACGTGATCTAACAATTCCCATTACAAGGTATTTGCCAAAGAGAAATGAAAATGTATGTCCATGCAGACTTACACATACGTTCATAACAGCTTTATTCATAACAGCCAAAAATCATTGTGAACAATTGACCATTTCAAATCTGAATGTATTATTTTCACTAACAAAGGGATACAATCAACATATTTTCCTTATAATTCTGATTCCTTAGAGAAGTCCAGCTGTCTTGTGCAGGATCTGAATTTTATGAATTAAAAAAAATTTTAAAACACATTAATAAAAATTTTTAAAAATGTAGCCATCTCTAATTTCTTGCAGGATAAAGAAACTCTTTGAAGATAAACATTACATCTTGTTTAGTTTTATATCCTTCATACCTAGTTTAGTGCCTGGCACAGAGTAAAAGTTAAACAAGTGTTTCTTGGTCATGATACAATTTAGCACCATTTTAGGTCCTTCAAAGGGCATAATAGTATTTTATCACAATGTTAGTATGATTTAAAACAGACATATTTTCCCTTTATCCTGTGTCAGGGCCTCTATAGGAAGCTCTCAGCAGCCACATCTTCCATACGGGTTGAAGCTGGCCTTGCTATAGTAGCTCTGACCCCAGGGGTCAAGATGAAGTCTTTCCTCTTCTAATTGCCCTTGGCTAAATCTGGGCAGTCAGAATTGAGGAAAATATTAAGCATTATAATTCCAAAATCAAGAGTGTTCTAGATCAAGTTTTACAAGGAACTGACCAGGAGCAGTGGCTCATGCCTGTAATGCCAACACTTTCGGAGGCCAAGGCTGGCGGATCACCTGAGGTCAGGAGTTCGAGACCAGCATGGCCAAGATGGCAAAACCCTGTCTCTAATAAAAATACAAAAATTATCTGGCTGTGGTGGCACACACATGTAATCCAGCCACTTAGGAGGCTGGGGTAGGAGAACCGCTTGAACCCGGGAGGCGGAGGTTGCAGTGAGCCAAGATCACGCCACTGCACTCCAGCTGGGAGACAGAGCGAGACTCCATCTCAGAAAAAAAAAAAAAAAGAAACTGTAAAGTCAATTCTTTCCTCTGATTTAAGGAAAATTTTGCTGCCAGTGTAGGGTGCCTCATGAAATGAGAAAAAAAAAAAAAGAATTTGTTTCCTAGCTCCTCTTAGTCATATCATTAATGTCAAATTCAGCCCGATTGAATATGTAGTTTAACTTGGGTGTGATTCCAGACTTAATTTCCAACGATTATTAGGTAGGTAAACACTGTAAACTTAAAATGGCAATAGGAATTCTATTTCGATCTGGATTTACATCATTATTGTCAACCTCATCTAAACTCAAGAAAATCAAAAGTACATTCCAAGCAGTGTGCAAAAAAAAAAAAAAATTATATTTAGAAAAAAATTATGTTCATGTAAACACCAGCTCTGTTTCACACCTTTATTTCCTATCAAGAAGTGGTTTGGAATGTCAGTGGGTAAACACATTTAATTGTTTCATCCATTGCAACTAAGAGAGTCATCCCTTAATCATAGCTGTTCTTGTAAAGGCAATAAAAGTGCCAAAGCTCAAAAAAATATTTTAAGATAAGATACATGCTCAAAATTCCCCTGGGAAGATTAGAGGTCATTATCAAAATAAAAATGAGCTGTAGTTTTCCCAGAGCAATTGCTACATTGTTTATTCCTTTCACTTTCTGGTCTCTTTTATCATAATTGCTATTCCTTGCCTTTGAGAGGATGTTGGTGCAGGACAAAAAAACTCCAAAGAGCCTAGAAGTTCTTTCCTGCAGATTTTGCAAGTTTTAGTCACTTGTTTCTCAAATAATTACATCTTATAAAAGACACAGTCATCTTAACTTTCTGGAGGTTAGCTGAAGAGTTACAGGCACACGTAATTGCTACAAGAAAACTGCTTTGGAAGAAAGATGTATACACTGGATTTTGATATATCACACTGGGTTCCACTCTGAACTCTGCCTCTTATTGTGTGACCTTGGCCAGATGGCTTAGCCTCACTGAGCCTCAGTTTCCTTCTCCATAAAAATATTGTTGTTAGGATTAAAATCTAGGTAAAGTAATGATCTGAGCCACGGTTAACTTTGAACAAAAGTACCTATAAAAGGATGAGAATGACTGATAAGATCGTTGCCCTTCCATGAACTTATATTATATTCCTTCAAAGATCTTGGAGAACTGTTATTTAATGGGATAGTAGGGAAAAATCAGTAAAAATTTAGGTCTCTGGGTTTGAAAATAATATATTAAATGTCCACTTAATCAGTCAACAAATTTCCAGGCATTTATTCATTTGCATGTATGTCCTTCCAATTGGACAGTAATCCTTAAGGGAAATTTTTGTCTTTGTGACCCCAATCCCTGGCATCCAGGAGGTCTCAACGAAGATTTCCTAAAATAAGTAAGTCTGACACTGCCTGAGACTCAGTGCGGAAAAAGAAGGTTTAAAAATAGGTCATCGTCCTCCAGGAATCAATAGTCTAGAGTCGGAAAGGGCAAAACAAGTGTGGACTGGACCGGGCCGGAAAGACTTTGCAGATTTTCTCAGCATGGATTACCTGCAGAAGAATCCTTGGGGGCCTAGCGCGGAACATGAGAGTCTTATCGAAAAGTGCCGTTACCTCCCAATACTGACTCTTTGGGACTAAGGCTCCTGAATGCAGCAGATATGTGAGGAAGCTTTAAAAACACTGACCTAGCGAACCACAGAATGAGCCAAATAAAACCTCAAGCCTTTCTTAGCCAAGCACTTTATTTTTCAGGTGAGGATGTTAAGACCTAGAAAGATGAAACGATTTCCCTGGGATCACAGAGAAAATTTAGACCTCAAGACCCTTGACTTCGAGTTTCTCCTATTTTTGCTATTCTGTGGAGACTTTTCTCTGTTCAGGAAAACTCCTGCGACGAACTGCATTTCTGCAGCCTGGCTCCTCCACCCGATCCAGGAGCACTGCGGATGATTTGGTAACTCCACGTCCTCGGCTGCCTTTTCAAGACACCTTTTTTCCTTGGCATTGACGTCAGCATTTTCGATCCATTTATGGGAAAAATGCTAGTGATAGTCCCACGTTAACAATTTCAGCTACAAGAAATAAAACAGCGGATCGAGTATTGCTTTTTTACTTTAGAAAAAAGAAGTGTCTTCATGTTTTGATTTCCTCTGTTTCGTTTTGCTCTCCCTCACACGCGCACACACACACACACACACACACACACACACGACATCCTGCCAGCCTGCCTCTCCCTAAACCATTCATGCACTTTTACCGTCGGTCTTTGTTCCTGCTCTCTCCTTGGCCTCTCTCTAATAGTCTTCCCTAACTCCCATTCCACCTGTTTCTTCCTCTACTCAACCATCGGGGTTTCATTTAAAGCTTCGCTCGGATTACTCCAATCATAACAAACAGTTCTTTTCTCCAAGACCCCAGACTCCTGAAGTGCAGCCTCTGCCTCTGTCTTATTTCTCAGATCCTTTACTCCAATGCTGTTCCAGCCACCTTCTAGATGGCCAACCTCCAGAAAGCAGGAACAAGATACATCCTTTTTTTTTTTTTTTTTTTTTTTTTAGTTTTCCACTAAAAATCACAGAATACTATTGATAAAGAAGAAAAGTCGGCCGGGCGCGGTGGCTTAAGCCTGTAATCCCAGCACTTTGGGAGGCCGAGACGGGCGGATCACGAGGTCAGGAGATCGAGACCATCCTGGCTAACACGGTGAAACCCCGTCTCTACTAAAAAATACAAAAAAAAAAAAAAACTAGCCGGGCGCGGTGGCGGGCGCCTGTAGTCCCAACTACTCGGGAGGCTGAGGCAGGAGAATGGCGTGAACCCGGGAGGCGGAGCTTGCAGTGAGCTGAGATCGGCCACTGCACTCTAGCCTGGGCGGCAGAGCGAGACTCCGTCTCAAAAAAAAAAAAAAAAAAAAAAAGAAGAAGAAAAGTCACAGGCTTGGAGAAATTATTTACAATTTACATATATGGCAAAGGACTTGTAGCCACAATATATAAAGAATGCTACAAGTCAAACAACAGAATTTTGAAATGGAAAGGGTACACAGCTGCTAGCATTACAGCTGGGGTTCAAGACAGGTACATTGGGTTCCCAAATTCCTGCTGTCCTCCCAGCCTCTCTGCTCTGCTGCATGGGCCTCCCTGTTCTTGAAGCCCTCTCCTGCCTCAACCTATTCTGCCCTGCCTACCTCCCAAACCTGAATAAAAGTTTGTTAAATAAAGAGAGAAACAAAAAATCCTTTCCTATTTGTATACTTCACTATATTTAGGGCCGGGCGCAGTGGCTGACACCTGTAATCCCTGTACTTTGGGAGGCCGACTTGAGGTCAGCAGCTTGAGACCAGCTTGGCCAACATGGTGGAACCCCATGTCTACTAAAAATACAAAAGTTAGCCCTGCATGGTGGTGCACACCTGTAGTCCCAGCTACTCTGGTGGCTGAGGTAGGAGAATCGTTTGAACCTGGGAGGCTGAGGTTGCAGTGAGATGAGATCATGCCACTGCACTCCAGCCTGGGCAACAGAGTGAGACTCTGTCTCAAAAAAAAATTATATATATATATATATGAGAGAAATTATGTAAATTATATATTAATAATTACATGAGTGAATGAATAGTTAAAGGGTAATAGGAGAATTCAATTAAAAAATACGTTTATTATTACTTTAGGAAATAATACTTGTGAAAAAGTAAGATAAATTTTTGAGAAAGATTAACCAGGCCAACAGAGCAGCCAGAATTTCAGGCCCTTAGGCAGCACCTCCGAGATGCCACAGGGTGAAGAGGAAGAATGCAAGAGGACCACCTGAAAACACTAGACAGTTGGACGACTGTGGCTTTGCAGCATTAGGGAAATAGACAGCTGGATGGCTGTGGCTCTGCAGCATTAGGGAAGAAGAGGTGGTGGCAAGGAGATGGTTGTGGTAATTTTTATTTCAGATTATATAGGTAACACTTTCATTCAATATTTTTATCCCCACAGATTTTCAAACAAAGTTTAAGGACTCTGGAAATCATATCACAAGGAAGTAGCATGCAGAACACGGCAAGAATACTATAGTTTTCTTTCTTGTCCGTGTACGTAGGAAAGATTAAGAAAAAAGTGCACAGATGGGCACTTGGCATAGATATAATTTTTACAAAGTCCTGGACATTAGAGGAAAGGCAACAGCATCCAAAAATAATCCTCTATACCTATAATCACTACAAATAATTAGTGGTAGCTGTGAAAATCTTCCATCAGAAGTAGAGTCATCAATGTCTATAAAAGAGACGAGAAGCATCTGGAGATTTGGGTAGAAGCTGAAGACAAATAGCCTCCCTGAAAAGTTCAGGTGATCACAAATAATTCACTTAACAAATATTTATTAAGCATCAAATGAGTGTAAGGCACCAAAGATGAAATAGTAAAGGAGCTTATAGAGCTTATAAGAGAAATAAGACATTTTCATACATACTATATTACAACTCAGAACTGTTGAGTGAGCAAACACTATGTCCTAGAATTCCTCTAGATACTAAAATCAGTTTCATTAAAGAAGACAGTCCCTGTCCCCAAGGCACTGACACTCCAGATAGGGAGACAAGCAATGCATACAAAATGATTTGCAAACCATATAAAACATTTTAAGCAAATATCTTAATCCAATAGTACAGCAAGTAAATGCTCTCTGAATTTTGAAAACGAAGACTTAGTTATAGTCTAAGATGATGGGGTTTAGGGAGGTTGGGAGTAGATGAAGCTAAGAAACTGAGGTAATCCTTGAAAGCTGACTAGAATTAGGATACAAGGAATGATGGGGTGAGGGAACTCAGAGTCAAAAACACAACACACAGAGAAGACAATCGAGAGAATGACGAAAAGGTGAAAAGTTAGCTCATGATTGAGTCATAGAAGTTACATTTCAGCTGGGCACAGTGGCTCACGCCTGTAATCCCAGCACTTTGGAAGGCCGAGGTGGGAGGATCACGAGGTCAGGAGATCGAGACCATCCTGGCTAACATGGTGAAACCCTGTCTCTACTAAAAATACAAAAAAATTAGCCGGGCATGGTGGCTGGCACCTGTAGTCCCAGCTACTCGGAGCGCTGAGGCAGGAGAATGGTGTGAACCCGGGAGGCAGAGCTTGCAGTGAGCTGAGATTGAGCCACTGCACTCCGGCCTGGGCGACAGAGCGAGACTCCATCTCAAAAGAATAAATAAATAAATTAATTTAATTTAATTAAATTAAATTAAAGTTACATTTCAAGACAGGATGAGTAAAGATTTTCTTGAGTGCCTTGAATCCTGTTCCAGAACTATGTGTTCTCAAAATGTGCTTGTCAGGCACATTGGCACGTGGCATTACATCAACCGTGTACAAAACCAGCTTGATCCACTTAACCCTAAGGCTAGGTCCTACCACCAGAGAAATGACCACAATCTAGGTTGCCTGCAAAGCCTCTCTTCCCCAAGCTAGGAATGCAATTCCTTTATCTAATTCCAAGAACTCAAGATTCCAAGGACACAGTAATTAAGACAGAGCAGAGGAAAATACAAAACTTAAACATTAGCAAGGTAGATGCTGAAATCCTGAGCAGCCATGTCACACTGTGCTTAGAAGTAACTCAGTAAAACATCCTTTTTCTCAGCTATTCTTAGTGGTTCTATACAACTTTGAAAATTGGGTCTTTCTGCCTCCTTTTTCACAATTTTCCAACACAGAGAAGAAAAACATTCAACTCTTTTGCAAACTGGGAAAGGAATATGCTTACATTTCTTCCCATTCCACAATAACTCAGAGGCAGCTAATGAGATTTTCTTTCCTTCCCTGTGCTCGTAGAAGACATCCATTCTTTACTAGTCAGGGTGTAGCCACAAAAATTCCCACCCAATTTACGGTTTTTCAGAGGCTAGGAGAGGGATGAAAATGGTTTAGTAATGGGAGTTGTCATAAAACTTATAATTACAGAATTTGCTACAGTGAACACCATAATGGAGTATTTGTTTAAATCAAATAACCATTGACTCTCTCTGAAGATGAAAGATTAGCTATATCCCATTTTCCCCAAATGTACTAAGAGAGCATTTTTGCACAGCAATGGTTCTTCCATCTTTCTTTGTCACACCAGCAGGGATGGCTACAGCAAGTCACCTCCCCTTCACTCAGGAACCCCATGCAGACACCTAAGCCTAGCACTGCCCAACAATATAACTAATCCATTCTTATAAGACCTTCAAGATGAGCAGACATCTAACAGACACAGCAAGGGCAGGCCAAGGAAAAAACCACTCTAGCCCTGTGCGACCTTGGTATAATCTACCTTTGTCAGCCTTAGTTTTTGCATCTATAAAGTCAAGGGGTTGACTTACTGCATCTCTAAGATCTGACTCCTCTAACATTCCACGATTTTAAATCAGAAGGAAAACTAGGCTTAGAATAACTAAGGGTGATGAAGTAATCTGTATAACAAACCCCCATGACATAAGTTTACCCACGTAACAAACCTGCACATGGACCCCTGAACTTAAAGGTTAAAAAAGAAAGAAAGAAAACTAGTCTCAGGATTAAGCTCATACTCACGTCCTCGACAAAGCTGGCTCCACATAATTTATCCCCTGAAGAACCTGCACTAAATTTCTTAATGAAGAAGTTCGTGAAGGAGGCAGAAGGATTTCCTCTCAAAATCTCTCCTTTTCCCTCTCTCGCTTATTTTGTATTCTAGCTGGTGATGGGAATACACTTTGAAGCCTGAAGCCATTTATGAAAAGAGTAAGAACCATTTTCATTCTCCTTCCTATTGTTGGCCAAGTATGAATTGTCCCCACAGGACAAGGGGAATTGAGAGGACTAATTAGTTAATCTTTCTGAAGTGCTTTGAAGAGGAGGAATGTCATGCATAGTACTAAGGAGAATTACTACTAGGCCCATTTTCACACCAAAGAATAAAAGCCCCAGAATAAGAATACATTTCAAGATTTAAAATAACACGCCAGGCACAGTGGCCCATGCCTGTAATCCCAGCACTTTAGGAGGCAGAGGTGGGCGGACCAACTGAGGTCAGGAGTTCCAGACCAGGCAGGTCGACATAACAAAAGCCCATCTCTACTAAAAAACACAAAAATTAGCCAGGTGTGGTGGAGTGTGCCTGTAATCCCAGCTACTCCGGAGGCTGAGGCAGGAGAATCACTTGAACCCAGGAGGCAGAGGTTGCAGTGAGCCAAGATCACTCCACTGCACTCCAGCCTGGGTGACAGAGTGAGATTCTTGTCTCGGAAAAAAAAAAAAAGATTTAAAAAACAGTGCAGTAAACAAAAGAAGGGAGTCAGGGAAGGCAGAGTGGGGTGATTCTGTTTTGCTTAGTTTGGAAAGCAGGGAAACCCAGCAAAGGAAAACACGACATTAATCAAAAAGATCCAGAAGAAAGCACTGGAAAGTACCCATGCTTTGGAAGAGAAAACGGGAAAGGTAAGATAGAGGGACCTGAGCCTGCAGATTAAAACCCCATCCTGTGAAGGAGAAGTATTTGGGATCCAGCTCTTTCACGGAGGCATGTGAAAGACAACTTTGTGTCCCATTCTCCAAGACCTTGTGTAAATCTCTGTTTCAAAGAGAAACCTGCTCCTATAGACAAGCTATGCTGTAACCTGCAGCAAAGAAGAAGACTTCTATGGTGAGTTCATCACTCGGGTCTTGGGAAGAATTTTATACCACTGGAAAAACCCCAGCCCCATTATAACCAAGAAACTCACACTGCTTCTTTCTGCAGGGCAAGGACAACTTTTCATAACAAAAAGACTTAAATCTTGGGCAACCTGACATAGAGAACTGAAGCACTTATTCTGCCAATTCAGACCAAGAGCAATAAAACATTGGCTTTCTTCCTGGAGATGTAAGAAAAGGCCTGGGGCTAGCGCTGTTCCTTACTATATGAGGTACAGTTTCACTTTCTGCAACTCATAGATTGTCAAATGCCCCTACCATGTGAGCTAAAATTCTGGTCAATGCTGCTATTAAACGTGTAGAGGACCAGGTCTTAGCAACACACTCAGAGTCATCCCTCAGAACAGCCTCTGCTATTCCAGATCTTTATTTTTCAGAGAAGATTGTAAAGTCCTACTTCTTCAATGCATTTTATCAAGTATTGGTGGATGGTCCACAAAAAATTCTAAGTAATCCCATAGTCTGTGAATGCTAATGTCTGTCAATCAACTGAAGTTCTTCCATGATCAAAAGCAAAAACAAAGGGAGTTCATGTAAACACAACATGAAAGATGGGTTGGACAATTTAATGATCTGTGGTCCCCTTTGCAGCACACACATTGAAGAGTTGTTGCTATCTAGGATAGAAAGAAGCAGAGAAAAAACCCAGGTCCTCCCTGTCTTGAATTGTAGCTTTATAACCTTGGAGAAGTTATTTAACCATCCTAAGGCATGGGGATGTGGAAATCTGCAAAGTGGAAATTATAATAATATCTACCTCATGAGGTTGTGATTAAATGGAATTAGGCATGAACTTAGCCCAGTACTTCCATTCAGGTGTTTGTTTTTATTACTATTTGAATTTTTAATCTATTGTTAATTCTATCTATATTACAGAAAAAATACAAAAATGTAGTTCCAATCCCCTTAATACAACTGCTTTTTATTTTTCCATGTTGTCTTATAATTTTTATCTTTAAATATACATACATTACACATTTATATATAGATACAACCTCTTTATCTTACGTTATAACTTAAATTATACTATAAACACTTTTCCATTCTGTTTCATAGTCTCTGTTATTATAGTATGTAGAGACTCTGTGATGTTCGTCAGGTTGGCACAACATAGGTTAATAACAAGTTCCTCCACTGGGAATGGTGATTGTGTAGTAGAGAGACACTAAACTTGGAGCAACATGTGCTTTGCTGTGGATCTTTTTGAGTAGGGCCCAATCTCCTGGTTGGATTTCTCTGCTTCCAAAACTTTCCGAACACTACCACTCACTTAGGTCTGAAACCTTAAAGAATCATACTATCTTTCTAAGCCCATTTCCTTATTTATAAACTATGAAAGAAAAACAATAAAGCCGGCTACCCTGGAAAATTGTTTTCAAGATGAAATGAGAAAATATGTGTGAAAAATCCTTGTAAACTGTAAGTTATTACCTCCCATATGTTTAAAAAAAGATATCAATGTATTTTATAACTTTCTCTTTCTTTTAGGTGATTTCCTTGGTATAATTTCCCAAGAAGAAGGAATTACTGTGTCCAAGAGTATGCCTTTTCTTTTTTTTTTTTTTTTTTTTTGAGATGGCGTCTAGCTCTGTCACCCAGTCTGGAGTGCAGTGGCACAATCTTGGCTCACTGCAACCTCCTGGGTTGAAGCAATTCTCCCGCCTCCTGAGTAGCTGGGATTACAGGTGTGCTCCACCACACCCAACTAATTTTTGTGTTTTTAGTAGAGACGGGGTTTCATCATATTGGCCAAGCTGCTCTTGAACTCCTGATCTCAAGTGATCTGCCTGCCTCAGCCTCCCAAAGTGCTGGGATTACAAGCATGAGCCACCATGCCCAGCCCAAGAATATGTCCATTTTAATGACTCGTGATAGGTAACAGCTGAATTAAAGCAGGAAGGGGAACTTGAAAACAAATGAATAAAGATAAGTTCAATCCATTACTCCAGCACTCTCAAGAACCATGGCCCAAACACAGAGCTATGTGTGTGTATATGTATCAGATGCATAAACACATGGATGTGGAAATGATATGCGTGTGTATGTGTATATAGAACATATAATGGTTTGTCTTGAAGAGTGCCAAACCTGACACTAGAGAGTTGGACATGAAAACAGGAATGCAAGTAAAACCTTTATGTTTATTTTATTTTTATTTTTACTAGTACTATTAATATCCATCCACAAGTCATGGTTTAAAAAAAAAACCCAGGAAAACCAACCTTTGCTATTCAAAAAGAAAAGCCTTTGAATGCAAGTGAATGCTCACTCCTTGCCCTGGCACATACTTGTCCACATCTGCATCTCCTCTGTGCTGAAGGGGATGGGCACCACAAGGGAGAAGAAAAGGGGAAACTTCCAAGGACAGGCTTCAGAACATGGTCCCTTAGACAGGATGAAAATGAAGAAAAATGAGATGTACTGGCTCAGCTCATCTGTGGCCAGAAATACTTCATTCAGCTCAATGCACCTCACTTTTTATAGCTTTCCTCCTTTTTTTAAATCACCCCTTAACAAAAGCTCCTTTGAAAATGTCCAGTCTCCTCTCTGGGGTGGGCGGGGAGAGCTGAGGGGTAATGGGGCTGTGTCCTCCCTGGATGATATTGGGCTGACAGGCTGCTGCATGCCAAGTGGCTGGGTATGCAGTGGCAGCTGCTGTATAAGGGCTTGCCAAGAATCTATGGGGGTACTAGCCCATCCAGAAGGACAAATATCTGAGGCTGGTGTCCCGTTTGTGTTGGGAAGCAATAACAGGCAGACAGCACCCAGACTCACAGCAAAGGTCATCAGTTGCCATCAAAACTGATCTCATGAACTCTCATCTAAATCACTTTATCATACTGTATACTAAATCAGAGGGACTGAGAACCAGCACCAAACCACTGTGACCACTGGCCTAGAGAACAGTCTTTTCAATCTGAGCCTTATTCATGTACCTAGCAACACCTAATTCTCCTTACTTCATGGAGTTTGGCAGTAGTTCACGGCCACCTCCTAATGGAGAGAAAGTCCCACAGATGCCAGAGCAGACAAGATGCACTTTGAATCTCAGCTTCACTTGGGAAACTTGGGACAAGTTCCTTAATTCTCCTGTCCCTTAGGTTCCCAATATTTTAAAATGAGCTAATTCAAACCTCCCTCACCCATCCCCTTAAACAATCAAAGTGATGTTACTAAACACATTTTCTGAAACCAGCATTTGAAGCCTACAAATGCAATGTCTGTTTTGCATTAACACTTAAAAGATTTACAGGCTCATACATATTAAGTAAATAGTAATAACAGAATTTCGGCTTTCGTTGTTCTTTCCACGAAATACTTAATTTAATTTACTGGCATCGTGGACACAAGGAGTCAAGCTCTGGTCTCAATTACTAAAATACAACTCTCAAATGTACAGAGAGGATCTTCTGAAAGCCACTTTGATTCCAGAATGCAACAACCCAGAACATCATCTCACCATGTTTACAATAAAAAACAGAGAGACTATGAAGAAATTGCTCATATAAATTGATTTTTTTCCAGAGAATGGCTACAGCAATACCACAAGGAGAGTTTTTATGACCTAGTTCATATCCTGTACAGCTTTCATTTCAGTGGAATTATCAAAATCCTTATCCCCCTACCTTCCTTATTTTATCCCAGACATGTGCGTGTAAAAAGCAGACTCTATAAATAAATATTGAGCTAATCTCTGAGTTTCATAGTCCATCCTCACAGATCAATGTCCTTAACGCGTCTGAAAGCTACAGAAAACTCTCCATTCCCCTGTCTTGGTTCCTTTCATATTATTAAAGCATTGTACAAATGTCTCAGTCACATTTTGTATCCCATTAATTGTGGGTAGAAAATTCTGGCCAATGAAACAAGAGTGGAAGTCTGCAAGAGAAGGATCTAGGAAGGCATTTGTATTTCCCAGTAAAAGTTTATGTCGACCTTTCCTCTTTTTCCTTCCTCTTTTGCCCTTCTTTCCTCTCTCTCGTACCTTTCTGGAATGCTTACATGGCTACTGGAGCTGTAGCAGCTATCTTGCAACCATGAGAAAAGAACCAGGAAAATTAAAGTGACATGAGCCTTAACAACAATAAGCCACTGAACTAAAGCTGAGAAATGCTACCTCTCAGCTTCTTGTTATGTGAAAAATAAATAAATCTCCATTTGCTTAAGTCTTTGTATTTGGGTGTTCTATTATATTCAATTGGACAAAATGCAAACTGATACACTTGACAACTTTTCTTTCCCTCAAGATGATTTTAGAGCAGGCTTTTTTATAGCTCCACTGGAGAGGCATTCACTCTTACACAGGCTCTAATTATACCAGGCCTCAGAGAAGGACAGCAGCCCCCTCTCCATAACCCCAGTTTCCTTAGATCTTGGCCATCAACATATATGTGTCACATAAACACACACGCAAATAACACCACCAACCTGTGTCACATAAATACACATGCAAACTCACCAGAAAATAACCCATGTCTGTTCAAGTTAAATTAGAAAAATCTTTCAAAACAGTATCAGCAGCCTACAAGATGTACTTTATTTAAGGTGAAACATGTATCATCAACTTAGAAAAGAGAGAAAGAGAGAGCTGGGCACAGTGGCTCAGGCCTGTAATCCCAGCACTTTGGGAGGCTGACGTGGGCAGATCACGAGGTCAGGAGTTCGAGACCACCTTGGCCAACATGGTGAAACCCTGTCTCTACTAAAAATACAAAAATTAGCTGGGCATAGTGGCATGCACCTGTAATCCCAGCAACTCGGGAGGCTGAGGCAGGAGAATTGCTTGAACCCGAGAGACAGAGGTTTCAGTGAGCCGAGATCGCGCCTCTGCACTTCATTATCTAATATCTGCTATCATTATCTTAATAATTAATAGGCACCATAACTGAATACAATCTTTGTTCTCTACAAAGTTGATGGGTAAGTTTCCAGTAATAAAAATATTTGTGTTATCTCTTTACTACATGTGTACCACTAGGATCATCCCCTCCTTCTTCCTCCTTAGCCTCTTCCCTCTCCCTTTCCATCCCCTCTTCTTTTCCCAGTCAGGAACACAGAGAAAAACCCATCCTCTCGAATATTCCAGCTTCTTTATGATATTCATCTATATAGAGTCCTAGAATCTTTCAGTCTTCTAATCCAAACTTCAATGAGTTTAAGAATCCCCTGTAACCCCCTCTTGAAATGTGATCATTCTACCTCTGCTTGAATAATTTCTGCCTGTTGCTGTCATGGCAGCCAAATGCCACGGTTTTACAGCTCTCCTGGCTAGAAAAAGTTTCCTTGAGTTAAACTTGGCTTTGTAACTGCCTCCAATCTCTCTTAATGGCCACTGGAATGACACATTATAGCCTTTTGTTGCATGACAGGCCTTCAAGGTACCTTTAAAATTATTGCTAAAAGTCTCTTTTCCTTTCAATTCCACAATTTGGCTATCTACAGCTTAAGCATAACCCTGGGAATTAGATGAGATAATGCAAATAAAGCATCACGAAGATACACTAGGAGAACTTTGTATAAGTTCACCCCATGTGCCCCTTGTATCTGGGATATGTCACTTAGGTTAAATTCCAGGCTTAATTTTCCTGAAATACATATATGAATTTTTCTTTATAGATAAGTCTGTTCTTCCTTAATTTGCTTACCAGTTAAAAACCGTTAAGAATACAAGAGTCTATACATGTGATAAAATGCTTGGAACTATACACACATACACAAATAAGTGAATATAAAAACTGCTGAGTCATGGATAACATCTGTAGCATGTAAAAATGTCAATTTTCCGATTTTAACATTGTATTGTAGTTACAGAGGATGTTACCATTGAAGAAATCTAGATGAAAAGGGGATTTCTGTACCTTTTTGCGAATCTCTGTAAGTCTGTCAGAATTTAAATTTTTTTAAATTAAATATTACTCAGTAACCCAGAAAGTACCTAAGACCACACTGGCTTTCTTGCTTTTCCTAGTATACCATTAACTCACTATGAACTAAAATGTTGTTGAAGTTGTTATTTATATGAATGTCTGGTATCCCAGGACTTCCCATCTATTCTTGAATAATTGAACTGTATAAAAATACAAATCTTTGATTTATCTCTTTTAAATTTGACTTATTTTTAAACTCAATGTTTTGGCCTGTCAAGATCTTCTTAAATCTTGATTATGTTATCCAGGGAATTAAATATCACACCTTGACCTTTCTGCTATCTGAAAATAGGTGAATTATACCTTTTATCTTCATCAAGGCCAAGGGAATCCAGGTTGACAAGGATCCATTAATCAGCACTCTTCATGTACATTTATAGTTTGCATTATTGAGTAAACTATAAAGGCACTTTGATGTATATCATCATCCAACCTTCATTTCTCCATTTTACTCTCAAGGATATCATGGAAAAAAAACACGTGGATGATGTCCTCTGAAATGTTTTTGTGCATTTCCCTAATCTACAAATCTAAAAACCCCATTTAGATTGTAAAAATAATGAGCTCAGAAGCCACAAAAGAAAAGGACAATAAAGTTGACTACATTTTTTTAATAAATGTGACAAAACAAAAACTCATAAGCAAAATTAAGGACAAATCACAAACTGGAAAAATATTTGCAACATATGAGATCAAAAGACAATGTTATTTAATTTATAAATATTATTTATGTAATAATAAAAAGTTAAGCAACATAAAAATGAACAAAGGTTATGAAGAAGAGTTCAGGAAAATAAAAACGTGAATGGTGGACAAACTTTTGAAGCAACG
Source organism: Macaca nemestrina (assembly GCF_043159975.1). Lineage (NCBI taxonomy): Eukaryota > Metazoa > Chordata > Mammalia > Primates > Cercopithecidae > Macaca > Macaca nemestrina. The sequence goes on from NC_092143.1 coordinate 40,270,717, forward strand.
CTTAACCTTATTAATGAATAAGTGCAAATCAAAACAGAAATATGATTTTCCCTTATTAGATTTCCAAACTCAAAACAAAAAATGTTAAAGCCTCATAGTGGCAATGCTGAGGAAAATCAAGTATTCTCTTCTGCTGCTAGCAAGATGTGTGTACACACCCCTAGGGTCTCTTTATATGTTCTTCCAGTTTCCTCATCTTACAACGATACCAGTCAGATTGAATTAGGGCCCACCCTAATGGCCTCATTTTAACTTCATTACATCTCTAAACGCCCTGTCTCCAAACATAGTCACAGTGAGGTACTGGGAGTTAGGGCTTGTGATGTTTAATTTTATGTGTCAACTTCACTGGGTTAAGGCATGCCCAAATAGCTGGGAAAGCATTATTTCCAGGTGTGTCTATGAGGATGTTTGAGCCAGTGGACTGAGGAAAGAAGATCATCCTCACCAATGTGGGTGGGCATCATCCAAGCCTCTGAAGGGCTGAATAGAGCAAAAAGACAGAGAAAGGGCAATTCAATCTCTCTTCTTTTTCAGCTGGGACACCCATCTTCTCCTGCCCTTGGACATTGGAGCTCCTGATTCTTGGGCCTTTGGACCCCAGAGCTTACACCACTGTCCCCCTCCAGCCCCAGGTCTCAGGTCTTTGACCTTAGACTAGAAGTTACATCATTGGCTTCCCGGGCTCTCAGGGCTTGAGATGCAGACTCAGTGACACCATTGACTTTCCTGGTTCTCCTGCTTACAGATTGGCAGATTGTGGGATTTCTTGGCTTTCATAGTCACGTAAGCCAGTTCCTATACTAAATCTCTTTTTTTATAAATATTTTTATGTATACACACATATGTATTATAAGATATATATTAAATCTATATATATACACATTTATATAATTTATATATGATATCTATATTCTATATATACCACCTGTGTATATATACACATATATACAAATATGTGTATATGTATCAGATATATCACCAATTGTGTGTATGATATACCATACATAATATATACACACGTATATAATATGTAATACATTATGTATACATATACAAACATATATACATATATTAAACTATATATTCCATACAAATATATATTAGGTATTATGTATACATATATATGTATATATAAACATAATGTATATGTAAATGTATATAGTATATATTTCCATTTATACATCTATGTATATATCATATAATATATTTACATATATGCATGCCTGTATATATCATATGATATATTTACATCTAGACATGTATATATATCATATGATATATTTACACATATAGACATGTATATATCGTATGATATATTTACATATATAGACATGTATATATCGTATGATATATTTATATATACATATATGTATATATTGTATATTTACATATATACATATATGGATTTGTGTGTAATATATTTACATATTATATAATATAGTATATACATATACATATATGACATGTACTATATACATATATGTCATTTATTTACATATATACATATATGTATAAATTATATATTATATATTTACATATGTGCATTATATACAATATATACATATAGTACATAGTGTGTTTATACATACATATATGTATACATAATACCTTATATATGTTTATATGTAATATATACTTTAATATCTGTATATGTTTGTATATGTATACATAATGTATTACATATTATGTGTGTATATATTATACACATACATACATATATGTACATATACATATACATAATATATACATATGTGTATATATTTTGTGTATTATATGTATGTATGTATCTATACATATATACATATGTGTATTATATGTTTATATTATATGTGTATCATATATGTATATATTATGTGTGTGTATATATATTATATATATGTATATCATACACACGCACACAATTGGTTCTGTTTCTTTGGAGAACCCTAATAAAGGGCTTTAACATACAAATTTTGGGGAGACATAACACACTCATAACATACCATTAGTACCAGAGATGTTCACAGGAGGCAAGGTCATGGAAGCACACCCCCAGGAAAGGCCTCAGAAGCAGGAGAGAATGGCCATCCAGGACAGCGGGTGGTGTTACATACTTGGAAGGGAAAGGAGGTCATGGCAGCCAAGGGAAGAAACATGACCAGAGTCCCAGAGCAAAAGGTTGTGAGATGAGCTTGTGGGCTAATAAGAAAGTAGAGTTTCTGAGACCAAGGAGTAAACTGAAGGAATGGGAGGGAAGTAGATTCCAAAAACTTGGGAGACCTGGCCGAAGGTTTAGCTTTGAGGAGACAGCCCAATAGGGAAGTGGTCAAGAATTCTAGGAAGGGGAAAGCATGAATGAAATTGCTCATTTGGGAGGTTTCTCTAGAACTAGTACTGGGCGGTGGTCAGCAGTTCACATAGAGGAGACATGAAAGAGAGTGAGACAGGAGCGTTTTTATTGACAACGAATCAGGACACACAGAAACAAGATACTTGCTCAGGAAGAAACAAGCAAACAAGGAGCATTAGAGGAGCAAAGTCACTCACTCCCATCACTCCAGGCTTCCCCAAGAACGTCGCAGCATTTTCCCGAGTCTCTTGCAGGTGTGAATTCAATTTTAATAAATATTGGTTTCTCCAGAGTTTTGAGATCATCAATCATGGCAAAAATGTTGCCTGGGAGGTTTAAATTCTATGTAACATCATTATTATTGCCATGGGTTTTATTAAAAGAAAAAATCATCCAAATCATGAGAGAGAAACAAAAGGTTGATATCTGCCCCTCCAAAACACAGAGAAACAAATTATATTTCCCTGTTCCCAACCCGTAGCCCCACCCCCAGCACCACCATTGTAACTTCCTGTTCATGAGCAATTTCTGTTTAATTTAAATTGAGAGGCCATTGGGCAAAAAGCCTGATTCCAATTCTGCTCTCTGACAATGCCCAATGCTATTGATGATGCAGAATTGATGTTGAAAATAGTAATGATAATAGTAATTATTCCTGCATGTCTTGCTCAGTACTGATCACACCACTATCCAGAATGAAATCCAAAGAGCCACATGCACCCAGGACATCCCCATCTCCCCAGACAGCTTGAAGGAGGCTGCCAGATGATAGAGAAGAGCTGTGCCCTTCCTCTCCAGGACAACTGCTACCTTCCAAGTGGTAGAAATTAATTCAATAGCTCCCAGGACGGCTTTGACAGGTGATTCCTCTAAGAATGGACCATAGTCAGAGGTGCATGGGGTGGCCTCCCTTTTGCATTTTGAAAGAAAGCATGTACTCAGAACAGCAGAGGTGTCAGTAATGTGAAACTGAATTGCCTGAATTGTCTGAGAGTGCCAAGAACCACAGCAAGGTCAGAGCTAGGTCAGCACTAGCATCCAGCTTCCTGCGCGGGGAGTCTCTGGGTGCATCTCTTTGGCACAGGTCTGCAGCAGTAGCCCTGCTGAGGATACTCCTCATCCTGGTACCTTAGTGCTCCCAAAGCCTTCCAGGAAAGCAAGGTGGCAGGATGGTCCAAAAGGCAGGCTCTGCAGCGAGATGGTCTGAATTCAAGTCCTTGCTCTTGGTGTGTGGCCTTGAGAGTGGGACTTTATATTTATCTCAGTGATTCGAAATCCTGAATCTGCCCTTCAACATAGGGTTGGCAGCCTTGTGAAGCCGGGCAGGTCACCTGACTTTATCTACAAGTTGATGATGATGCCTGCATCACAAGGTGGTCATAGGTTCTAAGTGATATAATGTACACAGCACACTCCCCCACCCCTGACGTGATAAACCCTCAATAGGCAATAGAAAGTTTACCTCTGTTATGCCTCTTATCACTTTGTATTTTAGTTATCTGGCATGTTTCTATTTTTCCCATGAGTGTTTCTTTAAACAAAAATGTGGGTGCTTCTGGTTTCCAGGGCTGCATTTTATTAATAATAGGTGCATCCTAGCACCTAGCACAGTAGAAGCCACTCAGTTGGCAACAAACACATATTTGGGGAAATAATGAGCAGTCAAATCATTGAGGCTGATCAGACTAGAAAGGGAAAACAGGAAATAATCATTTGTCTCACAAATATAAAGGAAGGGCTTTTATTTGGAGGGGAAGTCAGCTAACTATGGGATGTCCAAAGGAAAACCAGGATTAGAGATGCAAAGTGGCAAGGAAATTAAGATCTGTATAAGGAAGAACTTTCTTAGGATTAGACAGGTGGAGAGGGAGGAGCAGCTGCCTTCAAATGTGGCCACTGTGGAGGGATGGGGCTCTGCCCGGATGCCCGCCCATCAGGATGGGAGTCCTGCTGCCTGAGCATGGAACAGTGAAGCCAATGACACCAGATACAGAGGGATAAGGAGTCTGTAATGGAGCAGTAGCAGTAGGCAGATGATTTTGTATTCACTAGTATAGCGCAGTGTTCCAGGAATGTGCCGGAAGAGATCATGGGTTCTACCTTTTCCCTCTCAAAGTCCAAACTCCACACACAGATACACACACACACACACACACACACACACACACACACACACAGAAGCGAAGAGAAGCTCTGGGAAAGATTTTCTTCCTATTTCACAACAAAGATTTATTTTTAATGCCCCCATGTGGGAAATGAGCAGTGAGCCAGGATGGGCTGCCCAGGGGAGAATACAAATGCGCCAAGATATTAGAAAGACTCTCCAAGGAGACAGATCCTTGGGAAAGCATTGCCCTCAGTGTGTTGCCAAAGCCAGTCTCCCTGTCTGCCAAGGCAGTGCAACTCCCACGGGCTGGAGCTGCCCCAGGAGCCAGAGAAAGCCAGCCATGAAGGACGTCTGCCCAGACAGATAAGTGATAGTCAAGGAATTCTGGCCGCCCTCATTCTCACATAAGCCTCGCAGGCTCCAGGGCTGTGCTCAGGGTGACCAGGCTGCAAGGCTGTGCCCAGGGTGACCAGGCTGCAGGGCTGTGCCCAGGGTGACCAGGCTGCAGGGCTGTGCTCTGGAGCCAAGCATCCCCGCACTGACCCAGCACAGCTGGAGCTTCCACTGGCTCTTTGCACCCCCCTGTTTTTACTCACAGGCTCTGAACTCACTGACCTCAATAGCAGGCAGTTTTCTAGGCTGCCGGTGGATGCTAATTATAGCCAGGCCAAGCAGAGCGGTTGCTGGGTCGCACCTGTGCTGTTACTGCAGTTTCCCATGACTAGAGATTCTTAGCTGTTAGTTAAGGACAAAGTTGCCCAGGGTCAGCAGCTGAGAGCACAGGTGCCTGGGGCCACTACAGACACAGCCACTCACCCTTCTCTCTGCCACTACTGGCCTTGGTCTCCTCTTTGTTTTTCTTGCCTCCTCTCTTCTTTCTTTCCCTGTCCCACACCCTCTTTCCTCCTCCTCCTTTTGCTCTCTTCCCTCCTTTAGCCATTCCCATCTGCCTTGAGACAGCAGATCTCCTGGTAATATTCTGACTAGGAGGTGGCTGACTTCCACTTGCAAGATCACATTTTTATTTAAAAAAATGATCATGCACCTGGCATGTGCCAGGCACTGTGCATTTCTACGTTGTGTGTGTGGTTGTGTGTGGCGGGGGGTGGGTGTGGGTTTCCCAAAATTCTGCCAGAGGAGTATGGTCCATAGATTTTGCTTTCCTTGAGTACTTTTTACTCTCATGCCTAGAATCACTCAACACGAACATTATTCACATTCTTTATCTTTCCAGAATAGCCTCCCAAAACACAGCACTGCACCTGCAGCCTGGACCCCTCCCCTCTCCCCTCCTCGAGGACTGTGCTCCTGCAGTGATCGCCTCTCACTCCGGAATCATCTCTCTCTGTCTTGATTCTTCCTGTCAATCTATGAGCATGCTTTAAGGTGCCAAGTTGACAAAGGGTGAACATGTGGACTTAATTTTAGGTGTCAATTTGATCACAGAAGAAGTGAAAACATGGGCAAAAATACAAGAAGTCTGCCCTCCAAATTATTAAGTCGTGTACAACTTCTGCCCCTTGACACAAAGTGCCATGCTTGCCTTTCTAGAATGCCCTTTGTCATAGAACAAAAAGAATTTGACAAGCTCAGTGACACTGAGATTCCTCCAGTGTTCCAAAACACATTAAATAGCGAACTATTCTTGAGTGGGGATTTGACTGTTGAGGAAGATACACTACTTTTATTTACCACTAAATGTAACATGAAAAAAACTAGCACATGCTTGACTTTGGCTAATGGATGGCACTTTCAAAACTGTCCCCATTGATTTTTTTAATCAACTATATACAATTCATGCCCCTGTTGGATCCAAAGATTCTAAAATTTATCCACTCAATTATGTTTTAATGACTGGGAAAAGTGAAGCACTTATAAATGCTTATTTGCAGATCGGGTGGACTTTGCAGAAGAAAATGGATTTCAAGGGAATTTCTATGTTACCAATAAAGATGTTTTTTTCATTCAGCCCAATGCATCTGGCAGAAAATTTAGATGAGTGGATTGGCCATTGCCATACAGCAACAACAAAAACTTCAGTTTAAAAATATGTCATTTGCCTGCATTGGCATTTCTTCCAGCTGATGACATTGCAAAAACTTTTAATGAATTAAAGCTGAATTCGCCTGCAGAAGCCAGCGAAGTTAATGAATGGTTCAAAAATAATTATGTGCATGGTAAGATAAGGAGGCACTTACATAATGGCGTTCCCTTCAAATACCAGTATTGTTTCTGCCAAACGTGTGGTATGTATATGAGTGCATGCAGAATGGATTTCCACACACCCAAAACAACATCAAGGCATGACACAGAAGATGGGAAATTTTAATATGGAACGTTCATGTTGGTGTATATCAAATCATAGGAGAATCTCAAAAAGAACAACATCATGTAGAAAATGAATGTGAACATATTCTCCAAGGAGAGCCAGGGTCTAAAAGAAAAAAACTGTCTATTCATTGTGATGCAAGACTTCAAAATATAGTTAACGATCATGAAAACTGGCCAGCTCTTATGATGGACTATTTTGGTGAAATTACCCATAATCTATTCCTGTAATACACTTTTTCATATGTTGATTTTTTCCTTTTTTTTTAATTTTTTTTTTTGGTTTTGGGGTTTTTGTTTGTTTTGTTTTGTTGTTGTTTTTTTTGTTAGTTTTTTTGTGTTTTGTGTGTGTGTGTGTGTGTGTGTGTCTTTTTTGAGACAGAGTTTTGCTCTTGTTGCCCAGGCTGAAGTGCAATGGGGCAATCTCGGCTCACCACAACATCTGCCTCCGGGGTTCAGGCGATTCTCCTGCCTCAGCCTCCCGAGTAGCTGGGATCACAGGCATGCGCCACCATGCCCAGCTAATTTTGTAATTTTTTTTAGTAGAGTTGGGGTTTCAGCATGTTGGCTAGGCTGTTTTAAGTTGTCAGCATTATGTTTTACCATTCGCTATGCTATCTTTGCATCATTTCCAACACTGGAGGTATAAGTTGTGTAGAGGCTTTTAGAGAGTTTGAATTCATTTAACGCATTTTTTACAGATTTGACTCCATGAAATTATCACATTATCACAATATTGACTTTGTGTGTAAGCATTATGTACTATGCATAATTTAAAACATTGAAACTTTCTCAATAAATTAAGAGATGTCCTTTTTGTACATCTGCATTTGTGAAAGATAAAATTTCACAAGATCTCAGCTCTTTGGGTGACTGCATGTTCTGTGGTAACCCATCAAGGTTTTTGATCCATCTTGTCAAAAAATTTAGGTTGTCATGATATTTCAGATGACTACAGTTACAAATCTGGGTACACACAATTCCAGCCATAGTAATATGTATGTCTACATTTCCCTTTTGACCTATTTCTTTTTTAATATAGTTCATCTAGTCATAACTATTATGCCCATGCAACTGCCATTAACACACTTGAGTATTTATGCTTGCAAAAATATGTATATTTGTATCACCTCATTAATTGTGTAAAGTGGGCTGTGAAATATTCTGTCACGTTTTTATGTTTCTTAAATAAACCCCCTTTTCTAAATGTAAATAAATCTTTTAAAAACTTTTTATTTTTTCCAGAATTAAATTTTAAGGATTTTTATCTTTTTGGATTTCAACATTCAGAATTATGGAGTTCTGAATTAGGATTAGCTTCCTTTGTCAGGTAGTTTCACACTTAATATTGGCCATCTGTGTTTAGTGTATATCATCACATAGTTAGAAGATGAATGGAGCTGATGGTTGAGATGGCTGAGCAAAACTTCGGTTGTCTTTTATTTCATATGCATGGGATTTTTGCCTATAAACCACAACTTTGTGCCTTCATCTTCCACTTAGCAGTGTGTGGTGGCCTGCAAAACCTAGGTTTATATTTGAAGTTCTTATAACATGTCCAAATAATATATACCATTAGTTTTTTATTAGCTCATGAAAATAACAAATATTTATATAGAATTATTTATGTGGTAGACTGATTAAAGAGACCAATATATTCTAAGATTAAAACTTTAGGACAAATAAGACTTAGAGCAATTATTTCTCCAGAAAGGGACACAAGCCAAAAATACGAAAAAAAAAAAAAATCAGGTAAAGTGTAAAACCATTCATTAATGACGCATTCTCTGTGAGTAATTAAGAGTTCCATTTAGTATGGGGGCACTCCCAATCTTTGAATCGAACAGCCTGGAGGCTGACTACTTCTTCTCACAGTGCTTCACTGTGGGTCCCCATGGGACAGAAATCTAAACTTAGGTAGAACATAGGGGATATTCTTGGACCTGTCCAGGACAAGACTTCACCCATCTCAAACTTGTGTCTTTGTACCGTAGAGAGAGCTAAAACTTGGCCATCTGTACCCCATCAAGGAAGGATGACAACGGGTGTGAAGTAGAATGAAAAACTGTCCTTGTTACAATGTGCGTGTGTGTGTGCGCGCGTGCGTGCACGCATGCGCTCACGCTTACACTCACAGTCAGAGAGGCAAGCTTATCTCATATTCTGCTGCTAGGAGTGATCACTGATATGACGTCTAAGGAAGGGAATTTGACAAAATTTACCAAAATTACGAATGCATACCCTTTGATCCAGTGACCCCATTTAAGGAATTGATCCTACAGGTATGCTCTCACATGCATACATGAATGTACAGTTATTCGTTGCAATAGTTTTTGTTAAAGCAAAAACTAGGAACCGCCCTTACATGTCCTTCATCAATGGAGTGGTCTGTGGTTTAGATGCTGTAAGCAGAGGCATTGCTGGCCAAAGTTCAAGCTCTTTAGTCCAGCGCCAGAACGTCTTCACAAGCTGGGATCAGTCCAACTTCTCAGCTTCATCTTCCAACTCTCTTTCCACGAATTCCACCATCCATTTGAACTTTAAACTCCTGCAGGACAGAGACCTGTCCTGAGGCAGCTTTGTATGCACATAGGTAACACAGTGGTCAGCTCAGATTGTGCTACATGGACTAAGTCATTATCTGTGGGTGAACGGACACCCGAATAACCAGTCCTGATGCCCTAAATGCCCTATCACACCCTTTCTTCACACTGCTGCCTCTGTCTGGAATAACCTCCTCCCTCTCTAGTGAAACCCTAATTATTCCTTACAGCCCAATTTAACCTTTCCCAAACCAACATGTTTCTCTCTCATCTCTATCCCCAGAGCCCTTTCCCAGTATCTGTTACAAAGCAGGTCTCACTAAACTCTTGCCATTGTATAGATCTCCCACCCCTTTCAAATTATAAAATCCTTGAAAGTGAAGACTATTTGGTATTTTTATCCCCATAGTTCCTGACACACATTAAGTACTCAATAAATATTTGTTGTTGAATGACTTGTGAGGGAAGGAAGAAACTTGGAGAATCTTCACTAGTCATCTTATTAGCTGAGAAATATACATCAGCATTTCAACTCAATGAATTGCTATCTTGGAAATCCAGAGATCCTAGCATTTGGGATTCAGATAATGAAGCAAAAACATTTTAATGGGGAGGAGGAGGCATGGAGTTACTGTATCATTTCCAAAGCCCAATTATTCTTTGAGATATACCAGAATTCAAAGAGAATTTTTTCTTATCAACAGAGTTTCCCACAGTCCTTTCTTGAGACATGGTTTTTGAGCTCTGTAACCCCTAAGTCCCCCAAAAGGAAACTGAGCAAGTGAAGACATCCAGGCAAAGAAAAAGCCACCTTGTAGGGAATGCCCAAAGTTGGGGCAGCCATCCCAGTTGCTATAACCACAGTGACTAAATGGACTAAATGATGAGCTACTTCTCCCCTCTCCTAATTAGGTGGGAAAAGTCCCCAAAGAGGCAACTGTGACAGCAAGAATGTCTAATGCTGGAGCTATTTTCAGTAGCAATCAGCATCCTGGCCAGGTAAACACCAGAAACCTGCTCTGTTTAGGGGCAGTCCTGCCTGACTGGCTAGTGGCAGCAATTTAGTTGATTTATTTATGAAGAACCCATATGAATGTACTCCCTAAATCACTGCTAGCTACTCCAAGGTTGCAGTTTTAATGTTATCACTGCTCATTCAGCCAAGAGAGACAGAAAGACTTCCCCATAACTCACAAAGTCCCGATCCCCAGAGATTCATCACATTTTGATTCACAGCAGCGCCACTCCAGGAAGGAACAAAGGCATCATTCCAACGGGTTCATTGTTCTTTCATCCACTCTCTCATTCATTCGTTCAGCATACCTTATTGAGTATCCACTGATGCCAAGCCCTGTGCCAGGCATTATGAAACTAACAAAAATTAAAAAGGCAAAATTGCTGCCTTCAAGCAGCTCGTATAGTCCATTGGGGAGGGTAAAACATATACGTAATTAACCCTAATTGATGGCAATACTGTAGACTACAAAAGCTTTGCACAGTTTTAAAAAGTGCTAAGGGTGATTGCAAAATTCTCTTATGTCTGCGTCCATCCATAAAAACTTCCTGAAAAAGATGGCATTTGGACAAAGTTATGAAGGAAACCTAGGCTTTTCCTGGGTAGCGTCTTAGAAAAGAAAGTAACTCAAGTAAACAATTGCATTATGAAAAGGCCACCAGATTGAGATAGAAGTAATCTGGCATCTTATACCCTAGCTGCCACTTACACATATGTGATCTTGAGCAATGCTCTTGGGCATCTGTTTGTTCATCTAGAAAGTGAAGGATAAACCAGAGAATCTGTAGCCCCCATTCAATTCTGCCATTTTGTGTGGTACCCTGGGCTCCTGACATAGTTTGGATCTGTGTCCCTGCCCAAATCTCATGTTGAAATGTAATCCCCAGTGTTGGAGGTGGGGCCAGATGGGAGGGGATTGGATCATGGGGGAGATTTCTCATGAATCATTTAGCACTATCTTCTTGGTGCTGTCGTCATGATAGTGTGTAAGTTCTCATAAGATCCAGTCATTTTAAAGTGCATGGTACCTCCCCGCCCCGCCCCCCTCACTCCTGCTCTGGCCATGTGATGTGCCTGCTCCCACTTCGCATTCTGCCATGATGGGAACTTACCTGAGACCTCCTCAGAAGCCAAACAGAGGCCGGCATCATGCTGCCTGTTCAGCCTGCAGAACCATGAGCCGATTCAACCTCTTTTCTTCATAAATTACTCAGTCTTAAGTATTTCTTTATAGCAATGCAAAAACAGACTAACACGGCTCCCCATATAGGGGGTGAGGTATCAGGAAGAAAGGAAGACAAGGAGTTACCCTACTCTCAACTACATACTTCTGCTCAGAGACCCTCACCACAGATGATCAATAATTCCAGGGCATGTCTGCTGGTGCACACACATTGAGGCACACCAGTCAGATGTCAGCAGAGAGGTGTATATGAAGGGGAGAACAGGAAAGAAAAAGATTAGCTAATTTAAGCAGATTTTCAGTAATTTCTCAGGCTGAACATCTCCATCTCTAATAGATGATGTCTCAACCCCACTACTGCAGAAGCAGAAATGAGGGAGATTTGAGGTGGCTGTTGGTTTTTACTTTTTCTTAGTTGTTCTAAACTGTGCTATTACAATAGAGGAGGGAGGCTGGGCAAACCATATCTCTGCACTGCACGTTCAAGAGCTCAATGAGAGGTATCGTTGAGAAATCACAGTCCCTAAATATGATGGCAGGAAAGGGCAGGAGGGGAGAGAGAAGAGAGTTTGTTCTCTGGTGCAAGATTAAGTACAAGAGAAAAGGAAAGCTAAAATGACTTCCTTTTTTCCAATGAAACCTCTAGTTTTACTCTTAAAAACCTCTAGTAATAACCCCCATGCCCATTTAAGAGCAGGGTTCTCAAAACTCCAGAAACTGGCAGCCTGTTCTTTCCTTTTTTAAGCAGCAGTATTTCATTTCTGGATCATCGCATAATATGCCAAGGGCCCTCCACCCCCATACCCCGTCACCTGCTCATTTACCTGAGCTACCTTCCAGACTCTGCCTCTGTGGGAGCCCAGCAATAGTTCTTTCTGATTCCATTCCCAGACACTCTGAGAAAGAGGCAGTCACAAGTCCTAATGTGGACATGTTTATATAACCAGGCACAGACAGATATAATTAGGCAGTAGTGCGCCTAATCAGAGTTTGAATTTTCTTAGAGGTGCACGAACAATACTAATTTGATGGTGAAAGCATCTGTGTATCAAATTTAGATGAAACGACCCAAAGAAAGCATTTGATTAGCAGAGACAAGAAAACGGAGGAGAAGGCAGTGGTTAAGAAGCAAATTTGTTTTTTTGTTTTTGCTTTTTTGTTGTTTTTTTTTTGGTTTGTTTTTTGTTTTGTTTTTTGATATTTGGATGGCAGGTAAACAACACTATTTACTTGAAGTGGATCTCTTTCTTTTGAAAAATTAATTTATAGTCAGAAACATGTGTGGCTCGTGGCTTCATATTGAGGCTGTAAGCACTGGCAGTTATAGTCTCGCATTTGATCAGCCCCTCCTGAGGGCAGGGGGTGCTGCCTTTCACCAGTCATTGGCTCAAGTCTCTGTATTCCATCTCTGAGAATTTGTGCAACAGGCACACAATTATTAAATATCAGTTGATACATAATTTTACATTCTGCTTTCCTCCCATCACCATTATATCACCATATTTTTCCATAATGATCTCAGTCATTGTTTATAATAATGGCATGGGTGTCCCACAAGTAGATATGCCATTTTACCAAACTGTTCCCTTTGATTAAACATTTAGATTGCTTGCTCTTTTTAAATCAAAAATAATACAATACAGCACCATGGAATTTTGGGACTAAGTGAAAAATGAAAACTACCTTGAATCAAGCATGAGATAAAAATCTCCCAGTGTCTCCCGCCTAACCAGGAATTCCTCACTGGGAGCAGAACTAACCATCAGTATTTAATTGGGCACCTGCTATGCGTCACACAAGAACCTTCCAAACTTGTCATTATCAAGCTTGCTAAGCAAAACTAACATAGATCAAGATCTTTCTTTCATTTTCTCATCTGTCAGCTTTTGTTTTGAATGGTTTGAGGATCAAACTCTTCTCCGGGAATGAGATGTTGCTGTGTTCCTTAAGGTTTTCATCTAAGCTACGATGCAATAAACAATATTCAGGAAGCCATCTATTGCTAATTGCATGTATATATTTTTTTCTTTTCAAAGACAATCATGAAAAAGGTGAGAAAATGTATTGAAAGTTAAAATTGGCAAAATTGTGGTCCTGAACTCTCAAAAGCATCAAAGCAAATGAAACTGCTGTGTGTAGATGGCAATCTAGAAGGCAATCAAGAAAAGCCAAGCAAAACAGCGGGACCTAGATAAAAAGGATTAGCAGAAAGCACGGGATTCAAAAAAGGGCATCTCAGCAGCCAAAGGAACTCCAGGTTTTCCTTCTTAACAGATAAAACCGAGAGACACAGGTTTAACTACAAATAGGCAGATAAACGAGAAAGCCTTTGCAATGAAGTACAGGCAATGAAGGCTTTGAAGTGCTCACAGAAGAAAATCCAATCTTCCAAGCAGAGCAAGCAAGGCTGGCTTACCACTTCCCTCCTCACCCAGTGTTTACTCCAACCCAGACCATCCCTGGCCTCCTGCCCTCTCCTGCCTCTGTGTCTCTGCTCACCTCATTTCCTCCACCATGAAGGCTGTGCCTCTTTCTCCCTAATACCTGGCCAAAACAGCCTTATTCCTTACATCTGGCAAGCCCAGTTCTAAAGTCGCTGTCATGGGTACAAAATAGTAGTTAGAAAGAATAAAGAGGACCTACTATTTGACAGCACAACAGGGTGACTGTCATCAATAACTTAATTGTACATTTTAAAATAAAAACTGTAACTGCATTGTTTGTAACTCAAAGGATAGACGCTTGAGAAGATGGATATTCCATTCTCCATGATGTGTGTATTTCACACTGTGTGCCCGTATCAAACATCTCATGTGCCCCATAAATACATACACCTACAAAAATTAAAAATAAAAATAAAATTTAAAAAGTAAATAGGTAAAGTCACTCTCATCATGAAACATCTCCATGCCCTCCCAGCTGGAAGCAGTCTCTCCACCATTGCACAAAGCTGTGGTCCCTCCCCTGCCCTGCCTGCCACATTCTACCAGACTGAGCCTCTCTCAGCTCATTGTGACATCTTGTTCATCTCTGTATTGCTCACAGCACTAGGCTCAGTGCCTGCTTGTAGTCACCTCCCAATAAATGTTTGCTCATTTTCTTAAATCAAACCAAGGACCAAACAAAATAGTTACTGCATTAATTGAGGTGGAGTTGTAGCCTGGAGCCCAAAGAACTTTGTTAAGAGAAAGCGCTACAGGGAAGGGTGATGAGGAAAAGGTGTGTAAAAGTAGCCTCAGGACACAGTGACTTTGTGAGAAAATGACTACTTAGAGGTCATCAGGAAAAGGAAATTGGGGGTTAGACAAACCACCTTAGCTCTTAGCTCTCCCTCCCCTTCCCCTCTCTCGCTGGAACTCCCCATCCTCCTCTAGATAACAGAAACTGCTGCAAGCTTGTGTGGTGATAACCCTAAATTTTTTGATAAGGAGTATGGGTTTGGAGATTTCTTTTTCTTTCTTCTTTCCTTCTATGTTTTGCTTCAAAGATTACAGAGTAAATTCACAAGAGAGAATATTAAAGCCAAAATTATGTCAACTGTGTCTCAAGAAGGTGCTTTGAACAGGATGAAGTGGATCGGGGGAGAAAGGCAGGAAGCTGAAATAATGTCAGAGCCTGATTTGCTGATGGATATGCTGCTCCTTGTGAGTGTAGCCAGCCTCACAAGTGTGTGCAATGGGAGGTGTAAGAAGCAAACAACGTGCTGAGTGTACGGGAGGGAAAGGGTTCCAGACAGCCTCCACCACTTCTGCCCTGCACTTTTTAAAGGTCAAAACAAGTCCAGTGCTCACTCCTCCATCCAGATCAATGACCCTGTGTCCTCCCTTCTTCTCCATCACTTTTTGAGAAACACCTGAACCATATTCACATTGCTTCTCATTGGTTCTGGCCACACTCATTGCACTCATATAAACCTTTTCCCTGCTTGAAACTCCAGTGTTAAGTTCTCCCTTCAGCTTAGCAAGACACTGAGTGACCTTGCCTCCTCCAACATGCCCAAGACCAAGGTTATCTAACAGAAGTCCCTGAATTCTCTCCTCTCCAGAATTCCCAATATGTGTCTACTATCTCCATCTCTCCATGCTCAGAGGAAGGAGCCTCAGGGGACACCCTAGTTTCTCTGCCTATCTTTACCCTTCCACTCCCTTTCATTCTCTTGGTTCTTCCGTCAACACATGAAATCTGAGTTGGTCTGGGCTTCTTCTACGTGTGTTTTTTGTTTGTTTGTTTGCTTGCTTAATTGTATCATTCATTGATACAGAGAATTTATTTGGATTGATCTAGTTACAGTCTTTTCTAATTTTCATTTGCACTGAGCAAACATATTTTACAAAATCTTCAACATATACTTGGATTTTTCACTACTATAGCGCTGCCAGGGCAAGGGACTTCTGGTCCACCCCACACTCCCTTTTTAAAGGATGTGATCTCCCTTTTATATTAACAAAGAAAATTAAGTTATAAGTTTACTCTTTCTATATGTCACCCATGTAACATTTTACATCATCAGCCTTTTCTCCATCTTATGAATAAATCCATTGAAATTAATCAAACGTTGTCAAATTTTTAATACATTTTATTATTTCTTTTCAAACATTATTTTCAGGAAAATAAAGTTAATTTCCCCTCAGGTGTTCCACAATGACTCTACACCTCAGATTTAGCTTTTACTATATTTTCACATGATGGTATAACCAGACTTTTTGCTTTAAGACAAACCCGCCCTCATTCCCTATTATTAAATTTATTGTCAGTCAATTTGTCTTCCCTCTTGCTTTTCAGATAAAGCTAAAATTTCCAGTGAAAGTCTTACAGCAGATTTTCAGTAGAGTATAATAAGTCATTTCACATGTATTCATCACCCTAAAATGTTGTATTTTAAAATTGCAATTTTCTTAATTGGCTGAAAAATAATATGGCTTAGTTTCACTTGGTATAAAATGAAATAATTAAACACACACATTTTTAATCAAGAAAGAAAAATATCTTTAAGATATGCCAATTTGAAAAGGCTGCAAAGTAAAAAACAAAATAAAAACAAATGTCAAATCTAGTTTGTAGTAAATAAAACAATAATTGGCAGATTAAATGGATGAAAAAATGAGGAATGTGGCAGTGAAAAATAAAAACCAAGGTAAAGATTTCAGTTGGTGAAATTAAAAGCCTGTGAAGTTTTATGGTCTGCTTTCCAAAGAATTTGTTTCAGTGTGAATCTTTTTTGTTTGTTTTTGTTTTTGTTTTTGACATGGAGTCTCACTCTGTTGCCAGGTTGGAGTGCAGTGGTGCGATCTTGGCTCACTGCAACCTCTGCCTCCCGGGTTCAAGTGATCCTCCTGCCTCAGCCTCCCAAGTAGCTGGGACTACAGGCACGCGCCACCATGTCCAGCTAATTTTTTGTATTTTTAGTAGAGACGGGGTTTTACCATGTTGGCCGAGATGGTCTTGATCTCTTGACCTCGTGATCCACCCACCTTGGCCTCCCAAAGTGCTAGGATTACAGACGTGAGCCACCGCGTCCAGCCTCAGTGTGAATTTTTAAATACCACAAACATATATACTATGTAGAATTGGAAGGTGCCAATGTTAAAACTTCCAATTTTGCATGCTAAGTTTATTGAAGGAACACTGTAAAAGCCTAGTGTTTGCAAAATTCTATGTGTTGCCAAATATTGTAAATACCATAATTAGTTGATACTATAAAGTCATGATGAATTCAGAATTAAAAGAAGATCTGCTTCATAAATATTTCATTTCATTAAAAATGCCAGAGTTGGATGTTCTAAATGAACTGAAAAAATAAAAATCTTTTAAAAATAAGACCATAGACTCAGTGGCTCATGCCTGTAATCCAATACTTTGGGAGGCCAAGGTGGGAGGGTCACTTGAGCCCACTAATTCGAGACCAGCCTGGGCAATACGGTGAGATCTGTTCTACACACACACACACACACACACACACACACACATATACACACACACACACACACAAATTAAGAACATTAATTTAATGTAGTCTGCATACCATTAGCTGCCATTTGAAAAAGCAACAAAAAACATAGAAAATATTAAAGCTGATATAAGGTAAGCTTATAATTCTCTCATGCTTACATTTCAAGAAAAGAAAAACCCCTGTACACATTAATAAATAGTCTGTTTACCAGTAAATACACAGAGTTCTCCTTATCCCAAAATCTGTTTGCATTTGCCACTTAACTAGGCATTGTCCCTTGGTTTTTGGAACCCAGATTGCGTTCTGAGTGTTTTTATGCTCTTGGTGTCTTCTGCTGTTTGTGCAGGGGAACCATATTATGAAACTTTTTTTGAACTTCTATTTGAATAACACTAGAAACTGTGGAAGCCTTCCTCCAGTCTTTGATGTTCCAGACCAAGGGATTGTTCTTTTCCCACTCTTTTTGGAGCTCTGGCAAATCCTCAAACTTGGTTAGAATGGTGGCCTGTTGGAAAGGAGCAATAAATACTTAAGTACAACAGAACCACTGCTGCTTATGAAACACATCTTAGACTTATGGAGTGGAGACTGGCTCAAAGAAGAGTCTTGGAAGCAAACTACAAAGATATTTTTAGCTTTATCTGAATTACTGAAACATCTTCAAAAGGACCTTCCCATTCTCACATCTCCATCCTGCAGGTCTTCAAAGACTAGCTCTTAGACTAGGGTTGGTTGCCAGTAAAGCGGATAAGAGTAATCCTCCTTTTGTGTTTCTTGTTACCAGGTCAAGCCAAAACCAAGAAGTCTTGAAACAGGGAAATATAAAGTTTATGTCTGCCTAATTTTTCAAGTCCCCATGGCAGAGCAATACTTTGCTTGTTTCAATTCTACAATCCTTTCACTTTTTCGTCCAGTTACTTCAGTTTGTCAGTAAAATACTGGCACTCTAATTGGCCTTTCTTCTAGTTAATATCAGAGGGAACTCCTTGTGTTATCAATACAACATTCTCTAGATGCTCAACCTCAGGGTGATCTTTTGGAGAATCTCCAAAAATGTCTTATCACACTAAAGATTATTTGATGAGGCAACTTTAAGGAATATCTAGGAAATTCTAAAGATCTAATTTTTGACTGAAAGGAAACTCAAGACATTGCTCAAGAAGTCTTGAATTCTTGAATCTTGTTTCTTTTGGAAAGAAGTGACTTGGCCACCGGCTGTTTATGACAATAGTCTTTACAGGCATTTAAGCTTGGCAACCAGTTCATGAGAATGGGCCCAGTCTGCTACACTATTTCATCAGGTTTGGTTGTTTCTCCTATTCTTGCCAACAAATCTTCATGCAAAGATATGTAAGCATTCAAGTCACCAAATATAAGCATGAATGCCCCCCATGAAACAAGAGACAACTGTAGTATGAGCTCATGGTATGCCTTTCTTGCAACCTTGAGATCCTCCATTAAATCCTGTTCCCTTCGGGACATTTCATATGTAGCCCTACACTGATATTTCTTCAGTAATGACTCCTTCACATGACATTTAACATCATTAACCATTATTTCTTCTTTTAGTTGGTGTTGGGACCATTGATCTGCTAAATGATTTCTGAGCACAAGTCTCAGATGTGTTGTCGCCATGAAGGGTAAATAACTGTATTTTTACACTAAAGCTCCATTTCTCACAGGACAGATCATGCCAAGGATATGACCGGAGCTTAAAGTAAGGGCTGCTAAGACTTACGACATTGCAGTCTTTCTCCCTTCACTTTCTTTTCAAAGTGAAGGCTCAGTGGAGTGCAGGTGTTCAAAAATGGAAAGGAGCTACCTCTCTAAGATAGAAAGGAATATCACTTCTCAGGATCTGGCCCTGGATTGGGGTGCTGACAGAAGCCTAAGTGGCACCAGACGTACTAAGCCCAGAGACCTGGAGGCTCCGCCTCTGTGGCTGGGCTGCTAGTCTTGATTTCCCATCTTTAAAAAACCCTTCCCCACAGCTCTTCTACTCTCACTCTTTCCTTTGCTGATAATCATCTGGAAAATAATAATAATAATCCCTTTATTCTTTCATCAATTCAGTGATATTTTATTCTACCCTACCTCCTCCAGTAAACATAAACTATAGTCTCAAAAGGTTATGAAATGCTTACTCTTAATTGTCAAAATCCAGTGATGACTCTTCAAAACACCTGACTCTGTAATTTCAGAGCAATGCTGATCACTTCTTTCTCAAAATTATCTCCTCTCTGGGCTATTAAGAGACCCCTGTCAGTGTCTGGTATCCTGACCCCCACCTTGTCCTTTAAAAATATTCCAGAATAATCTGCCTTCATTTTCTTTCCTCTTGATACTCTCTTCTCTGTACTGCTGTATTAGGGTTCTCCAGAGGGAGAGAACAACAGGATATACACATATATGAAAGGAAGTTTATTAGGGAAAATTGGCTCACACAATCACAAAACAAAGCCCCACAATAGGCTGTCTGCAAGCTGAGAAAGAAGCCAGTAGTAACACAGTCCAAGTTCAAAAGCCTCAAAAGTAGGGAAGCCAACAGTGCAACCTTCAGTCTGTGGCCAAAGGCCCGAGAGCCCCCAGCAAACCACTAGTGCAAGTCCAAGAGTCCAAAGGTCAAAGAACCTGGAGTCTGGTGTCCAAGGGCAGGAGGAACAGATGGAAGCACCCATCAAAGAAGAAAGATGAAAAACAGAAGATTCGGCTAGCCAGCTAATCCCACCTTCTTCCACCTGCTTTATGCTAGCCACCCTGGCATTCGACTGGATGGTGCCCACAAGACATTGAGGGTGGGTCTTCCTCTCCCAGTCCACTGGCTCAAATGTCAATCTCCTCTACAACACCCTCACAGACACACCAAAAAAAAAAATACTTTAGCAGCTACCTAGGCATGCTTCAATCCAATCAAGTTGCCATCTAATATTAACTCTCACACATCTTCAGCAGCCTTATTGTTTCTATCATCTTTATAAAAATATTGCCCATATCTACATCAGGATGGTGTTTTACAAAGATACATGAGCAACAGTGGTCAAATGCAGCAGGGAGGGAAACGTAGAGGGCAAGTACATTCCTAAGGAGACTGTTTCATCAATCCAGGTGCAAGGTGATGAGGTTAAAGACTGTGAATCATAATGAGATATCATTTCACATCCATCAGGAAGGATATGCCTTTTTTAAAAAGGAAAAAAATTGTTGGTGGAGAGATGAAGAAATCAGGATCTGCATGCATTGCCGATGGGAATGTAAGATGGTACAGTTGCTGTGAAACATAGTTTGATTGTTCCTCAACGGTTACACATAGAATTACCATATGATCCAGCAATTCCACTCCTGGGTATATACTCAAGGGAATTGAGAAGAGAGACTCAAACATGTTCTTGCACACCAGTGTTCAGACCATTAATCTCAATAGCCAAAAGGTGGAAATAATCCATGTCCATCAACAGATAAATTGATTCTTTTAATGTGGTGTATACACACAATGGAATGTTATTCAACCATTAAGAAGAAGAAAATTCTGATCCATGTTACAACATGGGTGACCTTGGAGATATTTGCTAAGTGAAATAAGCCAGTCAGTCACAAAAGAACAAATATTATATGATTCCACTTAATATAAAATAGACAAATTCATAGAGACATACTATAGAATAGAGATTACCCAGGGTGGGGGTAAGAGGAAATGGGAAGTTATTGTTCAATAGGTACAGAGTTCCTATTTTGGTTGACGAAAAAGTTCGGGAAATTGATAGTGGAAATGATTGCACAACCTTGTGAATGTGCTTAATGCCACCAAACTGTACACTTTAAATGGTTAAAATGGTCAATTTTATGTTATGTGTATTATACCACAATAAAAAGTTGTATTTTATAAAAGGAAAACCAAAATGTATGAATGGCAAGTAAATGGAGGATAAGTTTTATCTGAAATTGTTTCAAAGGAAGAAATAAGAGGCCTTAGTGGCAAATAACATAGCAATACAGAGGACAAGGATTGCAGAGACATTTGAAAGAGTAAGATCACTCTTCATCTTCATTTTACATTCCTTTTGAAGTTATTCACTTATTCATTCATTTATTCTACTAATATTTATTAAGCATCTACTATGTGCCACACACTGTACTAAGTACAAGAGACAGGGGATACGGAAGTTAATAAAATAGGCAAAGTCCCTGATCTCATGGAACTTATTTTCTAGTGGAGAATAATAGATAAGGAACACATAATTATATGAATGTAAAATTTGTCAAGTGGTAAAAAGTGCTATAAAAATAAAAAAGGGAAATAGGAAATCATGGGGGGTAGAATGCTATTTTATATGCAGTAGTCAAGGAAGACCTTTCAGTTAGGTCTAACTGATTGATCAAAGGTCTAAAGGAAGTGAGAGAGTGAGTCACATAGGTATTTGCATAAAAAGCCTTCAGGAAGAGGAAAGACCAAATGCAAGTATATACAAAGTCCTGAGGTTGGAGAGTTCAAGGAAATCAGCAAAGAGCCCATGAAGTGGGAGCTCAGTGAGTGATGGGGAAGTAAGTGTTGAGGTTAGAGAGGAAGTCAGGAGGGGGAGATCCTGTGGGTTCTGGCTTTCATTGTGAGAAAAACAGGGAACTATTAAAAATTAGGGGCAGAGAAAGGATATAATCTACTTTGTATTTTAAAAGCTTATTATGAGGAAAATACATGGTTGGGGTTGCACTCAGGGGGATCCTTCAAGACCACCCTCAGGTTCAGTGATCTGCTAGAAAGAACTCACAGAACTCGGCAAAGCTGTTAGACTCACTGTTGTGGTTTATTCCAGCAAAAGGACACAGATTAAAATCAGCAATGGGAAGAGGCACACAGCATATGGTCCAGGAGAAAAAGGTGCAAGCTGCCATTTATCCCTTCCTTGCAGAATCAAATAGACAGTGTTTAATCCTCCCTGCACTGTTGTGTGAACTAAGCAATACTCACAAGGCATCAGCCATCACAGAAGCTCACCCAAGCCTTGATGTCCAGGTCTTTTAATGGGGATTGGTCATTTTGGCATGGCCAGTCACCCATGTGGTTTATCTCAATTACTCCGTATATTAGTGGGGTTCTCCAAAGAAACAGGACAACAAGATACAGAAAGATTTTTTTTTTTTTTTTCTGGCCAATTGTGGCTTAAGTCCAAAATCTAATGGAGTAGCCCAACAGACTGGAGACAGGGAAGAGTTAGTTCAAAGGCAATCTGCTGATATAATGCTTTCTTTGCTTTACCATAGACTTCATACACACACCCACACAGAATTCCTTCTTCGTCGGGGGTCTGTCTGTTCTCTTATGACCTTCAGCTGATTGGATAAGGCCCAACCACATATTATGGAGGTTAATCTGCTTTACTCAAAGTCTTCCAAGTTAATCTCATCTAAAAAAGGTCTTGACAGAAACACCCAGAATAATGTTCGACCAAATATCTGAGCACTGTGGGCTCACCAAGTTGACACATAAAATTAACCATCATGCTCAGTCTCCATTCCTCCAGAAATAAAACGGATATCAGTTTTATTACTGGTTTTATTACCTAAGTTTTATTACCCAAGGCCCTCACCATTAATCACATTATTAGCATAAACTATCTAGAGTGGCCTAAGATGTCAGGTAAACAAAGACACTCTTATCAGTCAGAATATTCCAAAGCCTTAGAAGTTATTTCCCCATAGCCAAGTAAAGGCCAAACTGTCTTTGAAATGCACAAGGTTTGGACAGCTGAAACCTCCTGAGTTAATCATTTACCACATAGGGGTTAGGGTGGAAGCAGAAGCAAGTTAGATTTTTGTCTAGATGTACAGCAAAAATCCAGATGCTAGATAGTAGTAGTTTGGGTGAGGGGATAAAGATGAAAGTGGTGAGAGGTGGGCACACCTTGCAAATATTTTCCTGGTAGAGCCATCAGGGTTTGTTGTTGAATGGGTATGAGATATGAGAGAAAGAGAAGAGTTGGGGATAATGCCAAGGTTTTTGGCCTAAGTAGTTAGAAACATGAGGAAGACTGAGGAGGAACAGGTTTGGGGCAGTAGAGAAGAAATGGTGAGTTTGGTTTGGACACGTTATGTCAGCCTAATCACAGTTCCCATTGGAGATGGACAGTCAGCAATTGTATTTACAAGTGAGGAGAAACTGGAACTGGAGATAAATATATTGAGAGTCATCAGTCCATGGGTTAAGTGAGGGAAATGAAGAAAAGTATGTCCAAGAACTAAGCCCTTGGCCACGTCCACATTGAGAAAGAATGACTAAAGGGAATATCAAAGGAGCACCTGATAAAGGAGCAGAAAAAGCAAGGCTGAGTGCTTATCTGCAAGCCAAGGGAAGAGCTTTTCTTTTTTCTTTTTATTTTATTTTATTTTATTTTATTTTATTTTGTTTTGTTTTATTTTGAGACCGGTCTCACTCTGTCACCCAGGCTGAAGTGCAGTGGCGCAATCTTGGCTCACTGCAACCTCCGCCTCCCGGATTCAAGCAATTCTCCTGCCTAGGCCTCCTGAGTAGCTGGGACTACAGGCGCGCACCACCACGCCCAGCTAACTTTTTGTATTTTTAGTAGAGACGGGGTTTCACCATGTTGGCCAGGCTGGTCTTGAACTCCTGACCTTATGATCTGCCCCTTTTGGCCTTCCAAAGTGCTGGGATTACAGGCATGAGCCATCACGCCCGGCCAGGAAGAGCTTTTCAAGAAGCAAATGGTCAATTGTGCCAAATGCCTATTGACAGGTCAAAGATAATATATTTGAACTAATCACTGAATGTGGCAATTTAGATGTCATGGGTGACCTTGGCAAGAGCAGATTTCAGATTTCAACATGAGTGGAAATAAAAATCTGTTTGGAGTTGGTTGAAGAGGAAATAGGAACAGAAGTAGGAACAGTGACTACTGGTGGTTGTTGTCCTTGTCATATTCTCCTCCCTGCCATGCCTTGGCATCTACTCATTGCCCTG
Source organism: Macaca nemestrina (assembly GCF_043159975.1). Classification (NCBI taxonomy): domain Eukaryota; kingdom Metazoa; phylum Chordata; class Mammalia; order Primates; family Cercopithecidae; genus Macaca; species Macaca nemestrina. Next base: position 40,295,145 of record NC_092143.1, read on the forward strand.
TGGCCCCTATCTAGAATTCTGTGTGTTCCAACTTTTAACTAATGCTGTCTCTGACCTGCTGGTCTTGGCAGTAGAGTGGTTCTAGGGAAGCCACCCTTCCTTTTACTGCTCTGCCCTAATCCCCCTGCTGCCATGACACCATGTAGACTATACTGTACATTTGAACAGACTTCATAGAAGTACGGAAGTTAACTGGGGAATAATGAAACCTGATGTCAAATGTAACTATTCCCAGAGTTCAAGAGGAAAAGCACTAAAAATTAAACTCTTCATAGGGAGGTCCCCTCATGGGCACACACCAGCTTCTTTCTCCCATCTCTAGAGGTTTTCCCTCCCCTCCCCTCTCCCAGTGAGCCGTCACAAGGTTGGTCTTGCCCTAAGATTTACGCCCCATCACCACTATAGTAATACCTGGGTCACAGTGATTCCTCCATGATATGATTTGCAAAGTCTTTAGCTGAGAATATACCATTGAGGACAATGTGAGTCATGTTGCTTCAGATTTAAAGCTTCATATCCGAGCCATTCCACGCCTTAAAGCAATGGTTTTCAAAGGCTGACATGCCTAAGAGTTACTCTGGGACTTGGTGTGTAAACCAAAAGTAACTGAGACAGGTCTCAATCAATTTAGTTTGTTTTTTTGTTTTGTTGTTGTTTGTTTTTTTTGTTTGTTTGTTTGTTTTGCCAGGGTTAGAGGACACACACGGAAGAAAAAACACAGAGATCACAGAAACAGTCTGTGGTCTACCTTTCTCAAAAGATAACTTTGAGGGCTTCAATATTTAAAGGGGAAAAACAGGTTGGAGGGGAAACGGAGGGCATGGCAATCCACATGTTCCAAGAGAAAAGGAGCAGGTAGGGGAGCAGTCAGTTATATATTTGTCTTATGCTCAGTAACTCAGCACTTTACGTAAGATAAGGTGAACATAGAATAGCTACCTATGGAGATACTTAACCTTTTATCTGTAGCTCTCTGCTTAGGGACAAAAGGAAAGGTAGTTTCTGGCATGACTCAGCTTTCATCTTCATTTTTTTTTCTTTTGGCAGAGTGAATTGGAGTGCTGAGTTTTTATTTTCCTTTCACAGGTGTAAATGCACATTCCTGAACTCCATCCCCAGAAATGCTTATCCAATGGACTTCAGGTACGCCCAGGAGCCTGGACTTTTCAAATGATACATTAAGAAAAGCATTTCCTGGCCGGGCGCAGTGGCTCGGGCCTGTAATCCCAGCACTTTGGGAGGCCGAGACGGGAGGATCACGAGGTGAGGAGATCGAGACCATGCTGGCTAACATGGTAAAACCCCGTCTCTACTAAAAAATATGAAAAACTAGCCGGGCATGGTGGCGGGCACCTGTAGTCCCAGCTACCCGGGAGGCTGAGGCAGGAGAATGGCCTAAACCCGGGAAGCGGAGCTTGCAGTGAGCTAAGATCCGGCCACTGCACTCCAGCCTGGGCGACAGAGCAAGACTCCATCTCAAAAAAAAAAAAAAAAAAGAAAAGCATTTCTTAAGCAGGTGGTTCTCTGACTTCCCCAGCTAGGGATCTGCGTTCTTCAGAAGTTCCTTGTGTCTTCTGCGGTGCTGAGACCCTTCAATTCTAGGTCATACCTGTGTAACTTATGAAGTAAAGTGGTTCATTTGGGGTCACAGTTCTCAGGCTCTACAGGAATCATGCTGCCAGCATCTGCCTCTGGTGAGGCCTCAGGAAGCTTACAATCATGGTGGAAGGCAAAGGGGAGCAGGCACGTCACATGGCAAGAGCTGGAGCAAGAGATTCAGGGAGGTAAGTTCCCAGACTTTTAAACAACTAGCTCCCACATGAACTGAGCAAGAACTCGCTTATCACCAAGGGGATGGTGCTAATCCATTTATGAGGGATCCATCTCCCTGATCCAATACCTCCCCCTAGACCCTTCCTCCAACATTAAGAATCACATTTCAACATGGGATTTGGAGGGGACAAACATCCAAACCATGTCAACACCCCATTCAAGCTGGCTGGACCCGCAGGAACTCATGCAAGAGATGGGGGGTGGGGAATGAGGGGAGTTTCAAAGACCCCTCTTACCTCCCTACCAGAGACCATGCAGTCATTAGCACAGAATGGAAACACAACTTGAATCAAGGTATTGATTAAACTTGGGTCTGGTTTCTTGGCTGAGATCAAAATACATTCACTTCCCTGTCCCTAGGGCTCACTCAGTTTTATAGGTCAGTCCTTGGCAAGCCCTATTGACAGAAAATTAAGTGAAATAAAATAGCTGGCCCTTTGGACCACAAGTTCTGTTAGACAATATGCAAGACTCAAGCTTGCATATTTGTCCTCTGTGACACCTGGCCTCTGACTGCTGTTGGGCTCATGGTCCAATGACATCATTTTGGCCTCTCTGAGGAGCATTTCCTGCTATACGTCCTTCCTTATAACACCTCCTATTGCCTCACCCTCTTCTTCCCAGGAAGTACTTTCTCTTTGTCCTCTTCCATGGCTCACAGTGACATCAGTGACCCTTGACGGCCAGAGTCAAAGTGGCTTGAGAGATAGGGGAAGCCCACCCAGGCTCAGACACATGGGCACACTCAGCTCCCTCCAGAACAGTTTCAGGCCCCCTTGAAGCATCAGGCTAAAGAAATACCCTCTGCAGCAAGATTTTCTAACTTTGTAATATTTTAGCAGCAGAATGCTTTTCCCCTCTCAAGTTTTACACAAAACCCACTGTACACTTGTGCAAGAACCAGATAGAAGTAATCTTTTATGATTCAAATTGAGTTTGGCACTTACAGCCCAGCCATCTCCACCTTTGCTACCCTCTTGGCAGTGTCCTAAATGAAGTGGCTTGAAAAGTCCCTGTTCAATGAGATCACCGTGACTCGCAGAACCTTCACAACTTTGGGCCCTTGGTCTTCCCAGCCTTGAGTCATCTTTTACACAAAAATGACCTGGATCCTCTTCTCCTACCCGAATGAGAAACCTTGCACATCTGTGAAGTCCTGAACCTTCCAGCTGACTGCAAATTCATAAGATAAGATTGAACAACACAACCCCTGATGAAGAGTCAATGCTTCCCACAGCTCCTGGGGCTCCCCTCCCAGTTCAGGGACCTCTTTCCTGCTGGGATCAGCACCACCTGCCTCTTACAGCTTCCCCTGGGAACACGCCCTCTGCCTTGTCAGAAACCATGTTCACAGTCTACCCGCTTCTTGACCCATCACATTCTTCTCTTCTCCATCTCTCTTCTCAGATCTATATTTTTCTTTCTCTTATCTTTGTCCCTCAAAGTCTTGCCCAAGCAGCCATTTCATAAGTTGGCAAAAAGACCTGATGTGAAGGTTTGTCTGTAAACAGTGGTAAAATAGGACACTGAAAAAAAAAAGCAGCATTAATTTAAAAAGGCCGGGAATTTCCACTAAACACACAGACGTTATAAATGTTATAAATGCCAACACTTCCTTTTTGCAACACACGTCACATAGAAAAAGTGTAGTAAGAGGGGTCAGGAATTTTTTCTTAGAATTTGTCTTTTACATGCACCTAAATAAATGAGAGCATATGTATAGTTTCAGTTTTAAGTCAAGACCCAAACCTTTTCTTTAAACAGTAGATAAATAAGTGTAATATTACAAAGTAATGATAAATTAACTTTGCATTTCATTTTTTTCAGTACTTGGTGCATGCAGAAAATGCTAAAGGGTACATTTAAAGTAGAAAAATGTTCTGCATGTCTGAAATTTCTTCCTGGCTTCTGTTTTCAATTACTTATTTAATGATAACTAAGCAAGTCTGAATGAGAAAGAACATCTATTCATTCAAACCAATGAAATGTGGAAGAAAAAATCTGATTGTCTTCCATATAGGTATGTGCTATGTAATGCATTTTTTAATGATCAGAGAAATGCCCACAAAATTTGATGATATCTCACTGATGTAAATTGAGAACTTGAATTTGCTCATGGAAGGCATCGTCAGCCAGTGTGAAATACCTGGGATGCTAAGCCTACCAGGCTTACATATTAATTAAGATAGGTTGTGATGACCCATTAAAATGATGCTCCCAGAGGCAGCTGACCCACATTTTTGAACCTTTCCTAGTGCTTTAGATGCAGTGATCACTCCCGTGTCTAAATACTTACTACCAAATATGAAATGTATAATAGTGTGCCCTATAGACAGCATAAGAGGGTCAGGGACCCACCTGGGTCTCAGAGAACAATGGCATCAGAAACGTGGATGCTGTCAGGGGCCCCAGATGGCTCACCCCTTCGTGTGAGCTTCATTTTCCTTACCACGTACCACCTTCTTCCACACAGCAGGAGACATGACCACCTCGTCTCCAGCTCTAGAGAGGCCGTGGGACCTGATGTCTCAGTTACCAGTTCTAAAATCTCAGGTTAGTGTCAGCGGGGTCAGGCTTCCATCCCCAAACTGGACGGGGAGAAAGGGCCTGTGTAAAGACCATTTCATGTACTCCCCTGAAACACAAGATTGGAAGGAGCATTTCCCAGCAGGAGGCAGAGCTGTTCTAGGCATACAAAACCCCAGATGTCAAAACAATTTCTGAATACTTATGTTCTATTTGGTGAGGCAATATACAAAAACACTTAAAGAGCAATTAAGCACAAGAACTATCCCTAGACAATACATGATCACTTATCAAAAGGATATCATGGGAACCTTGGAAAACATTATGCCAAATTAAAGAAACTAGTCACAAAAGAGCACATATTATATGATTTCATATATAGAAAATGTCCAGAATAGGCCAAGCACAGTGGCTCATGACTGCAATCCCAGCACTTTGGGAGGCCAAGACGGGCGAATTGCTTGAGGCCAAGAGTTGGAAGCCAGCCCAGCCAACATAGTGAAACCACATCTCTACTTAAAAATGTAAAAAATTAGCTGGGCATGGTGGCACATGCGTGTAATCCCAGCTACTCAGGAGGCTGAAGCATGCAAATCGCCTGAACCCAGGAGGTGGAGATTGCAGTGAGATGAGATCAAGCCACTGCACTCCAGCCTGAGTGACAGAGCGAAACTCTCTCTTACCAAAAAAAAAAAAAAAAAAAAATGTCTAGAATAGACAAATTTATAGACAGAAAATTGATTCACAGTTGTATTGGCCTGGGGTGGGGTGTGGAGATAGCATTAGAAGGTAATGGGAAGTCATTGCTAAAAGATATGAGGTTTCTTTGGGGGACGATAAAAGTGTTCTAATATTGTTTATGGTGATGGTTGCACATCTCTGTGAATATAGTAAAAGACATTGAGTTACACACTTTAAATGAGTAAATTATATGATATATGAATTATATCTCACTAAGGCTATTTTTTAAAATGAAAAAAGATGTCACAGAAAAGAAATGTTCAACCTTAAATTAATAGAATCTTTGTTTTGAAACAGTGAAACTGCAAAGTGGTAAGGTGTTAATAATGGTAACAAAGAAAATAATTTAAAAACTAAAATACGTTTGTAAACCAAAAAAAGTCAAAGATCTCTGCTGTAGGAAAGGTGACCAAAATGTAAATTTAAAAATGAGTAAATATTAGGGCAATAAGTTTGAGGATGGAAACTGAATTTTGAAATAAATTTTAAATCTGCTGTCTCATTTTTACTTTGCTTCTCAATCAACATTAACAAACAGAATACTTGTTTTAACCTTCAATTTCCTACCCTCATGCTGTTAACTTTCTGGCACACACTCTGGTTATATTTTAATAATTAACGCACTGCTTGAGAGGAATATTTGGAGAAAAAAAGAGAAGGGAACAAAAGTAAAGAAATCATATACTCCACAAGAACTTAAAATACAAAACACCAGTAACTTCACAAAAATATCTAACACCTAACTCCTCTTGTGAAAAAACACTGCAGACCCCTAGGTATTCTTTGAGGAACACTAACTAACAGGACCCAGAGGTCACTCATGGCCCCCTGATCTGAGAATGAGACTCCTCCAGTTTGTAAGCAGATTTTCAGCCATTTTCTTTCCGATGATCCTACCCTCAGCCCAATGACAAGGGCAGAGCAGAGATTGTTTTCTCTACTATATAGATGAATTAATGGAGGTTCAGAGCAATAAAGCAACTTAATCAAGTTCCCACTTTTGGAGAGAATAAGGATCTAGAACCCAGTGCTCCTGAAACCAAATCTAGCTGTCTTTTTTCCTCCAACTTTTAAGTTCCAGGATATATGTGCAGGATGTGCAGGTTTGTTACATAGATAAACGTGTGTCATGGTGGTTTGCTGCACAGATCAACCAATCACTGATGTGTTAAGCCCAGCATCCATTGGCTGTTCCTCCTGAATATTGGCTATTCTTCCTGAATAGCCAATAGCATTGACTATTTCCTTTCCTCACCACCCCCTGCCCCTCTGACAGCCCCCAGTGTGTGTCGTTCCCCATCATGTATCCATGTGTTCTCATTGTTTAGCTCCCACTTCTGAATGAGAATATGTGGCAGACACCAAATCTTGAGAATGGACATTGGCTGCAGAGCGCCAGCAGAGTCCAGAAGGCCCCCACTGTGCCAGACATTAACTCTGCAGTTGCCGAATTTAGCCTTCAATTTCCTAGATTGTGTGAGAGAATTGGGGTGATGGCTATTGTATAATTTTAATAACGAGGATAGCCAGAGTTCTAGTGCACTCTCACTGAATACTAGTTTGATTCTCATTGAAAATAGATTGAAAACACCTGATATTAACAGTAAATATTATGACCTCTGAGGCTATATGCAGTTGGACAATAAGAATCTAGCTTTTCATGGGCCTGAATCATAAGAGAAAGTTGGAATGTTTGTGTCCACTATTACTACTAATTAGTGAATATATTTTACAGAGAAGGGAAGAGAACTTAAGAAGGGGGCATCTTCATCTAGCTGACACCAACAACTCAGCCAAGACAAAGTCATTGGAGATTCCTAACAGAATTGATCTTCCTTGTGGAATAAAAGATTAACCAACCTTGAAAATTATGACTTAGTTCTTAGCATATAGCACAGTGGAGAAGAGCTCAACCTCTGGAATCAGACTGAGTTTCAGCGATGGCCCAATCTCTTACTGGCTGTGCCTCAGTTTCCCCATCTGTAAAATGGGGACCGCAGCATCCAACTCAGGATTTTTGTTTTAGAATTAAATAAGCAAGTGTATGTCAAATGCCTGAGACCTGGTGAGTGCTCACTAAATGGTAACCATTATTGTTAACTGTGAGGAAAAACCTACCAGGATTAGAGGACTCCAGGAGAGAGAGGGACAGAAAGGGAATTATAATAAGAACCCATATGGTCTGGAGACAAAAATTCTAATTGCCACTCTGCCCACGATAAAGCTATTTTCATCTTCAATACTAATCTCCTTTTCTTCTATATGTCATGCCACCAAGGAGGCATTGGTGAATGTCTAGTAAACTAGATGATTATGTGTTTTCTCTAACTCATAAAATGAAGTGATTTCCAAATGTTTATCCCTAGGTTTGTTGATGTAATGAGTACATTCTACTTGTTACTAAATAGAAAAAAGAGTCTGAAGAAGAGCTTAGAGGCATAGCATTCTAACATTAGACACTAGGGGGAAATCTTATTTGATGGATGTGGTAGGAGGTATTATCTCTTATAAATATGGGATGCTTCTTTAGGAGGCAAAATTGTTTCAAATAAAAAAAATAGAAAGCCTTTTTATGACTGTTGAAGATGATATGCCCAAATGGATAATGCTTTAAAACTTGGAATGGATTACACATTTAAAACCAAACTCTAAAATAAAATAGACATTCTAATTCCAAACAAGAGCATCCCTGGCATTTCCTGTAAAAGGAAAGGACTCTTGGTGTGAGTTGGGTCTTGGCAAAGGACACAGCCTGGCAGGCCCCAGCGCATGTTGCCAGATGAAATACACATGCCCTAGTGGCTGATTGGCTCTGACTGAGACACGTGGTGGTCCAAGGTTTCTGAGGCTCCTCAGAATGTAGGTGGCCTTCGTACCAGACTGGCTGAGGGGCAAGGCAGAAGTCTAGTTATATGATTCAGCTCTGTGTCCCCATCCAAATCTCATCTCAAGTTGTAATTCCCAGTGTTAGGGGAGGGACCTGGTGAGAGGTGATTGGATCATGGGGGCAGATTTCCCCCTTGCTGTTCTCATGATAGTGAGTTCTCATGAGATCTGATGGTTTGATAGTGTGTAGCACCTCCTCCTTTGCGATCTCTCTCTCTCCTGCCACCCTGTAAAGAAGGTGCTTGCTTCCCCTTCGCCTTCTGCCGTGATTGTAAGTTTCCTGAGGCCTCCCAGTCATGCTTCCTATTAAGCCTGTGGAACTGTCAGTGAATTAAACCTCTTTTCTTCATAAATTATCCAGCCTCAGGTAGTTCTTTATAGCAGTGTGACAATGGACAAATACATCAATCAACTACCCAGTGGCTCCTTGAGGAGCGTGACCAGCAGACCTGCTGTATTGTGGCATATCAGAACAGGGGCCAGGCTAACAAACGCATCCAGCATCAGCATGGGTTACATAGAAATCTCATTTATTTTGCTACCATCACAGACGCCAGCCCAACCAGTACTTCAAAAGCAATGAGATAATCTTCCAGTTAGCTGTTGTGAGGAGTAATTGAATGTAATCCATCTCTGAGAAAACGGAGACAGGATTTTTACCAACTTAATTGCTTAAAACATGAATGAAAACCCTGTGGCTCTTTTAAAAACTGTGAGCGTGCAAAGAAAGCTACTAACTTAACTGTATTCTCAATGTAAATATTTATTTTAATAATTAAGCAAATCCCTCAATAATGTGACCCCCAGGTGTTCTCTTTCCTGGACTTGGAGCACGTTTGGATAACAAAGATATCACTGGCACCTGCAAGCCTACTTTTTAGTTTCAACCCAAAGAGGAAACTGAGTAGGCCTCGGGCAGGAATTGGTGGGACTCCTAACTGAGCCTTTGCTACACAGACACATAGACAAGTAACTCTGTGCTGCTTCCTACCAGTTTGTCAATGCCTTGAAATAAAGCTTACTTTTCCACACAATCCTTCTCCTAATACTTCTCCTCCTCCTTTTTTCCCACTAAAGGAATCTGATGGAATCAAGGAAGTAATGAAGCAATAAAAGGCCTAATTGAAACTGAAAGCCAATTCCATCCCTGACCTTTTGCAGGAATTTATTTTGGTCACCGAAGTGTTGATGTTGCACTATAGTGTTACATTCTGCCCTGGTTACCAGGAGGAATATCTCCCCAACCTCAGGATAATCAAGGTTTCTCCTCCCTGATTTTGGCAAATATGGAGAAGCTACCCATAAGAAATGAAAGCTGAACCTAATAAGCATTAGGGCAGTGTGTCTAAAGTGCTCTCAAGGAAATCCGGAGGCACTGTTAGAGCCTTTCTCCAGACACATCACATGTATCATTTAGGGTAAGCCAGTCTAGTTGCTATCATAAACAAACCCCAAAATAAGTAATGGTGCCAGCACAATAAAAGCTTATTTGCTTCTCAAACTTCAAAGGGAAGTTGCTGATTGGACACAGCCTCCTTCATCTTATGCTTCTGACTATATTCAACATGTGGCTTTCAAGTTTTCTTAGTTTGTCTGCATCTAGTCAAAGAAAGGGGAAATAGCCCAGAGTTCTCATTAGAAATTTTTATGTGCCAAGTCATTTCTGCTTCACATCCCCTTGGCAAGAACTCAGTTACATAGCCAGACATTGCAGCATGAGAGGCAAGGAAAGACAGCGTAACTGTGGGCTCCAGGAAGAAGAGAAGTGAGTTTGTTGAATAACTAGGCAGTTTCTGTGGGTGGATTATATCGCTGTCCCTTCTTCATCACCCTCTTTGTCTACATGATCTTCCAATAAAACCTTGCGGGGCTTCTCAGTATACAATGGCATACATCACTTCCCCTTCCCTCTGGGTATGGCCTTAAGACACCTTTTGGGCAATAGAATGAGATGGAGTGACAGGCTGCCAGTTTTGAACCTTGGCCTTGAGTGATCCTGTAAGTGTGCACCTGCTCTCTTTGCCTCTCATCACCATGAGAAGAACATACCTGGGCTAGTCTGCTTGTCCCCAGGCAGGATCAGAGACATGGAGCAGAGTCAAGTCTCTCTAATCTAGCCCAGCTCAGATCAAACCACCCTTAACATCAGATTCATGAGAATTATCATTTTAAGCCACCGAGTTTCGGAACAGTTTGTTAGGCAGCAGATTTTGGCAATATCTGTTACATGCTGCTACATCACCACTCAACAATTTTTTTTAACTCCGAAACAGAAATCTACAACAGTTTCACTACTGATACCACAATTAAAAGTCAATCCTTCTTCCCTTCAAGCCTCATTTAAAAAGCATATGTAATAGTTCAAAATTTAGCTAAAATTATATTAACTTCATTTTAGATTACCTAACAAATCTTTGGTGAATACTAAATTGGAACACAAATGTCTGTTTTTAATAAATGCATCCATTCCTATATTAACAGTTTATGATTTGGTTGAGAGAACTAATGCATTGTTGCTGGTTATGAAACAGAATAATATGGTTATAGTTAGCATCATTTTCATATACTTCATAAAGAAAATTTTTGTGATGATATAATAAAGATATGAGCGTTGTTGGTTCTGAAAGCTCCAAAAATGTACTTTGAGTTCCCATGGATCAAGTTGAGGGGTAATTATTTGTTTACTCAACAGACCGTGTTTCAATGCAGTTGCTGTGCCTCTTACTGAAACGGCTCCATTGTCTGCGGTATATACACCGGCTCTTGGTCTCAGTCGAGAAGAATTCAGGACACGGACATACATGAGGAGTGGGTTCAGGAGCAGAAAGTGTAATAGAAAAAGAAAAGGGAGAGAAAAAGTTTCCTCATGTTGATTGAGTAAGCGGGTCGACCAAAAGAGGGTTTGTCTTCTGTGGCGGAAGGCAATTGGTTTGTACAGAGGCTTCAGGAGGCGATGTTTGATTTACATAGGGCCCAGGGCATTGGCTTGACCAGGTGTATTATTTACATAGCCCACAAAAAGACTGGCCCTCCCACCCTGGTCTTTTATTATGCAAACACGGCCTCCACCTGGCAGCGGCCATGATATCTGTACACGTGGTTTTATCCGGAGGCTGCCATGACACCCGGCACACATGATGACAAGGAAAAGAGGGGGGAGACGCCATATTGAATGTACCTGGCTTGCAGATACAGCTGCTGTCATTTACATATAAAATCTTCTATTCTGCATGTTTATGCCTGACTTCTCAGGCTGCTTTCTGCTAGAGAAGAAGTAGTTTGGGGGTTGCATTTTAGTAAAGGAAAATTCCAAGGAGAACTTTCACCCTTTCTAGCCACCTAAAAATAATTTCTTAATAACTCCTGTATTATAACTTCAAAGTCTCTAGAGATATGGGGAGACAGACACTGGTTGGTTAATGACCAGCCAATGATATGAGTAACCCTAGTTGCAATCAGGTGTAACAGGTAGGGTAGAAAGAAGAAGGAAAGAACAAAGGGAGACAGGAAGTAAGGGAAAAAGGAAGAAAGGATGGAGATGACACAACACATGAATGGCTAAGAGATGAAAGGAATGGTCAGATCCCAGAGAAAAGCATATGAGAAAAGCAGCCACCTCAAAATATGCCTAGTCCAGGCACCACCTAGTGCCTAGTGTGACTGTCACAGGACTCCAGGCAGAGACCATAATATATGCAAGAATCTAGAGCAAAGAGAACAAGCCTCTCTTATTGGTCTTCAATGCTCTTTCATCCCTTTATTAGTTCTTCATGTTATAATCTACTATTCCTTGCTACCAAGACAGAATGAAGTGTCCCTTCTCTGTCTGTGAGCTCCCTGGATTCACCTCATCCTATTTGCCCGCACACCATCTAAAAATTGCTGTCTACACATCTATACTCCCTACTAGCATGTAAGTTATATAGAGAGCAGAGACTATGTCTATTTTGTTTATCCATCATCTCCCTGGCACTAACACAATATCTGACATGCAGTAAGCATTCAGTAAGCATTGTCCGAGTCATGAGCATCATTTACCTATATGTCTTTGTGCTTGAGGAATCATGAATATCTGCACAATGGATACATGCATTTGCAAACATTTCATTCACTCTATTTCAGGAGGACTTTTTTTGTTTTAGCTTCCTAAAATCCTTAGAGATTCTGAGCTCAAATATTAAAAGATAGCTACATAAATAAAAATTGAAAATATGCAATGAATTCTTGTCATCCTTGAATCTATTCAAACGGCTTTGAGAATATTTCCACTGATATGATGATTATAATTGCCATTTCATTTTCATACTTTTTTTTTGAGACAGAGTCTCGCTCTGTCACCAGGCTGGAGTGCAGTGGTACAATCTCAGCTCAATGCAACCTCTATCTCATGGGTTCAAGCGATTCTCCTGCCTCAGCTTCCTGAGTAGCTGGGACTACAGGTATGCACCAACACTCCCAGCTAATTTTTGCATTTTTAGTAGAGACAGGGTTTCACCATGTTGGCCAAGATGGTCTCTTGACCTCATGATTGGCCCACCTCGGCATCCCAAAGTGCTGGGATTACAGGCGTGAGCCACCACACCTGGCCTTATAAACATGTACTATCTAATGATATTTTGGTCAACCAGGTACCATGGCCCTATAAAATTATAATGGAGCTAAAAAATTCCTACACCACCTAGCGACATTGTAGCCATCGTAAAATCATAGCACAATACATCACTCACATGTTTGTGGTGTAAATACACCTATTGCAGCGCCAGCCATTTAAAAGTGGAGCACATACATTTATATACAGCACATAATGTTTGATAATGTTAATAAACAACTATATAACTGGTTTGTGTATCTACTATACTATACTTTTTGTTGTTAATTTAGAGTGTACTACTTCTAATTTTTTTTTAATTACCTGTAAAACAGCCTCAGGCAGATCCTTCAGGAGTTATCCCAGAAGAAGACAATATTATCATAGGAGATGACAGCTCCATGCATGCTATTGCCCCTGAACACCTTCTAGTGGGACAAGACGTGAAAGTGAAAGACAATGATATTTTTAAAGTTTAAAAGTTAAAAAAAAAAAAGAGCCGGGTGTGGTGGCTCATGCGTATAATCTCAGAATTTTGGGAGGCCAAGGCTGGCGAATCACTTGAGGTCAGGAGTTTGAGACCAACCTGGCCAACATGGTGAAACCCCATCTCTACTAATAAAACAAAAATTGGCTGTGCGTGGTGGCCTCTTCCTGTAATCTCAGCTACTCGGGAGGCTGAGGCGGAAGAATCACTTGAACCCAGGAGACGGAGGTTGCAGTGAGCCGAGATCATGCCACTGCACTCCAACCTGGATGACAACGTGAGACTCCATCTCAAAAAAAAAAAAAAAAGTAGAAAAAAGAGAAAATAATTGCTAAATGGAAAAAAACCTTTTGGAGTAAGGATATTAAGAAAGAAAATCATTTTTACAGCTATACAATGTGTTTGTGGGTGCTTTTCTCTTTTATTTATTTATTTATTTATTTATTTATTTTTATTTTACTTTTATTTTTGAGACAGGTTCTCACTTTGTTGCCCAGACTGGAGTGCAGTGGTATAGTCATGGCTCACTACAGCCTCGACCTCCCAGGCTGGAGTGATCCTCCCACCTCAGCCTCTTTAGTAGCTGGGACTACAGGTATGAGCCACCAGAGCTGACTAATTTTTGTATTTTTTGTGGAGAAGGGATCTCATCATGTTGCCCAGGCTGGTCTCTAACTCCTGGGCTCAAACAATCCGCCTGCCTCAGCCTCTAAAAGGTGTTTGTGTTTAAAGCTAAATGTTATTATAAAAGAATCAAAAGTTAACATTTAAAAGTCTGTAAAGTAAAAAAGTCACAGTAAGCTAATTTGTTATGGAAAAAAGACAAATATTTTTCTAAGTCTAATGTAGCATAAGGCTACAGTGTTTATAAAGTCTGCAGTAGTGTCCAAAAATGTCCTAGGCCTTCACATTCACTCACCTCTCACTGACTCGCCTAGAGCAACTTCTAGTCCTTCAGGTTCCTTTCTTGATAAGTACCCCATACGAGTGTACCATTTTAAAAAATCTTTTATGTATTTTTACTGTACCTTTTCTATGTTTTGATATACAGATACTCACCATCGTGTTACAATTGCCTACAATATTCAATACAGTGACATGCTGTACAGCTTTGTAGCCTACGAGCAATAGGCTATACCTTATAGGCTAGATGCAAAGCAGGCTATGCCATCTAAGTTTGCATAAGTACACTCTATGATGTTTGCACAACAGTGAAATCACCTAGCAATGCATTTCTCCTAACCTATCCCCATCATCAAGCAATGCATGACTATTTATTGCAATATCATTTTATTGCATATTTCTCATGACATTTTTATTTTTTAAAAAGTATTTTCTGAAAGTTTTTAAGATATTTTAAATCCTTTTAAAAATGAATAGCTAATTTAGATCCTTTTGGATTTGTGACCTTTTGCAAACATCAGTTCATACTAAATAATGTTTATGGTACAAATTTAATATTACCTTTTTTCTCAAAGTCTACAATCACTCTATTTGAGAATCTTCTGCTGTTATGTCTAACTCTTCTAATGCATCTTGCATCATATCTAAATTAAATCTAATTGCTTTCACATTTCCCAACCATGTTATCTGAGAGTGATTGCAGGATCAAATTTTATATGAATTTCTTCAAAATATGCCAATTTATACTGGTGAAGAGATTATCAGACATAATCAGACATAATCTCTGAATTAGTCCCCAAAAATGTAATTATAATTGGCACAGTTGAGGCCATGTCTCCTAGTAATGAATTCTAACTATGTACAGTACCTGGCACAAAGATTAGTTCTGGATATTTCAGCCTACAGTCTAGCTTGCCCAGGTTTTTTTTGGGGGTTTTTTTTTGGTTTTTTTTTTTGTTTTTTTTGCGGCCACATCAACACCGCTGCCTTATGCTGCCCTCATCAGTCTCTTAAATTAATGCCTATTATCTAAAGAAGATTTTTTGATTCTTCAATTAAGTAAAAAAAAAAAAAAAAATGTACACTTTACAACAGGTGTAGAATCGATGAAATACTCATTTCAACCTTCTTGTTTTTGTCTTCTGGTTCAACAATATGTACAACAAATGTTAGTTGTGTAACATTTTGTCCCTGCCACAGTCTGATTGAACTGAGTAATATATACCTTTAAAATTTTTATGTATGGCATTTTGTCTCACTTAATTACCTGTTAAATTAATCATTACATATCGAATTCTCCATCCTAAAGAGTGATAATTTATTTTACAATTTCTTATGCATCTCACATGTTTGGCCATTCAAATTTTGAAATTATTTCTAGTGAACTCAGAAAATTTTCTTCTTTTTTTAGTAAATATTGTGCCTCAGAAATCTTTGTTGTGCTTTGTTTTGAAGAATATCACGCCAATGTTCTCTATCAGCACTGACTTGTCTGCATGGAATACTATTGATTGTTCACGGTTTATTCAGCTTTTTTGTTCCATTGTAGTAATTGCATGTGGGGCTTTTTGTGTACAAGTGACATTTCACGATTGCAATTAAATCTTTATTCAGGGAAGAATATGAAGTTGCAAGTTTGCCAGGATTTCTTTTGGCATGTTCAAGTTATGAATGTGATTAGAAAAATGCTCTGACTCTCTTTCTTCTCTTTTTTTGACCAATAACTAAATCCTCATTAAATAAACAATTTGCAGTGCCCTGTTTGTGTATCTTATGTGGGTCATATTGAATAGAAATCTGCTCTTTTTCATTGTTTTCCATTTTTAAAAACTTAAGCTCACTACTTCTTTGAAAATTTTCCCTTTTTTCAGCTTTTTTTCTTTTTCTACATTTTTATATTGTCAATTTACATTTCTACATTTTAAATTCTCATTTAATATTTATATATTTTATATATACAGCTACATTTTCATATTGTCAATTTTAATCTCTATCCAATCTCTATTTGCATTCATTCTCAAAGACCTAGGAACTTCTGCCTCTCAAAGCCTCCCTGTAATATGAAACAGTGTTCATCTCTGATACATAGTCCCCGAACTTTATGGTTGCCTTTTTTCCCCTAGTGTACATCATTTATAGATCTTTTACATTTTATTATGCTAAATATATATAACTAAACATTTACAATTTTAACCATTTTTAAGTACCACATTTCAGCATTAAGTACATTTACAGGTTGTGCAAGCATCACCACCGTCTATTTCCAGAACCTTTTCGTCATCCCAACTACAACTCTTTACCTGTTAAACAAGAACTCCCGAGCTGGGAGCGGTGGTTCATGCCTGTAATCCCAGCTCTTTGGGAGGCTGAGCTGGGTGGATCACTTGAGGTCAGGAGTTTGAGCTGAGATCACGCCATTGCACTCCAGCCTGGGCGAGAGAACAGGACTCCATCTCAAAAAGTAAAAAGAAAAAAAAACAACTTCCTACTTTCCCAGCCCCTGGAAACCACTGGTCTACTTTCTGTCTCTATGAATTTGATTGTTCTAAGGATCTCATATAAGTGGAAAAATACAATATTTGATTTTTTGTGATTGGCTTGTTTCGCTTAGCATAATGTCCTCATTATGTTGTAGCATATTTCAGAATTTCCTAATTTTTAAGACTGAATGATATTCCATTGTATGTATTGTGTGAGTCCATTCACATTGCGATAAAAAGGAATATCTGATGCTGGGTAATCTATAAAGAGGTTTATTTGGCTCACAGTTCTGCAGGCTGTACAAGCATGATGCCCGCATCTGCTAAGCTTCTGCTGAGACCCAGGAAGCTTTTAGTCATGGTGGAAGCAAAGGAGAGATGTTGTATCCCTGGCAAGAGAGGGAACAAGAGAGCAAGGAGAAAATGCCCCGTCTCTTTTAAACAATCAGCTCTCGCATGAACTCATTACCACAGGGGAGGAACCAAGTCATTCGTGAGGGATCTGCCCACATGACCCAAACACCTCCCATCCAGCCCACCTACGACATTGGGAATCACATTTCAACATGAGAATTGGAGGGGACAAATATCCAAACCATATGATGTATTTACCACATTTTGTTTGTCCATTCGTCTATTGATGGACATTTGGGTTGTTTCCACACTTTGGTTACTGTGAATAATGCTGCTATGAACATTGGTGTGCAAGGCTCTATGTGAGCCCCTGATTTTAGTTTTTTGGGTTTATACCTAAGAACGAAATTTCTAGGTTATATGGTAATTCTATATTTAACTTCGTGAGAAACTTGTGGCTGCCATTTGCACCTAAATTTTCGTCTACTCCTTTAATATTCGGTTGTTTTAAAAGGTGAAGTTCTTCAGAATATTTTTCTAGGTATTGTGTGTGGGACAGAGCTAACTACATTTCAATGTGGATGGATACTCAATTGTGTCAGACTCATTTATTGTATAGTGTTTTTCTCCTGTTGCTTTGAAACTCTAGTTTTATCATACTCTAAATTGTCACATAAACATAGGTCTCTTTCTGGATTCCTATTTTTTGTATTCAGCCAATGTCCATAGCTATACAAGAGTTCACATTGTGCTATTCTCAAACTATTCTTAGTTTTTCTTGCACATTTTTTTCCTTTAGATGAACTTTAGACTCAAGCTTGTGAAATTCAGTTAAAATTTTCTACGAATGTTCATTAGAATTGTATTGATTGACAATTGAATAGGGAAGAAGCAACACTTTCACAGTATCAAACTCTTGCATACAAAAACTTGGTATTTCCCTCCATTAATTCAGGTCAGCCTTTCCTTTCTCCACTAAAGATCTTCTGCATCCTCCTTACCTTATTTTTAAGTTTTGTTGCTACTGTGAATGCAAAATAAGAATTGCTATCTTTAAAATCATTCAGGAAAAGATCTATTTAATAATAGCAATATTATGCTTTAATCATTCCTGTATTTTTAGACATTTAAGCTTTTTCAACTTTTGCTATTATAATTTAGAAAAAAATGCTGCTATATATAAATCTTTGACTACATTACAGATTTTTTTCTTGGAATCTTTGGAATAGATACTGCATATTTCTGGATCAGAGAGTGGGGACAATTTTAAGGTTCTTAAGGCACATTCTTGATACATTGCTTTCCATTGCACTAAAAAATCAAATTTAAACTCTTCCCCATTAGCCACACAGCCCTCCCTACACAGCTCTTGCCTCTCTCTCCAACATAATCTCTTGCCACTTTCTCCCCAGTCCACTGTAGTCCAGTCCTATTGGCTTTCTCTCTGTTTCTATAACACACCAAGCTTATTGCTGAAATTTTGGTGCTTAACACCATAAAAGCTTATCCCTCACTCCTCCATCTTGCAGCTACAGCATCTGGAATGTATAGACTCCAAGACTGCTGCAGGCAGCAGACGGGGCTGGAGGAAGCACCCTGGTTCTTAACTGCCTTGACCCAGATGCCAAGATGTCACATCTGCTCATAGTCCATTGACCAAAACCAGTCACATGACCCAGCCTCACTACAAAGAAGGGCTAGAAATATCAAGAGTACATGGAACATTTGTGAGCACTGTCTGTCTCTGCCACAATGGCCCCCAATCTCCCATTTGCCTTTGCCTTTCTATCATTTCCCTGGAAGTCAAATAGTCTTTTATATGATTATTAGCTATTAATAGCATGTATAATAACTATTGATATCTATTAATAGCATGTGTTCATGAATCACTTGCACATGTTCTTTCCACAATTATCTATAAGAATTCTTATTTGTCCATTGGAGCTATTTATATGTGAAAGCTATTTTAGGATTTCTTAATGATTTCATTTGTCATCTGTTCCAATTTTTTTTCTGTGTTTAATTTACATTTAATGTTATGTAGTTGGCTTGCATGGAGAAGTTTTTATTTTAAAATAATCTGTTTTCTATTCATTACATTTGACTAGTAATAACCAGATTTTGTTGTTGTTGTTGTTGCTTTTAAAACTGCTTTCCTATCAAAATACTACACATTCACCTATATCTTCTTATTCTTATGGTTAGACATTTTACATTTTATTTTTCAATAAAAAATATAAAATTATTGGCTGCTAGCCAATGGAAAAAATGAGGAACTCTCCAAGAACCTAAAAATGAGATCACATAATGAACCAGAACACAGATATGAATCATTACCTTAAACAAATTGGCCACCAAGCTGAAGAGTTATTTAGCATGGGGAGTATGGGGAATATGCTAAATAAAGGAGTAGCAGAGAGATGCAATTCAAGGAGAAAGTATCATAATCAGACCTATGTGGCAGATACCTCCCTTCTGTAGAAACAGACACATCTGGCTATCATCAGCTACTAGAACATCCAACTCTCATTCCAGTTCTGATTCTAGTTCTCAGTGTTCAATTATGAGTTGTCTTCCCATGTTGCTTGCCAAATCTGGTCTGCTGTTTATGTTTGTAAATAAAAAATAAAGTTTTCTTTAAACACAGCCACACCCATTCATTTACATTGTGTATGGTTGCTTGCCTCTCAAACAACAGAGTTGGAGTAGTTGTAACAAAAAGGCCAAATGGCCCACAAAACCTAAGATACTTACTACCTGGACCTCTGCAGAACAAGCTTCCTGACTCCTACATAAGAAGTGGCAAAGGAACATGAAAAAGGAACCTAGACCTCCTCTTTAACCAGACTTTAGAAATACACTTCTAGGCCAAGCACAGTGGTTCACACCTGTAATCCCAGCAGTTTGGGAGGCCAAGGTAGGAGAATTGCTTGAGGTCAGGAGTTCAGACCAGCCTGGGTGACATAGCAAGAACCCCATCTCCATAAGAAATGTAAAAATTAGCTGGGCGTACTGGTGCATGCCTGTAATCCCAGCTACTTGGAAAGCTCAAGGAGGATCACTTGAGCCCAGGCATCCAAACTATGATCACACCAATGCACTCCAGCCTGGGCTACAAAGCAAGACCCTGTTTCTGGAGAAAGAAAAAGGAAAAAAGGGTAACGTGTATTCAATTAGGAAAAGAGGAAGTCAAATTATCTCTGTTTGCAGATGACATGATTTTATATTTAGAAAACCCTATCATCTCAGTCCAAAATCTCCTTAAGCTGATAAGCAACTTCAGCAAAGTCTCAGAATACAAAATCAATGTGCAAAAATCACAAGCATTCCTAAATACAAATAACAGACAAACAGAGAGCCAAATTATGAGTGAACTCCCATTCACAATTGCCACAAAGAGAATAAAATATCTAGGAATACAACTTACAGGAGATGTGAAGGACCTTTTCAAGGATAACTACAAACCACTGTTCAAAGAAATAAGGGAAGACACAAACAAATGGAAGAACATCCCATGCTCATGGATAGGAAGAATCAATATTGTGAAAATAGCCATACTGCCCAAGGTAATTTATAGATTCAATGCTATCCCCATCAAACTACCATTGTCTTTCTTCACAGAATTGGAAAAAACTACTTTAAATTTCATATGGAACCAAACAAGAGCCCACATTGCCAAGACAACCCCTAAGCAAAAAGAACAAAGCTGGAGGCATCATGATACCTGACTTCAAACTACACTGCAAGGCTACAGTTACCAAAACAGCATGGTACTGGTACCAAAATAGATATATAGACCAAAGGAACAGAACAGAGGCCTCAGAAATAACACCACACATCTACAACCATCTGATCTTTGATAAACAACAAAAACAAGCAATGAGGAAAGGATTCCCTATTTAATAAATGATGTTGGGAAAACTGGCTAGCCATACGCAGAAAGCTGAAACTGGTTCCCTTCCTTACACCTTATACAAAAATTAACTCAAGATGGATTAAAGACTTAAACATAAGACCTAAAGCCATAAAAACTCTAGAAGAAGACCTAGGCAATACCATTCAGGACACAGGCATGGGCAAAGGCTTCATGACTAAAACACCAAAACCTATGGCAACAAAAACCAAAATTGAAAAATGGGATCTAATCAATCTAAAGAGCTTTTGCACAGCAAAAGAAACTATCATCAGAGTGAACAGGTAAGCTACAGGATGGGAGGAAATTTTTACAATCTATCCATCTGACAAAGGGCTAATATCCAGAATCTACAAGGAACTTAAACAAATTTATAAGAAAAAACCAAACAACCCCATCAAAAAGTGGGCAAAGGATATGAACAGACACTTCTCAAAAGAAGACATTTATGCAGTCAACAAACATATGAAAAAATGCTTATCATCACTGGTCATTAGAGAAATGCAAATCAAAACCACAATGAGATACCATCTCAGGCCACTTGGAATGGCAATTATTAAAAAGTCTGGAAACAACAGATGCTGGAGAGGATGTGGAGAAACAGGAATGCTTTTACACTGCTGCTGGGAGTGTAAATTAGTTCAACCATTGTGGAAGACAGTGTGGTGATTCCTCAAGGATCTACAACTAGAAATACCATTTGACCCAGCAATCCCATTACTGGGTATATACTCAAAGATTATAAATCATTCTACTATAAAGACACATGCACAAGTGTGTTTATTGTGGCACTATTTACAATAGCAAAGACTTGGAACCAACCCAAATGCCCATCAATGATAAACTGGATACAGAAAATGTGGCACATATACACCATGGAATACTATGCAGCCATAAAGAAGGATGAGTTCATGTCCTTTGCAGGGACATGGATGAAACTGGAAACCATCATTCTCAGCAAACTATCACAAGAATGGAAAACCAAACACCACATGTTCTCACTCACAAGTGGGAGTTGAACAGTGAGGACACACGGAGGGGAACATCACACACCAGGGCCTGTTGGGGCTAGGAGGGATAGCATTAGGATAAATACCTAATGTATATGACGGGTTAATAGATGCAGCAGACCACCATGGCACATGTATACCTATGTAACAAACCTGCATGTTCTGCACATGTACCCCACAATTTAAAGTATAATAAAAAAAAGAAAAGAAAACATTTCTATCTTGTTTGTACCACTGGATTTTTGTGGTATCTTGCCATAATTAATCATCATGAAACAAATCCCTTCAGAATATATATACATCAGTCAGATTGGGATAGGCTATGTTGTACCAATCACAACCCTTAAAATCTTGTGTGCCTATAAGAAATAGGTTTATTTCTCACTCCCGCTACGTGTCTGTCCACTGTGAGTCAGTTGCTACTTCTGTTCCACATCTTCTCACTCTGGGACGAGTGAAGGGAACCCCCATCATTTGAATCATCATTGTCGCCCTGACAGGGAGAAGGAATATGGAAATCATGCGTTGTTTCTTAAAGTTTCCACCAGAAGTGACATTTCTCACTTTTGCTCATCTTCTGTTGACCCACGTTAAGGTCTGTGCTGGGGCAGGTACTGTGAGGCCCTGAGCCACCTCACCTCAGCTACTGGAGCTTCCCTGGAGCACAGTGCAGTTCCCAGCAAGCTGGCAGCTTCCATCTCAAATGCCTGCTTCTCTCTCCTATTCCCAGGGACTTTTCCCAACACCAGGGCTGGTTCCACTCACACAATCCAGAAATGCAAGGATGATAATGCCACTGCATCAACATTCAACAACTGGAGGGTGGTAGTTGGTGATCAATGCCCCAGTATCCCTCTTTTGTTTTTTTTTATGACACAATGCTGAGGCAAGATTAGCTTTATTTCTCTGAGTGGCCTCATTAGAATTTAGCACCAGTTGCCCATAGCTAGCTTTTCCCTCATCCCTGTCTCACTTCCCGACTTCCTCACTTTTTTGTTGTTGTTGTTTTGTTTTTCTGGGTTTTTTTGTTTTTTGTTTTTTGTTTCTTTGTGTGTTTTTTTTTTTTTTTTTTTTTTTTTTTTGAGACAGAGTTTTGCTCTTATCGCCCAGACTGGAGTTCAATGGCGCAATCTCGGCTCACTGCAACCTCGGCCTCCCGGGTTCAAGTGATTCTCCTGCCTCAGCCTCCTGAGTAGCTAGGATTACAGGCAAGCACCACCACCATGCCCGGCTAGTTTTTGTATTTTTAGTAGAGACGGGGTTTCACCATATTGGCCAGGCTGGTCTTGAACTCCTGACCTCAGGTGATCTGCCCACCTCAGCCTCCCAAAGTGCTGGGATTACAGGCGTGACCATTTCCTCACTTTTGTTTCCTGAGATCACTTTCCACATATGCTACATTGCACCCAAGACTTTGTCTCAGGGTCCACCTTTATGGGAAATCAAATTAAGATACACAGCCATGCCTAATTTAAAGGGAACAGGAAAAGCCATTTCAATAAGACTCCAGAATGACAATAGCTCTACTGACTCCCACAGCTTCCAGCACCTTCTAAGGTTAGTTTCCAAGAATCAGGCCCACACATTCCAATCACACTGGGCTTTGTTGCTTTGAGTTCATTTTTCTGCTTCTATGCCACTTGTCATATTCTCTGCCTGGATTATTCTTTCTTTCTTGTTTTTAATATTTGTAATCCAGGTTGCTCCTTAATTTAAGATCCAAACGAATATTGCCTCCACACTGCTTTATCTGATCCTGTCATCTCTTACCCTATCCCCCAAAGTAGGAAAAATTCTTCCCTCCTTTAAACACCTAATAGTCTTTTACACTTTTCACTTTCTTTCTTGCAATGTAATTATGTTATGTTTTACCTATCCTAATCTATTGCAGTCTTATCAATGACAAGATTTTTTCTCGATCCATCTTTATCTTCCTCATTGCCTAACAGTACTAGTGCATAATAAATGCTGTTGGCCCATGACTGGCTAGGTGAGTAGCTGATTTTCTTCATTTGGGAATGTATTTATCCCACACCTACTAAGCTAACCAAAACACATTTCCCATCAGAAGCTAATACAAAAGAAAGTTGGTTTATGTTTTTGTACCAAACCTGTGGCAATTCATTATATCTCCCTCTTTTCTCACAATAAATGATTGACTGCAAGATAAGTAAACTTAATTTTGTAGGGCATTTTCTATCTCCTGAAGTACATGCACATTTTTACTTAGCATTGTGTTAGTCTATTCAGGATGCTGTAGCAAAAAACACCATAAACTAGGTGGCTCATAAACAACAGAAATTTATTGCTCACAGTTCAGGAGGCCTGAAAGTCTAAGATCAAGGTTCTGGCAATTCAGTGTCTGGTGATGACGAGTTCTCTGCTTTGCAGATGGTGGCTTCTTACTGTGTCCTCACATGGGGGAAGGGATGAATGACTTCCTTTGTGGTACTGTCCCCATGACCCAGTCACCTCCCTATAACCCCACCTAACCCCACCTCTTAATAGCATCACCTTGGGGATTAGGTTTCAGCAAATGAATTTTGGGGGCACACAAACATTCAGCCCAGAGCAAGTGCATTTGTGTTGTGTGCAAACTTTATTGAAAACAGAAATGAGAGTTGTCTCACCTCTGAATTTGGGGCTCCTAATACAAGAGACTTAAAGAACACGAAGACTCTGTCTTTTAACAACAATTGCACTTAATTAATTTGAAATGAAATACAGCCTAGAAGACAAGCTGTCCTTGGACTCCATGGCAAGCCTCTCAGAAATTTGGGATAAGCTTTGTGCTTGAAGAAGTGGCTACAGCTATTGTTTTACACTTCTTAAAATGAAGGTGGTAGCTGCCAATGTAAAATCAACTGTGGGCCAGATGAACAGACCCGCATATTTTGGACAGTTTCCTGCATTGTCTTGGTAATCTGACAGCCCCAGGCTCAGAGAACCATGTTCATTTAACAAATATTGACTGAACTCCTGCTATACACCAGGGCCTGTCTAGGCCCTGGGAACACGACAGTGAGCAACAGCATGGCTCCTGCCCTCAGAGAACGAACCTTCCAGTGTGTGTGTTGTTGGGGGAAGCTGTCCTGACCTTACTATGTATTAGCTATGTGATCTTAGGTAAGTCACTAGATCTATTTTAACCAACATTGTTTTTGCTGTCTATAAAGAGGATATAATATCCAGCAGCCTCATCTTCCTGCAGTAGGATTCAAATGAGATCGTCTAGGTGAGTCCAGACTCAGCTATGACTGGGTGTGGGTGCCCAGGTAGAGTGAATACTTGAAGGGAAGCCATGATGGTTCCCTAAGGATTCATGGAGTTATTTGCATATCTTCTCCAATGTCAAGGGCAGGTAAGTCCCAGCTGGGCACACCAGGGAGAGAAGCAGCTGCCTCAGGAAACTGTGTCTGGAAGGAATTATACGAACATTTCCAAGGGAGAAAAAGAAAAGCATAAGAAACTTACTGTTGGTCCAAAGTAGGACTTGCCTTTTCCAAGTCCGGCCCTTATTGGCCATTTAGAGAAAGCTGCCTTTTGGGAGAGATAGAAGATTGGGAATATGTGGTGGGAACTAAGGCAAGGAGGTATGAGGAGATTCAAGGCAGATGCAGCATTTGGTTGTCCATCTCCAGCGTATGTGAAAGGTTCCTTCCAGTTATTTTCTCAAGAGTTCACCTTAAGAAGAGCCACAGTGGGTGGCCAGACATGGTGACTCACACCTTAATCCCAGTACTTTGAAAGGCCGAGGCGGGCAGATCACCTGAGTCAGAAGTTTGAGACCAGCCTGGCCAACATGGTGAAACCCCATCTCTACTAAAAATACAAAAATTAGCCAGACATGGTGGTGCATGCCTGTAGTCCCCAGCTACCTGGGAGGCTAAGGCAGGAGAATCGTTTGAACCCAGGAGGCAGAGGCTGCAGTGAGCTAAGATCATGCCACTGCACTCCAGCCTGGGTGACAGAGCAAGACTCCGTCTCAAAAAAAAACAAAAAAAGGAGGGCCACAGTGGGGAATATGTTAATATGTTTAAAGTGCTGGTTTTACCTGAAAAAGGGAGATAAAAGAATATTTATCGTGGGCAGTTTCTAAAGCCACAGAAGAGATGTGTGCCCCAGAATCGTGTTTCTCAGTCGTTTATTTTTTTTCTTTTTCATTATTATACCTCTACAAAGAAAAAACATATATATTTAAACTGTAAATTAATTAATTTCAATTTGAAATTAAATTTCTCCCTAATGAGAGAAATTAAGGACTATGATTTTGTCAGGTATCATTGCGCTACCTGGCAAACCACAAACCATTGTAATATCCAAATTTCTGCAATCCCCTAAGAATCAATTTTCACCTCTTCAACGACAATGTCACCCCTGTTGAAAATTGCAAAGGAATTCTTTAATAGATTGATGAAATACCTGTAGGATACTGCCACTCACTTTTCCCAGGTCCCATGCTATCTAGTGTGCCAGGGGCCTTAATACAGCCCTGAACATGTGAAACTGAAGACAGGTCCCTCTGGGTGCAAAGGGTCTACCAAGATGCAAATGTCCTGTGAGACTTTCCCTAAAATACCCGCCTAATCTTAAACTAGGAAAAGAACAACAGAGCAGTGAAGTCAGCAACCCAAAGGGCTTTCACAAAGCAGTTTAAATGTAAATGCCAGATTGACTATTGGATATTTACTCAACACTTATTCTGTGCAACACACTGGGATAAGACATTCTTTTGGGCTTGTTGATCTTAAACAATGTCAAGTTTTCAATGGTCATTTGCAGGGAAAATGTGAGGGAGCAGCACAACTCTTAACTCTAAGGTGGGGAGAGAACACTGAGGCCTTCACACAGGAGGCCCTTTCCATCTTTATATGCAGCCATCCAAACTGGATTCAGCAATCCATTTCTCCAAAACATCATACATGGCAACCCTGAATTAAAGACAGGCTTCAGAGAAACAAAAGTAGTGAGTTCCTATCCCAGACTCATCTCTTTTCCAGAAAAGTCTAACAGGAAATTAATCAAAAGGTATGACAGATCTTATGAAATTTCTTTTGGAGCCTGAACATGTACTATTTTCTGTGTAGCTGGGCTAGTAACATTCTGGTTTAGGGAACCAAATGTCCTCACTGATCACAATAATTTGTGTCTTCATATAAATTACTTCTGATCTGGAATGTTGTTTCTTCTTCTTTCTTAGTCTCCTGGTGAATTTTTATACTTTTGCCAAAGATCTGATACTCAGGAGAAATTAAAATCAACAGAGAAATTAATGGTTCTTATGTAACTATGGAACTCTGTAGGACAATTCTTTCACAGAGAAAACTGGGCACCTTGAGAGTGTAATTAAAGGTAATTCAAATCTAAATTGTAGGGCAGAGTTAAGAGGATCAGGACAGGTGCTCAAATCAAGTCTCATGGTAGGGTGGGAAGAAAAGAGAGAGGAGCTAACCAGAGGGAAGGCAAGTTATCAAGATGAATACATAAGTTTGATTATGTCACCAAATTCACCTTAACCATATCAAGTCTTTATTTCACACCATTTGGCAAAACAAATTTTAAATTCATATGTAATTTTAAAAGTTCAGGAAACCAGGCTTCAAAAATTATTCAATATGGATCTCGACTTCAAAATTTAAGGCTAAGTCAGGCAGCATTTCATTATCACAGTCGAGTACATGTCAGACGATAGATAGCATCTTCTGGTTGAGATTTCAACTGTATTTTATTTGATTAACTCGGCAGAAATATTAACTCACACAGACTTGAGAGTTATTTAGCATCTGCAGCTAGTAGTTATTCAAAATGCCAAAGGGAAAACCATCAGGCAGCTTTTCCAAATGAGCAGAACAAGCATATTGGGCTATTGTAGGTATTTGTATTTGGGAAAGTTAAAAAACGCAAATGAAGGAATGAATTCAAGCACATGTTTATGTATGACAAAGCTGTGTAGGTCCATTTATGAAATTGAAGGAGAAATAAATGTGAGTTGACTGGCTTTTAATAACTATTAAACAATCAAGACCGAAGCATTTGGATGCACTCTGCTTTGCCTCCCAGGCACCTTCTAATGCTGCCTAGCTTTCCTAAGCAAGAAACCTTGAAATTATTTAATTTCATTGTTGGTATTGCTTCCATAGTTCCATCAACATTATCACCCACATGGGAAAGAGAGATGGAAACTGTCAGATCAAATTCAGTTTTGTAATACATATGCTTGGAGTCATAAACAACTACGAAAGAATAATTTATCAGACACTTCAGCTATTTTGACACAATACCAAGTGAAATGAATACTTGAAACAATTTGATTAGTGTAGAAATTCAGTCTGGATAATATGTGAATCAGGAAGTGTTTTTA
The DNA here is from genome assembly GCF_043159975.1 of Macaca nemestrina. NCBI lineage: Eukaryota > Metazoa > Chordata > Mammalia > Primates > Cercopithecidae > Macaca > Macaca nemestrina. The sequence goes on from NC_092143.1 coordinate 40,323,227, forward strand.
AACTGAATATGTTCTGGTCTACTTGTTTCAAATCAACTAGACATTTTGCCAAATCTCTGCTTCACTTTGTGTTTTATGAACACGCTGTTATTTAACATCACCTCTCCAGTTAGGTTCTACCCAAACTGGAAGTAAGGTGAAAAGACAACAGCTGACATTTGCCAACAGTTACCAGTTTGGGTTTGCAAGAAAAATCCTATGAACCATACTTCCTCATTTTGCCAAAACAACTAAATTTTAAGGAATTGTTTTTTAAAAGTGATCTGTATAATGTATGTAATAAAATCAAAATTTTATTTTATACATTTAATTTATAGCTTAAAACATTTTTCTATATCTGAATATACAAATTGGGGCAGGAAGAGTCCTTTATCAGACCTGTGCCTGGGTTTTTGATTGGGAAAATAGTTAATTCTCAATCATGATTATGTAGACAGTTCAGGAACTGCAACCTAAGAAATGTCAGTGCCTTGGATTATGGTAGTGGACAGAAGCCAAGGATATTGCCAAACATCCCACAATGCACAAGACAACCCCCAACAACCAAGAATCATTAAGCTAAAAATGTCATAGTGCCAAAGGCAAGAAACTCTGGATTATGGCAAAGAAAACCAAAAGGTTAGATTTTCTTCAGGAACAATTGCTAAGTTATGACCAGAAGATAGAGAGAAAGATAAGTACTGAGCTGGGAGTTAAGAGGTATTCCTAGTCCTTTTTCTGTCAACATGCCAGACAAAAACTTAATGACTTAAAACTGAAAAATGATTAATTTAAGCAAGTTAAATATTTATAGGAGCCTTGGTTTTCTCCTACATGAAATAAGGACCCCAAGCTTTACATTTTCTAAAAGCCTTTCAATTATGCCTTTCCATTAGGCCAGAACTTGATTTACTGAAGTATTTTACCATTTATAAAATTATTTTACATCCAACATTTCATTTATTTAAATAACATAAATATTAATACTTTGTGATCAATAACATTTGCATAATAAATTTAAATTGGGTTATCTAAAGGAAAACACAATCCTATCTGTGCTTTGTACCCTCCAAGAGACAAGTTGCCCCAACCCAACTTGACCCCCAGACACCCCAGCCCACCAAGAGTTGGAGGCTACTTCCCTTCCCTTTGAATCTCAGTTGGTCTTGTGACTTGTTTTGGCCAAGAAACAAAGGTAGTGAGTTCCTATCCCAGGCTCATCTCTTTTCCAGAAAAATCTAACAGGAAATTAATCAAAAGGCACAACAGATCTTATGAAATTTATTTTGGAGCCTGAATATGTACTATTCTGTGTAGCTGGGCTAGTGCCAATGCTATGCCAGTCCCAGGACCAGGCCTAAATAGGCCTGGCAGCTTCCACTTTTACGTTCTCAGAGTCAGCTGTGATGCCATAAGAAGTCCAGACTAGACTACTAAACTATCAGAGGGCCATCTGAGAAAAGTCCTGGACAATGAGAGGCCACCTTGGATATGCCACCCCAGCTGAGCTCCAACTGAGTGCAGCTGCACAAGTGACCCAGTCAACATCATGCAGAGCAGAAGAACCACTCAGATATGCCCCAATCCTGGGGCCACAGAATGTCACAATCATACGTCGTTGTTGTTTTTAGCCATTATGTTGGAATTTTGTGTTTCACATCAATAGATAAACTGAAACAGAGCTTTGCTGGCAACTCAAAGAAATCCTCTTCAGCCTCATCTACATGTGACTTTATCTTCTCTGTCAGGGACAAAAGGCAGAGGCATGACTGTTCCCAGAATGTTCAGTGGCCTATCACTGCCTTTCATTTTTCCTAACCAGAAAGAATTTCTATTGCAACCAAGTTACTTACTACCCCCTCCAACTAATCTGCTTAGCTTTGCTGAGAAAATTAGTGTGATATTACTAGAGAACTCAGGGAATGATATGATGCTGGAACAGATCCCTGTTTTCCCAATTATAACACAAGCTGTACAGAGTTTTAGCTGCTGCTTCTAATGTGTGCAAAATTCAGTCACCTCGCTTCAATGTACTCAGTATAATCAACACAAAATAACTGAGCCAAGCCTGGAAATTCTTATTTTTTTCCACATAAAATACAAGTGGCTAATTGTTCCAACACTCAAATCTCCAGACTATTTTTGGCTTGGCTAATGCTGAAAAAATCAAATGTGGGGAAAAATTGCAATAAGTTGCCAGATGTATTTTTGTCTTGATTCAGGTGTTTCTATGTAAAAGTATAAAACCCTGAAGATAGCTGGGCAGTAAGAGACCTTGAAGATGACTCCCAGGCCATACTTGCAGGCACCATGGTCTGCCTTTTGATTTCCTGCTTCTCAGAGGAAAGCTTACAAGCCAGAGCAGTGACCCACTACCCTGAGCACAGAGAGGACAAGAGGAGCCCCACCCCTGCTAGGCATGTAGCTTTGCCCCCTCCATCTCATTATTTCCTACTGGGTAGTTTTGGCAGGAGAATGTAAAAGTTGGAACTTTGGGAAAGGGAGTCTTTGGTCCAGTCAAAAGTCTCAGAGTTAAATTAAAAAGCCCTGAGACTTCTAGAGTCCACAAAGCCCCATCCTCAAGCATATAGAAAATCTAAATAAAATCTTTGAACTAGCCCAGTGCTATCAGGTCCCACGTCCCACCTCCCTATCCTTGCATCCTCTGAACATTTTCTCTCTCTGAACATTTTAACTACATTCAAACACAGTAAGATACACCTTCTGTTTTTATTGTAAAAACATCCCTTTGAATGTTGTCAACTGGCTTTCTAAAAAAGATATTTCAATTTACACTGCTACCAGTTTTGCCAAAGCACTACAAAGACAGCAAATAATTATTTTAACAATTAAGCTTGGCTTAACAGATGAGAAATGATATTTGATTTTTTAATTAGCCTTTTTAATATAGGAATATATACGGTGTTTGCTCATAGGAATCATCTCAAAATCAAATTATTACCTAGACACTGAATATAGTCAGTAATTAAAACCAAAAGAAATCAAGATCTCCAAAATTTCCATAGCTTTTCATTTAATAATTCTTACACCTCATACAACTGGAAATTCATGCACATAAAATAGCTAAAAGAAAAAAGTTATAAGGCCAAAGAGCGCTGATTTATCCAGTATAAAGTGATATAGTAATGCAGTCAAAATTCGAAAATGCCATTCTTCCCTAAATTCTTTGACATATGACAAGAATTTTAAATGGATTATTTTAGCTAGTAGGCAACTGCAAAAATACCACACAGAGATAAGGAAGCTGTGTGAGTATTTTTGGAATTCAAAATTGTGAGAGCAGATGAGATTACGCAAAAGATTACACAGATGGAAACTGGCCCAGGATTAAGCCAGCACTGACAATAACACAATGTGGACTGTCTTCTAAAAGAAGCTAAAAGAATAGAGAGGCCTGGAAACAGGGCCAGGCAAGGGTAGGGTCTTCCAAGTCTGAGCGAAAAGGATTTGGGAAAAGGTTGGGGGTAGGGGAAGATTGTCCAGCATTAACATGCAGAAAAGTGAAGGTATTTTCAGAAAAAAAGAACGCTTTTAGACTTGAGTCTGAAGGGACTATGGATGCTCCTTGACTTACAATGGGCTTACATCCCAGCAAACCCATCGTTAGTTAAAAATATCAAGTTGGAAATGCATTTAATGTGTTTAACTTACCAAACATCATAGTTTAGCTTAGCCTACCTTAAAGATGCTCTGAACATTTATATTAGCCTACAGTTGGGCAAAATCACTGAACACAAAGCCTGTTTCATAATGAATTTTAATGTCTCATGTAATTTATTGAATGCGGTATGCTGTAGAGTGCAGTATCAGTTTTTTACCCTGCTGATCGTGCAGTTGAATGGGAGCTGCAGCTCACTGCTGTTGCCTAGCATCGTGAGAGAGCATCATTCTGCAAATGATGGAAAAGGAAAAGGTCAACATTCAAAGTATAGCATCTACTTAATACATAGCACTTTAACTCTGTCATAAAGTCTAAAATTCGTAAGTTAAACCACAGTAAGTTGGAGGCCCTCCAATCCTGCCGTCCAATAACTGTGTCACCTCTCACGTGTCACCATCAGCTGTACAACTGATGGAGAATGCAGGACAATGCACTACTCCATCCTCAAATAATTAACAATGACTAGAACACAAATCAAGGTCACGTCAAGGTCTAGGAACCAGAAAGAGGCAGAAGACCGGGTCAGTGGACACGTTAGTGTTTGAGGAAGTTTGAAAGCAGGAATCCGGTGTGAATGCAGAGAGGAGGGAGGCAGAGGGCAAGAGTTAGCTGATCTCTAGCCAGGGAACTCGAGGCCGGAATTCTGGTCCTGCCATCCTGGTTGCTGCCCTAGCCATGTTGGGCAAGTCACAGACCTTCTGGAGGACCAGAAAAGAAACAATCTCTGATGTCACTCCTAGTTCCAAAGATCTATGTCCTAAGGACAGAAGATTTGTGTGGGAGGAGAGCTGGGGTGGGGGAATGCTATGCAAAGAAATGTGTAAGCTTGTGAATTAACCCCCTTCCTTTCTAAAATAAAAGACAATAAATACTAATGTAGAAATTTTAATTTTGTTAGAAAGCAATAAGAAATGGTAGGGGGAAAAAAACGAAGAAAAGAAATGGTAGGGGACAGAAATGAGATTTGTATTCATGGACCATGCCTCCAGAGTTCAAACTCTGGTCATCCTGATATAGAGTCTGGTTTTAATACAGGGAAATAGGATAGTGTTTGAAAAGGAAGTATCACTATTACCTGATGTTTCAAAAGATACCGAAGTCTACGTTTTGGCAAAAGGTAGTTGCTAGTTTATATAGTTTAAAACATTAGTAATTGCACATTTTCTTATCTATATCTTTCTGAAACATGTTAATTTTCATTTCAGGGACATGTACTAATGTTGGTAGATGGTTCTCCATGGGTTTTTTGCATTTCTGCACATTCTTGCTGGATATGCCAGAAATGCAAGGTTCTTTATTGGGACCATTTTTCAGGGTTGCATTTGCAATGTGCACCTTGAGAGCTGAAGGAAAGGCCAGGTGCTGTGGCTCATGCCTGTAATCCCAACACTTTGGGAGGCCAAGGTAGGCAGATAACTTGAGGTCAGGAGTTCAAAATCAGCCTGGCCAACATGGTGAAACTCCGTCTCTACCAAAAAAATACAAAAAAAAAACTAGTTGGGTGCAGTGGTGTGGGCCTGTAATCCCAGCCACTCAGGAGGCTGAGGCATGAGAATTTCTTGAACCCAGGACGCAGAGGTTGCGGTGAGCCAAGATCACGCCACTGCACTCCAGCCTGGGTGACAGAGTGAGGGAAAAGAGCAAGTAAGCCACTGCCTGCTACAGAATGGCTGGTTCTGACATGACCCACTGCATGTGTAGGTATCTACGTAGAACCAAATTCTTACCCTTGTGGGAACTGGGGTTGAGGGGGAAAAGCACAAATTCTGATACTCTGGCTACTGCTTTTGCTGTGAGTAATAAAGTCTTTCATCTCTGGGGAAAAAAAAGAGAGGAATTTAAATTGCCACTCAAAATGCCCAGGAGAGTCACAATAGTTATAAAAGTAGTCCCTTCTTTCATGTCTGCACATCTGAGGCTCTACATACAAGGATGATGCTATTAAAGAGCTGAAATGTAACTGGTTCCCCAAACAAGGTGTCAGCAATAAAGTTTTATTGGAACACAGCCATGCCCATTCATCATGCCCATTGTCTATGGCTGCTGTCCTGCTGAAAGGCAAAGCTGAAGCACTGGGATGGAAGCAGTATGACCACAAATCTAGAAATATTTACTACATGGCCCTTTTCAGAACAGTTTACCAAGCCCTGCTCTAAAGCAATGGTTCTCAAGCCTGATCACACATTGGAATCACTTGTGGAGCTTTAAAAAAATACTGATGCTTATATCCTACCCCTAGAGATTGTATTCAATTGGTCTAAAGAATACAATCGCATAATTGATAAATGAGCTTTGCCATGTGGGTTTTTAAGAGTTGCTTCCACCCTGTGATTATAATGTGTGGCCGGAGTTGACAAGTTTTTGCCAAGGTTCCCTGAGCCAGACCTTATTAGAGCAGGGGCTACATCTTCAGAAGGCAACATACTCACAGCTTATCTTAGTTCCCCTGAAGAAACTAATCAAAAGCTAGTATTAGTATTCAAATTTCTGTTTTCCCAGAGAAATTGTTTCACAAGTGTCCACCTAAAGAGTATTTCTCTATCTTCTGAAAAACCAAAGCCAGGCATTGACGGTTCTCTTTCTCAATGACCCTGATGAAAGAATACATTTAATAAAGTCCTTCTAAAATTCAATGTCAAGAGAAAAAAATAACTCTGCAGGTAAATTTGTAAACATCCTTTTACCCAGCAACTAGAGCAACAAGCACCTAAGTCCTTCATGCTTTACACTGGAAGTATAATCTGTCCAGATGGCTGGTATATCTGTTTCTTTGATCCATTTATTATTATTTGTCTTATTTTTAATTGCTCTGCTTTTCTCAATTATTAATTATGCAGATCCTTTTTAAGGCAAATATTAGCAAATACAGATGTATATGCTTTACTTCATAAAAATAATATAGTGTTTTAAAACATGTCTGCTGATGTTTTGACACCTTCACTGTCAAGAGTGGGATGTGTGTCCCTTCCCCTTGAATCTCGGCCAACTGTCATGACTAGTCAACCAATAGAGTACTATGTAGTGTTGCTACATGGCTTCCAACGGCCAACTGCAAAGGACAAGGCCATTTCCACCCAGCTCACTGGAAACACGCTGGAACCCTGAGCCACTCTCTTAGTCTTCTCAGGCTGCTATTACAAAATACCATAAAAGCATGGCTTAGAAACAACAGAAACTTATTTCTCACAGTTCTAGAGCCTGGGGGGGTCCAAGATGAAGGCACCAGCAGATCTGGTGTCTGGTTCATAGACGACACCCTCCCATTGTATCCTCACATGGTAGAAGGGTCATGTGAGCTCTCTCTGGGACCTCTCCTAAAGGCATTCATCCCACCCAAGAGGGCTCCACCCCCATGACTTATCACCTCCTAAAGAGTCCACCTTTTAATAGCATCACCTTGGGGGTTAGGATTTTAACATGTGAAGTTTGGGAGGACACAAATATTCAGTCCTTAACAGCCACCATGTAAAGTCCTACCACCTTGAGGACACCATGCTGCAAGGAAACCCAAACCACCCCATGCAGAGAGATGACACAGGGTGGGCCTGAGATAATACAAAGAGAAAAACTCCCTGCCAGCCCCCAGATACTCTAGGTTCCTGCTTTTCTAGCACCAGCCCCATCTGACGACCACCATGTTGGACACCCTAAGCTAGAAGGCCCCAGCCATATCCTCCCAAATTCCTGACCCACAGAGACCAGGAGAGATCATAAACGTATTGTTGTTGTTTGATGTCACTATATTTGGGGACAGTTTGTTAGGCTGCAATAGATAACAACGCATGCATCTGTAATAACAGTAACATGCAGAACAATCTCCAACAAAGAAGACTTGATGCCTCCTCTTCTCAGTCTCCCTGTGGCCTCTTCTATTGTCAGAAAATATTAGTGAGAAAGTTCATCCATTCCAGAAAGAATCAATAGTAGATACTAAAATCATTAGGTGAAAGGTTATTGGAAAACTCGATAGTATCACCCATCGCTTACTTTCTTATCACAAAAGGAGATGCCTTCCTTTACAATAGAGAGATCTGGCGGTCATCACCTTGAACAGAGTAACCAATACAGCATCACAAATAGTGGGACAGTCAGCCAGACATTAAGTGCCTCCTGCTGTGATGCAATATGAAATACACACAACATCACCACCTCTGAGCTACTGTCACCAAAAATGTTTAAGTTGAATCTAACCCGGCTTGAAATGTAACTTACATTGTATAGGAATTACTGGGAAGAGAGAAACAAGATAAACATGACTGTGAGGAAACTATTAGACAGATCTAGGATGTAGGACAGTCTGCAAAATATCTGGCCTAATTTCTTCATTTAAAATAAAAAAGAGGGAGACACTGTTCTAGATTAGGAGAGACCTGAAGGACAAAATTCAACAATCCAATGCAGTGCCATCTTTATATCATGGTGTGAAAAGAAGCATCTATAAAAGACATTTTGAGGAAAATTGGGACTATTTAAATGAATCCCAATTTTTCTTCTTTTTATGCTGGTCACATAAAACACAATTGGTACTATTTTCTTAATAGTTAAGTTATTAGTGATATTAAAAAAATAGTGCCAATTGTGTTCTATGTGACAAGGGTATTGTGGTCATGTAGGAACACAACTCTTTTGGAGATGCATGCTGAAGTACTTAGGGGAAATATGTTACAATATCAGTAATTTACTTTAAAATAATCTGGCAATGGAAAAGAAATACAGAGACAAAGCAAATATGGAAAACTGTTAATAACTGTTAAATCTAGGTGGTAGATTGATGGATACCTATTCTACTATAATTTCTACTGGTCTCAACATTTGAAATTTATCATGAAAAAAGTATTAAAAGCTTAAAAGTGTATTGAAAGCAATATTTTTTTAAAAAAATTCATCATCCAGCTATTCTAACTCAGGTGACTATTACTTCAATTAAATATACATTCTTCAGGAACCACCCCCCACCAAAAAAAAAAAAGCCCAGCTGATAACCATTTCCCCAGTGTCACCTATTTTATAGAGGATAATTTTGTTGAAAGGAATAGAGACCACACACACACACCCCCATTCCCTCAAGCCTGGTCAAGAGAAGTGGGGTTTATTATTAAGCTCAAATGATGTCATGAGGAGTCAAGAACAGGAGTAGAGGAGACCCAGAATTAAGGAACAAGAAGTTATCTCAAGAGAGTTCAAATAGAGAGTGTTTCTAGAATCAGTGCAGTTGCAGGAACAGATATTCTTGCTTTCCTTCAGCCAGAAGAATCATTCTCTTTCTCTCCCAGACTTATCTTCTTTCTCCCCATCCTTAGCGTGTTGACTTCTCATTGCCCTCACAGCCTCCCTGACCCTGACTCTGCTCTCAACACCTTTCAGCTACAATACCCATATCCAATTGTCAGCTTTCTTTTGTGTTTCTTCATTTCTGTTCACCCAAGCAAGACCCTGGTTGGCTCAGCTCATCTCTGTGCTGGTATGGTAAGTCCAATCAGCTGGTATGGTTAAGTCCAATCAGCTGTAGCCAGGGAGAAACTGAATCAAGTGATAAAAAGAGGCAGCAGCTGAAACAGCAAGCAAGTGAGTAAATTCCCTCTGAGGGGACTGTGGGCAGGGAGGACAACAGCATCCTAAAACAATCTCTATCCTGTCTTATAGAGAGCATTCTGAGCTGCAGGGAGATTTTTGCAAGGATGTAAAGAAGAAATTCCTGGGTTTCTACATCTCTGCACAGGACCATTGTATCCCATGAGATCATTGTCTAGCTGATTAGTATAAAGCAGCGATTATCTCAGAACACAGCATTTACCTACGATTTTTCTGTGAACTGAACACATACCTGGAAATAGATGAAGCAAGATGACCACTCCTCTGTCTGGGTTTGAGTAATACAAATCAATCACAGACTTTCATTGAGATGTAATATTACCCTTCCTTTATTTAGCCAGTAAACATACATTGAGTGAATGTCTGCTGTGTGCATCACACTTTACTAGGTTAAATGCAGGTACACACCAAGAAGGAGAAGGCAAAGCCTCTGTGGGTAAGAATATTACACTACTGTTGAGTGAAATGATATACACACTCCAGAAAACATAAATAACAAAAGTAATTGCATCAGAGGAGAGCTGTCATAGGTCAATGTATGCTAAGTGTAAAGTGGATGCTACAAGGAAAGCTGAAAAATTCAGATAAAAAGCCTTCTGGAAGGAGATTGGCCTTGGAGGATGGTAAGCCATTTTAAAGAATGTACTTCATGGTAGAGAGAACAATAAGACCGAATGCAAGAAATGTGTCAGGCAAGTCTTGAAAAACAGATCACAGGCAAACCTGATTAAAGAGGATTGTATTGAAGGCAAGTGGAAGGTCATTTTGAAAAGGGGTGACATGGGGACCAGGTGGTGAAGGAAAGCCCTTGAATGCCAGGATAATGAGCTTCATCTTCTGAGTAAGGCTTTAGAGTCAGGAAGGGAAGGGATGAGATCAGCGTTTTAGGAAGTGCTAGTGTCAAGGGTAGGCTGAAAGGCCAGAGCGCTTTGCAATTTACTAAGCATCTTCACATATGAGTCATCTAATTCTCTCCTGGCAAATGGTTTCTTATGAGGCTTTTAGAAGCTGGTGCAGGGCAACATTCAGAAATCTACACAGACTAGAGTTACAGCAATTAAAGAGAGTGAGTTACCGGCGCCAGAATGGTCAGACAGATCAATGATGCAAAATGGAACATCTGGAAACAGACCCAAATATTTATATTTATATATATAAACTTAATATTTTATCAGGGTAGCATTTTAAGTCAGCAAAGGAAATAGAATAATCTAATAAATGGTTTTAAGGCAATTGACTAACCACTTAGGAAAAAAATAGGTGAGAGGCCTGCCTTACAACTTACACCAAAAAATTTTTTTGAATGGATGAAGAAGTGAATCTCAAATGTTGGTTGATATTTAATGACCTGAAGAGTTTGTGAAAAGAGAGACTCCCAGAGATTCTGATTCAATAGTTCTTAGGTGGGGCCAAGAAACTACAGTCTATAAGCCAGACTGTGATAAACACTTGCTTAAAGATTTAATTATAAAAGATGAAACTACAAAAGCATTAAAAATAGATAAATATTTATGTGATTCTTATGAGGGGAAGCATGACACTGAAAGCAAAAAAAAAAAAAAAAAAAAAAAGATTTGACTCCAAAACAAGTAAATACTCTTTATGTCATGTAAACACCAATTTCCCCATTCCTTCCATTTAGTACAGCTAAAAACTCTGGACTATATATATATAAAGAAACATAAGGAAACCCTGAAGGATGGAGAGAAGAAGGCAGGCTGGGCCATGCGTGGAAGCTCACACCTGTAATCCTAGCACTTTGGGAGGCCCAGGAGTGTGAATCACTTGAGGTCGGGAGATTGAGACCAGACTGGCCAACATGGTGAAACCCCATCTCTACTAAAAATACAAAAATTAACCAGGCGTGGTGGCAGGTGCCTGTAATCCTGTAATCAGGAGGCTGAGACAGGAGAATCACTTGAACCTGTGAGGCAGAGGTTGCAGTGAACTGAGATCATGCCACGGCACTCCAGGCTGGTCAACAGATGGAGACTCCTTCTCAAAACAGAAAAAAAGAAGGCGGCAGGGGGGCTGAGGACTTCGGGACCTGAGGTGAGTTCCCTGATTTTCTTTTTGTCTCATGAACCCCATCCTGGGTGGTGGAGAAGCCAGCAACCCAGAAATGCCATCAAGTGCAGACAGAAAACCCAACAAAAGCCTGCTCTCTCTAGCCCAAAGACTGTGGAAGGGGCAGCCGAGCAGGACAAAAACTTTTAGGCAATGATATGGTTGCGCTCTGTGTCCCCACTCCAAATCTCATCTTGAATTGTAATCCCTACATGTTGAGGGAGGGACCTGGTGAGAGATGATTGGATCATGGGGGCAGTTTCCCTTATGCTGGTCTCGTGATAGTAAATTCTCATGAGAGATGATGTTTTAAAAGTGGGACTTCCCCCTTCGCTCTCTCTCTCTTCTACCACATTGTAAGACGTGCCTTGCTTCCCCTTCACCTTCTGCCATGAATGTAAGTTTCCTGAGGCCCCCCAGCAATGCAGAACTGTGAGTCAATTAAACCTTTTTTAAAAAAAAATAAATTACCCAGTGTGATGGTTAATACTGAGTGTCAACTTGATTGGACTGAGGAATACAAATTATTGGTCCTGGGTGTGTCTGTGAAGGTGTTGCCAAAGGAGAATAACATTTGTGTCAGTGGGCTGGGAAATGCAGACTCATCCTTAATCTGGGTGGGCACAATCTAATCAGCTGTCAGCATGGCTAGAATATAAGTAGGCAGAAAAATGTGAAAAAAGATTGGCCTAGCCTGCCAGCCTACATCTTTCTCCTGTGCTGGAATGCTTCCTGCCCTCAAACATTGGACTCCAAGTTCTTCAGTTTTGAGATTCAGACTGGCTCTCCTTGCTCCTTAACCTCCAGATGGCCTATTGTGGGATGTTGTGATCATGTGAGTTAACACTTAATAAACTCTCCTTTATATATATTCCATTAGTTCTGTCCCTCTAGAGAACCCTGACTAATATACTCAGTCTCAGGTAATTATTTACAGTAGTGTGAAAATGGACTAATACAGGCAATAACCACTCTACTCTATTCAAACACCACAGAAAAACTGTGGCCTTACCCCTGCTAGCCAAGGCTGAGTGGAGAGCCTGGACTTCCACTTTGACCTGATGGAAACAAGGTTTCCCTTCCCCTCCCTGCTGTGGTTGTGTCAGAGGTGGCCTAATGGAGAGCAAACCCAGCTGTAATGAGTTGTCCCTCCACAATGTCATTGGAAGCCACGTAGGGGGCAATAACAGGGAACCTCTGCCCTTCCAAGCCAGGGTGGAACCAGCAGAGGCCTTGTGGGGACCCTGAACTCCCACCCCACCCAGCAGTAACAAGGATCCTCTCTTGCAAGGAAAGCCAGAGGAGAACCTGGGCTAGAACCACATGTGGCAACAATAAGACAATGCCCCCTCTTCCCCTGCCAAAGCTGTGAAAAAATAAAAAACTTTCTATAACAGAAAATTTAAATAGGATCCAGAACCTCATCCAAAGTATCCAGGTTTCCACTGAAAAGTATTTATCATACCAAGAACCAGGAAGATCTCTACTTGAAAGACAAAAGATAATCAACAGATGCTGTTGTAGGTTGAACGGTGGCTCCTAAAAAGAGATAAGTTCATGGACCCTTTGAGTGTCACTTTTTTTGAACAATAGGTCTTTGCAGATATAATTAAGAATCTTGAGATTAGATCATCCAGAAGTATCCAGATGGGCTGAAAATCCAATGGCAAGCATCCTCATTCCTCATAAGAGACAGGAGAGAGCACATGAACACAGAGGAGAAAGTCATGTGAAGACAGAGGCAGAGACTGGAGTTACGCAGCCACAAGCCTGGAGTCACTAGAAATTGCAAGAGGCAAGGGAAGATTCTCTCCTAGAGCCTTTGGAGGGCGCACAGCCCTGCCAGCAACCTGATTTCAGAATTCTGGGTTCCAGAATGGTAAGAGAGTACATTTCTGTTGTTTTAAACTGCCAAATGTGTTGTGATTTTTTACCCTAGGAAATAGCCCTAGGAAACTAATACAGACACCAACACCAAGATGACACAACTATCAGAGATTTTAAAACAGTCATCATAAAAATGCTTCAATAAGCAATTACAAACATACTTGAAACAAATGCAAAAATTAGAAAGTCTCAACAAAAAAAAAAAGATACAAAGACCAAGTGGAATCTTTAGAACTGAATTGTACAATAACCAAAATAAAAAACCTGTGGATGAATTCAACAGCAGCATGGAGACGATAGAAGAAAGAATCAGTGAACTTGAAAATAGAAATATAGAAATAACCCAATCTGAAACACAGAAATTAAATAAACTGAAAAAGAGTGACCAAAGAGATCCTCAGGGACCTGTGATAGTGTCAATGAAGTTAACATTTGTGTCACTGGGGCTGAAAAAATGAAGAGAAAGAGGATAGAGTTAAACACCATTAAAAAGTTAAAGACAAGTGAGAAAAAAATCCATCCTATATATGATAGACATATATTTAGTTTAAGATCCTTTTATACCTACATGGCTTTCTAGGGGAGCTTTCAGCTCACAGTCTATCCTCTTCCTCAGTCAACTCTTCTTGTACAGGGATGGTAACTTGACCCAAGGGTAATTTATCTACAGGCTACCAATAGCCCAAGACAAGGTTCTCTGGGGAAAAAAAGTGAGAGACAGAGAGGTGACAGTTATCTGCTGAGCCAGTTTCTCTTTCAACTGGTGCTATAAAATATAACTATTAAAATTATAAACAGGGTTGAGTATGACGGCTCATGCGTATAGTCCCAATATTTTGGAGGGCTGCGGCAAGCTGATCACTTGAGCTCAGGAGTTCAAGACCAGCCTGGGCAACACAGCAAGACCCTGTGTCTACAAAAATTAGCCAGGTGTGTTGGTGCGTGCCTAAAGTACCAGCTGCTTGGGAGGCTGAGATGGGAGGGTTGCTTGAGCCTAGGAGGTCGAGGCTGCAGTGAGCCAAGGTCACACTAGAGCACCCCAGCCTGGGCAACAGAGCAAGACCCTGTCTCAAAAAAAAAAAAAAAAAAAGAAGGATAAACAACCATAGAGATAGGTGACAGTTTTCTGCTGAGCCAGTTTCTCTTTCAACGGGTGCTATAAACTCTAGCTATTAAAAGTATAAACAACTATATGAAATTGGGCTAAGATAAGCATAATAATTGTAGTATGAGAAAACTTGTTCACTAGTTGACAAGAAATAACATCAATAATATATTGGTAAGTGTTAAAAAGAAGATACAAAAACAGAATGTATAGTGTAATCACATTTGGGGGGAAATATCTATGTATCAAAACATGAAGAGTGAAGAAGAGTTAAGTAAAGAAATTACCAAGATTTTTCTCTCCTATTTTTTCTTTTTTACTAAGTTACACCTTCTCCTATTCTAACAATAAATACACTTACTTGCATAATTTTTAAAGTAAAAATAAGAACTTAGAAATGGAACATTTGATTTGCTTTGTGTGGGCTTAGTTTTTATTTGAAATTCACATAACCTATAAATCCTAGTCCAGTGTTAGCTGAGATATTAGACAAATTGTAACACTTAAACAGGAAGAAACTATTAGTAAAAAAGACATCCCCTTCACCCACACACTGAGGCTGACTCAGGTGAGGACTTTCTTTCTTAATCTACATGTATATCATTAAATTATTGCTATCAGAGAAAATTATAAATAGTGAACAAAATGAAGAACATGCTTCTAAAAATATTTGCTTTTGAAAGAACAGGAAGTCTATTCTATTCATTTTTTCTTTGACTACATCCAAATAACAGATTATGAGACTACATAATAATAAAAGAACAAAATTGACCCACGTGTGCACAAGTGTGCATGCACATGCACACACACACACACAAACCTCCAAAAGGCCCCAGTACAATATCCAGCATAACATAGTTTGGTCCCCAAAACAGGATCCCCCCTGAGGCAATATTCATGTAGGTTATATTAAAGCAGTTGAGTCTGTTGAGAGACACACTCTAGCTTCCACATGAATTTTATGGAGCCTCTCCAGTAACTATTCCCACCTAGAACATCTCTTGCTCAGCTGGAACAAAGTTGTAATTGGAAGTGGTGCCATTAAGATGACAAGAGTTGTTAGATGTGCCGCCATCATCACATAAAGTGCCAGACCTGGTTATTCATACTCAAGCCCCACCTGCTTCTAAATAGTAGACATTGACCCAAATTACCCAGATAAATACATGCAGCTTTCCGTCTACCTGGAGCTCAAAGCACCCTTGGTATTATAAGACAGAAAGGAAACAGACAACGGCCGAGGGCCTGGCCAGTGTTCAACATGCCCTTGGCGTTTCCTATGCGTTGGATCATGTAATCCTTGCTTTAACACTTGGAGATTTCTATTATCTCCATTACACAAGAGATGGCTAAGGCTCAGAATAAAGAAGCTTGGGAAACAGGCCGGGTGCGGTGGCTCACGCCTGTCATCCCAGTACTTTGGGAGGCCAAAGTGGGTGGATCCTTTGAGGCCAGGAGTTTGACACCAGCCTGTGCAATGTGCAGAAATCCCATCTCTACTAATACTTTAAAAAAAAAAAAAAAAAGTGGGGAGCGGTGGTGGGCACCTGTAGTCCCAGCTACTAGGAAGCTGAGGCAGGAGGAAAAACTATGAAATTCCCGTAAGTCTTCAATAGGTGCAGCTTCCACATCAATCCTTCCCTGGGATGGTTTCCTTGGGTTAGTGCTCCTTGCCCCTCAGTCCAGCAAATCCACAATTCCCACCTAAAGCTCCAGGTATTGTTAAGCAATCTCTCTCCACCTCCATTAAAAACTATTCCCAAGACATACCACTACATTTGGACCTTTAAAATCTAGCCAAAATTGGCCAAGTGCAGTGAGTCACTTCTGTAATCCCAGCACTTTGAGTGGCTAAGGTAGGAGGATGGCTTGATCCCAAAAGTTTGAGGCCACAGTGAGCTGTGATTGTGCCACTGCTCTCCACCCTGGGCGACAGAGCAAGTCCCTGTCTCTAGAAAAACAAAACAAACAAACAAAAAAAGCAGAAATGAAAACTACCACACTCTCTTCTTGGGGAATTCTCATTCTCATTCTGAACTGCTTTTGCTTCCCACCACTGGTGAAGCAGTCCTTTTCCATCCTTCTGAAATGCCACCAGTAGGGGGCCACCAATGGGCACTGCAGGGTAAAAAAAAAGATGTTATGAAATCCCGCTACATAATCTGCGGGGCCTGCTACAAACTAAAAGCACAGGTTCCCTTGTTCAAAAATTTTTGAGAATTTCAAGATCGTGGCAGCAGAGCATAAAACCCAACACAGGGTCCTGCTAAGCAGGGGTCCCTGTGCCACTGTTGCAGCCCATGAAACCAGCTGGGTCCATACTGTACTGTCCTGCTGTGGCCTGGGCTCCTGCTCAAGCCCAGAGCTGCACCACGACAGGCCCACATCCTCCCCACCTTCCTGCCCTCTGCCTCATGGCCACCACATCCACTCTCCTCTCCATCTTCTTCTACAATCCTGGCCATACACAAGGAAGCACCTTCTTCATCCTGCTCCCAAACACAAGTGTACAAGCCCTTTTCATGTCAAGGATTTCACTCTTAATTTCTACCCTGCAACAGATAAGGGGTAACAATCATAACCAGCAGAGAGGATACGGAGCTTCTCAAAGTTCTTACAGTAGGGATCCCTAGTCTCCAGGGCCAGATTCCCTTCTGAGATGTCTTAGCTGAGATGTCTTCAGCTCGCATTCCTGGAAGTGGGACTCACAAAACACCGCCACCCCAAGGGAGGGCCATTTAGAAGGCTGTGTTCCATAGTGATTATGACCAGGACCGGGGTTGCTAGTTCCATCATTTAGTACCTATCTGACACTCAACAAATTACTTACGTAGCTTTTCCAAGCCTCAGTTTCCTTATCTATGACATAGTGATGATAGCATACTGAGCTACCAAGAGCAGATAAAGCCTGAGACTCACTTTGAGGAGCATGTAGCTAATACCACAGGTCCTGGCATGTTCATCCTCTCAAAATCTCCCCATCTATGAGTCTGTTCAAAACTCCCAGAGTTCCCAGTGAATAAGATACAGGGCAATGAGGAACAGAACGTGATTTTATGATAATCATTCAGGGGTTGCCATTTGAGGCCCCAATACAGACAGCTGTGATGTCAGACATCTGGACTAGTACTACTGGTACAGGAGAGCTGAAGGAGGGTATTTAATACAAATCTCTGAGGGGTCAAATCCCACAGCTCTGCAGACCCCTGATGACACTAACTGCTGTAACATTTGGGCAAAGGACAGCACTGATGGAAAGCCACTGTGAGTGAGAAAGTCACTGTGAGTCCTCCCTGTAGGGAAGTGGACAGGAGGGAGTCACCAACGGGGACTGCAGTAGCAGCAGCAAAAGAGGGCCCCTTGGTTCTGGAAGGCCGCTGTCATCCCTTCCTAGCCTGCCGTCCCCACCACTGTCCCACAGCTCCACACACAGCCTGAGATAAAGTCTGCAGGTAATTCGTTTTGGAAGTGAGCCCAAGGAGCAGGCCTGAGAGACAGGCAAGGGAACAAGGGAAGGATGTTACCGAGGTTGCCAGCGTTACAGTGACTGGTGCTTATGAAGTAGGTCTCCGAAAAGTCTGCTTGGGGAATGAAAGAGGAAAGCATTTATTCATTGACTCTCTTTCCCATTGTCTGAGAGCAGCTCCATGAGCATTAACTCCCACGCTCCTGGGTTGTGCTCCTACCCCAAGCTCAGATATCAGAGAAGCCCCAGGGCAGGAAGGGAGAGGTAGAAAGCTTAGTCCGAGGACTGACTCCCTCTGGCTGCATCTACACAAAGCTAATGGAAGCCTGCTCAGAATAAGTCACAGCAATAGCAGCTGAAGCAAAATGTGGGGCCCAGAGGATTTGTAGTGTCCAACATAGTACAACATCCAAGAGGGTTGTTGTGAAGATGAAAGGAAAAGGGCAAATGTAAATGTGCTTAGTCTAGAACCTGCTGCAAAGAATATTGGCTATCATTGCTATAGGTGGTCTTATTATTCAGACTCTTTCCTCCTCAAGCCTGAAGACATGACCTGGCAGAACAACAGGTATCTTTTCTTCCCTCTGCTAGACAGCTTACATCTTAGAGCATCTCCAGATTTGGTGACACCCAAGACCCAGGGCTTCACAGCTGGGCATGTCCTTGCAGAGTATTCATTCCTGCTGTTTTTCCCATGAAAAGCCCTATTTGAAAATATTTTTTAAAAGTACAAAACACATGTGCAGTTGAAGAGTTGGCTCAGAAGTGTTTGGACTTTTTTTAACCTCTTTTTTTCATTTTTAAGTAGAAGGCTATCCAGACAATGAGGTCATAATTACACAAAGATTTCTCCAGTTTAAATGTAATGTAAGACAAATAACCATCTAACTTAAGACCCAAAAGGGTATCAAGGAAACAAATGAGAAAATTGACCGGCCCAATATGACCAAGAAAATCTTCCATATCACAGGAGGCACAGTTATCATTCTTAACACCATTACTCTGATATAAAGAACTCATGTGAGGCATCAAAGTCGATAACAACTTCAAGCACAGAGAGTCTTAATCTTAACCAGATAATTTATCCTCAAAACCCTGGGATCCTCAGACTTTGCATTGCTCATCCTTCTCCCAGAGCGATCCCCACTTTTTCTCTGTGTCACCATAAAACAGCAATTAATGGGAGTGCACAGGGAATGGAGTGTTCTAGATAATTGAATTTTCTAGTTAAAGAAAGGCCAGTTCCTAACAACCCTTTCTGTCCCATAAAGTTTTCAAAACATGAGTCCGTTTTTCTTCATCCCAAAGTGGACTTTAGATGACAGAATGGAACCTTTGTTTTAGGATTCAGTCTCATAGATTTTACGGCCTTCTTCATTCTGAGCACTAAAGAGAACTAATATAGTGAATAGAAGATCGCACTGTATGGGAGACAGACATTCAAATTCCCAGTCTGTCACTTAAACTAGCTAAGTGATTTTACCCAAACTACTTAACCTCTCTGAGCCTTCCTTTTGTATTGGTGATATGGGGGTAATAACATCTATATCATACATGTTCCATAAAAGTTACACAGGCCTGACACACAAGACCCTCAATAAATGGCAGTGTCATGAGTATCCTCAGGGCTCACAGTTGGGGATGCAGAAGATGGAGAAGGCATAGGAGATAGTGATGAGTCTACATTGATACCAGGAGGCCCTCTGAAAGTTTCTTTGCCAAAAACATTCTTCAATATCTGCTTATTTTTTCTCTTACTTGCATCTTTCTCAAAAAAAAAAAAAAAAACCCCACAAGAACAGAGAGAGCTATGCTCTGATTAGCTTGTCTCAAATTCATGAATTTAAATGTCTTAAGTGTCTCTCTGCTTACTCTCTATCTTGGCCACATTATATGTGAAGGCACAGAATAGATCTTCTAGTTGTAGAATGCAGAAGGCAGCTTCCAGCCGGTAGTGGCTTCTGAGTCACCATCAAGCCCTGCCTGCTCAAATACACCCTCCCCAAACCCTGCTACTTAAATGACTTCCATCACAGTGATTGCTTTGGGTTAAAGCATTTCCCTAGAGAAAAGAAAATTCTCCAGAGAAAAGAAATACGTTACCTGGGAGAGAGAAGGACAATCTCTCCTCTAAAAGGATTTACTCAAAAGTTAGTTTATCAGATTAATTCATCACTCTTCAGAATTCCTGATGTCTGGTCTCTCTTTACCATACTCTCTGTGTTTAGGCATCCTCATTCATATCTGAAGCTTGGATCATCAAGCTCCAACTCCAACCCAAATCACTCTTCTAAAGGTTATACCCAGACATTCAATGGCCTAACACCTCAATTCAGATGTCTTAAAACTGCTTCTTAATAATTGTACCTAACCTAATCCTATGGCCATCCTGCTCTGAGGCTGTCTATCTCAATGATTGGCACCACTAACCATCCAACCATATAAGTCAGAGACCTAAGATGTGTCCTTTATTTATACCCCTCCTTCACTTCCAAAACATTAAGTCCCATAGATTTTACTACTGAGGATCTTTTGAGTCCACCTATGTCTCTGAATCTCCATGGCCACTTCTTAATCCAATCCAACATCATGTTCCACCTGAACATTCACTACCTATATAATATCTCCTCAAATATGGCTCTTTCCACTAGAGCCAAATCTCATTCTTATAAAAAGAGGAACCAATTCATGTCTCTCCTCCAACTCAGATCATCCCGCTGTGGTTAGGATAAAATCCGAAATTCTTAACATCATGTACTAAGCCTTACAGAATAAAGACTTCACCAGTTGGTGAAGCCACATACCCCATCCCTCTCCTCTCATCATCTTTCAGTTTTCACACACACACTGTGCTTCCTCCCACTTAAGGACCTTTGAAAAAGCTGTTCTCGTTGCCTGAAATGATGTCCTTACCCTATTTCTCTTTGTGTAGTTAATTTTTAATCAAGGCCCAAATTTTAGCTCAAACAGCACTTCCTTAGGGTAGTCTTTCATGAGCCCCAAAATGATCAGGGATTGCTATACACACCATTGGAAGAGCTATCAGAATTATCTGGAGAATTCTTCAAAATATATATGCCTCTCCCCTTATCTCCTTCTGTCTCTCTGTCTCCCTCTCTGTCTCTCTCTCTCACACACACACCACTGCTGCCGCTGCCATCACCACCAGATTCTCATTTCATACTTACATATGTCCAGTTGATAATTAATAATCATTAATTATCATTATTAGCCATTATTGTGAGTGGAAGTGTGTTGTATGCCTCAAGAACATGGAAGTGGAAAGACATCCAGAACTCTTCTTCTAG
Organism: Macaca nemestrina; assembly: GCF_043159975.1. NCBI lineage: Eukaryota > Metazoa > Chordata > Mammalia > Primates > Cercopithecidae > Macaca > Macaca nemestrina. The sequence continues at coordinate 40,344,313 of NC_092143.1, forward strand.
ATGACCTTTAAGATCCCTTCCAACTTTCAGATCTGCAATTCTCTTATGTGCAAAGTACTATGCTAAGACCCAGTCAGTGTTCACACGGGTACTATCTGAAAGTGCAGGGTATTAACATTCAGTAGAGCTGGGGTTGCCAGACAAAATATAGGATACCAATTAAATTTAAATTTCAGATAAACAACAAATAACTTGTTCCTTATCTGAAATTTGAATTTAACCTGTATATTAGTTTGCTAGGGCCGCCATAGCAAAACTCCACAGGCCCAGTGGTTTGAATGACAGAAATTTATTCTCTCACAGTTCTAGAAGTTAGATATCCAAGATTAAGATGTCAGCAGGCTTGAGTTCTCCTGAGGTCTCTCTCCTTGGCTTGCAGATGGCCACCTCCTCGCATAGCTTTTTCTCTATGTGCATGCTTCCATGGTGTCACTCTGTGTGCCCTCATCCTCTCTTCTCATAAGGACATCAATAGTATTGGATCAGGGCCCACCCTATGACCTCATTTAACCTTAAAAACCCCCCTTAAAGGGCCTATCTACAAATATAGTCATATTGAGGATTAGAGCTTCAAAATATGAATTCTGGAGGAGGGGGATAAAATTTATCCATAACAGATATAGTATTTTAGTGTTAATATATCTCTTAATCCATAAAACTATAACTGTATTGTTTATGGATACATACATATATAATAAAATATAAAATTATGGACAGGAATTAAACTAACTTCACAGTGCTTTTATCTCTGGTGAGGGAAAGACAGAGAGGGACAAGGATGGGAGTCAGTGTAGAGAAGTTGTAAATGTACCTTTTTTTTTTCTTAAGGCAAAAGCTATCTGAAGCAAATATTATAAAATGTTATTTGTTAAGTCCAAAAGGTGGGTACATGGTATATTATAATCCCAGCACTTTGGGAGGCCGAGATGGGCGGATCATGAGGTCAGGAGATCGAGACCATCCTGGCTAACATGGTGAAACCATGTCTCTACTAAAAAAAATACAAAACAATTAGCCGGGCATGGTGGCGGGCGCCTGTAGAACCAGCTACTTGGGAGACTGAGGCAGGAGAATGGCATGAACCTGGGAGGCGAGTGAGCCGAGATCGTGCCACTGTAATCCAGCCTGGGCGACAGAGCAAGACTCCGTCTCAAAAAAAATAAAATAAAATAAATAAACTAAGGATGATGATCTGTCACTTCTAGCTTAAGAAAGAACAAAGCAAGTAGAAATTGATTTCAGTTGCACTATGGAAGACAAAAGAAGTTGTGAGCCACCTAACTGAACAACCCATAGAGAATGAGGAATCTCCCTCTTCAATAGTTTAATATCCATGCAACACCTCTTCTGTGTAAGACACTGTAGTAGGCATTTTGGAAGAGATGATTGTATGTAAACCAGTTCAGTACCAACAAAGAGTTTATAATCTGGATGGTCCTACTTGCAAAAGAATTATATTCTAAATATTTATTTCTATACCTGTTGGTTAGAATACAGCCCTCAAGAAAGATTTTCCTACAGAGGAAAAAACAACGTTATCAACTCTGGTAAAGTTCTTAAGTTAGCCATCAAAAATTCTACTTGTTCTACAATACAAAATTATTGAATTCCAGGATTGGAAAGGATCTTAACATAATTGAAATTCTGTACCTTTCTAATGAAAAATAGTAGAAAACAGCATGTTTCGGAATTAGTAATGAAACAGCACAGAAAAACAGAGTTGAATAAGAAATAGCTTTTCTCATTATCTTGAATTCTGAAGTTTCAGGAAAAGAACTAATTAAAGGCAGGTTGGAAAGCAAAGGAAGCTCGCGGAAACTGGAGGGTGGAGGGAGTCGTGGGCATTCCAAGGTCTTTTGAGATTGATGGCACTGATTCTTTTTTGTCATTTATGGTTTCTACATTCTGTTTTAAACAACGAGCTTTATTTTCCGTGATATTCAAGTTGTCACTGATGATCTTATGCTCATTTATCTACCATAATTAAATATCTATGATTCAATGAATTTTTTTAGTTTATTTTTAATTTTTCTGAGTGCATAGTAGGTGTATACATTTATGGAGTACATGGTATGTTTTGATACAGGGATGCTATGCATAATAATGACATCAGGGTAAAGGGGGTATCCATCCCTTCAAGCATTTATCCTTTTTGTTACAAACAATCCAATTATAATCTTTTGGTTCTTCTTGTTGTTGTTGTTGTTGTTGAGATGGAGTCTCACTCTGTCACTAGGCTGGAGTGCAGTGGCGTGATCTCGGCTCACCACAACCTCCATCTCCCAGGTTCAAGCAATTCTCCTGCCTCAGCCTCCTGAGTAGCTAAGATTGCAGGCACATGCCATCACGCTCAGCTAATTTTTGTATTTTTAGTAGGGACGAGGTTTCACCATGTTGGCCAGGAAGGTCTCGATCTCCTGACCTAGTGATCCACCTGCCTCAGTCTCTTAAAGTGCTGGGATTATAGGCGTGAGCCACCATGCCCCGACTTAGTTCTTTTTAAATGTACAATTAAGTTATTTTGACTATGGTCACCCTGTTTTGCTATCAAACACTAGGTATTATTCATTCTTTCTGTTTTGTTTTGTTTTGTTTTGTTTTTCCCATTAGCCATCCCCATCTTCCCTCCACCCCCTACTACCCTTCCCAGCTTCTGGTAACCATCCTTCTACTCTCTATGTCCCTAAATTCAATTGCTTTAATTTTTAGCTTCCACAAATAAATGAGAACATGAGATGTTTGTCTTTCTGTGTCTGGCTTAGTTTACTTAACATAACGAACTCCAGCTCTATCCATGTTTTTGCAAATTACAAGATCGCATGCTTTTTTATGGCTCAATAGTACTCCATTGTGTATAAGTACCTCACTTTATTTATTGATTCATCTATTGATGGACATTTACATTACTTCCAAATCTTGGCTGTTATGAACAGTGCTGCAACAAACATGGGAGTGCAGATATCTCTTCAATATACTGATTTCCCTTCTTTTGGGCATATACCTGGGAGTGGGATTGCTAGATCATATGGTAGCTCTATTTTTAGTTATTTGAGAAACCTTCAAACTATTCTCCATAGTGGCTGTACTAGTTTACATTCCCACCAACAGTGTACAAGGTTTCCTGTTTCTCCACATCCTCACCGGCATTTGTTATTGCCTGTCTTTTGGATATAAACCATTTTAACTGGGGTAAGATGATATCTCACTGTAGTTTTGATTTGCATTTCTCTAACATTCAATGATATTGAGCACTTTTTCATATGCCTGTTTGACATTTGTATGTCTTCTTTTGAAAAACGTCTATTCAAATCTTTTGCCCATTTTTTTATTGGATTATTAGATTTTTTTCCTATAGGATTGTTTGAGCTCCTTATATATTCTAATTTTTAATCTCTCACCAGATGGGTAGTTTGCAAATATTTTCTCCCACTCTGTGGGTTGTCTCTTCACTTTGTTGATTGTTTCCGTCACTCTCTGAAAGTTTCTAACTTGATGTGGTCCCAGTTGTCCATTTTTGCTTTGGTTGCCTGTGCTTATGCGGTATTACTCAAGAAATTTTTGCTCAGATCAGTGTCCTGGAGAGTTTCTCCAATGTTTTCTTGTAGAATCTTCATAGTTTTGAGGTCTTAGATTTAAGTCTTTTTTTTTTTTTTTTTTTTGAGACGGAGTCTCGCTCTGTAGCCCAGGCTGGAGTGCAGTGGCCGGATCTCAGCTCACTGCAAGCTCCGCCTCCCGGGTTCACGCCATTCTCCGGCCTCAGCCTCCCGAGTAGCTGGGACTACAGGCGCCCGCCACCTCGCCCGGCTAGTTTTTTGTATTTCTTAGTAGAGACGGGGTTTCACCGTGTTATCCAGGATGGTCTCGATCTCCTGACCTTGTGATCCACCCGTCTCGGCCTCCCAAAGTGCTGGGATTACAGGCTTGAGCCACCGCGCCCGGCCAGATTTAAGTCTTTAATTTATTTTGATTTGGATTTTGTATATGGTGAGAGATAGGGGTCAAGTTTTATTCTTCTACACATGGATATCTTGTTTTCCCAGTATCATTTATTGAAGACACTGTCTTTTTCCCAGCATACGTTCTTGGCAACTTTGAGTTAACTGTAGATGTATGGATGTGTTTCTAGGTTCTCTATTCTGTTCCATTGGTCTATTTGTCTGTTTTTGTGCCAGTAACTCTGCTGTTTTGGTTACTATCGCTCTGTAGTATAATTTGAAGTCCTGTAACGTGATTCCTCCAGTTTTATTCTTTTTGCACAGGATAGCTTTGGCTTTTTGCTCAGGATAGCTCCACTGAGAAGCACATTGTTTAATTCCCAAGTGTGTATATAGTTTCCAAAATTTCTCTTGTTATTGATTTCTAGTTTTATCCCATTGTGGTCAGAGAAGATGCTTGATATTATTTCAATTTTTTGAATGTTTTAAGACTTATTTTGCTACATATACATTTTAGGATTGTTTTTTCTATTTCTGTGAAGAATGTGGTTAGTATTTTGATAGAGATTGCTTTGAATCTGTAGATTGTTTTAAGTAATATGGACATTACAACAATATTTATTCTTCAAATCCATAAACATGGAATATCTGTCTTTTTTGTGTGTCCTCTTCAATTTCTCCATCAGGGTTTTATAGTTTTCATTATAGAGAGCTTTCACTTTTTTAGTCAAGTTTATTCCTAGGTATTTAATTTTAATTGTGGCTATTGTAAATGGGATTAATTTTTAATTTCTTTTTCAGATTGTTCACAGTTAGTATTTAGAAATGCTACTGATTTTTTATGTTGATCTTATACCCTGCAACTTGACTAAATTTGTTTATCAGTTCTAATAGTTTCTTGGTGGAATCTTCAGCTTCGTCCAAATAAAAGATTATATCATCGACAAGAAAAATAATTTTACTTCTTCCTTTCCAGTGAGGATGCCTTTTATTTCTTTTTCTTGTCTGATTACTCTAGCTAGGAATTCCAGTACTATTTTGAATCACAGTGGTGAAAGTGGGCATCTTTGTCATGTTCCAGATCTTACAGAAAAGGTTTTCAGTTTTTTCCCACTCAGTATCATGCTAGCTGTGGGTCTGTCCTATATGGTTTTTATAATGTTGAGGTATGTTCCTTCTATATTCAGTTTTTTGAGGGTTTTTATTATGAAAGGATGTTAAATATTATCAAATGCTTTTTCAGCATCACTTGAAGTGATCACATGGTTTTGTCCTTCATTCTGTGATATAATGTATCACATCAATTGATTTGCATATGTTGAACCATCTTTGTATCCCTGGGATAAATCCTACTTGCTCATGATGAATTATCTTTTTAATGTATTGTTGAATTCCCTTTGCTAGTATTTCATTGAGGAGTTTTGCATCAATATTTAGCAGAGATATTGGCCCTTAGTTTTCTTTTATTGACATGTCTTTGTCAGGTTTTGGTACCTGGGTAAAACTGGCGTTGTAGAATTAGTTTGGGAGTATTCCCTCCTCCTCTGTTTTTTGGAACAATTTGATTTGAGTAGGACTTCTTTAAATGTTTGGTAGAATTCAGCAGTGAAGCCATTATGTCCCAGGCTTTTCTTTTCCAGGGGACTTTTCATTGTGACTTTGACCTCATTAGTTGTTATTAGTCTGTTCAGGTTTTGGATTTCTTCATGATTCAATCTTGGTAGGTTGTATGTGTCTAGGAGTTTATCCATTTCCTCTAGATTTTCCAAGTTATTGCCATATAGTTGCTCATAGTAGCCACTAATGTTCCTTTTAATTTCTGTGGTATCAGCTTTAATATCTCCTTTAAAATAAATCTCTGATTCTATTCATTTGGGGCTTTTTTCTTTTTTTCTTCATTAGCCTGGATAAAGGTTTGTTAATTTTCTTTATCTTTTCAAAAAACCAACTTTTTGTTTCATTGAACTTTTGTGTTGTTTTCTTCATTTCAAATTCATTTATTTCTGCTCTGGTCTTTATTGTTTCTTTTCTTCTGATAATTTTGGTTTTGGCTTGCTCTTGCATTTCTAGTTCTTTAAGATGAACCATTAGGTTATTTAAAGTTTTTCTACTTTTTTGATGTAGAGGCATATCACTATAAATTTCCCTCTTAGTACTGCTTTTGCTGTATCACATAGGTTTTGGTATACTGTGTTTCCATTATCATTTGTTTCCCAAAAAATTTTTAGTTTCCTTCTTAATTTCTTCAATGACCCAGTAGTCGTTCAGGAGCATATTGTTTAATTTCCATGTGTTCGTATAGTTTCCAAAATTTCTCTTGTTACTGATTTCTAATTTTATTCCATTGTGGCCAGAGAAAATATTTTATAGTATTTCAATTTTTTGAATGTTTTAACACTTGTTTTGTGACCTAACATATGGTCTATCCTTAAGAACCATCATGTGCTGAAGAAAAAAGTGTACATTCTGTAGCCTTCAGATGAAATGTTCTGAAAACGTGTATTAGGTCAATTTGGTCTATAGTGCAGATTAAGTCCAATGTTTCTTTGTTGATTTTATGCCTGGGGGATCTGTCTAATGCTGAAAGTGGGGTCTCAAAGTCTCCAATTATTATTGTCTAGAGATCTATCTCTCTCTTTAGCTCTAATAATATTTGTTTTATATATTCGGGTGCTCCAGTGTTGGGTGCACATGTATTTACAATTGTGATACCCTGTTCCTGGACTGACCCCTTTATCATTATACAATGACTTTTCTTTGCTCTTTTTACACTTGTTGTTGTGAAAGTGGGCGAAGTATATGAACAGACACTTCTCAGAAGAAGACATTTATGCAGTCAACAAGCATATGGAAAAAAGCTCATCATCACTGGTCATTAGAGAAATGCAAATCAAAACCACAGTGAGATACCATCTCACGCCAGTTAGAATGATGATTATTAAAAAGTCAGTAAACAGCAGATACTGGAGAGGAGTGAAGAAATAGGAATGCTTTTACACTGTTGGTGGGAGTATAAATTAGTTCAACCATTGTGGAAGACAGTGTGGCAATTCCTCAAGGATCTAGAACTAGAAATACCACTTGACCCAGCAATCCCATTACTGGGTATATACCCAAAGGATTATAAATCATTCTACTATAAAGACACATGCACACGTATGTTTATTGCAGCACTATTTACATAGCAAAGACTTGGAACCAACCCAAATGCCCATCAATGATAGACTGGATTAAGAAAATGTGGTCCATATATACCATGGAATATTATGCAGCCATAAAAAAAGGATGAGTTCATGTCCTTTGCAGGGACATCGATGAAACTGGAAACCATTATTCTCAGCAAACTAACACAGAAACAGAAAACCAAACACCACATGTTCTCACTCATAAGTGGAAGCTGAATAGTGAGAACACATGGACACAGGGAGGGGAACATCACACACCAGGGCCTGTTTGGGGGTGGGGGACAAGGGGAAGGATAGCATTAGGAGAAATACCTAATGTAGATGATGGGTTGATGGGTGCAGCAAACCACCATGGCACATGTATACCTATGTAACAAACCTGCAAAAAGAGAGAGAGAGAGAGAGAGAGAAACAAAATTCTGACACATGCTACAACATGGATGAACTTTGAAGACATTACGCTAAGTGAAATAAGTCAGTCACAAAAAGACAAATATTGTACAATTCCACTTACGAGAGATATCTAAAGTGGTCAAGTTCATAGAGACAGAAAGAATGGTGGGTGCCAGTGAATGAGAAAAGGGGGAAATGGAGAGTTGTTTAATGAATACAGAGTTTCAGTTTTGCAAGATGAAAAAGTTCTGGAGATCTGTTTCAACAATGTGACTATACTTAACACTACTGAACTGTAAAAAGTGATTATGATGGTAGATTTTATGTATTTTACCACAACTAAAAATAAAAAAATTAAAGTGAGCAAAACAAAATTTTTAATTTTTAAAAATTATTGTAAAAATACATACCATTACAAGTGAGGGATGTAGGTGGGGCAGATGGAATAGGGTCAAGGAAGATGAAAGAAGTGAGTTGGGAACTGTAATGACATCAGGTGAAATCATTTACAGGATACTCACCACTTTTTTTTAGCGCAGCTCCTGGTGCTTTCTGTTCTTAGTACTTTGTACCATTGCAATCAGACATTTCCATAGCAATATTTTGACCTCTGTCTCCCATCCAAATCCCAAACTCCTTGAAAGCAGAAGCCTCATAGATGTGCCCATCACTGTATCTCCCAAGCCATCATATTGACTGATAACTCATAGGCACTTAATATTTGTAGAATGAAATAAATGAATGAATGAATGAACATGCAATCATAGAAACCACTCCTCTTAAAAGTCAAATTATAATGAAAGAAAATAATTTCAAAAAATATACTATAATTGTAAATAAATGCTACAAGTAAAAAGACACAAGAGTACTGAGGTAAGTAATGTCATTGTGACTTGGCAAGTTTGCATGGAGAAGGAGGGAACTGAGTTGAGCCCTAATCCTGTCCCCACCTCTCTTTGCTGTGTGACATTCAAGTGAACTATAGACACTTCACCACTATTCCATGATGAATATGACTCACTTGCCAGTAATTAACTACAGATAGTTATATTTTCAAGGTTCTCCAATTTTACTTGCCAAGTTTCCCTTTTATCCTGTGGGTCTGTGATTAAATAGGAGAAAACTAGTGTAATTCATAGGATTTTAAAGTTTTGATCCTACAAATATCAATTGCTCTGAGCTGTGCCTTATTTCTCTTTAAAATTGGCATGGCCTTTACGCTAAACTTCCTTGCATCTCAGCTCTAAATAAATTTCTAATGAAATAAATTAAAGCTCCCTGTAAACAAAATATATATGTGATAAAAATAAAACCTTGAATTTATGCAACAGCTCCAAAAAGAGTGCCTCATTTATCTACCCAAAAAGACAGAAAGAGAAATAAAAGTTCTCTTTGGGTAACAAATGGATAAATACCAGTATTGTTATTATCCTTGCCTATAGGATGAATAAAAGAAGGAAAGAAAGGTCAGGCTACTTGCCCAAGGTCACTCTGGAAGTCAGTGATAGGGATGAGAATGGAACCCAGGTTTCCAGGCTCCTGGCCCAGTACATTTCTCTGAGGACCGTAAATTACCAGGCTGTTGAGGCCTCTAGATTCTCCAGATGTTGCCATCTCCTCAGTGTCCTTGTGCCGCCACCCAATGCCTTCACATTTTTTATCGAGTTAGATGAAAGTCTCCCTCCTTCTGACAGTTTTATTACCTCAAGAAACCATTATCTCCCTCTAACTCAGAAAGTTATACTCAATTGTTGGTGCAGTAACCAAACAGGAGTCAAAGACATTTCTATGATTGATGCATCCTTCACTGGAAAACAGCAGAAAATATTACTGCTTCGATATTCCCGTTTTTTTCAGGCCTAAAGGTTAATCAGTTGACAATGTTACACAGAAAGGCTCTTTAAAAAGTCCAACAACAGAGACTTTTTCAAGAGAGTTGGAGAGTTCTCCAACTTACACCCTGGTCATTAATGCCCAGAAGAGAAGCTTTAACAAATGGGGGAAATGTAAGCATTGTTAAGGTCATGGTGGGGGTTGGTGGCACTTTACGTAAGTTCAGGGGTCAGAACCTAAGGACCACTGAGTGGAGCTGAAATTGCTACTTGCTAAGGTCTTGAGGGAAAAAGAAAAAAAAAAAAACAAAAAAATGTGAAAAATGTAGGAAGAGAAAGGGAAAGATATAGAAAAGCGAAAATGAGGAAAGTTAGAGACATAAAAAGGAAAGAGAGTAAAAGAAAATAATGAAGTTTAAATTAATAATAGCTAATGACTAACATGTACAGCTTGTTAAAGGTTTTGGCCTTTTCATGTATTGCTGCAAAACTCCTGCATAGTAGATGGTATCATCCCAATGTGATGAATGAGGCTTATATGCCAAAAATCAGAATGTTAGGGAATAGAAGGTGGTGGATTCAACTGCAGTTCTCTCTCCCATTTCCACCAAGGACCCAAGGAAGATCTCACTGAGTGACAGCAAAGGCATTAAAACCTCGTCTCTGACAGTAGCCCTAAGGGACTCGCTGGAACCCTCAGCTGTGTAACATAACATGAAGGGACCTACGGGCTTTCGCTGTAGACCCTGTAGAAGTTGCACTCCTCCAAGTTAAAAAAGATGAGAAGAGGATGTCAAGGGTGCCTGCTTCTTCAAAATTGAATCGAATTTGTAAGCATTCTCCTTTTAGAAAGAATCATGCATGCAAAGATATTGAGGCACCAAATAATGTCCAATGTTAAAGAAGGTGAAAAATGATTGCATGGGGAAAGCATATGGTAAAGATGTAAAACAGAAGAAAATGCTGGTTCAGTGGCTGAGTGTTAAATCCTGGAGGGCCTAATAAACCATACTAAGGAACATAAAGTTTATGCATTGGCAATGGGGAGACTTCAAAACATTTAAAGACAGGAGGGGGGGTTGTAAATGACAAAATCAAAGCTATTTTGAAAAAAGAACCCTGATGGCAATATAAAAGAAGAATGTGTCTATGAGACAGAATATGAGGTAAAATTCAGGCATAGAAATATGGATTAAGAGAAGAGGGGTGCTCGGGCATGGTGGCTCACGCCAGCACTTTGAGAGGTTGAGGCAGGCAGATCATGAGGTCAGGAGATCAAGAACATCCTGGCCAACATGGTGAAACCCGGTCTCTACAAAAATACAAAAATTAGCTGGATGTGGTGGCTCGTGCCTGTAATCCCAGCTACTCGGGAGGCTGAGGCATGAGAATCACTTGAACCCAAGTGGCGGAGGTTGCAGTGAGCCGAGATCATGCCACTGCACTCCAGCCTGGTGACACAGCAAGACTCTGTCTCAAAAAAAAAAAAAAAAAGGAAAGGAAAATTGTCTGGAGAATAGAAGTAGAATCAAGAGGACAGAGGCTGAGGAGGGAAGGAGTCAAAGACGATTCTTAGAATTCTGGACTTCATAACTGAGTAAATGGTAATGATGTCTGTCAAGACTGAGAAGATAACAATTTCAATTTAAGGCATATTTAATTTGAAGTAGCTGTGGACATGCAGGTGTATGTGTCCAGTAAAATGATGGAATTATGGTTCTGCAGCTCAAGAGAAAGTTAATACTGATAACATAAGTTTGGGAACTGGCAGTATATAGATAATGATAGAAGCCATGGCAGTAGCAGCAAACATCAGTGTCCAGCCTGGATCAAACACTCTAAGGACCCAGCCCCCAAAAGAGCCCTAGACCATGTAATAAACAGACTGGAAATATTCATTAGGGAAATGGCTTTCAAGGAATTATTTTCCAGTCAGCTTTTCTAGACTCACCAATATATCTATTTTCACCCCTGCTGTCCATCCTTTTGAACCACATTCCCTACAGATTAGAATATCTCTTAACAGGCTTCCCCAGCTCTAGGTCCTACTGCTTTGTTTCTCAGATTCTTAACACTTCTCGCCAGCTGCAGGATCTCCAAAGAATGATAAACCAGTGACCACTCCCATCATCACATGGCCCTAAAAATTTGTACATGTGTGCTCCTCTAAGGCAACTTTGACCTGCCTTACACACCCTAAAACTGAAGAAGAGAAGCGTCAATCACCAATATGTGGAAACGACACAAATGTGCATCAATGAATGAATGAATAAACAAAATGTGGTATGTACACACAATGAAGTCTTATTTAACATCCTTAAAAAGAAATGAGATTCCGAGGCATGCTACAACATAGATAAATCTTAAAAACGCAAATAGATAAATACCAGTATTATTATTATCCTTGCCTGTAGGATGAATAAAAGAAGCAAAGAAAGGTCAGGCAACTTGCCCAAGGTCACTTTGAAAGTCAGTGATTAGAGTCAGTATTAAGAGAAATAAGTCAGACACAAAAAAGACAACATTGTATCATTCCACTTATATAAGGTACCTAGAATAGTCAAATTCATAGAGACAGAAAGTAGAATGGTGGCTACCAGGGACTGGGGGAGGGGGAGGTGGGAAGTTATTGTTTAACAGGTACAGAGTCTCTGTTTGGGATGATGAAAAAGTTTTGATATGGGTAGTGGTGATGGGTGCACACCAATGTGAATTTACTTAATGCCACTGAATAGTACATTCGAAATGGTTAAAATAATAAATTTTATGTTTATGTTTCACTGGTATATTTTACTACAAAAAAAAAAATCTTGAAGTCATGGTTGGATACAAGTATTTAAGAGGTAGAGAATGAAGAAACATTAAAATACCAAGCAGAAACAATCAGAAAAGAAAAATCAGAAGCGAACAGTGATACAGGAAAGCCAAGAAAACAAAAAGTTTAAGAGGAAGATGATCCTTTACTGAGTTGGGTAGTAAACAGAAATCACACAGGATGAAGACTTAAAAGGGTCTTTGCCTTTAACTCTGAGAAGGTCACAGGCAACATCGGTGAGGGCAGCTTCTGCAGAAACTGAAGCCAAAAGTCAGATTTCAAATGGTTAAGAGAATGGAAATTGATAAGTACCATGGGAAATATACACATTTCCCTTCAAAAAAAAATTCCCCTTTCAACGGGAATGGAAACATGCCCCTTTCAAGAATTTTGGCATTTAAGGAAAATAAAAATAAAAAAATTTCAAGAATATTGGCATTTAAGGCAATAGTTAGAGATGGTGTTAAAGTTGAGGAAAAGGGTTTTTGTTTTGCTTCATTCTGCTTTGGTGAAACATAATTATGCCTACAGACTAAGAGAAGGACTCAGTGAATAAGGAACTCTCTCATCAAGGGGAAGGGGCTCACACAAGTTCAAGGTTTGAGTGAAGGAAAAAGAGGGTGGTATCTGTACCAGAAGGAGAGATCAGCTTTAAAATAAAGGAGGGAACTTCTCTTTCTCTACTGCAAGAGATGAGCCTTTTTTTCTGTGAGGCAGGAGAGGAAGGACACTTTGTGTATAGATCATCTTAGAGGCCACAGCAGGGGAGTTCATTGGTTCACACATGATGTCCTCTATTTTCTCCAAGAAAATCATCAAGCGAAGGAAACAGGGCCCAAAGGGGGTTTGTTAGTAACACACAGTAGGTGATCTTGAGTGTTTATTGATGAAAATGATCACCAGCGATGAGTATTCACTCCTCATTTTATTACCCAGCGATGGTGCAGTGCCTGTTACAAACTGGGTATTCAATACATGTTGAAGGAATGAATGAAGAATACATGACTGATCCTTACAATGAAGGCCCTGAGTCATCCAAAGGAGTAACATTATGCCCCATGCACTTGGTTTGATAAGAAATTGTATAATGCAGGTTAAAAGATAATCAACATAAAAACAGTTGATTCATTTTATATTCTTAAAATGAAATACAACACAGTAATGACAAAGAAAAAACTATTGCTGTATACAAAGACATAAACAGATCTCACAGATGCACTGTTGAGCACAAAAATCAAGATACAAGAAGATATTCCATATAATTTCATGTACATCATGTTCAAGAACAGGCGAAACTAATCTATGATGATAGAAGTCAGAATAGCGGCTACCTTGAAGAAGGGTGTCTTACATGGAAGGTGTCATAAGAGAACCTTCTGAGTGCTGGACATGCCCCATGTCATGATCTCAGTGGTGGTTACACAGGTGTATGCATAGGTAAAATGTATCAGGCTGAATATCTAAGATTGTACACTCTATGTAAAGTATATTTCAATTTATGAAATGAAAGATGCCCCAAAATTGATTCAATGTTTGCAAGTTTATTCAATTGCTACCTGAAATTAGCTTTAGCATGTTAAAAACAAAACAAAACTGTTTCTCTACTCATAACATTTCTGACACCAAATATGTGGGGTTTTCCTCTCAGCACCAACCAATTCAACTCTCCAGACACCAACCGGTTGTCCTGCAATTTAATTTAATTTTGACACAAGGTACCCAATGTTAGCACAGACCCCACAGATTACGAGCTCACTCCACACAACAGCATCCCACTTGAAATGCCAATTGCAAGTCAAGGCCACCCCCAGTTCTGATCAAGCAGCTATAAATTGGCTCAATATTTTGCTAGAACAGCTCACAGAACTCGGGGAAACGCTTTTACTGGTTTATTATAAGGGATATTACAATTAATATGAATAAACAGCCAGGTCTGAAGAGGTGTATAGGTTGAGGTCTGGAAGGCTCCTGGGCATGGGAGCTTCTCTCCCTGTGGAGTTGGGATGCACCCCCGTCCTGGACATGGATGCACTCACCAACCCAATCGCTCTCCAAAAGCCATATTTTAGGGACTTTTATGGAGGCTGCATCACATAGGCATGGCTGCCACTTATTAACTTAATTAATTTCCAGCCCCTTCTCCTTTCCAGAGGATAGGGGACAGCTGAAAACTCCAAGCCTCTAATTATGGCTTGGTCTTTCTAGTGACCAGCCCCCTCCTGAAGCTATTCAGGAGGCCACCAAGAGTCATCTCAGTAAAACAAAAGATGCTCCTGGGCCATGCACAGTGGCTCACACCTGTAATCCCAGCACTTTGTGAGGCCAAGGCACGCGGATCATGAGGTCAGGAGATCAAGACCATCCTGGCCAACATGGTGAAACCCTGTCTCTACTAAAAATGCGAAAATTAGCTGGGTGTGGTGGTGCGTGCCTGTGATCCTAGCCACTCGAGAGGCTGAAGCTGGACAATTGCTTGAACCAGGGAGTCAGAGGTTGCAGTGAGCCGAGATCGCGCCACTGCACTCCAGCGTCGTGACAGAGTGAGACTCCGTCTCAAAAACAAACAAACAAAACACACAAACAACAACAACAACAAAAGATGCTTCTATCACCCAGCAAATTCCAAGGGTTTGAGGAGCTCTGTGTAAGACAATTCTATTATCCCCATCATTCTGGAAATTACAAAGATTTTAGGAGCTCTATGTCAGGAACCAGGGATGAAGAACAAGTATGTATTTCTTATAATATCACACATGTGAATAAAAGTTCTGACTGGAAGAAAAAGAAAGAAATGATTTGGAGAAGAGAAGAGAGGCATTAGGTATTAGAGGGACAGGTACAAAAAAATTCCATCATGGAGGTTGGGGGCTGGTAGGGAGAAACTATAGAAAAGAAGATAAGAGGTTACCATTTTGTTTCAAAGTTCAATTCAATAAATCCAATTAATAATTATTGAGCACTTATTTAGTACAAAGCACAATGCAAAGTTCCAGGGCAATTTCTAAAAGTGGACCAACTGCATCAGAATCATGTAAGTTGTTTCTTTAAAGTGCAGATTCTTAGACCCCCATCCCAGATCCACTAATTGAGAAATTCAGGGAGCTGGGCCCAGGAATCTCATTTTTAACAGTCAACTCAGATAATTCTGCGAAGATCACAATTGTTGAGACATGGGTCTGCACTGACTTCTCTGCCCTCAAGGGGTCAGGGAATGGAAATGAGACATATGAACAGATGATTTCCATACAACTTGGCAAATAACAATGACCGAGATGCTGAGAGGCTGCAAAGTAAGCTTAGGAATATCTAAGGGTGGCAGAAGAAACAGTAGTCAAATCAAGCGAGGTAATACTTGTGCTGAATCTAAAAGGCTGCATAGCAATTAGCAGATGAAATTGGGGTCAAGGAAAACGTGGAAAGGGTTGATTGGTTCGCAAAGTGTGGTCCCTAGAGAGTAATGTTAGCATCACCGAAGAACTTGTCAGAAACACAAATTCTCAAGCCCCACCCCAGATCAACTGAATCAGAATTTCTGGTGGTAGGCCCCAGGAATCTGTGTTTTCAAGCCCTCAAAGGGATTCTGACCCACACATAAGTATGGTGGTTAAACCACCAGGACTGCAGGCCATGGAAGAGGCAAAGAGGTAACAGAGTGGAGCTAGTAGGAATACAGCCTCGGTGCCAGGCTGCCTGAATCCAAATACAGGCTTTGCAGCTTCCTAGCTAGGGGACCTTAAGTGAATTGGTTAATATTTTTGGTGTTGGTTTCTTTATTATAATGGACTTCACGCATAATTACCATATATAAAGTGCCCAGGACAGAGCCTAACACATATAAACACTACATAAGTGTATGTTTTTATGCAGTATAGGCCAGCAAGGGAGATGGTAGGGCTGTGTCATAGGAGACTCTGGCCTTTGAGCATCAGGATGGAGCCTGATATGGCAGAGTTCTAGGGCGTCAGCAAGGGTCAGAGCATGATATTTCACATTTAAAAAAGAAAAAGACATCTGGGAACTTCCACTTCCAAAAAAGATGAAGTCAGTGTACTTTTTCCTATTCCTCCCACTAAGTAAAACTGAAAACCCTGGACATTATAGATAATAACATTCCAAACAGTGGAGAGAAGAAGGCAGGTCAGCAAGGGACTTTAGGACCCTTGGGACCTGAGGAATGACACAGTAATGAGTTCACTGGAGTTTTCCTTTTTTTTTTTTTTTTTTGATTCATATATCCCAGACTTGAAGCTGATGCAACCAGCAACCAGGAAATACCAACAGGTGCCAACAGAAAAGCCTACTCTCTCTAGCCAAAGGACCAAGAAACGGGCAGCCTAGAAAGACAGTGTGGAAATAAACCAAGACCAACCAAATGAGGAAAGCAAAGGTTATTTTAGACATTTCTCAAAAGAAGATATACAAAAGGCAAGGAAGTATAGAAAAAGATACTCAACATCATTGATCATCAGAGAAATGCAAATCAAAACTACAATAAGATACTATCTCACCCCAGTTTAAATGGCTTATATCCAAAAGACAGGCAATAACAAATGCTAGCAAGGATACGGAGAAAAGGGAATCCTTGTACACTGTTTGTGGGAATGTGAATTAATGCAACTGCTATGGAGAACCATTTGGAGGTTCCTCAAAAAACTAAAAATAGAGCTACCATATGTTCCAGTCATCCCACTACTGGGTGCATACCCCAAAGAAAGGGAATCAGTATATTGAAGAGATATCTGCACTTCCGTGTTTATTGCAGCACCACTCACAATAACCAAGATTTGGAAGCAACCTAAGTGTCCATTAACAGATGAATGGAAAAAGGAAATGTAGTACATATACACAATGGACTAGTATTCAGCCATAAAAATTAATGAGAGCCTGTCATTTACAACAACATGGATAGAATTAGATATCATTATGTTAAGTGATAAAAACAGGCACAGAAAGATAAACTTTGCATATTCTGACTTATTTATGGGAGCTAAAAATTAAAACAATTGTACTTATGGAGATAGAGAGTAGAAGGATGGTTACCAGAGGCTGGGGAGGATACTGGGGGTCTGGAGAAGGACGTGGGGATGGCTAATAGGTACAAAAATAGTTAGAAGAATGAATAAGATCTTGTATTTTATCATGCAAAAGAGTGACTATAGTCAAAATAATTTAATTATAATCTTAAAATAACTAAAAAATATATAATTGGATTATTTGTAACACAAAGGATAAATGCTTGAGGGGATAGATACTCCATTTACCCCAGTATGATTATTACACATTGTATACCTGTATCAAAATATCTCATGTACCCACATTAGATGTGGGTACACAATATGTGCATCTGCTATGTACCTAAAAAAAATCTATTTTTTATTTATTTTTATTTTATTTACTATTAATTTTTTGTTGTTGTTTTTTTGTTTGTTTTTGAGATGGAATCTTACTCTGTCGCCCAGGCTGGAATGCAGTGGTACGATCTAGGCTTACTGCAACCTCTGTCTCCCAGGTTCAAGTGATTCCCCTGCCTCAGCCTCCTGAGTAGCTGGGATTACAGGTGCGCGCCACCATGCCCGGCTAATTTTTGTATTTTTAGTAGAGACGGGGTTTCACCATGTTGGTCAGGGTGGTCTGAAACTCCTGACCTTGTGATCCACCCACCTCGGCCTCCAAAAGTTCAATTTTTTAAATGAAAAATAATGATAATAAAAGCTGTTTATTCTGAGTTTGCCTTAGCAAGGGAGTCAGCACAGCTACTCACATTTCGGCAAAGATTCAAAGGCAGGCAGAGGAGTGGGGAAGTTTTGTAGTGGAAATAGGGAAGGCTTCAGGTGTGCTCTGATTGCAAGCTGTCAGCATGGGGAAGCTGTAACAGGTCGAACAGAAGCGGGGGCTCCTACGTGATTAGTTAGGGGTTAGTGCATCATTTGGTCTTCTCTGGTTAGCGCTAAGTTGAGAGCAAGAGCAAAAGTTAGGAAAGCTGTCCATTATTAATCCGGCCCTGGCCATTTGGGGCTGACTGTTACAGAGGTTGTTGTTTAGTTTCCTGGATTATCACTAAAGACAGCAGTCTGGCTTCCTGGAAGTCTGACTTCTGGCAGGCTAATTTCCTGAGTTGCTTACTGTAGATCAAAAGCTGGTTTCCTGAGCAGATTGCTGCAGGCTGTGGGTCAAAGTTCTATTTTTACATGTGGCCTGGTCATTGTCGGTTTGCGTATTTGGTCTCTCAGGCATGAAGCAAGATGTGACGAGAGTGTCAGCGAACTCGCAAGGAACAGATCGTGGTGTTTCATGTTTAAAAATGAAAAAGACACCTGGGAACTTCTACTTTTAAAACCATGGAGTAGATGTATTTTTTCCTATTCCTCCAGCTGTGTCCACTAAAAGTCCTGGATATTATAAATAAGAAGAATCTGAAAAGTACAGAGAAAAAGGCAGACCAAGAAGGGAGCATTCAAGCAATGACTGGGTGATGAGTCCCCCAGATTTTCTTCTGTTCTTGTATATCCTAGACTTGCTGATATACCTGGCAACACAGAAATGCCAAGGGTGCAGACAAAATCAGCCCCCACAAAAGCCTGCTCTTTCTAGCCAAAGGACCAGGAAATGGGTAGCTTAGAAAGACAAAAAGCGTTTAGACAACAACTGCTCTATTCCAGCCAAAGAGAAAAAAGTACGGCCCACCCCCACTCACGCCAGTGAAGGCAGGGTGAGGGGCTTAGACTTCCACCTCACCAGGCTGTAACAATACGCCCCAAACTCAGCTTCAGGGTGGTGTCAGAGAGGCCAGTGGGAAGCTGGGACTCTCATTCCCACTGGGCAATAACAAATCCCCCAAGCTTTCTCCGTGGGGACCTCATGGGGACCCAGAGCTCCACTCCCACCAGCAGTTATAAGAAGCACCCATGTTTTAGGAGCCAATGGAGGCTGAGTGGAGACCTGGAATTCTACCTCCTCCTGGCGGGAAGGAGGCAGCACCCACACTTCTGCTAGGGCACCCTGCCCCGACTCTGCTGCTGGACGTCACGGTCAGTTTGTGCTATTGGGCTCTAATTTTGCCATGGGAGCAGTTACCAATGGGGAGACTTGGTAAACAGTACAGGGGATCTCTCGGAATTATTTCTTAAAACTGCATTTGCATCTACAACTATCTCAAAATGAAAAGTTTAGTATTTTTAAAAAAATTAAAAACAAACCTGGACTGACTCATCTGGCAAAGAAGAGCTATGGGTTTTAAGCAGATTGAAAGATTAGGTTTGTACCACCAGCCACCTTTTGACTGCAGCTACACAGACAGCCCCATTATGACAACCTTGGAACACCATGGAAATTTCTCTAAGAGGAGCCTTTGGCACAGGCTGTAGGCTGCCTGCTCTGAAGAGAGAATCTTCCACTTGGCATCATCAGAACTGACGTCTGGTCACCCTTTCCCATAAAGGAGACAGCCTTTATGGGCTCTGTAGGAGACAGCCAGGCACAGTGGCTCACCCCTATAATCCTAACACTTTGGGAGGCCGAGGAGAGAGGATTGCTTGAGGTCAGGAGTTCAAGACAAACCTGGCTAGCATAGCAAGACCCTGTCTCTTAAAAAATAAAAAATAAATAATAATAAAGAAACATGTAGGTAGTGAAAACCAAAGCACAGTTCGAAGTTTCTAGGTTGCTGGGGTGATGAGCTTAACACCCCTGTGGGAAGTATTCAGGGGAAACAACCATGAAGCAATGGATGATATTACTTATAGAGAGCAAGATCTTGATTTGAGAGGCTCTTGTTTCTGACAAATATGCTCATGAACCTTCTCTGTCAATGCCAGTAGTTTCCGGAAATCCAAAAGGATAAACACAAATCAGTGTGACTGGTGACCAGAGGAGACTGTGGAGCACTTTTTCAACAAGAGAGATTTTGAAAATGAAGCCTGTAAGATGCTTCCTACGCAGTCAGTTTGTTTCCACCTGTGTCACTTGGACTCTAGCATTTCAAGCCCTGGACCCTGGGTAAGATGGAGCTGTCCTGGCCAGAGACAGGGACCAACGTGGGGAGGGTGAGGAAGAGAGCAGTTTGGTAATCTATAAACACTTGTCAAAACCCTGCAACAAAGACAACAAACAATACTTGGTGGGAAATAAAATGGAAAGATAGGTACTAGAAGTCAGAGAGTGCTTGAGCTCAAAGAAGACAAAGATCCCCACTGGTAGGTGAGGTCAAGGTGGCTTCTAAGAGGAGTTGGGGCTGTGCTGTCCTGAGAGCAGAGAGCACCCAGACAGAGCGGGACACAGTGGGTCCTTAGAGGGAAAGGAAGGGACCTGGCAGGGAATAGGAATTCGCCACTGGAGCAGGGCGTTTTGAACCCCATGCCATTGTTAAACTGGGGCTAGTCAGTTCAATTAACAGAAATGAGAAACTTAGGATAGAGTTGCAAGGTGCCTCTCTGAGGCAATCTGTTTTGTGTAAAAGCAAAACTTTTGGTAAATCAATTCTTTTAATATTTTTTAAAAATCTGTTCCTGCTCAGCCCTAGATGTGCAGTTGGCTCAGTACAAATCCATGCCCAATCCCAGCCCTAAAGGATCTTACATTCCTACAGTGCAGATGCACAAATACAATTAAACCAGCAACAAGAGGTTTTCTCTCTGGTGGTGGGAAAATTACAACATTTTTTACAGAGTCTAGAGCAACACGATTATGTATTTATTCCCTGTTTTAAAATGTAGTTTTTATTATCATTCAGGTATGCTGAAGCCAACAGATCAGGAGACAGCTGCCATTGAAGAGATACGTCTGTTACTCACAGACGCAGAAGAGGAGATAGGAGATGTGTCGTGTCGTGGGAGCCACACAGAGAAGCACCAGGGTTGGTCAGGAGGCAGAGGGTGCAAGAAAATAACATGGGCAAGAGGCTTTATTCTGCTTCCCTGGGAGGAACAGATGAGATAGGGTAAGCAGACTTAGGAATGGCTACTTTGAATAATTTCAGTGGTCTCCAGGGTATACCGGCTGTTTCTAGTTGTCTGGTACCTGGCTCTGGGGTGATTGGGGCAGATGGCTGAGAGTGTTAAGAGGAATGGGAGGTGCAGCTCTGGACTGGTTAAGCTACACATGAAAGGCACCCTCGCCGGTGAGTTGTTTGCTATCTCTAGCAATTAACTAGGCATGAGAGGGGCAGCCTCTCTAAGGTCACCAAGGCCCCAGGTATCAAAGGATCAGAAATACAAAAAATAAAAAGGCATGATTAAAACATTCTCCAGGTATTTACTGGGCACCTCCTACGTGCCTTGCACTGCCATTGGGCCTGTGGATTTTCAGAAAACCTGTAGATTTGCCCTTCACCTGAGAGAGACCCCACCCTCTTCAGCGATGGTACACACACACTCACACAGATTACTTAACAATTTGAGAATTAGTTGTATTCATCAGCTTGGGCTAGAATAACAAAATACTATAAACTCAGGGAGTAAATAACAGAAATTTAATTTTCACAATTCTGGAGGCTCGATCTTGATGTTACCACATAGTGGAAAGAAAGCTTTTTCTTTTTCTTTTTTCTTTCTTTCTTTTTTGTTTTTTGTTTGTTTGTTTGTTTTTGTTTTTGTTTTTGACAGAGTCTCACTCTGTTGCCCAAGCTGGAGTGCAGTAGTGCCATCTCAGCTCACTGCAACCTCTGCCTGCCAGGTTCAAGCAATTCTCATGCCTCAGCCATCCAAGTAGCTAGCAAGTAGCTAGGATTACAAGCATATGCCACCACACCCAGCCAATTGTTGTTGTTGTTGTTGTTGTTTTGTATTTTTAGTAGAGACAGGGCTTTGCCATATTGGCCAGGCTGGTCTCGAACTCCTGGCCTCAACTGATCTGCCTGCCTCAGCCTCCCAAAGTCCTGGGATTACAGGTGGGAGCCACTGCGCCCAGCTTCTTCTTCTGTTATAAAGTCACTAATATCACCCTCATGACATGCTAAAGGTTCTGTCTCCAAATACCATCACATTGGTGATTAAGGCTTCAACATATAAATTTTGGGGGGGGACAAAAACATTCAGTAAACAACACTAGCAATTCAAAACTGTATCAGTATGAATATTGCAAATCAGTATTTCTCAAACCTCAGTAACAGATGGACCCTTCTGAAAGAAAAATATTTTTCACAGATCTCCAATGTTGACTTAAATTATATTTTATTATGTTACTTAAGTCTATGCAAACAGAAAATGATTTATAAAATCTTTATACTTACAGATTAAAATCACAACATAACAATTATATACAAATAAAAATACAAAACCAATAAAATGTAAAATAGTGTTTAGTGTAATAATTGATAATGCTTTACGTAAACTTGATTGACACTCTTGAGAATTTTAGTGGAAAAATGAATTTGAACATTTCCCATTTTACTTGTTCCCAATATGGATCAAATTTCTGTATTTAATTTTTTTTCTCATGCCACCTTGTCGAAGATCGATCTGATTTTGAACATGACAAGTCATCCCTTGAATCATTGTCATTGAGTTCATTATCACACTGTGTTAATCACTAACTGAGTTTCAACGAACTCACTTTTAATTACTGATGCAGTATTTTGATAGATCAATCAACTTAATAGAAAATGCAAAAGTTGGAGAAAAAAGATTTCCATTGGCCTATTTACAAATCCATTTACTAGTAGTAAATGGTTACAAGTTCATATGGACCAAGAGAGAATTCATGTAACACCTCTAATGGCAAAGCCAGCATGGGGCTGCCTGCTACCATTCATGTTCAGACACTGCCATGTGCCCTTTGATCACTCCATTTTCCCTCCACTCTTTTCTGTTTAAGCTTCCTCAAATATTTTGTTTATTTAGCTAGCCTGGATATCATTTGACCTTCAATTGGTACCACCAAGGCACTGAAATTTTAAAATGAAACTGAGGCATATGCATTCAGATGAGACCTAGGCTTATGTTATTTTAAAACTTAGCATTGAAATTAGAACATTCTCAGAAAATCTCAGGATGCCTCCTCAAGGATAAATCCGAGTCCTTGGAGGTCCACGGATCCCAGATTGAGGAATGGAGCACAGTCTGGATGAAAGGAGAAGATTGGTAAAAGCTGATGAGGTCATGGAAGGCTTTGGAACAAGGATATAGTTGAAGCTAAGTGGGAAGACAGGGAGGATCTGGAAAGATAAGCAGAAGAGAGGAGTGAAGCTCTTGATAGTAGATACAGATTGTCTGTGACTCAGCCAACCTCATCTGATGCAATACGGATATTTATGAATCAACTGACCCACTCCAACACCATGCTCCTCTTCTTACCCTAATCTATAAGTCTTCTTTCAGTTGCTATAACTAGCAATCAGAGCTGTCTCTTTTAAAGTCATTTCCCTGGATACAATTCCCAGCCCCCAACACACTTTGTGAGGCTGGCTTCTTCTCTTCAATTAAGTCTTAGCCAAAATAAACTTTTTCAGAAAGGTCTTCTCTGACACCCTAATCTTATTAAATTTCCCCATATTATTCTTTTACATCATCCTCTCTTTTCCTTTGAAGCTTGTATTCGTTTTCCATTGCTTCTGTAACAGATTACCACAAACTTAGTAATTAAACAATACAAATTTATCCTTTTATAGTTCTGGAGGTCAGAAGTCCTAAAGTCAGGATATCTCCAGGGCTGCATTCCTTCTGGAGGCTCTAGGGGACAACTTTCATCCTTCTCTTTTCTAGCTTCTAGAAACCACCTGCATTCCTCGGTTTGTGGTCCCCTTCCAGTTTCAGAGCCAGTGGCATAGCATTCTCCAACCTCTGTCTCTGCAGCCATCATCACTTTGCCTTCTCTGAATTTGACCTTCAGCCTCATTTATAAGGACCCTTGTGACTAGATTGGACCCACCCAGATAATCCAAGATACTCTCCCCATCTCAAAATCCTTAACTAATCACATATGTAAAGTCCTTTTGCCATGTAGAGTAATGCATTCCCAGTTCTGTAGAATAGAATGTGGGCATCTTTGGGGGCCATTATTCAGCCTACTACAACGCTCTTATCACAGCTCATAATCCTCTGTTAGTTTACCTTTACATTGTCTGTCTCACACACCAGACTGTCAATTCTATGGGTGAAAGAACTAGGTATTACCAAGTGCCAAGTGCATAGCAAATGGTCATGAAACATTTAATAAGTGAATAAAGAAATAGCAGGATATATGATGGTGGAGGATATGCCCAAGATAAATTCTAAGGAAGATTGGCAAAGCTATTCCATCTGTGCTAGAGTTCACTAAAAAATGGTAAAAAAAAAAAAAACAAAAAAAAAAAACAAAAAAAAAAAAAACAAGCCAGTCTTGCTGAAGACGATTTCGTCTCACTGCTCTAGAGTGTATCTCAACCCTAGAGTAGGACTCTAACTGACCAAGTTGGTTCCAGTGTCCACCCCATGGACCAATATTCATGGCCATGAAAATAAGGTGATGTAATAGCACCATCAGAGCCACCAGGGTGGAGTCGGGAGGGCCATGCCCAAAGAGAGGGATGGGATACCAGACAA
Source organism: Macaca nemestrina (assembly GCF_043159975.1). Taxonomy (NCBI): domain Eukaryota; kingdom Metazoa; phylum Chordata; class Mammalia; order Primates; family Cercopithecidae; genus Macaca; species Macaca nemestrina. Next base: position 40,368,988 of record NC_092143.1, read on the forward strand.
AAGGAAAGTAGGGAGATGGGTAGAACCAATTTCTGCCCAATAACACCCAACAATTCCAGCACTGCCATTAAATCATCTTAAATTATGTAGCCATCTTTCTTTTCTTCTGTATGGTGTTGCCACCTCTAGCTTTTTCCATTTTTATGCCAGTTTTTCTTCATCCTCTATCTTCCCCATTTTTTCTCTTTCCTCCAATATACATGACTAATACATAAAACTGAACTTTTTTTTTTTTTTTTTTTTTTTTTTTTGAGACAGAGTCTGGCTCTGTCACCCAGGCTGGAGTGCAGTGGCCGGATCTCAGCTCACTGCAAGCTCCGCCTCCCGGGTTCACGCCATTCTCCTGCATCAGCCTCCCGAGTAGCTGGGACTACAGGTGCCCACCACCTTGCCCGGCTAGTTTTTTGTATTTTTTAGTAGAGACGGGGTTTCACCGTGTTAGCCAGGATGGTCTCAATCTCCTGACCTCGTGATCCGCCCATCTCGGCCTCCCAAACTGCTGGGATTACAGGCTTGAGAAAATTGAACTATTTATTTAAATGTATTACATCTACCAAACAAAGCTTTGTATTTCCAGCTATTAATTTTAAAATCAAATGATGTAGCACTTTCTTGGGGTGGGGTGACAAAAGCCATTAGTTGGAAGCTTGGATCCTTGAGATCTGGTACTAATTCTCTCGCTAGCTGTAAGACCTGGACAAGTCACTTGCCCAAATTTGGCTTTAAATTTCTTCTTTGAAATGAATAAGTTGGTCTAAATGATCTGTTAGATTATAAACACCTCTAGGATTCCAGTACACAAAGGTACAACTAACTAAAATGGGAGAAGCTAGTTCATAATCAGAAAGGTGGGTTGCATATAAATTGGGTGGTTGTTTTGTTTTGCTTTTAGAAATTATTGCCATTCAGTGATAATGATGATAATAATTATAGCTTACATTTACTGCATGTTTACCGTGTTCTAGGCACTGCTTTAGGCAGTTTATATATGTTGACTCATTTAATCCTCATTTGGAAATAACTAAAGTACAATCAACAGAAAGATACTATACCCCCGCGTTACAGATTCCTGAAAACAGTCTCTCCCCATGAGAGTTGATCCCCAAATCCAGAGGAATTTGACCACTTATTGACCTGAATGCTGTGTTTGTGCCAATCTCATTTAATCCTCACAACAATCAGTAAACAGTAATGTATTTCTCGCCTTGGCTGACCATCAGTTTTTGAAAGAAGACGTAATAGATTAAAGATGGCCACAAGTTATTTGCTTCTCCTCTCATCAAGAATGGGGAACTACTTCCCTTTTTCTTGAATCTGGGCTGGTCCCATGACTTACTCTGACCAATCCAAGGTGATAGAAGTTACACAGGACCAGTTCTAGACTAAGGCCTTGTCCTGGTGGCTTCTCCCTTTGGATTCTGGGAACCCAAATGACGTGCTATAAGGAAGTCCAGGGTATTCTGTTGAAGAGAAGCATCACAGGAAGAGGCCTAGGAGGACGGAATGAGAGCCGGAGGAAGAGCGAGGGGATTGGAAGGAAACCAAGCCATGTAGAGGAGTGCACCAGCCAACAAACAACACTCAAGGCCTCAGACATGGGAGAGAGGACTTCTTAGATCATCCAGCCAGCCCATTTACCAACTGAATGCAGCCTCAGGAGAGACCCCACAGAAGACCATCAAAAGAACTTCTAGTCAACCTTCAAACTCATGAGAAATATTAAGTCATTGTTTTAAGGTACTATACTTTTGGGTGGTTTTTTATACAGAATTATAGATACAAAACAGGGACAATGAACTTTCTCATCCCCTCTCTGTTACACAGGTGTCTTGACCCAGCAAGAACAGTAAATGTCAGTGTTACTTAATACAACTCAAGGGAGACACAGATATAGACATAGAGAGATAAATATAATAGGGATACTGTTCTCCCACAGAGTACAAGAGAGTTTGGCCTGGAGTGAAATGGCGCTGACTTTAGGTATTGTCTGTGCATGCAAACTAAACAAAGATGAGTAGATGCATTTGGCCATCTTAGCCATCAAAATAGACTGACACATGATCACTTTGGCTGCTACAGTCAGAATCCATCACAAAGAGAAAAGAAAACAGCTGATTTGCCTTGCTATAGTCTCAGCACCCAGTCAACTTCATCTTTTGATTCCACATGGACCTCAGTAGTCTGGCATCTTTGGTCCCACATGATTGTGGGTGACAGAAAGTGACCCCACAGTCACTCACACACAATGGGAAGCTGTGTAGCCCATTGTCTGCCTTGCACTTCCACCTTCTGGAACTGTTCTCAGCATCATGAACCCCTGGATTAGGATGCTTTTGTCTGTTCTGACCTGCATGCTCTATGCATGAGTTTTCCTAACTTGTAGATTTTTGCAGCCTGTTCTGATCCCATCTATCTGACCTTTCAAGTTTAACAAGAATATTCAGGCCTCCAGTTCAGGCCTGCTTAGGGGATAATCCTTTAGCAAACCTATAGCTACCCATATTCCTGCACTATCCAATCAGCCAGTAGGCGCCCTCTGAGCACCTGCTGGGCACACCAGAAACGAAAAGAAGCATTGCACTTGACCCCTCTCCTGCCATCAGAAGCTTCCAAATTGAAAATATGCTGTTTTCCATCTCTCCAAAAAGAATATTGGATTCCACTTAATAAATACTCTGGTAAACAGAAAGTTATATCCCATACATGGACAACCAATTTGCAATGAATCAGAAAGCAATCAAATACACCCGACACTAAAATTATACTGCACAGAAGTCAATCATTTTTTGAGAATTCTTGAGACCCTTCAGGATCTTGCAGAGCCTCTGGAATATCATTATAAATATCAGTATCATTCTGCTTGCAAAGCAATTAACACCAATTAACAGCAATTTCTGATTGACAGAAAGCCAGTTAAACCAGCTCTCACTTGAGGGAAAGAAAGACATTAGCAAAATAGAGAAACTACGCAGAAATCAAAAGGTAGAGGAGAAAGCATATATCTTTTAGAAATGCAAACTTGATCTTTCTAGTCTCCAGGCTCTGGGATGAGGCATGGGGTGAAGAGTGGTTGCTATTTCCAGTGGACAGTGTATCCTCACTAGGTTCTCTCTTTCAGACTCAGGACCGGGGTGGGGTTTCAGGAGAATTCCCTTCCACTCTTCTTTTGGAACAAAGACTGCTGGCCATTTGGAAAAGATGAAATCTTTCTCATATCCAAAGTGGAGAGCTGGGCAAGGAACTACTGAGAGGAAATTTATGCACCAATGTCAGAAATGAAGAAGCTGGCTGGGCATGGTGGCGCACACCTGTAATCCCAGCACTTTGAGAGGCCAAGGCAGGAGGATCACTTAAGGATAGGAGTTGAAGACCTAGCCAACATAGTGAGATCCCATTTCTACAAGAAATAATAACATTAGCTGAGTGTGGTAGCACATGCCTGTAGTCCCAGCTACTTGGGAGACTGAGTTAGGAAGATCGCTTGATTTGGAGGTTGAGGCTGCAGTGAACCATGATGACACCACGGCACTCCAGCCTGGGTGACAGAATGAGACCTGGTCTCAAACCAAAAGAGAAAGAAAGAAATGCAAAAACTACTCCAAAAAAATGTTTATAAACTATAATGTGACCAGAGTCATTGCACCAAAATGTTAATGGCACCCAGGGAGTTCTGGAAATAAATTTCGAAGAAATGTCCAAAAACTAGAGTGAAGAATTTATCTTCCCACAGAATTATTTAAGGCCTCTAATTTGTTGAAAAAGGAATTACTGGCTCAAGACTGCAAGGCTGCAGTAATTAAACTAACAAATTATGCGTACATTTATCTAGATAAAAGATATTCATCACCCTCCGGATATGACTGCCATATTCCACTGCTCAGCGTTCAAAATTTTTCTCACTGAGCATCTATCTGCTCTGTGCTTTGCGAACAGTTTGCTAAGAAAGGAAGGACCCCCAACTCAAGTCCTGTCTTTCCATACCCTGAATGACAAGCCACATGGATGGCTTCAGGTTTCAGGGAGAAGGGAAGGAGGAAGGGAGGTCTGATCCATTTTAATGCCTGCAGCAGCAGGAAATTAAATCTTCTATGCAAAGCTCTGTGGCCAGCATAAGATATGAGAAGAAATATCCAAGTGTGCTTATAAATGAGAAAGGTCAAAGACTTCTTTCTCTTGTTCACCTTCATGCAATTTATTGGGAAACTGGCATACCATTACTCAAAAAGATAGAAATGAGACCATTACAGTTTCTTTTACTTTGCTGGCTGAGTCAAACTTTGCATTCAGAGCAGTTCCTCATGCCAGGGGTGAGGACATTTTTGCTGCGAGGTTTACCCATGGGTAGAAATTAAAATGATTAAGTCTGGGCACCCTGTCTACATTCCTAGTTAATGATTTGCATGTTATTTAATGATGTCCACAGTGTCACCGGCAAACCTAACAGGCCCACTTGCTAGTCCATCATCCTGATCACTGAAAAAATATTAAGTAAGAGCTTCTATTAATGTGTCCTTTGGGTTGACCCAGAGTCTTGAAAAGCTCTTTTTAGGTGAAAAACTTGGTCATTGATTCCCTGACTCATCTCATGGTAGTCTGGGGCCTGATGTCCTTGGAAATAAGGATGGGGGGAAAAGAAACAATGCCCAACATTGCAATGGTCAGCGTGTGTTAACTCCATTCTAATTTAGTTAATTAATCTTAACCCTGGGCTTCAATGAAGCCATCCAATTTTTCCACCTTTGCTCTCCTGTCCTGTGATTATAGCTATTCCCTGCCACTGCTACACATAGGTGCACACACATGCACATGACACCTTAATTTGGTTGGCTGGTGTTAGGGTAAAATAAAGTTATTAGAGTGGGCCCTAATCTAATATAACTGGTGTCTTTACAAGAAGAGGCGATTAGGATACAGGCAGGCACAGAGAAAAGACCATGTGAAGACACAGGAAGAAGGTGACCATCTACAAGCCAAGAAGGGAGACGTCAGAAGAAACCAGCTCTACTGACAACTGCATCTTGGACTTCTAGCCTCCAGAACATTGAGAAAACATATTTCTGTCGCTTAAGCCCAGTCTGTGGTACTTTGGTACAGCAGCCCTAGAAAACGAATACAATTGATTTGTCCTTCAATCTGCCTGGATGAGTTTACTTGCCCTGGAATATAAACTAAGTAAGGTCATTCCTGGTTCCTGGCTCAGAAGGGCAGGTAAATTAGATCAATGTGGCCTGGAGGGGACCAGGACCAGGATGACATTCTGAACTGCTCAAGGAACCTGGATCATCAGCTTCTTCCGTGTGTCAGCACTTGCTGGGCTGCTAGAAAGGTGATCAGGAGACTCAGCAGGGCTGGGAGCTGTGACTCAATTGGATCCCTAAATTGAGCACCTCAAACCAAATGCAAGAGGACTGAAAAATGGATGCCAGGTCTGATTTTTGCTAATTGCCTATTTTAAGAGCTTATATTCACAACGACATGGTTGCAAAAACATTCTAATGAAATATTGGGCTAAAAGGGTTAGTGAGGTGATGCAGAGTCATAGCACGTCAAAAAATTTTGCTCAGTTCTAGAAGCCACATCTCAGCCAGGTAGTGAAAACTAAAGAACAATCAGCATGGCAAAGTGTTTGGAAAACATGGCATATAAGAAGAAGTTTTGGAAAATTAGAGTGTTTATTCTGAAAGTGGGATGTTTTAAAGAGAACAAGACTGCTGTCTTTAATACTCACACGGCTCTCTTGTGGTTGCAGAGTTAGACTATTTCTTTAATACCCCAGGGTAAAACCAACACCAAAGGAAGACATCACTGGGGAGGAGTTCAAGAAGTTTTAACAATAATATCCTGCAATCCTGAGGTTGAGTTAGTTTTGAAGTCATTTTCATCATTTAAGAATGATTAAAAACCATTCAATCAATAAATACTTATCAAGCATTTACCATATGTAGAGTTCTGGGGTGACATACGTGGAGGATTTCTGTGGGGAGACTTGATTCTTTCCATATTCCACTGGTCATGGTAAGGTTGTCAGATAACAAAGCCTAGCTCAAACTATGTACAGCCACAGAGTGGGGGCATGTGACCCAGGCAGAACCAGTCATAGCACCTCACACCCAGGGAGCAGTGAATGGCCAAGAAGAGTGAATAATCCAAGCATGTCCAATTCAGCCCTGAATTCATTTATAGATGAAGGGAGAGGCACATGCACTCATGCTCATACATGTGCCTTTTCCCAAAAGGTTTGCTAAACTGGGAAGATGCAGACCTGAAGCTTTGAGTAGCCATTTTCCTACCAAAAAGACCTGAGAAATAAGGGGAGAAAAAGGTAGTCTACAAATACAGTTTGAGTTCCCAAATCTCACCAATGATTCTCCCCTCCTTTTGATTGGCAGGCACAAGGCTACCTTAAACTAAATTTCTCTTACTTTCAACCAGAAGAGTCTTGATTAGCACAAGTTGATACTTTTTCAATGAATAAGTTGTTTTGGAGGAAATCCAGTAGTATAATACATAGTCACTGCATCAAGAAGTTTACAAAATTTGACTCAATAAATCCTATTAGATCGAACAGATGGCTGGATACATAAATGGGCAGCTAAAGTAGTAGACAATAGGTACGATCAGAGTTCAGAGAAGAGAAAAGCCTCTATAAGTCATAGCTGTTAGGGATGGTTTCAGGGAAGAGGAAGAATTTGAAGAGCCCTAAGGATATATAGGATTTGAAGAGATCAATGGAGGTGAAGCTGGGAAAAGAAGAGGGATACCCACCACAGGTGGGGGCAATGGGTGTGTGCAAAGGCCCAGGAAGGGACATGGGACATTTGTGGATCAGAGAATAGACCTGGTTACTCCGGAGTTGAGGATTCACAAAGAAAGTAAATGGAAGACAGCATTGGACAGGTCAATTAGACCAGATACTTGAATTCCTCAAACACTAGATAAAGGTATTTGAACAGTATCAAACCACTGAAGATTCTTGAACAAAGAGTGCTGTAATAAAAGTGGGGTTTCAGGGTACAAAACTTGATAAAAGTGTCCATTTTGAATCTGGAAGCCAGTATGAGAAGATAAAGAGTGCCCCACCCAAGGAGATGATTCTGAAACCCTCTGACTGTGATCATGAAGACCCGAGTGGACGGGGTCTACACATAGAGGAAACAAGGGGTTAAACCTGAGCTGTCTGTTTTTCAAATATCTCTTAGGACACATTTCCAGGACTCACTGACACATAAAACCCCAAAGGACACAATGAGGTGGTTGTCATTTTAGCTCCTCCTGCCCAGGACCAGATTAAATTGTGCTCATTTGGTTGCTCTGTCATGCCACCAGCAAGGCAGAGCCCCGAATCAACTTGCACAGATTCCCAAACGAGTTAACATTTTTAATCAGAAAAGCTCCACAAAACATCCTGGTCCCGTCATTGTGGATTACACACGCATTTTCTAAGCAAATACACAGTAACCTACCTTGAGAATATAGAAAGGAAACTTAAATATCACGTTGGAATTACTTTCTGAGAGTACAAGTGAATAACCATTATCAGCCAAAATCCAGAGAAAATACTATTTGGATATTGCTGCAGGGCTCAGGAGCTGATTCAGAAAGAAGTGTTTCTGCATTCAACCATTTAATAAGAAAATATTTGTTGAAGACTTACAGTGAATTACACTAAAATACAGCAAAAACATTTGTAGAGGACAATCCAGCTTCCAAAACCCATTCATATATTGCACCTGATTTTACCCCTTCCGTAATACATTTAGGTAGACAGAGCTGATGTGATGACCTCAAATTTTAGGTAAGGACAACTTGAGGCTCAGAGAAGAGACTTATCCGAAATCTCTCAATAGACAGTGTTGAACCCAGGTTTGGAATCCAACCGCTTTGACTCTTGAGTCCAGAGGACTTTACACTGCACCCATAGAATACAGAGGCAGGGGAGTCAGGGGTCACTGCAGCACTCTCTGCAAGGCCGGGACATACCCTATTATACAGAGAGAATGAAAAGGTAAAAGCTCTGCCACAAGCCAGTTGTGTGACCTGAGGTGAGCCACTTCCCCTCTCTGGTGTCATCTGGAAAACAAGACCAGAAGTCTAGTATAGAATACTCCAAGAATACCAGAACTGAAAACAGAACCCAGGAAGCTCTGCACTCTAATCTACCAGAGGAGTGGGAGTGAGTGGGGCCAGGATTTCCACCCTAGAACCACAAGAGTGTTTGCTCTAAAATCCCCAAGAAGCCCCAAGGGAAATAACTTACCCTAAAGAAAGAGAAATTCTGGGAGTCGAGGAGAAGGGTAAGAGTTGAAGGAGATTTTCAGTATCACACAACGTCTGTCTCTGAGCCTCTTCCAACTCATGCCTGAGCTCTAACAAGGATACAGCAAATCATAAGAATGAGGAGGAGGATTGAATGAAAGCTGAAAGAGTTAGTCAAGCCTCTGTAAGACAGGGAGTATCAGTGTGTGACGTGGGCAAGCTGCTCACTGCAAGCCTCCGTTTTCTCACTTGAAAATGGGATGGCTAAACTATGTACCTCACAGGATTGCTGTAAGGATTCAATGCAGGAATGCATAAAGCACTTGGCAAAAATGCCTGGCACATGGTAATACATAATTCTTATATTTATGGTATTGCTGTTATTAATGTGGCTTCCCTGCTTTGTAGCCTGGTGGCAAAGTGTGGAACAAGTGATTTCTGTTTGAGGTTTCCAGCAGACAGCTCTTGTTTTGGCCTTGCCGGAATCCCTCTTTCTCATTCCAGAACCTCTCTTTCCTGGGGGAAACCCATTCTGGGGGCTGTACAGGACCAGCACAACCCCTTCAGTCACGAAGAAGGCAGATAACCAGGTCTGGCCCATCAGAGCTTCTCATTCACTTAGCCACACTGATGAGTTCTGGAAAGGGCAGGTGATCCCAGCAAAGCCCATCTAAATCCGCTCGTGAGAGTTGATATATGGATTCTGGGAGAAAGAGAGGTCTTTCTCCAGGACTCGGAACTGAAACTAGAATATGGGCTTGGAGCAGCTCCAAGAGCAAAGCTTTGTGAGAAAGAAAGCCAGGAGAGTTCATGCACAGCCAAGAGGTGTGCTCAGTCCAAGGAGCCTCAAGGTCCAGCTGCCTATGAATGTGGCTCCCTGCTTGGACTTTCTAGTTAGGTGAGCCAATAATGCCCCTACTGTGTTGAAAGCAGCTAGCATTAGTTTCAGTCTCTTTCACTCGAGAGTCCTACTAATTCAGATGACTGCTGGCATAGTTGGAGCTCAGAATGGACCTGGCAGCCTGAGCACCAAGGAACCTCCACCTGGAACTGACAAGACACCTGGTGATCGAGGACTGAGGGGGATGCAACATCTCACCTGCATTTTGGCAGATCCCATAGCACATTACACCATAGCAAGCAAGAGAAGAAAAGCAGGAGATGGCAGAAGCCAGGTGTCATTTGAAAGGACTACCTGCCAAGAACAAAATTTAAAGTATACTGAGTTTTTCAATTGTATTTTTCCTATAAAATTCATCTTACTGTACCCTTTTTAATTTTCTTTCCATGTTAGAAGAAGCCATTTGATCTAGCCTTGGGACAGGATTTGGTGTTAACTCCAAAGGAAAGAATGAAAGCATGTGTTCTCCCTCCAACCCCAACTCCTGTGTGAAGGCTGGCTCCATGTCTGCAAAAACTAAGCCTCTTTTACCCTTGAGGAGGGAGAAATGTTTAATGTTGTTGAGATTTGGAGCTTTGTCTTTTGGGCCATTTATGTTCCTCTGTACTTCAGCAAGAACCATGTGTTAAATCAAGTTTAGCCTAAAGCTGCCTCCTTACATATTTTAAGCTTGGCCTCAAGGTTTTTCCATACATAGGGAACTGTAACCTAACTGGATATGTAAACAGACTATAACCTACTCTTGTGCCAATCAGCAAATGTCAACCAAAGGCAGCCAACTATTCAAACCACATTCAAATAAGGAAAATGCTAAGCAGTAACCAATCTGGCTATTTTTGTACCTCACTTCCATTTTCTCAACATCGCTTTCCTTTTTCTCTCCATAAATCTTTTTCCACCACATGGTTGCACTGGAGTCTCTCTGAGCCTACTGTGGCTCTAGAGGTTGCTCAATTCACAAGTCATTTTTTGCTCAATTAAACTCTGTTATATTTAATTTGTCTAAGATATTTCTGTTAACACATGTGATAGAAAAGAAAGAAAGAGGGATATTGAAGGTTGAAAGAATTAAAAGGATTTGGGCTGGAACCAACTGGAGTAGGGAGAGACCAAATAAAATAGGTTCTCTGCCAAAATCCAGAGCCTTCACCCTTGTTCCATAGTAAGTATCTTCCCCAGGAAGTCAGAATAAGCAAACAGTGAGACAAACCACTGAGAGCATACTTTGCAGTGCCCTAAAGCCAGCCTAAGACCAAGACCTGATTCTGGCCACTGAGGCCAGGGACACTCATCCTCTTAGAAAGGAGGATGCTATGGAAAGGAGCTCCTGTAGCTGTGTCTTCAGGCCACACTGAATACCCAAGATGTCCAGAGAAGAGAGACTGGAGTGGACTAATAAGCATCAAATGATTATTAGTAAAGCATGGAAAAACACTCACAGGACACTCAAAGGGCAACGAGGAACCTATAGGCAGTCTGTGTGTTTATTGCAATTTCTCGTTGCCTAAAGCAGTAACCTCCAAAATTTTGTAATGCAAAACCAATTCAGTAAAAATTCTGAAAGCTCATTCCCTAATTATATATATATATGTACTTATTTATAGATTATACACATATGCAATTGTTCTAATAATATCATATATATTATAAAACTAATTTTAAAAGTTATTTTTGAAAAATATAATAAAGAAGCCAATAACATTTCTACCAAATGTCTCGCTGAATTTATTGGCCAATATACATTTAGGTTAAGGTTTGACAGTAGCAACAGTGGATATAAATTCGTATTTTAAATAATCTTGATTTCTATTTTGGGAGCCAACTTTTTGTTGGATGATTCCATTCCCACTGTTTTTACCTCGTGTGGGGTTTGACGAAGACCTCGCACTAGGAATAGAGGGGTCTGGTCTGCCATTTGCCCATGCTCTGCCTGTTGTTTGTATTAGTGCTATCTTCAGTCTGCAGTTTCATTTCAGAATTCTTTCGGCTACTTGTCAATTTTGTGCAGGTTGAATGAGATATGACCAAATAAAATAATCTGTAGATCCATTTAGCCAGGCAAACGTACAGAAAAATACACTAGAAGCAGGCAAAGGATTGGAGTGGAGCCTCTATTTATCCTTCAGAATACTTTAAGTCCTTTATGACGCATGGCTGCCCACCATATGAACTAAATGAGGTGAAGGAACACTGTCACTCTGTAGATAAATACCAGGCAATGTTTCACTTGCTTTTTTAGCATACATAAATAAGTTTTACTATTTTCCCACAGTCTGGTGAGTCATTTGCCACAGCCCCACCCACTTTGGAGAGTCCATCACAGGAATCACTGCCTAGACGCTGGCAGTGGCTGTCACCTCCCAGCACCTCTCTCCTTCTCACCTGTACCACAGCTGCTAGGACCAAATATTTCTGTTACCTATGCGATAAAGTTCAGATTCTTTCACATGTACAGAAACTTTTGCACAAGACTGCTGTATCTTTCCAGCCTTATCCCTTTCACCTTTTCCCACATAAACTCTACAGCACCAGCAATCACTTCTCCAGTAGTCCAGATGCTTTTAGGTCTTTGCAATTGTTCTTTTCTCCACCAGGACTGTCTTCCTCTAACTTTGCCTTCCTAAAAATCTCCAACTCATTTTTCCACCCCCAAGTCACATTCTACCCACTCTGTTATCTTTGGAATCATGTCCACAAATTCAAGGTACAATGACAGTCACATTCTCTTTCCTTTTTCTAGTTAATTATTTTAACACTCACCTTCTGCTTGAGACTTCTCCATAACCTTGATTTTTTTCTAGCAAACCAAAGGGGCTTAATTCAACCCTGAAAGGGTCAATCCACTGCCAAGTCAAGTAGAGAGAATTGGAGTCTGATCCTGCCTACTGTAGTTACCTCTCCTTGCCTTGTTGTGTTGTCCTGGAAACCTTAGATACTTGTTCACTCCATACACATTTTACAGCCACTTGTCCGTGGTACACAACCCAATGAATTCATGACCATGCTGCTGTTATGCTCCAGCTGGGCCAAGCCCCCTCAGAGGCCCCACACTTGGACTCCAGGGGCACCTTCCTTATGTTCACACCCATACAATTATCCACTGCCCCAAAGCTCAAATCCTCCAAAGGTGGTGGGTCCTGAGAGGCTTCCAACTTCAGTAATACTCTGGGCCAAACTAGGCTCCCAATACACTTGGCTCTTTGGATTGAAACCAGTCACAAGTACTGACAACTCTTTTCTTCACAGTAATCCTGCCACTCATTCCTGCCACCACCACTAGTTTTCTAACTACCCTAGGCTCCTTTAGCAAACTGATTATCGATTTTTTTTTTTTTTTAGACCAGGTCTAACTCTGTTGCCCAGGCTGGGGTGCAGTGGCATGATCTCAGCTCACTGCAGCCTCAAACTCCTGGACTCAAGCTATTCTCCCACCTCAGCCTCCCAAGAAGCTGGGACTACAGCCACTGTGCCTAGCCACCTTCTTAACTACCAATTCTGCATCCCAAGCAGTGAGACAACTTCTGCAGAGCCCCTCACAAAAACAAGAGTCTTGTTCCACCTTTGTCTCTGAACACCTTTAAGCTGGAGCAGGGCCCTTGTTTCAATCAGCTCAAACTGCTGTAACAAAGGACCACAGACTGGGTGGCTTAAGCAACAGAAATTTACTTTCTCACAGTGCTGGAGACTGGATGTCCAAGATCATGGTGCCAGAAAATTCAGTTTCTAGTGAGGCCTCTCTTCCTGGCTTGTGACAGCCACCTTCTTGCCATGTCCTCACATGGCCTCTTCTCTGTGTACATGGAGAGCAATCTCTGACATCTCTTCCTCTTCATATAAGAACACCAGTCCTAGGCCCAGTGCAGTGGCTCACACCTGTAACCCCAGCACTTTGGGAGGCCAAGGCAGGCGGATCACCTGAGGTCAGGAGTTCAAGACCAGCCAGGTCAACGTGGTGAAACCCTGTCTCTACTAAAATGAAAAAAATTAGCCAGGCGAGGTAGTGGGCACCTGTAATCCCAGCTACTCGAGAGGCTGAGGCAGGAGAATCGCTTGAACCCAAGAGGTGGAGTTTGCAGTGAGCCAAGATCATGCCACTGTACTCCAGCCTGGGCGACACAGAGAGACTCCGTCCCCAAAAAAAAACACCAGTCCTGTCAGATTAGGGCCCTACCCTTATGACCTCATTTAACCTTAATTAGTTTCCTAAAGGCCCTACCTCTAGATCTATTTACTTTGGGGGTTAGGACTTCAACATAGGAATTTGTGTGGGGACACAAGTCAGTCCATAGCACCCTTCAGTATCTGTATTAAGTTCTGCCTGGATTGAAAGCAGCTGGCAGCTTATTGGACTGAAGAAAAAGAGAAATTAACCTTCAAAAGAACATCAATCCCCACCTCACATATATAAGGCTTTCCTGACCACCTCAACACACAGCCCACAAAGAATCAGATACTCCATCTTCTGTGTGGCCATACTACTTGCTTCATAGGTCACGTTATGGGTAGAACTGTGTCCGCCCAAAAATTCATATTTTGAAGCCTAACCCCAGTCCCTCAGAATGTGCCCATATTTGGAGATCACATCTTTACCAAGATGATTAACTGAAAATGAGGTCATTAGGTGGCCTCTAATCCAGTATGACTGGTGTCCTTAGAAGAAGAGGAAATGTGGACACAGATACACACAAAGAAAAGATTAGGTGAAAACACAGGGAAAAGATGACCCATCTACAGGCCAAGGAGAGAGAACTCAGAAGAAAACAGCCCTACCAATACCTTGATCTCAGATTTCTAGCCTCCAGAAATATAAGAAAAAATGTCTGAGGTTTAAGTCACCCACTCTGCGGTTACTTACCTCGCAACAACTTACCTTGTTACTGCAGCTCTGGCAAACTAGTACAGATCAATTTTCTCTATTTGGAAGTAAACTTCTGAACAACTAGGTTATATGCACCTTTGAAATTTCTAGGGTCTTGCACAGTGCCTGGCCTATTCTAAAGCCTCCTATATGTTTGTTGATGAAAAGAGGGAAGGATGGGCCGGAGGGGAAGGAGGGGTGATGGGGCCCTGAGTCCTGGAAATTGCCACCTGTGTTCTGAGTTTTTAAAGCTGTATTCTACTCATGCTGCAAGGAATCACCTGGCAATTTATGATTTTTTTCCTCTTCTCTGGCTTCTATCCATATTTACATAAATCATGAGTGAGTCAGAACATGTGGAGGGCTTACTGTGGGCAGAGAACTATGGTAAAAATACAAGGGACGGCTATAGCAGGGTCTAGCAGTGCCATCCAACAGAAATACAATGTGAGTCACATACGCAGCTTAAAATTTTCTAGTGGACACATTAAAACAGTTTAAAAAGAAGTAGGTGAAATTAGTTTTAATAATACTTTTTTATTTAACCCAATCTATCCAAAATATTATCAGTTCAACATGTAAGCAATATTTTTAAAATATGAGATATTTTACATTCCTTTTTTGTCTTCAAAATCCATAATGTGTTTTATACCTACAACAAATTCTGCACTGTAACTCTGACTAGCCACATTTCAAGGGCTCACAGCCCACATGTGGGTTGTGGTCACTGTATTGGCCAGCACTAGAGGGCCAGTGGTTAATGCCACAGACTTGGAATCAGACAGGCATAGGTTTGCATCTTGACCTGTCGCTAACTCAATTTCTCTATGCCTCAGTTTCTGCAGCTCTGAAATGGAGCTAATACCACCACCACTTAGGGCTACTACGAGGATCAAATGAAATAATCTACCTAAAGCCCTCAGCAGACTGTCTGACACAGCAGCTTCATGACCACTGTGTGCCAGGCTCTCTGCTATGTAATCTACATGGTTAATATTGAAGAGATTGTACCAGTTATTATTTTTAATGGTTAGTGCTGAGGTGACAAGAGCTGAAGCAATTTCTCCATCAGATGGCAGATGAATAATCTCCCTCTAGCTTGGTTTTTCAACCTATAAAATGGAAATAATGAGTAAATCTGCCACTAAAAATAAAAAGGACCTTCCTATTTAAGTAGCATGATACCTCAAAATGTTAGCTTGAGATTCTTTGGCTTACAACGCTAGACCACAGCCATAAAGACAAAAGTTACAGCCTTCTCTACTTTGCATGTATTTTCTGATTAGTTCACTTCAATACTCCCCTAGATGCAGGGATAATTCTGGGAGTTGAAATCCCTCAAGCTGACTTGAGTCCTATAGTGCTTTTTTAAGAAAGTGATCTTCTCCAAATTCATTCAGCCACTATTTCTGAATTATGAGTGCATAAAAAGAGATACACCTTTTTGTGTGAGGTCTCATAATTCACCCTCACCTAACACAGGTGATAAATGCAAGCAGGCAACTCCCTGTTAAAATATATGGAATAGATATATTACTGTATCTACTGTATATTTTCATTTTGGCATGCAATGAGGTCTCCTTCACCTTATGATAATAAATTGCATAACCTCATCCATATCATAACATTAAATAACAGGATACAAATAAATCAATGTAATGATATTTTGTTCCTTGTAACTACTTTCAGTTTTGGATTTCAAAGCCCTTTACAAACACAAATTAATTAGCTCTTGTGCCACATGAGATTAGTTTTAATATACTGCTATAAATTGTAGTACAGGAATACCAGAAGATTATTCATATACACTCATTTCTTTATAAAGGTTCAAAGAACTAAAACCAGTTGTTCTCAACAGGAGGCAATCTAGTCCCCCAGAGGGCATTTGGCAATGTCTAGAGATATTCTTGATTGTCACAACTGGGCAGGGAGGGAGGTGCTACTGGTTCTACTGGGCAGAGACCAGGGATGCTGCTAAACATTCTATAATGACCAGGACAGCTCCTCACAAGAAAGAATTATCTGGTACAAAATGTCAATAACACCAAGACTGAGAACCCCTAATCTAAAGAAACATATTCTTCTTATAGGGAGAGTAGGAGATTTCTTTGTTTCTTACTTTGCTAAAGATATTTCCTCAATTCATAGGTGAGGTGATTTCCACTGAGAACTAGCCCAACTAGATTTAAACATCAACTCATTAACTATGAAACAAAAATCTAAGACAAGAACTGACATTTGAGAAGACCAAGTTACTAGATAAAAATGTCTCATAGTCAACCAATCAGAGAATCAGCAAGGAAGGAACACCCCCCACACCTTCCCTCAAAAAAGAAATGACCCACTGGCTTCACACAGAGGATCACTTTTTCCAGATACCTATGCTACATTCCTAAACCACAATTCGCTATCTCAAAATGTTTGTCATTATTTATATGAGGACCAGACACAGGAGTGAGACATTGCTGATGTAGGGCAAACCATGCCATTGCACAAGTTCTACTGATGGCAGGACAGGAAACACCTTCAGGTTTCAAGGCTGAACACTTTTTGAAGAAGAGTAAGGATTGGTTGATATGGATGTGTGTGTTTGCGTGTGTGTAATTCTTTCTGATTTCTTCCCTTCTGTCTTTTCCTATGTGAAATATTGGTTCAGCATCTCGCTAGTGGATGTGAAAGTTGCTATGAATTTTCTTCTCGTATAGTTGCAAATCACCTCCTCCACATTTTCCAACTTTCCTACTTGATTATATGGGGAAATAGATGATACATTCCTGAAGTAGACCATAAATAAAATACACAGTAGTCACAGGAGACTTTAGATATTTGGAAATGGAAACCTCATTCAAATAAAAACAGAGCATATGACTCATTTAGCAATCTGTCCCCCAGAGAATAAAAGAAGCTGCTAAAGAAACTGCTGTTCTGCACCTAATTCTTGCACATGGAAAGAAAGCTATTGGCAAAACAGAAGTGTGGTATTGTTGAGAAAAAAGTGTGCTGTCATTTTAGAACCATAAAAGAAACTTTGGGCATCATCAGATATAAGCCCTAGCATTTTCAATTTCAGAAAGTCAAGAAAAGATGAGCATAATTCCATGATAAAAGATTTTTTTTTGGAGTCTGGTTTTTTCCAAGGCTTGAGTGTAGCAGCACAATCTTGGCTCACTGCAACCTCCACCTCCCAGGTTCAAGCAATCCTCCTACCTCAGCCTCCCAAGTAGCTGAGACCACAGGTGCATGCCACCATGCCCAGCTAACTTTTTTGTATTTTTGGTAGAAATGGGGTTTCACCATGCTTCCCAGACTTGTCTTGAACTCCTGAGCTCAAGCTATCTGCCCATCTCAGCTTCCCAAAGTGCTGGGATTACAGGCATGAGCCATCACACCTGACTCCATGATAAAAAGATTTTGAAGAAGATATGGCTCACAAAGACTGGAGAGTTCTCAGAAATGCTATTCTGACTTCATAATCAGTAAATTATCTTAATGAATAAGGATAAAAACATTCAGAGAAATCAAAGTATTTCTTAGAGAAAGTGAAGTTCAAAAGGAGAAATATAAAAGACGAAAGGACGTATCAGATGTAATCATGTTGACCCTGTGGCGCTTGCAAACAAAGCTGAATGTATATAGGGCTTTCAGGAGGGGGAGTTGTCTCAACAAGATGAGCTCCACTGCCCCTGGACTATGGTTTGATCAATAAGTCTTAGTCCATGGTGTGTTTCCTTAGCTGCAGATCTCAAGTCTTTGAGAAAATCATGGTTGCTCATTTGTTGTGGAAGTGAGTTAAAGAGTAAAACATAGTTATACAAACTGAAAACAGAAATAAAAGAGAGAAATTATGGAAGAAATTATATGAAACTAAAAGGTTAGAAAGTAAGGTTATTCAAATGAGACCTGAATAAATGGAAAGAGATACCATCTTCATGGATAGAAATATTCAATATGAAAAGATTCCACTTCTCCAAACAAATTAAATGCAATTCTAATTGAAATCCCAAAAGATTTGTTTAAATTATACTGAATTTAAATTATGACTTAAAATGATTTCAAATTATACTGAAATTAAGACTGACAAACAAAAAGCCAAAAATAGTTAAGACAATTTTGAAGAAGAAGAATAATGTAGAGGATTCTTACTCTACCACATATAAAGACTTATTATATATAGCACTTAGTGTTGTATTGACCAGTGATAGGCAAGTAAATTAGTGAAGCATCATAGAGAGCCCAGATATAGACCCATATATTAAGCTTATATAAAAACATATATTAAAAATGTTTTAAACAAAACAGAAAGATGATCAGGCACGGTGGATCACTCTGTCCCAGCACTTTGGGAGGCCAAAGTGGAAGGATCACTTGAGCTCAGGAGTTCAGGACCAGCCTGGGCAACGCAGCGAAACCCCATCTCTTCCAAAAATAAAAAAAAGTTAGCTGGGTATGGTGGTGTGTGCCTGTGGTCCCAGCTACTCGAGAGGCTAAAGTGGGAAGATCGCTTGAGCCTGGGAGGCAGAGATTGCAGTGAGCAATTCCAATGAAGATCATGCCACTTCCCTCCAGTTTGGGTGACAGAGTGAGACCCCATGTCAAAAAAAAGAAAGTAAAAAAAGAAATATCACTACAAATCAGTGGATAGAAGATTGACTCT
Source organism: Macaca nemestrina (assembly GCF_043159975.1). Taxonomy (NCBI): domain Eukaryota; kingdom Metazoa; phylum Chordata; class Mammalia; order Primates; family Cercopithecidae; genus Macaca; species Macaca nemestrina. The sequence continues at coordinate 40,387,657 of NC_092143.1, forward strand.
TCAATAAATGGTTCCAGGAAGGACCATTAGTTTTATTATTCAGCGAAAAAAGGTAGCTTCTGCAGATTGCACAGTACTCAAAAAGCAATTTCAAGGTTATTAAGTACGGAAATGTTATAAAGTTAAACTTGAAACTTTGAAGAAAGTGTAGGAACACATTTTTCTCACCTCAAAATAGGAAAGAATTATTTTAAAAAGATTCCCGACACAAATCATAGGGATAAATCATAGGGATAAAAAAACTTCTATTTGATGCATTCATTCAAAACATAGTTTCAACACAAGTAACCTAAAAATAATTAATATCCAGTTACAACAAAAATAACATAAAAGCTATTATTAATAATACTTAATAGTACTACCTAAGAAAAAGAATGCACTTGAAGAATGGGCCAAGTTTAGAAACAATGGCCTAGGAATATACAAAAGAATGAATCTCACTAGTAATCAGGTAAATGCAAAGGAAGGTAGCCAAATGATATACCATCTCACATCCAATGATGTTGCCAAAAATTAAAATCTGTTTACACCAAACGCTGGCAAGATGGAACACTCATATACTGAAATGGGCATGTAAGTTGTTCATCAACTTTATAAGGCAATTTAGAAGAATCTTGTTAAATTGAAGGCACTCATATCTAAGACTCAAGCAATCCCACTTCTAAGTGTACAGCCTAGGGAAACATTCTCAAGTGTTCTCAAGAAGACATGTACAACAGTGTTTATAATAGTGTAAGTGCCAGAAAAAATCTAATGTCTATCATGGGACAATATTTTTTATAATAGTGTAAACGCTGGAAACAATCTAACATCCATCAATGGGAGATGCAATATAAAAATAATTTTTAAAATTTATACAACAAAACACTATACAGCTTAAACTATAAAAAGTTAAATTGGAGGTCAGGTGCAGTGTCTCACGCCTGTAATCCCAGCACTTTGGGAGGCCGAGGCAGGTGGATTACCCGAGGTCAGGAGTTGGAGACCAGCCTGGCCAACACAGTGAAACCTCGTCTCTACCAAAAATACAAAAAAATTAGCTGGGCATGATGGCGGTCACCTGTAATCCCAGCTACTTGGGAGGCTGAGGCAGGAGAATCGCTTGAACCCAGGAGGTGGAGGTTGCAGTGAGCCAAGATCGCGCCATTGCACTCCAGCCTGGGCAAAAAGAGTGAAACTCTGCCGCCAAAAAAAAAAAAAAAAAGTTGGGCGGAGCAAGATGGCCGAATAGGAACAGCTCCAGTCTCCAACTCCCAGCGCGAGCGACACAGAAGACCGGTGATTTCTGCATTTTCAACTGAGGTACTGGGTTCATCTCACTGGGGAGTGCCAGACGATCGGTGCTGGTCAGCTGCTGCAGCCCGACCAGCGAGAGCTGAAGCAGGGCGAGGCATTGCCTCACCTGGGAAGCGCAAGGGGGAAGGGAATCCTTTTTCCTAGCCAGGGGAACTGAGACACACAACACCTGGAAAATCGGGTAACTCCCACCCCAATACTGCGCTTTAAGCAAACAGGCACACCAGGAGATCATATCCCACACCTGGCCGGGAGGGTCCCACACCCACGGAGCCTCCCTCATTGCTAGCACAGCAGTCTGTGATATACCTGCAAGGCAGCAGCGAGGCTGGGGGAGGGGCGCCCGCCATTGCCCAGGCTTAAGTAGGTAAACATAGCCGCTGGGAAGCTCGAACTGGGTGGAGCTCACAGCAGCTCAAGGAAACCTGCCTGTCTCTGTAGACTCCACCTCTGGGGACAGGGCACAACTATACAACAACAAAAGCAGCAGAAAACTCTGCAGACATAAAACGACTCTGTCTGACAGCTTTGAAGAGAGCAGTGGATCTCCCAACACGGAGGTTGAGATCTGAGAAGGGACAGACTCCCTGCTCAAGTGGGTCCCTGACCCCTGAGCAGCCTAACTGGGAGACATCCCCCACTAGGGGCAGTCTGATACCCCACACCTCACAGGGTGGAGTACACCCCTGAGAGGAAGCTTCCAAAGCAAGAATCAGACAGGTACACTCGCTGTTCAGAAATATTCTATCTTCTGCAGCCTCTGCTGCTGATACCCAGGCAAACAGGGTCTGGAGTGGACCTCAAGCAATCTCCAACAGACCTACAGCTGAGGGTCCTGACTGTTAGAAGGAAAACTATCAAACAGGAAGGACACCTACACCAAAACCCCATCAGTACATCACCATCATCAAAGACCAGAGGCAGATAAAACCACAAAGATGGGGAAAAAGCAGGGCAGAAAAGCTGGAAATTCAAAAAATAAGAGCGCATCTCCCCCGGCAAAGGAGCGCAGCTCATCGCCAGCAACGGATCAAAGCTGGACGGAGAATGACTTTGACGAGATGAGAGAAGAAGGCTTCAGTCCATCAAACTTCTCAGAGCTAAAGGAGGAATTACGTACCCAGCACAAAGAAACTAAAAATCTTGAAAAAAAAGTGGAAGAATTGATGGCTAGAGTAATTAATGCAGAGAAGGTCCTAAACGAAATGAAAGAGATGAAAACCATGACACGAGAAATACGTGACAAATGCACAAGCTTCAGTAACCGACTCGATCAACTGGAAGAAAGAGTATCAGCGATTGAGGATCAAATGAATGAAATGAAGCGAGAAGAGAAACCAAAAGAAAAAAGAAGAAAAAGAAATGAACAAAGCCTGCAAGAAGTATGGGATTATGTAAAAAGACCAAATCTACGTCTGATTGGGGTGCCTGAAAGTGAGGGGGAAAATGGAACCAAGTTGGAAAACACTCTTCAGGATATCATCCAGGAGAACTTCCCCAACCTAGTAGGGCAGGCCAACATTCAAATCCAGGAAATACAGAGAACGCCACAAAGATACTCCTCGAGAAGAGCAACTCCAAGACACATAATTGCCAGATTCACCAAAGTTGAAATGAAGGAAAAAATCTTAAGGGCAGCCAGAGAGAAAGGTCGGGTTACCCACAAAGGGAAGCCCATCAGACTAACAGCAGATCTCTCGGCAGAAACTCTACAAGCCAGAAGAGAGTGGGGGCCAATATTCAACATTCTTAAAGAAAAGAATTTTAAACCCAGAATTTCATATCCAGCCAAACTAAGTTTCACAAATGAAGGAGAAATAAAATCCTTTACAGATAAGCAAATGCTTAGAGATTTTGTCACCACTAGGCCTGCCTTACAAGAGATCCTGAAGGAAGCACTAAACATGGAAAGGAACAACCGGTACCAGCCATTGCAAAAACATGGCAAAATGTAAAGACCATCGAGGCTAGGAAGAAACTGCATCAACTAACGAGCAAAATAACCAGTTAATATCATAATGGCAGGATCAAGTTCACACATAACAATCTTAACCTTAAATGTAAATGGACTAAATGCTCCAATTAAAAGACACAGACTGGCAAACTGGATAAAGAGTCAAGACCCATCAGTCTGCTGTATTCAGGAGACCCATCTCACACGCAGAGACATACATAGGCTCAAAATAAAGGGATGGAGGAAGATTTACCAAGCAAATGGAGAACAAAAAAAAGCGGGGGTTGCAATACTAGTCTCTGATAAAACAGATTTTAAACCATCAAAGATCAAAAGAGACAAAGAAGGCCATTACATAATGGTAAAGGGATCAATTCAACAGGAAGAGCTAACTATCCTAAATATATATGCACCCAATACAGGAGCACCCAGATTCATAAAGCAAGTCCTTAGAGACTTACAAAGAGACTTAGACTCCCATACAATAATAATGGGAGACTTCAACACTCCACTGTCAATATTAGACAGATCAACGAGACAGAAAGTTAACAAGGATATCCAGGAATTGAACTCATCTCTGCAGCAAGCAGACCTAATAGACATCTACAGAACTCTCCACCCCAAATCAACAGAATATACATTCTTCTCAGCACCACATCGTACTTACTCCAAAATTGACCACGTAATTGGAAGTAAAGCACTCCTCAGCAAATGTACAAGAACAGAAATTATAACAAACTGTCTCTCAGACCACAGTGCAATCAAACTAGAACTCAGGACTAAGAAACTCAATCAAAACTGCTCAACTACATGGAAACTGAACAACCTGCTCCTGAATGACTACTGGGTACATAACGAAATGAAGGCAGAAATAAAGATGTTCTTTGAAACCAATGAGAACAAAGATACAACATACCAGAATCTCTGGGACACATTTAAAGCAGTGTGTAGAGGGAAATTTATAGCACTAAATGCCCACAAGAGAAAGCAGGAAAGATCTAAAATTGACACTCTAACATCACAATTAAAAGAGTTAGAGAAGCAAGAGCAAACACATTCGAAAGCTAGCAGAAGGCAAGAAATAACTAAGATCAGAGCAGAACTGAAGGAGATAGAGACACAAAAAACTCTCCAAAAAATCAATGAATCTAGGAGTTGGTTTTTTGAAAAGATCAACAAAATTGACAGACCACTAGCCAGACTAATAAAGAAGAAAAGAGAGAAGAATCAAATCGACGCAATTAAAAATGATAAAGGGGATATCACCACCGACCCCACAGAAATACAAACTACCATCAGAGAATACTATAAACACCTCTACGCAAACAAACTGGAAAATCTAGAAGAAATGGATAATTTCCTGGACACTTACACTCTTCCAAGACTAAACCAGGAAGAAGTTGAATCCCTGAATAGACCAATAGTAGGCTCTGAAATTGAGGCAATAATTAATAGCCTACCAACCAAAAAAAGTCCAGGACCAGATGGATTCACAGCTGAATTCTACCAGAGGTACAAGGAGGAGTTGGTACCATTCCTTCTGAAACTATTCCAATCAATAGAAAAAGAGGGAATCCTCCCTAACTCATTTTATGAGGCCAACATCATTCTGATACCAAAGCCTGGCAGAGACACAACAAAAAAAGAGAATTTTAGACCAATATCCCTGATGAACATCGATGCAAAAATCCTCAATAAAATACTGGCAAACCGGGTTCAGCAACACATCAAAAAGCTTATCCACCATGATCAAGTGGGCTTCATCCCTGGGATGCAAGGCTAGTTCAACATTCGCAAATCAATAAACATAATCCAGCATATAAACAGAACCAAAGACAAGAACCACATGATTATCTCAATAGATGCAGAAAAGGCTTTTGACAAAATTCAACAGCCCTTCATGCTAAAAACGCTCAAGAAATTCGGTATTGATGGAACGTACCTCAAAATAATAAGAGCTATCTATGACAAACCCACAGCCAATATCATACTGAATGGGCAAAAACTGGAAAAATTCCCTTTGAAAACTGGCACAAGACAGGGATGCCCTCTCTCACCACTCCTATTCAACATAGTGTTGGAAGTTCTGGCTAGGGCAATTAGGCAAGAGAAAGAAATCAAGGGTATTCAGTTAGGAAAAGAAGAAGTCAAATTGTCCCTGTTTGCGGATGACATGATTGTATATTTAGAAAACCCCATTGTCTCAGCCCAAAATCTCCTTAAGCTGATAAGCAATTTCAGCAAAGTCTCAGGATACAAAATTAATGTGCAAAAATCACAAGCATTCTTATACACCAGTAACAGACAAACAGAGAGCCAAATCAGGAATGAACTTCCATTCACAATTGCTTCAAAGAGAATAAAATACCTAGGAATCCAACTTACAAGGGATGTAAAGGACCTCTTCAAGGAGAACTACAAACCACTGCTCAGTGAAATCAAAGAGGACACAAACAAATGGAAGAACATACCATGCTCATGGATAGGAAGAATCAATATCGTGAAAATGGCCATACTGCCCAAGGTAATTTATAGATTCAATGCCATCCCCATCAAGCTACCAACGAGTTTCTTCACAGAATTGGAAAAAACTGCTTTAAAGTTCATATGGAACCAAAAAAGAGCCCGCATCTCCAAGACAATCCTAAGTCAAAAGAACAAAGCTGGAGGCATCACGCTACCTGACTTCAAACTATACTACAAAGCTACAGTAACCAAAACAGCATGGTACTGGTACCAAAACAGAGATATAGACCAATGGAACAGAACAGAGTCCTCAGAAATAATACCACACATCTACAACCATCTGATCTTTGACAAACCTGAGAGAAACAAGAAATGGGGAAAGGATTCCCTATTTAATAAATGGTGCTGGGAAAATTGGCTAGCCGTAAGTAGAAAGCTGAAACTGGATCCTTTCCTTACTCCTTATACGAAAATTAATTCAAGATGGATTAGAGACTTAAATGTTAGACCTAATACCATAAAAATCCTAGAGGAAAACCTAGGTAGTACCATTCAGGACATAGGCATGGGCAAAGACTTCATGTCTAAAACACCAAAAGCAACGGCAGCAAAAGCCAAAATTGACAAATGGGATCTCATTAAACTAAAGAGCTTCTGCACAGCAAAAGAAACTACCATCAGAGTGAACAGGCAACCTACAGAATGGGAGAAAATTTTTGCAATCTACTCATCTGACAAAGGGCTAATATCCAGAACCTACAAAGAACTCAAACAAATTTACAAGAAAAAAACAAACAACCCCATCAAAAAGTGGGCAAAGGATATGAACAGACATTTCTCAAAAGAAGACATTCATACAGCCAACAGACACATGAAAAAATGCTCATCATCACTGGCCATCAGAGAAATGCAAATCAAAACCACAATGAGATACCATCTCACACCAGTTAGAATGGCGATCATTAAAAAGTCAGGAAACAACAGGTGCTGGAGAGGATGTGGAGAAATAGGAACACTTTTACACTGTTGGTGGGATTGTAAACTAGTTCAACCATTATGGAAAACAGTATGGCGATTCCTCAAGGATCTAGAACTAGATGTACCATATGACCCAGCCATCCCATTACTGGGTATATACCCAAAGGATTATAAATTATGCTGCTATAAAGACACATGCACACGTATGTTTATTGCGGCACTATTCACAATAGCAAAGACTTGGAATCAACCCAAATGTCCATCAGTGACAGATTGGATTAAGAAAATGTGGCACATATACACCATGGAATACTATGCAGCCATCAAAAAGGATGAGTTTGTGTCCTTTGTAGGGACATGGATGCAGCTGGAAACCATCATTCTTAGCAAACTATCACAAGAACAGAAAACCAAACACCGCATGTTCTCACTCATAGGTGGGAACTGAACAATGAGATCACTTGGACTCAGGAAGGGGAACATCACACACCGGGGCCTATCATGGGGAGGGGGGAGGGGGGAGGGGGGAGGGATTGCATTGGGAGTTATACCTGATGTAAATGACGAGTTGATGGGTGCAGCACACCAACAAGGCACAAGTATACATATGTAACAAACCTGCACGTTATGCACATGTACCCTACAACTTAAAGTATAATAATAATAAATAAATTTAAAAAAATAAAAAATAAATAAAAAAAATAAAAAAAAAGTTAAATCAACCTGAATGCATCTCAAAAAAAAGTTGAGCAACAAAAGAAAAAGTAGATAAATTGGACTTTATAAAGCTTAAAGACTTTCATGCTTCAAATGACACCATCAAGAAAGTGAAAAGACAACCCACAGAATGGGAGAAAATATTTGCAAGTCATATACCCCATTAAAAGTTTTGTATCTAGAATGTGTAAAGAATTGTTACCACTTAATACTAAAAAGGCAAATAACCCAATTAAAATATGGGCAAAGGACATTAATAGACATTTCTCCAAAGAAGATATAGAAAAAGGCAATATACACATGAAAAGATTCTCAACATCATAGGCCATCAAGAAAATGTAAATCAAAATCGTATAATGAACCACTTCACATACACTAGAATGACTATCATCAAAAAGGCAGATAATCACAAATGTTGGTGAGGATGTGGAGAAATTGGAGCCCTCATACACTGATGGTAGTAATGTAAAATGTCGCAGCCACTTTGGAAAAGAATCTGGCAGTTCCTCAAAATGTTAAACACAACGTTGCTATACGACCCAGCAACTCCACTCCCATCTATATACCCAAGAGAAATGAAAATGTGTTCATACAAAAACCTGCACGACTGGTCATAGCAGCATTATTCATAATAGCCAAAAAAATAGAAACCTATACATGTCAACTGATGAATTGATAAAATGTGGAAAATCCGTGCAATGAAATATCTGAAGGTAAAAATACATATAATATCTGATAATGAACTACTGATGCATGCTACAATATAGATAAACCATGAAAACATTATACTAAGTGAAAGAAGTTAGCTGCAAAGGACCATATATTGTATTATTCTCTTTATATGAAAAGACCAGAATAGACAAATCTATAGAGGCAGAAGGTAGATTAACGGTTAATGCCCCCAGGGAGAGGGGGCAATGGGACACCATTGCTAATAGAAACAAGATTTCTTTTGAGGATGATGATAATGTTTTAAAATTATAAATATACTAAAAACATTGATTAAATTGGTGAATTGTATGGTGTATCTCAATAAAGCTGTTCTTTGAGGAAAAACAAAGGACAATGAGGCCAAATGTAATGTGGTTTATTTCTGGATGAAACCCAAAACAGAAAAGGAACATTAATGGAAAAACTAGTAGAAACTTCTTTTTTTTTTTTTTTTTTTGAGATGGAGTCTCACTCTGTTGCCCAGGCTGGAGTGCCGTGGAATGATCTCAGCTCACTGCAACCTCTACCTCCCTGGTTCAAGCGATTCTTCTGTCTCAGCCTCCCAAGTTGCTGGGATTACAGATGCCCACCACCATGCCCGGCTACTTTTTGTATTTTTAGTAGAAACAGGGTTTCGCCATGTTGCCTAGGCTGGTCTTGAAGTTCTGACCTCAGGTGATCCGCCTACCTTGGCCTCCCAAAGTGCTGGGATTACAGGCGTGAGCCACCATGCCCGGCAAAACTAGTAGAATCTTAATAAAGTCTGGAATTTAGTTGAGATGCACACACCACCACACGTGGCTAATTTTTTATATTTTTGGTAGAGATGGGGTTTCACCATGTTGGCCAGGCTGGTCTCAAACCCCTGACCTCAAGTGATTCATCCACCTCAGCCTCCCAATGTGCTGGGATTACAGGCATGATCGACTGTGCCTGGCAAAACTGGTAGAATCTTAATAAAGTCTGGAATTTAGGTCAGATACTCTAACAACGTTGGCTTCTTAGCTTTGACAAATGTACCTGGTAATGTAAGTTGGTAATAGTAAGAGACACCTGCTAAAAGGTATACAACTCTCTGTACTCTTTGCAAACTTTCTGTAAATGTAAAATAATTTCAAAATAAAAAGATTAGTTTTTAAATGTTAAGCAAAAGAAAATGTAGAATGAACATTTCATTATAACAACATTCAAATAACATTTACAAACATGGGAAACTCTTGTTTGGGGACACAAACATGCTCATGGATATTTTCATGTCTTATAATTACATATATAAATCGTAGGACATGAAAATATTCATGAGCATGATAAACCAAATTCAGAACAGTGGTTACCTCTGGACAGGAAGAGAGTGAAGGAACTAGAAAACATGGTAATATTTTTCTTTTTAATTAAAAATAATTCTCGGCTGGGTGTGGCGGCTCACACCTGTAATCCCAGCGCTTTGGGAGGCCAAGGTGGGTGGATCACCTGAGGTCAGAACTTCAAGACCAGCCTGGCCAACATGGCAAAACCCCGTCTCTACTAAAAATATAAAAATTAGCCGGGCGTGGTGGTGGGCATCTGTAATCCCAGCTACTCTGGAGGTTGACACTGGAGAATCACTTGAACCCGGGAGGCAGAGGTTGCAGTGAGCTGAGATCTTGCCATTGTACTCCAGCCTGAGCAACAAGAGCAAAACTCCATCTCAAAAAATAAAATAAAGTAATTATAAAGCAAATATGACAAATTAGTAAGTTAAACAAATGTGGTGGTATGATCCAGGCTTTTATTGTATCATCCTTTACATCTTGATATATTTGAAATATTTTCTTTCAGAAAAAAGCTATAATGAATTGGGAAACATTTAAAGACACCTCATGTCTCAAGTAACAATGTTAGCAGAGTATAAAGGCATGATAACAATTTTCATTATCATTGTAAAGATAATACAAGGATTACACATGATTAGCATTTGGGTAAATAAGATGGCACATAATTACTAAGAATGGCTATTCATTTGTAAGAAGAGCACATAAATTAGTCATAATAGACCATTTAGTTTTACGTTCAATACCTTCAGTGCCTGAAATTGAATATGTTATGACCTTGGGTGAGCCATCTAACCCCTTCACTTCTCCAGTTTCTCCATGGTAAAATGGAAATAATAATATTGCCTCTCACACATTGGACGATTAAATGAGGTAATCCACGTAGACCGGATTAATCCCATGGTCTGCCCACCATTGGACATTTGACAAGATCTGAAGATATTTCGAGTTGCCACAAATTGGGAAGCAGGAATGCTCCTCGCGTCTAGTGAGCAGAGACCAGGGATGCTGCTGAACATCCTACAGTGTACAGAAGAGCCCGCAGAAAGAATTATCCTGTCCCAAATGCCAATAGTGCCAAGGTCAAGAAACCCTAATGTAGAACATTTAACACAGTGCCTGGTGCATGGACTGCGCTCTGCTATTAGCTGCCATATCATCATCATCACTGTTGTAATGTAACACCAGGAGAGGCCTGAACACTCTGGCACCTAGATGCCACATTTCACCTTTTTAATAAGTGTTTAAATTGGCCCCAACACAGTCTGTACTGCAGCTGGGAAGACTAGTGTGTCTTTGGAATATAAGAGGTGTCATTTTTCTCCCTTGCTTGCAGCTCTGAGTTGCTCTTCCCTTCCCATCCACTTTCATTTATTATTTCCACTTTGTAGCTGTATTAATTAACCCTGCAAAGGGTTTTAGGCATCCATTGATAGAAAGGACGTTTGCTTTCAAAGATAAAGCTGTGTCATTATCAAGCCTCCACTGCACACCACAGAAAAACAGCCTTTGGAAAGAGCTGCTTAGGGCAAACAGCGGTAAATTATCCATTGTTAACCTTGGTCTGCCTTTAAAAGAAAATATTTTAAGAGGAAAGAAAAGCAAAGACAAAACAAACAGAAGTCATGTAAGTTCTGTACCCACTTGCAGGGTCAGTACAAGAAAGATCCGCCTCTCCTGGACCAATAATTAAACTGCAGAGCTAGAGCACGGTAGGTCAACCCACTCTCCCATCTAACTGGCGTGAGTGTGGGCACCTAGCCCCATTTTCTATACAGAGACACCCTTCTCGACCAAACAACAGCAAATCTTATAAGTAAATTTGCCACTCCCTCAAAACAAAGAGCATCTTGAACAATAAATAAAACCAAAAAGCTTAATAATCTTAAGAGAGGGTTTCCGTCTCTTGTTCCCTACCTTCTTTTCTCACAAACCACAGTGAAGAACAGCCCGCAGGGCCTGTACCTACAAATTTTGATTAAGTAGTTTTCCACTGAGATAGAGAGAAATATTAGCATATTCTGGGTTTTAAAGACAAGCCATGAGCTCGTCTGTTATGTCAGCAACGCTTTTAATTCTGTGACAAATGGCTTTCCACAGTGAGTTCACCACATCTTTCTTTCCCTTTTGTTTCTAGAGCTGGATATTAGGAGAGGATCCCTGGAGAAAGACCAACTCCACCCTTAATGACGATGAGAAAATAATTTCCTGAAAGTATTCATATTTTTCCCCCAGGGGAGATGTCCAACATACCTAGAAAGAGGAGCTCAGAAATTCAACGTGTGAATGGGAAAAGTAAAGAGGGCTAGGGGGAGCATCAGAATGAAGCTGAGGCCAAGCCCAAGGTAGGAAACAGAATTGAAGGGTAGATGATGACCACAGAATGTTCTCTTGGGCCAGGCGCAGTGGCTCACACCTATAATCCCAGCACTTTGGCAGGCCAAGGTGGGTGGTTTCCTGAGCTCAGGAGTCTGAGACCAGCCCGGGCAACACGGTGAAACCCTGTCTCTACTAAAAATACAAAAAATTAGCCAGGTGTGGTGGCATGCACCTGTAGTCCCAGCTACTCAGGAGGCTGAAGCAAGAGAATTACTTGAACCCAGGAGGCGGAGGTTGCAGTGAGCCGAGGTTGTGCCACTGCACTCCAGCCTGGGCAACAGCGTGACACTCTGTCTCAAAAAAAAAAAGTTCTCTTGGGATTTATAGTCAAGGTTGTCAGCCAACAGAGCTAGTAAATTGGTGTAGGGTTCCCCCTGTTTCTGGGATAAGAATAGAATGGACTCTACACAGAATGTTCATTTTGGAATGTGTATCCCTCCCTCCCTCCCTCCTCTGTGAATATCCTCAAACCTCCTCTCTGCTGGCCCCATCTGATCTCTCCTTCCCGGCCCATTTCTCCCAGGAAGCCTCTATAACCACCTCAGCCAAGAGCATTGCGCTTTGCCTCTCCCCAGCATCCAGGAGATTATACTCAATGATTATATTAGAGTGTGATTATATTTGATTTATCAGCTACCTAAATACTGACTGGTATTATTCTCCGGTCATTTCTTATCACTAGAATTGTTTTCCCACAGATTTCCGGTCAGAGATTATCTCTTTTTCCTTTTCATTCTGTAGAGCACAATGCTAAGTAAACTCTAAAATAATGTTGGACAAATTGGATTGAATTGAATAAATCAGGGGTCATATGGCCTGGCTTTGTTACTACTCTTGCACTTATATCTGACATGTGTAGGCGTGAGTGTGCATAGATGTGTCTGGAGGGACAAGGTGGATATGTGGACAGTTCTCCAACTGGTGCCACAAATCCGGAGATTGACAGATTTCCATACCAAGGATGTCTACCATTAGGCCCCCTCTTCTAAAATGAGAAGATACTGACTGGTCCAGAGAGTTAAAGTGGGGGCAATAGGACACAGGGAAAAGGAGGAGGGAATAAAAACAAGTTTCTCCCTTTTCTTCATCTCTTTCCTCAGCTCCAATCTGCTGGGTTTTTTCTTTGCTATCATGAACAGGATAATGGCCTCAAAAGATGTCCACATCCTCGTCCCCAGAACCTGTGAATAGGGTATGTTACATGGCAAAGAGGAATAAAGGTTGCAGATGAATAAAATTGCTTTGCAGCTAACTTTAAAATAAGAAAGATCATCCTGGATTACCCAAGTGAGCCCAACATACTCACAAGGGTCTTTTAAAGTGTGAGAGGGAGGCAGAGGAGTGAGAGGCAGAGAGAGGTGAGAAGATGCTCTGTGGCTGGCGTTGAGGATGGAGGAAGGAGCCACAGCCAAGGAGTGGGGTGGCCTTGAGAAGTTGGAAAAGGCAACATGGACCCTCCTCTAGAACCTCCAGAAGGGACACAGCCCTGCCCATTCTTTAGTTTTCACCCAGTGATTATAAGATAACAACTTTGGCTTTAATGTCAATGCATACTGCTATAAATGCATAGCCTCAACTAGTTAATGCTATTTTCTAACCACCAGGAGATGTCAGGCCTAAACACCAGTTCTACCATGAAAAGAATGAATTAAATCTACCAAGAGGCCAAAGGCAACTGCTGAATCAAAAACAGAGGTCCAAATGACTAGCTAAATGCCACCACCCCTATCCCCACCTATGATTCTATCCAAGGTAGGTCTTTCTTCAGAGTCTTGATTACCCTCACTGCTGCAGACTACCTCCCACCCAAGCTATATGAACACTGAGATCACTAAGTTGCCAGGAGCCACTAATGACTCTAAAGGATGCTACCAGCAAAAATTCTCATTCTTCAGACTCTAGATTTTCCCCTCTTGTCACAATATATTCATACACACGAATCAAGATCCTGATACAGTAATTCCATTTATACAATTTAAGAAACAACTTTGGGCTGGGCACAGTGGCTCACACCCGGAATCCCAGCACTTTGGGCAAGCTGAGGCAGGTGGTTCATGAGGTCAGGAGTTCAACGCCAGCCTGGCCAAGATGGTGAAACCCCATCTCTACTAAAAATACAAAAATTAGCCAGCTGCGGTGGCAGGTGCCTGTAATCTCAACTACTGGGAAGGCGGCAGGTGCCTGTAATCTCAACTACTGGGAAGGCTGAGGCAGGAGAATCACTTGAACTCGGCAGGCAGAGGTGGCAGTGAACTGAGATCATGCCACTGAACTCTAGCCTGGGCGACACAGCAAGACTCCATCTCAAAAAATAATAATAATAATAATAATAACTTTGGGTTGTTTCAAGCCACTAAATTTATGGTCATTTGTGAGAGCAGCTATAGGAAATGAATAATATTCACTGATGTATCAAACTCACCATGAGGGCACTGACTCTAAAGCAAGGTCCTGGGCCCACTTCAGATCCACTTCATCAGAATCTCTGAAAGGTAGAAACTTGAAAGCCCCTCATGAGTCTTACACACACTGCAGGTGGAAAACCCCAGGCAGAAGAGAAGGCCTGCAGGCCAAGAGACCTGTTCCTCACTGGCTGCAGGATGTGCACAAGTCACTTCCCCACTGGAGGTCTGTTTCTTCTTCAGAGCTCAAGCTGACCCCACTGTCCTCCCTCTCTTAAGACTGTTAGGGTGTTAAGTTGCAGCTGAGACCTCAATTTGACACAAATTTCCATGTTTTTTTGTTTAAGTGTCCTCTTCCTGGCTACATTGTAAACTATAATTCCAAACCCAACAAAATGTAGGACACACACAAAAATATGCTGAACATCCCTAATCATTAGCAAAATGCAAATTAAACCCACAATGAGATACACCTCATACCCATCAGGAGGGTAGGAGGAAGGGAAGGAAGGAAGGAAGGAAGGAAGGAAGGAAGGGAGGGAGGGAGGGAGGGAGGGAGGCTTGGTAAGGATATGGAAAAATTGGAACCCCTGTGTACTGTTGGTGGGAATGTAAAATGATGCAGCCACTACAGAAAAGAGTATAGTAGTTCAACAAAAACTAAAATAAAATTGTCATATGATCCGGCAACTCCAATTCTGGGTATATAACCCAGAAAATTAAAAGCAGGATCTCCAACAAATATTTGTACACCCATATTCATAGTAGCATTATTGTCGATAACCAAAAAGTGGAAGCAGACTGGGCGCAGTGGCTCACGCCTGTAATCCCGGCACTTTGGGAGGCCAAGGCGGGTGGATCACTTGAGGTGAGGAGTTTGAGACCAGCCTGGCCAACATGGTGAAACCTCATCTTTACTAAAAATACAAAACAAAAAAAAAAATTAGCAGGGTGTCGTGGTGCATGCCTGTTATCCCACTTACTTGGGAGGCGGAGGCAGGAGAATCACTTGAACCTGGGAAGCAGAGGTTGCAGTGAGCTGAAATCGTGCCACTGCACTCCAACCTCCTGGGCGACAGAGTGAGACTTTGTCTCAAAAAAAAAAAAAAAAAGGTGGAAGTAAACCTAATGTCCATCAACAGATGGATAAGTAAATGTGGTACAAATGTATAATGAAATATAAGTTGGTCTTAAAGGCAGGAAATTCTGACATTCTACGACATGTATGAACTTTGAGAATATTGTGCTAAGTGAAATAAGCTAGTCACAAAGGAAAATGCTGTAAGATTCCACTTATATGAGTTACCTAAGGATAGTCAAATTCATAGACACAGAAAGTAGAGTGGTAGTCGTCAGGGACTGGGAGAAGAGGAGAATGGGAAGTTACCGTTTAATAGGTAGTGAGATTCCATTGTATAAGACGAAAAGAGTTCTGGAGCTGGATGGTGGCGACAACACAACAATGTGAATGTACTTAATGCTATTCAACTGTACACTTGGAGATGGTCAAAATGATGCATTTTGTGTAATGTGTAATTTACGAAATGAATTTTTTTTTAAATGTAGACCACAAGAATGGGATACACTAGCTCTGCAGTTTAAATGTAGAACCTACGAGGGCTAAATAAATGTTAGTTAGCTGATGGTGGAGGAAAGAGAAATATAAGGGTTGAGCTTTTGCTTCCCCCAGAATAAAGCAAAATGTGGCTGAGCCCGAATCCCACTGCTGTTCTCATGTCACCATCATCTCCGACAGACAAGGTAAACATCCCTGAAGGGGGTGTGTTTCCCCACACCCCCTTCACTTCTGGGTCTGTGAGTTCTCTCCATTCACAGGAAACTAATACTCCTCACCTGAGACTCACTGTGTGGGGGACACAGCATAGACCATGCTGGGCTTGTGTCTGTCACAAGTATTACACTGGAGGGATGGGAAAGAGTGACACTGGACAGAATCATCCCCCTGCCTTCTCAGCCCATACTCCACATTTATCCATGAGCCAGCAGAGTCACATCTTCTGCTTTCTAATTAACCTCTTAGCCCACCCAAGTTAGAGGTAAATTTATTTAGACTCAAAGTAGATAATGATACACCTGTTTAATTAGACATTTTATCTACTACCTTCATTGAAGTTTATCCTTGTTGGAAAGAGCTATTAATTTAATTGCTATCTCCCAATCACAACCAAGCATAGATTTCAATTGCTATAGGCACTTAAATCCACGGCAGAAGAGGAAAAAAATCTACAAATCTACAAATCTATAAATGACCAATCCTGAGTGAGTTCAGTTAACAAAGCAAAGACAAGATAAGATTCGATTAAATTGGCCAATAGATGAATGACGGTGGGCAGAGCTGATGCTGTCTGCCGGCAGCACTAGGATGTGACTGGGTTTTATTTGGGTCAGTCACTTGGCCTTGGCAGTCCCTGCTGCGCTGCTTTATCTCCACATGGTTTCTGAGCACTGCTCAAAGCCCTTCTTAAACATCACCCTGTCCTGTGGCCAGAAAGTCCGCAAGAGATGATCTCAGAGATGGGGACAGTGAGGTCCTGAGACAGTGAGCAACTCGGCAAAAAGCTGGATACATTCAGTGACTGGGCTGGGGATGGAATCCAACCCCCAACCCTTAGCCCAAAGCTCTTCCCACTCCATGGTCCCTCCTCTCTGCCCACACACAACACACTGTACCTTTGTATTTTAATAAGCCTCCAATATTATACAATTCTATGCAAATCAACCAGGAACAAGCAGTCGGTGCAATCACTCATTACTGATCTTCCATTAGTTTATCCTTGTCCTTGGTCCAGCTGTATGTTTCTGGGTCCCTGCTGGGCTTGGGGGCCACCTCAGCACAAAGGCAGACATGGCTCTTTGGTTCCAGAGTCCCCTAAAAACAAGACCTCGCAGATACAAGACCCTTCTTCTAAGGATCTAGAAACAAGAAGAATTTATTTTCTCACTTTGATCAGGCGAAAAGAGGTTGCATGAATATAAGGCTGGGCTTGGTGGTTAAACACCAACCTGTGCAGCAGAGATCACTCACCAGAACCCTCATGCTCCAGGATCACAGAGCAGGAGAAACAAGGAAAGGGCCGTAACTCAAGAAGCATCTGCGCACAGCAGAGCGGGCGCCTGCTGAGATGTCAGGGGTGTCAGATGAGTCCACACCTGCAAGCACCCTGCACTCTCCACTCATCAGCACCAAACCAGACAAGGCCCAGTAATTGCTTTTCTAGGCTTCATTTCAAAAGTAGATTTCTTCAGATAGTGAATAGTTTGAGAGAGGCCACTATCCCAGGAATACAAAAGAGGAGTGCCTGTGCATATGTGTGTATGGGTGTGTGCTCGGCGGTGGTGGGACGGGAAGTGGGGAAGGCGGGAGATGGAAATGGCAGTTAAGATTCTAGCACTTTGGGAGGCCGAGGCGGGCGGATCACGAGGTCAGGAGACTGAGACCATCCTGGCTAACACGATGAAACCCCGTCTCTACTAAAAATACAAAAAATTAGCCGGGCGTGGTGGCGGGTGCCTGTAGTCCCAGCTACTCGGGAGGCTAAGGCAGGAGAATGGCGTGAACCCAGGAGGCGGAGCTTGCAGTGAGCCGAGATGGTGCCACTGCACTCCAGCCTGGGCCGTCTAAAAAAAAAAGATTCTAAAAAGCAGGCACTTGGAGCTAACTCACTGGCCTGAACCAATTGTTGGTAATCAAAGGGAATGCAATTAATGGATGCTGAGCTCACAGAGCCACCAGGAATGTAAAGTTAAGGTCTGTATTCTAGCCTTCACTCACCACATGTTTCATGCCTCATTTTCAATTACCCCTTAGGCAATTAACTATGCAGCTTAAATGAAATGCGTGGAATTCAGGAGAGATTAAACCTGATAGACTCAGCTAGTAAAGCTTTAACATTCAGAAGTTTAATGAGATGATAATGGGGAAGAAACTGCCCTAACCCTTGCTAACCCAGGCTATACCAAGTCTATTATGCAATGTCAAGAATATGCAGCAACCACATAGCACCCAGCAGAGTAGATGCTTCCACAAAGCCTGAGACACCTGATCTTCTGGGAGCAACTTGTTCTTATCCCCTCTATCCCAACCTCCTTCTTTCTCAGACCCTCCCAAGAGTAACAGGAAAATGTAGCTCTCAACAAATCTTAACATTTGGGAGGTTTTGTGTATTCGCTTTGTTTTGGTTGAGCTACTCACAAGACTGCTTTTTCCTCTCCCAAATTACTTAACCTTTTTCTTACTCATTTTTTTCTAAATTAGCACACAGATGTTCTTGATGAGACAGCTAATTTTTTAAAGTGAGCCATTTATGAATTGTCTTTAAGGAAAATGGGCTTCTGGGGATGATACTGAGTGTAGATATCAGAGACATGAATTGGCTCTCAACTCTGTCCGTCAAACTAGCTGGATGATCTTGCAAAAGTCACTTAACCATTTGTACAATTATGCATTCATTCATGTGACAAATATTTACCACACGCCTAGCATGGCCAAAAAAAGACCATGTTAAGTATTATGTAGGGAGGTACCAAGATATAAAGGATGGGATCCCCAAGGAGATCAAAGTCTCTGTGTGAGATTCAGTGTCTGCTACATGTCAAAGCCAAGCACAAATAATTCCTGTGACAGGAATTCAGGGAGAAATCCCTATGGTGGTAGGAGATCCCAAAAGATTCAATGGAGGAGACTACACTTCAGCTGAACTTTGAAGAATAAATTAGGTTCAGTAGACAGAAAAGGCAGTGGAAGGCGAAGAGCAAAGCCTGGAGCAGGGCAGAATAATACAAAACATGTTCAGAAACTAGAGATGGGAGCCTTTCTTGGTCAGGCTGAGACATTGAGATCCTGGTGTTTCTGGTAGAATAAAGCAAAGAAAAGCAGAGAGCAGGAGACCAGTTTGCAGGCTGATGGGCCAGGTCAGATGTCAGCTAAGACATGACCCAGTGGGAGGGTACTGGAAGCAGAAAGAAATGGACTGAAGCAAGAAACATAAATAGAAGACATTTCTCCCAATTCCAGAAGTCACCTTGGGAATAGGGAGGATATTAAAGATGCCAGATGCCTGACATTGTCAGGAAGGTGCTGAGGATATGTGTGTGTGTGTGTGTGTGTGTATGTATATATATATATATATATATATATATATATATATTTTTTTTTTTTTTTTTTTTTTTTTTTTTTGAGACAGAGTCTCAGTCTGTTGCCCAGGCTGGAGTGCAGTGGCGCGATCTCAGCTCACTGCAATCTCCACCTCCTAGTTCAAGCGATTCTCCTGCCTCAGCCTCCTGAGTAGCTGGGATTACAAGCACCCACCACCACGTCTGGCTAATTTTTGTATTTTTAATAGAGACAGGGTTTCACCACATTGGCCAGGATGATCTCAAACTCCTGACCTCAAGTGATCCTCCCACCTCGGCTTCCCAAAGTGCTGGGATCACAGGCGTGAGCCACTGTGCCATTTCTCCATTTTAGAATACTTGAGATTTTGGTGTTAGCCAAACCTCCTGAGGAGGCCAACAGGAATTTAAATGAAGAGCTATAGTTTGAAAGAAATCACAGCCTCCATCTCCTCATCTGCCAACTAATGGTTTAGACCAACTCAGTAAGCTTGCACCCTGGATGCCCATTAGAATGTCCTGGGATCTTTCTGAAACCACAGATGTCCAGGTGGCACCCCAGACCAACTAAGGAGAATTGCTGGGGGTGAGAGGTCCCAGTGCATAGTCCCTGGGGGAGAGTGCTTGGAAGGAAATGCCCAGCCCTTTGATGATTCTTCTTTTTCACCTTCTGTGTAGACTGTAGGAGGAAAGGAGTTCAGTGACTTTTACTCAAATCGACCAAAATATAAAACAGATTTACCTTTGATCAAGAATCCTCAACAGAGAGAAATACCTTATTAAGTATTCCAAAATGAAGGCTGGTTTCTATGTTCCATAACTGCCCTGCTGGAGGCATTTTTTTTTTTCTTTCCCAGAGAGAGCTACAGAAAAGAAGGATTAAAAGGAAAAGAACCTGAGTCTGGAATCTTGGAGGTGTTGCAAGTCAGGGCAGGTTGAGACTTGTGCTGCAGACACAGCCATTTCTCCACTACGGCCTCACTGACCATCCCCCACACATTCTTTATTCCTTATGACGTGGAAATCTCTTTCCATCTAGTTTATTATTTGCTCCTAAAACCACCCTGTGAGTTAGACAGGGCAGAGATTATTAATGTTCATTTACCAGTGGGAAACAAAGGCTTGGAGACAAGAGTGGACCTTGCCCACATCCCCCCATTAGCAAAGCCAGGATTGGAAAGGACGCAGGCCTGGAGGCTGGATTCTTCCCCCACCTTCTGCTGCCTCCACAGAACTGGAAATGTCGGAAATCTAATGGACACATCAATGAGAATTCAAAAGTGAAGATGTCTTAACTAAACGTTCTGCCCATCAGCCTGTGAACTATTTCCTTCACCAAACTTAGAGCTGGAACTCAAAGTATGGAGCAAGACTGCCTGGCTTTAATTATTTTCCCCTGCCCCTCGTCTGTTCTTTCCTCCACCCAGTGGCAGAGACACCTAGGAGCATGAAACTTGAAAAATGCAGGCAGAGCCGGAAGACAGAGAAGAAAGGAATATGTATCACTCAGAAGCTGAATAATCATGTCTCTTGACCAGGTCTTAGCTGCATAGGAAAGGCTGAGGAAAGCCTGTCTGGAGTAGTGCAGATGTGTCCAACCATAGGAGTCACTTTGGTATGTAGCAGGTACTGAAACATTTGCTGAACAAGAATTGAGGATTCCACTCCAGAGACTTCACACTATCTTGTCAAGAAAACACAACTAGTTGTTAACTCCTCTCCCCAAAAATCTCTAAATTGTATGTCATTTACATAATTTTTTTTTTGAGACGGAGTCTCTCTCTGTCCCCAGGCTGGAGTACAGTGGCCAGATCTCAGCTCACTGCAACCTCTGCCTTCCGGATTCAATCGATTCTCCTGCCTCAGCCTCCCGAGTAGCTGGGATTACATGTGCCCACCCACCACCAGGCCTGGCTAATTTTTGTATTTTTAGTAGACGGGGTTTTCACTATGTTGGCCAGGCTGGTCTCTAACTCCTGACCTCAGGTGATCCACCATCCTCGGCCTCCCAAAGTGCTGGGATTACAGGTGTGAGTCACCACGCCTATCCCATTTACATAAATTAACATACCGTATGATACGGTTTGGCTGTGTCCCCACCCAAATTTCATCTTGAATTGTAACTCCCACAATTCCCTCGTGTCTGGAAAGAACATGGTAGGAGGTGATTCAATTATGGGGGCGGGTCTTTCCTGCACTGTTCTTGTAATAGAGAATGAGTCTCATGAGATCTGATGGTTCTAAAAATGGGCATATACCTGCACAAATGTCTCTCTTGCCGATGCCATGTAGGAAGCGCCTTTTGGCTTCCACAATGTTTGTGAGGTCTCCCCAGCCATTGAACTGTGAGTCCAATAAACCTATTTTCTTCCCAGTCTTGGGTATGTCTTTAGCAGCAGTGTGAAAACAGACTAATATACTGTAGATAAGTCAATACATGCTATCACAACCAGAGAAAGGCATATCGTTCACATCATTCTCTCAGGGATCAGTAGGTTTCAAGGAATAGAAATCCACTCAACTGGCTAGGTGAGGTGGCTCAGGCCTGTAATCCCAGAACTTTGGGAGGCCAAGGCAAGTGAATCACTTGAGCTCAGGGGTTTGAGACCAGCCTGGCCAATGTGGTGAAACCTCGTTTCTACAAAAAAAAAAAAAAAAAAAAATACAAAAATTAGCAGGGGTTGGTGGCATGGGCCTGTAGTCCCAGTTACTTGGGAGGCTTGAACCAGGGAGATAGAGGCTGCAGTGGGCCAAGATCATACCATTGCACTCCAGCCTGGGCGACAGAGCAAGACTCCATCTCAAATAAAAAATAAAAAGAAATAAATAAATCCATTCGACTGTGGATTCCTATCAAAAAGAAATGCGTTGTAGTACATGCAAAAATTCCTGCACTGGAAACATACCTTGTTCCACCTCTCCAGAGCTATGTGGTTTTTCCCAGATCTTGCTCTCTCCTCTCCATTTCCCTTTGAGCTGGATTCTTCTGCATTATAGACACAAGCCTATGTCAACTAGACCTTTCAGGACCGCTTCACTCTCTCTGTCTCCTGTTTCAAAAGAGAGAATCTGATTGGATGCTGGCCAACAAGTGGATTGACTAGACTCTGGTCAGGCATCCACCACAGATCCAATCAGGGGAGGGGAGAGAGCACAGTACAAACAAAGTCTCCCTGGATCCCGCTTCTCCTTCCACCCACTGGTGGGGACTACTGGTGAGGAGAGCAGTTTCTAGTAAAGGAGGCTGTGGGTAGGACAAGAATCTCCAGAAAGTTCTATTGTGGTCGTTATCCCATATAATTCTAAAAAGTCATTTTAATTAAGTTACCTGAAATAAAGACCAAGTGTGTGAGTCCTCGTATCTCCTTTTTTTTTTTTTTTTTTTGAGACAGAGTCTCCCTCTGTCACCCAGGCTGGAGTGCAAGTGGTGTGATTTCGGCTCACTACAACCTCCACAGCCTCCCAAAGTGCTGGGATTACAGGCGTGAGCCCCTGTATCTCCTTGAATCTGCACACTGAGTATCCAGGCATGCACACTGCGCTGTATCTCCCAGTGCACACTAGGAGACGAATTACTTTTTAAAGCTATTAATGTGTTCCAGGTGAGTTGGACCTTAAGGGCTGACTGCAGTAGGTGGTTTTAACCTTTAAAAACATATTTTTGAAGTAAATCTACTTATACTTCCATGTTAACTGATGTAAATGACACACAATTTAGATATGTGCTTTTCTGTTAAAGAGCAGCTTCGTTTTTCTTACTAGCAGAGAAGCCAGAAGTGAGGAGTTCAGAGAAGATTCCCTAAGTCTCATACAGCAAATATTTGGGTACCTATCATGTGTCAGATACCATGCTAACCTTGGTACAACGTCACTTTATCCTCACAGTCATGCCTCCTCCGAAGGTATGATCTCCACGGAATAATGAGTCTTTGGCTCAGAGAATTTAAGTGATGGATCTGCGAGAAAGAAAAAGATAAGGCCGGGTGCGGTGGCTCACACCTGCAATCCCAGCACTTTGGGAGGCTGAGGTGGGTGGATCACTTGAGGTCAGGAGTTTGAGACCAGCCTGGACAACATGTTGACCCCCCAGTCTCTACTAAAAATACAAAAAATTAGCTGGGTGTGGTGGCTCACACCTGTAATCCCAGCTACTAGGGAGGCTGAGGCAGGAGAATTGCTTGAACCCAAGAGGCAGAGGTTGCAGTGAGCTGAGATCACACCACTGCACTCCAGCCCAGATGACAGAGCAAGACTCCATCAGAAAAAAGAAAGAAAGAAAGAAAGAAAGAAAGAAAGAAAGAAAGAAAGAAAGAAAGAAAGAAAGAAAGAAAGAAAGAAAGAAAGAAAGAAAGAAAGAGAGAAAGAAAGAATCCTGGGCTGCAAAAAAGCTTACACTCCAAAGAGAGCAGTTAGGGGAGCAGTTTAGTGTGGGCACTAGAGCCAGAGTCCCTGGGGCTGTGTTACATGGGGCAAGCAATTAACATTGCTATGCCTCAGTGGTCATTTTCATCCCTATTTCATAGAGTTGCTATAAAAATTAAACAAGTCAAGAAATGAAAAGCACATAGGAAAAAGCCTGACAGGTAGTAAATGTTCAAAATACTACTGGTTATTATTGTTATGAAGAATGTGGATAAGAACAACGCAGACGAAGAAATGGCAAATCTCATAAGACACCACATATTTAGGTGTTAAATTGAGTGCCTTGCTCAAAGGAAAGGGAAATAGGTAAGAGCTGATTAGCCTGGAAAGGCTTTATGGGGGAGTTAGAACTTGAGCTAAGCTAGGTCTTAAAGGATGGAGGAGATGTGGGTAGGTGGAGAGAAGTAGGTGGGTACTCACTCTGAAGTCACTGGGGTGCAGCACATCGACAGCAGTGAGGCAGGGCTGACCAGCCCAAACACCCTCTGAGTGTCTGTGTGTCTCTGGACTGAGACTCTAGGAAGAAGCAGTACATAACAAATGGATGGGTAGGATGAAGCCAGATTATGAGGTGATAGATAGTCAAAAAGAAAAGTTTAAGCTTCCTGGGAGCCACCAGAAGCTACTTCATGCATCATAAGGACAAGCCCACCCCAAGACTACTCAAACCCAAAGGCAGTGCCTCCTTTACACAGGCAAGTCACTTCCCTTCTCTGGGCCTTGGTTTTCCCATCATACAAAGTGGAGATGGGACCAGAGCAGAGTTGGTCAGCAAGACCTGGGAAGGCGTGAGAAGCCACACATCGTTGTCTCCCTCTTCCTCCCCAGCTTTCTCCTGGTCTCAGCATCTACCTCAGCAAAAACTCAAGTTCACAACATAGTCTAGGCCCTTATTTGCAATAACCTGGAGATGTCTGCCATCATTTCTGTAAATTCCGGGTATTTGTCAGGAGATCTGGGCTGATGTTCTGGCTCCTCCACTGAACAACCTGAGTAACAAGACTGCATCCTCATCCTCAGGGCCTCCGTGTTGTCAACTGTCAAGTGGGAGAATAATACCTGAGCTGCAATTCATGAGATGGCTATGAGGATGATGTGAAGAAGCTCTGAAAACAGGGAAATGCCACATGCTGTTGGGAACAGACAAGGGCTTTGGTTTCAGGAAAAGGGCAATGAAGCTGCAATCAGACATCCTGGGATCAGGCTGCTGTCACTCAGCAGCTGTGTGACTATGCCTCAGTTTCTTCACCTGTAGAGAAAATGGCCAAATCAAAAGGCTATTTGACAACTGAAGTGGGGCCACATTTAAGACCACGTGTAATTAAATGTGGGATCTGAACGTAAAACTTCAGTAGTATAAATTCTTTAAAAATTCAAGCTGGAAAATATATATTTGATTTAGGTTTCAGGGAGACTTTCGTAAAGTGGATAAAATGTTAAAATTGTGGTTTCTTGGATTCAAGGTGTGTCAGTAGCTTTTCTGCCCAGTTCGTGTGCTGTGTAAGAGAGAAACTCCTCAAACAATTCAGGAAGAGAGAGTAGTCTGTTGAGAAGACTGGGGTGTGGGAGTTGTAGGCAGCCTGGCAGCTGGAAAGACATGTGGCCTCTACACAGCCCAAGGCCACACTTCACTGCAGAAGCACTAACAAGCTCAAGAGGGTGGCCTCAATCTTTATAAGGCTTGGGTTTGCATTCATACCGCACAGCTTTATGTGGAGAGGCTTCAATGAGATCCCTTCACTTAGCATAGTGCCTGGATTGGAGAAAGCACTCAATACACATTGGCTATTGGTACTGCTTTGGTTCAATTAAACATATTGAGCATATTGAGCATCATGCCAGGCACTGATTTAAAAGGTAAGCTGTATTAGTGCTTTCTCACACTGCTGTGAGGACATATCTAACACTGGGTAATTTGTAAAGGAAAGAGGTTTAATGGATTCACAGTTCCGCATGTCTGGGGAGGCCTCACAATCATGGCAGAAGGCAAAGGAGGAGCAAAGTCATGTCTTACACGGTAGCAGGCAAGACAGCATGTGCAGGGGAACTGCCATTTATAAAACCATCAGATCTTATGAGACATTCACTTTCACAAGAACAACCTGGGAAAAACCCGCCCCATGATTCAGTTACCTCCCACTGGGTCCCTCCTATGACACGTGAGGATTATGGGAGCTACCATTCAAGATGAGATTTGGGTGGGGACACAGCCAAACCATATCAGAAAGCCCTAGAGGACATATGCACATAAAGTATTGAGGAACTTACCTGTGCACATATCCACTCTCAACCTTCTTAAGTTTTGGCCAACAGTCATAAGGAGAATTGTCAGGCCATAAGTGAAATGCCTATCTCCTATAGATGCAGCTTTGTAAATGTATGTTTCCTTCCTGGAAAATCATTCATACCAGAGAAATACCATATATACAACATGCAACTGCAGGCATATGCTTTTATAGATGTCTATTAAGTATTAAATCCAAATACTTAAAAGTCATCCTGGAAGAGTTATTTTAGGAGACATTTACAACATGGATTAGACTCAGTGAAGTATCTTAAAATAAGAGTACAATGAAATTTTAGACAAAAGATGAAATCTCTTCCTGATAAATCTCCCTGAAGCAAGACTAAGCATCTTTACATTGCTCCCAGGATATTCGAACTGCACTCAAAATTAGGAGTCACGTGTTTCAAAAACTTTTCCAATTTGATGTTCCCCAACAGCACTGAAAGTCTGTCAACAGCATATGCTGGAGAAGGGCCATTTTCCTTGAAGATTTTTTCAGTAATCTCTTGTTCCTTTCATGGATGTTAAATAATGGCTTTAATCCCTGGATGATGCTAGCACTTTAAAACACCTTTTACTACTAACTTGTCTCAGTTAAGCAACTTTCTCAGTTCACACATTTGGGTACTTAACATCTCTGTGTCTTCATTTCCTCACCTGTAGAACGGGGATAATTACTAGTGCTACCTCAAAGGATTTTTTAGGATTGTGTTATTATATACAAAATGTTTAGACCAGTGCCTTGACTTTAAAAAATGTTTAATATATGTAACCAATTATCATTATTACTACCATTAGTGGTGTTATTATAAATTCTTTAGGGTTTCTTTTTATATATGAACTTATTACTTCCTTCAAATACCTCAGATAGGCCAGTAAGTTCCGTTTCTCAAGTAAACAAACCACCTTCCTTCACTTCCACAGAAAATATTATTTCTTAGATGTCTTACCAATCTACTTGAAAGCATCTTAAAGAAAAGTGACTTTTTTGGCCAAAGTATTTGCTTAGTAAAAAGGCATATGAAATTTCCTCCCTCATGAAACAGCCCATGGCATTTTTATTACTAATGACTGCATGGAAAACTGGAGGAAGTCCTTTTGCGATAAGAAACATGGGGAAATCAAAAGTAATAAGTGCAGCAGTTAGAAGTCAGCACGCACAGGGCACAGCAGCAAAGATAAATCAGTGACTGAAAGGCCTGAAAACATCCTGCGGCACAGGGGCTTCCTGCCCAGCTGTAATTCAGGATCTTCCCCACAAGATCCTCGATACTCACAGTGCGGTCTATGGACCACCAGCACCAACATCACTAGGGAGTGTGGTAGAAATGCAGAATCTCAGGCCCCTGGAATCTACTGACTCACAATCTACATTTTAGCAAGATCCCCCGGTGACTCAGACGCATGCACATTAAAGTTTGAGAAGCACCAGTTTAAGCAACATTTTAAAAATACCAATGTCGGCTGGGCGCAGTGGTTCATGCCTGTAATCCCAACACTTTGGGAGGCCGAGGCAGGTGGATCACCTGAGATCAGGAGTTTGAGACCAGCCTGGTCAACATGATGAAATGCTATTTCTACTAAAAATACAAAAATTAGCCAGGCATGGTGGTGGGCGCCTATAATCCCAGCTACTCGGGAGGCTGAGGCAGGTGAATCACTTGAACCCAGGAGCCAAGATTGCACGACTGCACTCCAGCCTGGGCCACAAAAGCAAAACTCCATCTCAAAATAAATAAATAAATAAATAAATAATAAAAAAATAAAAACACCAATGCCCAAACATCGGTCCCCAAATCAACAAAACCAGATTCTCTGGGGACAGGGCCTGGGTATCGGTCTAGGTATTGGTATTTTTTGAAAGTCCCCACCTCCAGGTGACTCTAATGTGCAGCTAGGGTTTAAAAACCAATAGAATTATTCCAATAGGAAAGTTGAACAGGGTATGGCGACAAGACCAGACAACAACTGGTGAAGAAGGAAAGAAGCACTTTCTAAGGAGATGAATGGTCACAAGTACATGAAACAAGGATGAAAATACAAGATGTCAAGAGGTTTGTTGCAGCTGAAATTAAGATAAAGACTCATGGGAGATGAGGCTAGACAGTTGGAAGACAGGTCATGAAAGGTGCCATATGCTTTGGTAAGGACTTTAAAACGTATCCTGCATAGAGTCTTTGAAGGACTTTAATGTGCACTCAGTTTTATGTATTAGAAAGATTACTCTGTCTCCTATGGAGAATGGATTTTCATGCAGGATGTAGTCAGAAAAAAAGAACAAACAAACAAAGAGATTGAATTTGATGAGAACAAGACACAATACAGAAAGACCAGTTATAAAGATAGTGAATCATTCCTGATAAGGATGGAGGGCCTGGATTCAACTCACAGTATTGAAGTTAAGGAAAAGGGAACAGGTTCCAGAATTAGCAGAGGCAAAGTAGGAAGGACGTGACGTGGGAAGAAACGGACTTAACTACTGAAGTAAAACTGAAAAGCAGAGATGATCAGTTACAGAGAGAGTAGCATCTCAAGGAGGTGGCCATGCAGACCCATATGCAGGGAAGAAGGGATGTCAGAGTCAGTACAGCATGACCTGAAGCTGGCCAGGGAATCGGGCGATGGAGGTGAAGGAACAGCTGGAAAATAAATACAAGACCCACCTAAAGGGACACCGCTAGTGAAGAAGGAAAGACCAACATTCTAAGCAGAAGGGTGGCCATGAGTATACCCCTAGGTGAGTCACTTGCATGCACTGTTCCCAGTGCATCATCAGCTGCTAAAGGGCCAGCTCATCTTTGCAACCTTGTATTCCCAGAGCCTAGCCTGGTACCTGGCACACTGCAAACTCTCAACCAGTGTTTACAGGAGGAAGAGAAGGAGGGAAGGACACCTCCAGAAAGAATTTTATAAAGCCAGGCTCTCCAAATCAAACGGCAGTGCTGACTTATCTACTTCAAACTTCTGTCTGAGGAGTTTCTTCTCGAACGGATGATTCCCAACGAGTGAAACAGAGCAATGCTTCTCACACCTTAATATGCATTTGATTCATCTGCCTGGGGATCTTGGTAAAATGAAAAGTCTAACTCAGTTGGGCTGGAGTGGGACTGAGATCTACAAGAAACTACTTAAGAAGGAGACGTGGGACCTGTGGCTCAGGCAGAAGCAGGTGGGGTAATCTTGACACTTTCCCCACAATGGTTGTCTCTGTTCCTCTGCCTGATTTCTCTTAAGAGACTAAGGATCAAACCTATGAGCGAATCAGTAGCTGGAGAGATGGTTATAAAAAGAGTAGAGGTGGAAATCAGACTCATGGGTCAGAAATCAAGGGTTTCACAGGGCTGCAGGGGTGGCAGAAGGAATTAACCTGCAAGAGACTGGTGTGAGGTGTGCACCTGTGACGGGGCCCTGAGTTCAAAGGGGAGAGTGTGGGGCAGGCCTGTTTTTACCCCCAACAGATGTTCTCGTTTTTGTGCTCCGTGAATTCCCCTTTATCTGCTGAAAACAGGATGAGTACAGCCCTTCCCCCTGCCATTTCTGGAGCCTCTAATCTTGCAACTTGTTTAAAATGCATTCATATAACTGACTACAGTCTGGCTGTAGCAGCTAGAGACAGGGGTCTGATAAGAGAAATTCCCTAACTGCCCCCAGATAGGAAATGGAATTTTTGGCAAGTTAGCATCAAGGGAGCGGAGCTCTTTTCAGCAGAACGCTTCCCAGGCAGTTCCCCCAAGAGAATTTCTACTTGTGGTACATCCAGGTGGGCTTCTGGCCAGTCTCTTCCCTAAAAAGAATATATCCGTGAGTAGTCTGGTGAGGAGCGTACACTCCTGGAAAAGTAAATTAATCATTTACCTTCGAAACTCCTCTGTTGAGCTTTCAAGGTCCTCCCTAACCTAATTGATGTAACCTCATCTCCCACTCCACATCCAAGCTCAGATTCATGGTTGTGCCTATGCATTTGCTGCTTATTCTTTCTTCCCTCTTGCTTCAGATTTCCAGGGTGCAGCTCAAGGCCTGCTACTCCAGGAAGCTTCCCTGACTATCCATTTCAGAGTCATTTCCTCCCACCTCCTGCACTGAGCCAGCAACACAGAACTTCATGTGCACTACACTCAGAGAATTTCCTGTCCATCTTCAAGTTTTTTATTCCAACAAGACTATGACTCCCTTGGAGTCAGGAACCAAGGGTAATTTCCTTTGTATTCTGCACAGTACACAGTACAGTGATAGGCCATCGTCAGAGGCCAATAAGTTTTCTCTCATTTATTCCATTATTCCTTGTTGATTGATATAGCATCTGTTTTTAGCAGGCAGATTTGATGCAATGGATTTTTTTAATTTTTTATTTTTAATATTTGTGGGAACATAGTAGGTATATATCTTTATGGGGTACAGGAGATATTTTGATATAGGCATGCAATGCATAATAATCACATCAGGGTAACTGGGGTATCCATCATCTCAAGCATTTATCTTTTATTTGTGTCACAAACAATCCAAAATATTATTTTAGTTATTTTTAAATGTACAATAAATTTTTGTTGATTGTAGTTGCCCTACTGTGCTATTAAATACCAGATCTTATTCATTCTATCTAACTATATTTTTGTATCCATTAACCATCCTCCCTTCCTTACCCCAACTACCCTTCCCAGGCTCTAGTAACCATCATTCTACTCTTAGTCTCCATGAATGCACTCGTTGTAATTTTTAGCTCCCACAAATAAGTGAGAACATGTGAAGTTTGTCCTTCTGGGCCTGGTTTATTTCACTTAACATAGTGACCTCCAGTTCCATCCATGGTGTTACAAATGACAGGATCTCATTCTTTTTATGGTGGAATAGTACTCCATTGTATATATGTACCACATTTTCTTTATCCATTCATCTGTTGATGGACACTTAGGTTGCTTCCAAATCTTGGCTATTGTGAATAGTGCTGCAATGAACATGGGAGTGCAAATAGTCCTCTTCGAAATACTGATTTCCTTTCTTTTGGGCATATACCTAGTAGGGGGATTGCTAATCATATGCTTTCTCTATTTTTAGTTTTCTGGGGAAGCTCCAAACTGTTCTCCATAGTGGCTGTACTAATTTACAGTCCCACCAACAGTGAACAAGGGTTCCCTTTCTCTACATCCTCCCCAGCATTTGTTATTGCATAAAAGACATTTAACTGGAATAAAATGATATCTCATTGTATTTTCTTTTTTTAAGACAGGGTCTTGCTGTTACCCAGGCTGGAGTGCAGTGGCATGATCAGAGCTCTCTGCAACCTCAAACTCATGGTCTCAAGCAATCCTCTCACCTCTACTAAGGAAGCTGAGGTGAACTACAAGTGTGCGCCACCATGCCTGGTTTTTTTATATTTTTAAGATGAGATGAGGTCTCACTATGTTGCCCAGGCTGTTCTCAAACTCCTGGAATCAAGGGATCCTTCTGCCTTGACTTGACCTCCCAAAGTGTTGGGATTGTCGTCGTGAACCACCATGCCCAATATCTCACTGTAGTTTTGTTTTTCATTTATTTGATGATCAGTGATGTTGAACACCTTTCTACATACTGTTTGTCATTTGTATGTCCTCTTTCAAGAAATGTTTATTCAGATTTTTTGTCCATTTTTTAATTGGATTATTAATCTTTTCCTATAAAGTTGTTTGAGCTCGTTATATATTCTGGCTGTCAATCCCTTGTCAGATTGGCAGTTTGCAAATATTTCCTCCAATTGTGTGGGTTGTCTCTTCACTTTGTTGATGGTTGTGATTGCTGTGCAGAATCTTTTTAACTTGATATAAGCCCATTTGTCCAATTTTGCTTTCGTTGCCTGTGCTTTGGGGATATTACTCAACAAATCTTTGCCTAGTTCAATGTCCTCGAGAGTTTCCCCAATATTTTCTTTTAGTAATTCAAAGTTTGAGGTCTTAGATTGAAGTCTTTAATTCACTTGGTTGTGATTTTTGTATATGGTGAAAGATAAGGGTCTAGTTTCATTCTTCCTTAAATTCTGTGTTCCCAGCACCATTTATTAAAGAGACTGTCTTTTCCTCCAATGTATATTTTTAGCACCTTTGTCAAAAATGACTTTATTGTCAATATATGGATTTGTTTCTGAGTTCTCTCTTCCATTCCATTGGTCTATATGTTTGTTTTTATGCTGTTTTGGTTACTATACTCTGTAGTAAAATTTGAAGTCAAGTAATGTGATTCCTCCAGTTTTGTTCTTTCTGCTCAGCATAGCTTTGGCTATTCTGGCTCTTTTGTAGTCCCATATAAACTTTAGGATTGATTTTTCTATTTCTGTGAAGAACGTCACTGGTATTTTGATAGGAATTACATTGAATCTGTAGATTGCTTTGAGCAGTATGGACATTTTAACAATATTGATTCTTCCAGTCCAAGAACATAGAATACCTTTCCTTTTTTTATATATCTTCTTCAATGCTTTGTATCAATGTTTTATAGTTTTCATTGCTGAGATCTTTCACTTCTTTAGTTAAGTTTATTCCTAGGAATTTAATTTTATTTGTGGCTATCATAAGTGGCATTAATATTATTATTTCTTTTTCAGATTGTTCACTGTTGGCATATACAAATGCTACTGATTTTTGTATGTTGACATGTTTAGTCAAGATATGCAACTTGACTGAATTTGTTTATGAGTTCTAAGAGTTTTTCGGTGGAGTCTTAAGTTTTGCCAAATAGATGATCATATCCTCTGCAAAAAAAAAAAAAAAAAGGATGATTTTACTTCTTCTTTTCCAATCTGGATGCCCTTTATTTCTTTCTCTTGTCTGATTGCTCTAGCTAGGGATTCCAGTACCATGTTAAATAAGAGTGGTGAAAGTGGACATCCTTGTCGTGTTCCAGATCTTAGAGGAAAGGCATTCAGTTTTTCCCCCACTCAATATGATACTAGCTGTGGGTCTGTCATATATGGTTTTTATTACGTTGAGGTATATTGCTTTTATGCCCAGTTTTTTTGAGGGTTTTTATCATGAAGGGATATTGAATTTTATCAACTGTTCTTTCAGCATTGCTTGAGGTGGTCATATGGTTTTTATCCTTTATTAAGTCGACATGATATATCACATTGATTGATTTGCATATGTTGAACTGTCCTTGCATGCTAGGGATAAATCCCACTTGCTCATGATGAATGATCTTTTTAATGTGTTGTTGAATTAAGTTTGTGGGTGTTTTGTTGAGGATTTTCGCATCAGTGTTCATCAGGGATATTGGTCTGTAGTTCTCTTTTTTTCATGTGTCTTTCTCTGGTTTTGGTATCAGGCTAATACTGGCCTTGTAGAATGAATTTGGAGATATTCCCTCCTCCTCTATTTAAAATTCAGCAGTAAAGCCATTGGGACCTGGGCTTTTCTTTACTGGGTGACTTTTTATTGCAGCTTCAATCTCATTACTTGTTATTGGTCTGTTCAGATTTTGGATCTTCATGATTCAATTTTGGTAGGTTGTATGTGTCTAGGGATTTGTCCATTTCTTCTAGGTTTTCCAATTTATTGGCATATAGTTGCTAATAGTAGCCTCTAATAATCCTTTGAATTTCCATGGTTATCAGTGTAATGTACCCTTTTTCCATCTCTGATTTTATTTATTTGGGTCTTCTTTATTTCTTAGTCTCACTAAAGTTTTGTCAATTTTTTTTATCTTTTTAAAAAACCGACTTTTTGTTTCACTGATGTTTTATATTGTTTTCTTTGTTTCAATTTCATTTATTTCTGCTCTGATTTTATTTTTTCTGTTCATCTACTAATTTTGGGTTTGGCTGACTCTTGCTTTTTTAACTCCATAATGTGCATCATTAGGTTTTGTGTTTGAACTTTTTCTACTTTTTTGATGTAGAAGCATATAACTATAAATTTCCCTCTTAGAATTGCTTTTGCTGTATCCTTTAGGTTTTGGTATGTTGTTTTTCCATTATCATTTGTTTCAAGAAATTTTTAGATTTCCTTCTTACTTTCTTCATTGATCCACTGGTCAATCAGGAGCATATTGTTTAATTTCCATCTGTTTTTATATGATATGGTTTGGCTGTGTCCCCACCCAAATCTCATCTTGATTTGTAGTTCCCTCCCACATGTGGTGGGAAGGACCTAGTGGGAGGTAATTGAATAATGGGGGTGGTTTTCCCCATGCTGTTCTCATGGTAGTAAGTAAGTTCTCACAAGATCAGATGATTTTATAAGGGGCTTCTCCCTTCACTCAGCTCTCATTCTCCTTCCTGCAACCGTGTGATGAAGGACATGTTTGCTTCCCCTTCCACCATAATTGTAAGTTTCCTGAGGCTTCCCCACCCCTGCAGAACTTGGAGTCAATTAAATCTCTTTTCATTATAAATTGCCTAGTCTCCAGCGGTTCTTTATAGCAGCATGAGAACGGACTAATACAGTGTAGTTTCCAAAATTCCTCTTGTTGCTGACTTCCAGTTTTATTCCATTGCAGTCAAAGGAGATACTTGACATTATTTCAATTTTTTGAATTTTTTAAGACTTGTTTTTGTGGCCTAACATATGTTCCATCCTTAAAAATCATCCATTTACAGAGAAGAAGAATGTATTCTGCAGCCTTTGGATGAAATGGTCTGTAAATATCTATTAGGTACATTCGTTCTATAGTGCAGATTAAGTCTGATGTTTCTTTGTTGATTTTTCTGTCTGGATGGTCTGTCCAATGCTGAAAGTATAGTGTTGAAGTCTCCAGCTGTTATTGTATTGAGGCGTATCTCTCTCATTAGCTCTAATAATATTTGCTTCATATATCTGGGTGCTCTAGTGTTAGGTGCATATATATATATGCAATTGTTATATCCTTTTCCTAAATTGATCCCTTTATCATTATATGATGACCATCTTTGCCTCTTGTTATACTTTTTGTCTCTAAATCTATTTTGTATCTGATATAAATATAACTATGCCTGCTCTTTTTTTTGTTTCCATTTGCATGGAATACCTTTGTCCAACCCTTAATTTTCAGTGTATATGTCTCTTTATAGGTGAGGTGTGTTTCTTATAGGCAACAGATTGTTGGAGCTCCTTTTTGTATCCATTCCACCACACTGTCTTTTGATAGGAGAGTTTAGTCCATTACATTTAACATTATTATTTATAAGTAGGGACTTATGCTTGCCATTTTGTCATTTGTTTTCTAGCTGTTTTGTGGTCTTCTCTTCCTTATTTCCTTCCTTCTTGTCTGGTGGTGTGTTTTAATTTCTTGCTTTTTATTTTGTGTGTGTGTGTATGTGTGTGTACCCATTGCATGTTTTTTTATTTGAGATTACCATGAGGCTTGCAAATAATATCTTATCACTCATTATTTTAAACTGATAGTAACTTAGTATTGATTGTATAAACAAATTAACTAACAAGCAAAGAGAAAACTAGTGAAAATTCTACACTTTATTTCTCCTTCATGTTTGAAGGATATTTTTGCCAGATACTCTATTCTAGGATAAAAGGTTTTTTCCTTCAGCACTTTAAATATGTCACGCTACTCTCTCCTGGACTGTAAGTTTTCCACCAAAATGTCTGCTGCCAGACGTATTGGTTGTTATTTGTTTCTTTGTATTGTACGTTGTTTCTTTTCTCTTGCCACTTTTAGGATCCTTTCTTTTTCCTTGACCTTTGGGAGTTTGATTATTAGATACCTTGAGGTGGTCTTATTTGAATTAAATCTACTGTTGTTTTATAACCTTCTTACAGTTGAATGTTGCTATCTTTCTCTAGGTTTGGGAAGTTATCTGGTATTATCCCTTTGAATAAACTTTCTACCCCTATCTCTTTCTCTACTTCCTCCTTAAGGCCAATAACTCTTACATTTGCCCTTTTGAGGCTATTTTCTAGATCTTGTAAACATGTATCATTCTTTTTTATCCTTCTTTTGTTTTTACTCCTCTGACTAGGTATTTTCAAATAGCCCATCTTCAAGCTGACTAACTCTTCCTTCTGCTTGATCGATTATTCTGTTAAGAGACTCTGATGCATTCTTCACTATGTCAACTGCATTTTTCAGTTCTAGAATTTCTGCTTGATTCTTTTTAACTATTTCAATCTCTTTGTTAAATGTATCTCATAGGATTCTGAATTCCTTCTCTGTGTTATCTTGAATTTCATTGAGTTTCCTCAAAACAGCTATTTTGAATTCCCCTTCTGAAAGGTCACATATCTCTGTCTCTACAGGATTGGTCCCTGGTGCCTTATTTAGCTCCTTTGGTGAGGTCATCTTTTCCTGGATGGTCTTGATGCTTGTGGATGTTTGTCAGTGTCTGGGCATTGAAGAGTTAGGTATTTATTGTAGTCTTCATGATCTAGACTTGTTTGTACCGCCCTTCTTGGGAAGACTTTTCAGGTATTTGAAGGGGCTTGGGTGTTATAATTTAAATTTTGGGTCACTGCAGCCATATCTGCATTAGGAGGTATCCCAAGCCTAGTAATACTGTTGCTATTGCAGACCTATAGAGGTACTGCCTTGGATAAGATCGTGAAGAATTCTGTCTGGATGACCAGACAGAGACTCTTGTTTACTTCCCTTACTTTTTTCCAAACAGTCTATCTTTCTGTGCTGAGTTGCCTGTAGCTGGGAGAAGGGTGACATAAGCACCCCTGTGGCCACCACCACCACTGGGACTATGCTGAGTCAGACCTGAAGCTAGCATAGCACTGGGTCTCACTCAAAGCCCATAGTAAACCTTGCCTGGCCACCACCTATCTTCACTCAAGGCCCTAGGGCTCTATAATCACCCGGTGGCAAAGCCAGCCGGACTATGTCCTTCTCTTTAGGGTAGTAAGATCCCCCTGGCCCCTGTGGCTCCAGAGATGCCATCCAGGAGCCCAGGCCTGGAGTTGGAAATCTCGGGAATCTACCTGGTGCTTTATTCTGCTGTTTCTGAGCTGG
Organism: Macaca nemestrina; assembly: GCF_043159975.1. Classification (NCBI taxonomy): domain Eukaryota; kingdom Metazoa; phylum Chordata; class Mammalia; order Primates; family Cercopithecidae; genus Macaca; species Macaca nemestrina. The sequence goes on from NC_092143.1 coordinate 40,424,623, forward strand.
CACCAAAGTCAAAAGACAAAGTCCTTCCCACCCTTCTCTTTTTTTCCACAAGCAGAGCAGTCTTTCCCCATGGCGACCACTGCCTCAGGCCCATGGCAAGTACTACCTGGCTACCACCAATGTTCACTCAAACACCAGTGGCACTTCAGTCAGGTTGTGGTAAATGCTTCTAGACCCAGGACTCTTCCTTCAGGGCAGTGGGCTCCCTTCTAGCCTAGGGCACATCCAGAAATACTGTCCAAGAGCCAAGGCATGGAATTGAGGACTGCAAGAACCTACTGTTGCCAAGCTGGTGTCTAAGCTGCAAGATGAAGTCCCATTTACTCTTCTCCTTTTCTCAAGCAGTAAGAGTCACTCTCCATAGCCACCACAGCTAGAAATGTGCTGGGTCACACCTGAAGACAGCATATCTCGGAGTCTCACCCAAGGATGACAACAAACACTATCTGGGTTATTACTGCTGATTATTCAGGGCCTTGGGGCACTTTAGTCAGCAAGTGGTGAATCCTGCGAGGACTAGGTCCTTCACTTCAAGGCAGCAGGTTCCCTTCTGGCACACAATGTGTCTAGAAATGTTGTCCCGGAGCTAGGACCTGGAAGGGGGGCATCACGACTCTGCCTGGTACCCTATCCTACTGTGGCTGAACTGGTATCTGAGTTGCAAGACAAAGTTCTCTTTAATCTTCCCTCTCCTCCCCTCCAGCAGAGGGAAGGAATCTCTCCAAGAGCTTCAAGATGTGCTGACTGTGGTTGGGGGAGGGATGATGTAAGCACTCCTTTAGTCTCCCTGACTGGTGTCTCACTAGGTTGCATGCCCCACTAGTCCACAGGCTCAGAGCCCAAAATAACATCAAGAGTTGTCCAGGAATTGCAGTCCTTATGCCCTAGACTGCCTTTCAAGTTTATTCAGAACCCCAGAGCACTTTAGCCCATGGTGCCAAGGCTTGCCAGAACTCAGGAACTGACTGCTGGAATGGGTAATTCACTTCTGGCCAGGGCTGGTCTAAATGCTCCCTCCAGGTGTTCTAAATCATTTAGACCTCTATGTGGTCTAAATCATCCCTCCATGATTTCTTCCCAGTGTTGCTTACCACCATGACAGGGCAACACTGAGTTCCAATGCAAAGTCTCACAATCACGGCACTCTCCCTCCCTCTCCCAAGCACACAAATTCTTCCTCCATGCCACACAGCCACTGCCAGGGAGATGCAGGAGGGGTGGCACCAGGAATTCAAGACTATCTTTCCTGCTTTATTCAGTGCCTCTTTCAGTGCTAATGAAGTTAAAACCAGGTACTATGATCACTTACCTGATGTTTGGTTCTTATGAAGGTACTTTCTTGTGTGAATAGTTGTTCAATTTGGTGTTACTATAGAGAGAACAATCAGTGAAGGCTTCTATCCAGCCATTTTGCTCTGCTCCTCATCTGTGCAGTGGATTGTTAAGCAGCAAGCAGGATGTGGTGGTTTGCAAAGACCAAAAGAACTGTAGCCAAAAATTTAAGGATTAGGCTCTTACACAAACTTATTTAGGAACTCTATGTCTCTTCAATATATCTCTTCTCCTCTTCTTAATATTTTAAAATAATAGTAGAATTAGTGACAGCAGCATTCACAGCAGCACCAGTAGCAGCAGAAGCAAAGGAGTAGATGTACTTGACCTCCTTGCCCTCATTACTTTCCTGACCTCCCTCATCTACCTGTCTCCTCCTCACTCACTGTACTCCAAACACGCTGACCTTCCTGTTGTTCCTTGAACATTCCAGGCATACTTCTACACCAAGGCTTTTGAACTTGCTCTTCCATTAGCCTGGAATTCTCTTCCCTAAATACGTATATGACTTATTTACTCCCCAATCTTAGGATTTTTCTGAATGGGACCTTTCTAACGGGATGAATGACAATCTATCCCCTTGTCCCTCCTCCAATGCTATCTATCTCTCCTTTCCCTTTCTGCATAATGCATATCACCATCTTACATACTATACATTGTATTTATGTTATTTGTTATCTTGCTAGAATGTAAGCTCCATGAGGGCAAGAATTTTTCTATGCTAAATTTGCTGCTCTACCTCAACTGCCTAGAACAGCACCTACTACACGGTAGGTGCTCAAAATGAATTATTAAAGGAATAAAAAACAGAACTCCCCAAAGTGCATTATGTGAACTATTGGTAGTACTCAAGATAACTTTAGGTGGCATATGGACTAGTATTTTTATAATCACATATTTAATAACATGTTTAAAAATTTGAACATCAAAAATGATTTTATGAATATAATTACTTAACATGAGATTGTTTTTTAAAAGTGAGTAGATTTTAAATTGATTTAAATAAAAATATTAGGTAAATAGTAAAGAAAAATATTAGGTAAATAGAAGTATAATCTCCACACAGACGTGACAGGGATTTGCAAAAGACTGACATTTGACTTCTACTAGAATAATGATAAGTCATTTGATTATGTTGATATTGTGACTTTTTCAAAAATTGTAGCCTCTATGTTAAAAATAACAGTATTTTGTTCTCAATATATCTGGGACATGTCAGTGTGGCATTTCTATCTATTGAATATGCACAGGAACCCCAATGGTTCAGAATCTATTTCAATTTGGTGTTCTGTACAAGTCTAATATATGCTTAATGATGAAAATAATAAATGGCAATAATAATAGCTAACATTTATTGAGCATTTATGGCTAAGCATTTTAGATTCATTATTACATTCATTCCTCACAACCTTATGAAGTCTGAAAATCCAAAATACTCCAAAATCTGAAACTTTCTGAGCACCAACATGATGCCACAAGTGGACAATTTCATACCTGACCTCATGTGACAGGTCACAGTCAAAATGCACAAAATTATTAAACATCTTGTATAAAATTACCTTCAAGCTATGTGTAAAAGGCGTATGTGAAACATAAAGGAATTTTGCATTTATATGTGTTTCATCCCCAAGATATCTCATTATGTATATGCAAATATTATAAAATCTGAAAAAATTCAAAATCCAAAACACTTCAGGTCCCAAGTATTTCAGATAAGGAATGCTCAACCTGTGGTAAAATCTCACTTTACAAATGAGAGAACTAAGGAACAGAAAGTTCTATGAATTTGCTTAAGGTATCACAACTAACAAGTGAGCTAGAATTCAAAGCCAGACAGTCTGACTTGGGAGCACAGTTTTTTATTTTGATTTTTTGTAGAAATGGAGACTTGCTATTTTGCCCAAGCTGGTCTCAAACTCCTGACCTAGAGTGATCCTCCTGCTTTGGCCTCCCAAAGTGCTGGGATTACAAGCATGAGCCACTATTCCCAGCCAGAGCCCAGCCTTTTAACAGTAATGTTTTTGCTTTTCAAACAGTGATATTTATAATTTTTATTTATTGATTTTTAATATATAGGAAAAATCCAACTTAATTCTCTGTTGTTAAGAAAAATCTGTTGGCCCACATTATAAATGAAGATGAAATTAACAAATCTCCTCCTTCCCTTCTCTCCCCTTTATTACTCATTTTTGGTTAGTTATATTTGTTTCTTCTATTATTTTACTTTATATGTGTGCATGTACTGGTATCCTGTTGCTTGATTTAGCAAACTTAATATCTTTGCATCACCTGCTATGAAAAAGGAGAAGATCTGATACTTACACTGTTGCCCGCCTTCTCACTTCCTCTACCATCTGGTGCTTTTAGTTTATTTTTCTACAATGCCTTTCTTTATAACTTTTACATGTTCCGTAACCATAATTGCCACTGCTGTATTAGTTTTATTCCTGTCAGTCTTTATGTTCTGCTTCTGTATTCATCTTTTGGACAGCTAAATTTTGTCCTTTAGTGTTTTTTCAAGATCTTACATGAACTGTATTAAAGACTGTTATGTACATCTATGCAAGCCACACACTGCACATATCCAGGGAACACCATTCATTCATATTAGAGTGTATGCAAAAAGTGGACATATGTGGCAGCCATGAATATATTCTTTAAGTTCTGGCATATTTGAAAATATTTGTCAATTGCTTATTTAGTTTTACGCAGTTTAGCTGGATGCAAAACTATTGAGTCATTTTCCACCCTAAGGACTCTATAATCATTGTACTATTCATTGTTCTAGTGTTATCTAGCATCGAGTAATACCATAAAGAAGTGTGAAACCAGTCTGTGTGCCAGACTTGACCTTTATGAATTCTTGAAAGTTAGAGGATCAGGGTTCTGCCAGCCTGATAGGTGAGAAATACAGTAGTCCCAACTTATCCACAAGGGATACAATCAAAGACTCCCAGTGAATGCAAGTGAATACACACAATACCCTGTGTGTATTGTGTTTTTCCTATACAGACTCAGGATAAAGTTTAATTTATGAATTAGGCACTGTAAGAGAGTAACAAAAATAACTAATAATAAAATAAAACAATTATAACAATATACTGTAATAAAAGTTACGTAAATGTGCTCTCTCAAAATATCTTATTGTATTGTACCGCAGATAATGGAAACCATGGAAAGCAAAACCACAGTTAGGGGGACTACTGTAATATTTTATTGTAGCATTAATGGACACTTCTTTTATTATTCCTTTTGCTATTTTATATATATAATTAATATATAATATAATTATATAGCATAGTTATTATATAGCATACAATTATATAGCATACAATTATATAGTATTATAACATATTAACATATATCACAATTACTGATATGTAAATATGATACTATATATACTATATAGTATATATACCATATAGTATATAATTATATATAAATATACATTATAATCATATATAGTATATAGTATATACTATATAATTATATATAATTATAATATATAATTAGCATATTAATATGTAAGTATTAATATATAACGTAATTACTAATTATTATTAGTTATATAATTAATATATAATGATATATAATATAATATATTAATTATTATATTATATAATATACAATCATGATACATTAATTATCATAACTAATATATAATTTTTATTATATAATAATTATATTATCTATTAATGTAATATATTAATATATAAATGTAATTACTAATTAATTACTAATTATGGCTAGTTATATAATTAATATATATTATATATAATATAATAAAATATTATATATCATATACAAGTATATTATATATCATATACAAGTATATTATATATTAAGTATTATAACATATAATTATATATTATATAATATAATGATTACATTATATATTAATGACAGAATTGAGTATAATTAATAATTATATATTAATATGTACATACTATAAAATTCTATTATAATACAAATTGGTGTGATTATATATTAATATTATGGTGTATATTATTTTATGTTTTTGCTTATTATTATAAGCAAAGTTGACCATCTTTTCATGTGTTAAGGTCATTTCAATTTATTTTTCTATGAACTGGCTGTTCTTGTCCTTGGTTCATTTTTCTATTGGTTTGTAGGTCTGTCTCCTAGTGATTTCTAGCAGTCCTTTACATGTTAGATTAGCCCTTTGCAGCTCAAGGCCTGCCTCCTCCAGGAAACTTCCCATGAGTTATATACTAAGATGGAGTAATAATTCCAGCAAAGTAGCAGACAAAGAAGGGGTTTGACGTGGGGAATGCTGTCTCTAAAAAAATTTAAAAGTATGAAAAAAGCGAGACTCTAGCACATAAAAAGTAAGAAAGACTGGGGACTTACACCTGTAATCCCAGCACTTTGAGAGGCTGAGATGGGTGGATCTTTTGAGGCCGGGAGTTCAAGACCAGGCTGGGCAACATGGTAAAACCTTATCTCTACTAAAACTACAAAAATTAGCAGGGCCTGGTGGTGCACACCTGTAGTCCCAGCTACTCGGGAGCCTGTGGCAGCTGAAACCCAGGAGACAGAGGTTGCAGTAAGCCGAGATCGCACCACCACACTCCAGCTTGGCCAAACAGTAAGAGTGTCTCAAAAAAAAAAAAAAAAAAGAGAGAGAGCGAGATAAACCATGGAGTTAGTGTATGTGCCCCCACAGAAGGCAGGGAGCACGCTATGACTTCAAAATGAGATTGAGGCTAGAAGTCAGGAAGACAATAGATTTCAGGTATTGGTAGAAGGAAAAGAATGGTAGAAAGAGATCAAAGCATTTGTTGAGAGTGCTAAAAAAGAAAAAAATTGGAGGTCAGGCGTGGTGGCTCACACCTGTAATCCCAGCACTTTGGGAGGCCAAAATGGGTGGATCATCTGAGGTCAAGAGTTAAAGACTAACCTGGCCAGCATGGTGAAACCCTATATCTACTAAAAATACGAAAAATAGCCAGGCATAGTGGCACATGCCTTTAGTCCCAGCTACTCCGAGAGGCTGAGGCAGGAGAATCACTTGAACCTAGGAGGCGGAGGTTGCAGTGAGCCAAGATAGCGCCACTGCACTCCAGCCTAGATGACAAGAGTGAAACTCCCATCTCAAAAAAAAAGAGGGTGGACCTGGGGGGCTGGCGCGGTGGTTCATGCCTGCAATCCCAACACACTTTGGGAAGTCAAGGCGGGAGGATGACAAGATCAGGAGTTCGAGACCAGTCTGACCACATGGTGAAACCTCGTCTCTACTAAAAATACAAAAATTAGTCAGGCCTGGTGGCACGCGCCTATAATTCCAGTTACTCTGGAGGCTGAGGCCGGAGAATCGCTTGAACTTGGGAGGCGGAGGTTGCAGTGAGCCAAGATGGCACCTGAACCCGGCAGGCAGAGGTTGCAGTAAGCCGAGATCATGCCACTGCACTCTAGCCTGGGTGACACAGCGAGACACCATCTCAAAAAAAAAAAAAAAAATAGGAAAGAGACCAAAAAGAAATCACTAGAAAGTGATGCGCAAGATTGTGAAAAGGCCTCAAGGTAACCCAGCAACTCATTCCCAGAAATTTTGCCAAGAGAAATAACATCTGACTATAAAAACACTCATACAAGAATTTTTATCACAGGTTTATTTGCAATAGGCCAAAAGTGGAAACAACCCAGTGTCCAACAACAGGCGAATGGACAAACTCACGGTGGTATATTCACACAATGGATACCGCTTCACAAACTGCTCATACTGGGAATGACACGAGGAATTGCAAAAACACACTGAAAGAAAGAATCTTGGCTGGGTGCAGTGGCTCATGCCTGTAATCCCAGCGGTTTGGGAGGCTAAGGTGGGTGGATCACTTGAGTCCAGCAGTTCAAGACCAGCCTAGGCAATATGGCAAAACCCCATCTCTAAAAGAAAATCCAAAATAAAAAATTATCTGGGCATGGTGGCACATGCCTGTAGTCTCAGCTACTTAGGAGACTGAGGTGGAAGGATCACTTGAGCCTGGGAGGTCAAGGCTGCTGTGAGCCATGATTGCACCGCTGAACCCCAGCCTGGGGAACAGAGTGAGACCCTATCTTTATTTTTTTAATTTATATTTAAAGAAATATTACACAGAAGATGTATACTTCATATAGGATGTTTGAATTAACATATAGTAGATAAAAATCAGAAGAACAGTTGTCTATGGGAAGAGTGGATACAACAAGATTTTTGAAAAAGGATAAAGGGAATTTGGGGGGTAATGTTCTATATCTTAATAGGGATTTACATTATACAGGTACAGGTATTTGTCAAAACATCATACAGCAAATTTGTTTTATGTGTTTCATTTTACATAAATTTTACCTTAAAAAAAGAACCATAGACCAATATTAAACTTATTATGTTGCTGAGGTCTGCAGAGGTGATGGGTACTGATGCCTGCCATTCAATTTGAAATGCATCAAAAAAGAAGTTGATTTGATGGATAGAAAAAGAAGTGAATAGGTGAGTAGACTTGTGATAAAGAAAGTATACTAAAATGTTAACTCTGGGATCTGAGTGGTGAGTATATGGGTGTTCACTATAAAATGTTTCAAACTTGTATGTGTTTTGAAATATTTTAATAAATTTCTTATGAGCAAATAAGTAAATAAGGTAATAAAATAGTAAATTCGTAAAAGCTATGGGCAAAAGTGTTGGGGAAAAGCTAACTCATGAAAAGAAAAGGAAGCTGTCACCTATGTCTAAACAAATCAACAGTGGAGGAAAAGAAGACAACAGAAGAATTAAGGTGGAGGAAGCCCAAAGTAAATAAGAATCGTGGGAACTGAACAATGAGATCACTTGGACTCAGGAAGGGGAACATCACACACCGGGGCCTATCATGGGGAGGGGGGCGGGGGGAGGGATTGCATTGGGAGTTATACCTGATGTAAATGACGAGTTGATGGGTGCAGCACACCAACATGGCACAAGTATACATATGTAACAAACCTGCACGTTATGCACATGTACCCTACAACTTAAAGTATAATAATAATAAAAATAAATAAATAAAATAAAAAAATAAAAAAATAAAAGAATCGTGGGTTCAGAACACAGGGACCCCAATCCCGGAAGAGGAAAGATTGGAAGCAAAGAGGAGAAAGAAATCAAAGGGTAAGTCTTAGTAAAATTACATCCATATAGAAAAGGCACAATTTAAGAATGTATAAAAATAGTAAGATTCAAAACATTAAAGTCACAGTTGGCATGGCCCTAAGAGAGAAGAAAGTGGATATGATTTTACTGCAAGAAATAAAGCTTAATGCCTAGAGAGCATTTGTATTATACATAAAGGGAGTGGGTTTAGGGATCTTCCCACATGTCAATAATAGGCAAAGGGAATGCTATCGAAGTAGAATTGTGTTTAATATACAAAACGAAGATGTTGGAAAATCTTAGTTGCCAGATGCATATTTAAAATGCTGCAGATGAACGGGAGACTGGGAATAACAAAATGTGAAGCTGCCTCCCAAAAGTAATCGTTCCTTTGCGCAAGAACATTTCAACTGTGTCTTTTAAAAGGTATACACGTGGAAAGTCATCAAAACTCAACCTATATCAAGTAGGGTCTCTGGGAAGAGTTTGGGAAGTTCAACTAAAGAATTAATGGCCAGTGGGCTACTGGACTAGTCAAAATTGAATGCATTCCTTCTCTTTGTTTACTAACAGTTGATAGTAAGTATTTGGACAAAAGGGGACCTATAAAACTATATACATAATTCTCTAATTATGAATTTGGAGACCTTTTAAGCTTTTGTTTTCTGATATGTAAAATGGAAATAATTCTCACAATATCTGGTGCATTCCAAGCCTTCAATAATGATTTCTATTGATTTGTGAGGACATGTGAATAAAGAACATTTACATACACCTGCCTGGAATATACACACCAGAAAGAGAAGTAAATTAGTAGAATTTTCTGGATGGTAGGAGGGAAAACTTAGAGATTGTGAAGGATAAGGTGTAAGATAAAGTATTTTTCAACATCCCATAGTAATAACTGAAATTAGCTTCTCAATAGGCCAGAAATTTTGCAGAATTGGGGATGAGCTACATCTTATTAGACAAAGAAGAAATTTTTTTTCCTAAGAGAAATAATGAAAGAAGGAGAGTTTCAAACATCCTTTTGGATTTAAAGAGTTATGGTACATGTTAGCCAGGCACAGTGGCTCACACCTGTAATCCCAGCACTTTGGGAGGCTGAGTAGGCAGATGACTTGAAGTCAGGAGTACGACACCAGCCTGGCCAACATGGTGAAACCCCATCTCCACTAAAAATACAAAATTAGCCGAGCGTGGTGGTGCACGCTTGAAGTCTCAGCTACTCAGGAGACTGAGGTAGGAGAGCCGCTTGAACCTGGGAGCCAGAGGTTGCAGTGAGCCGAGGTCGCACCACTGTACTCCAGCCTAAGCAACAGAACGAGTGTCTGTCTCAAATAAATAAATAAAGAGTTATGACACATGTTAAAATGGACATAATTGAAGAGAAGAATAAAGTCACAATTTTGCTTACTAGTTATAAAATGAGTTATGCTTGTTGTTAATAATTCAAATAATATTGAAAATGTGTAAGGCAAAAATCCTCAATGAGGAGGTAAGTAAAACACAGACTTAACTAAAAATAAATATTCCACCTCTAATTCCTGGAGAGTGTTTAATTCATGATGGACAGGCCACATGAATTAAATAACGTATCTGGAGGTAGGGCCAAAGCATCACTAGTTGTTGGATCTCCCCAGGTGGTGCAAGTGGCAGCCAAGTTTGAGCATCAGGATTGTAGAGCAGTGGCCCTCCAGGTGTGGTCCTCAAACTAGCAGCATCAGTATCATCTGGGAACTTGTGAGAAATTCAGACACTTGGCCTCCCACCCTAGACCCACTGAATCAAACACTCTGGAGGTGGGGTCCAGAAATCCATGCTTCGCCAAGACCTCCAGACAATTCAATGCAGCTTAAGATTGAGAACCTTAAGTATGCAAGAAGAAAAGCACTGGAGGTAAAGGATGTACTGAACATAGTAACAGGTATAGTTTGGATATTTGTCCCCTCTAAATCTCAGATTGAAATTTGATTCCCAGCATTGGCAGTGGGGCCTGGTGCCATGCTTCTTGTACAGTTGTATAGCCTGCAGAACCATGAGCCAAATAAACCCCTTTTCTTTAACAACTACCTAGCCTCAGGTATTCCTTTATAGCAATGCAGTCTAAAACAGTAACTAAGATTGTATATTTTACAGTTTGAGTGTCATTTGTATAATAAACAAACATAATAATAACACAATTTTGCCAGGCGTGGTGGCTCACGTCTGTAATCCCAAAACTTTGGGAGGCCAAAGTGGGTGGATTACTTGAGGTCAGGAGTTCGAGACCAGCCTGGCCAACTTGGTGAAACCGCGTCTCTGCTAAAAATACAAAAATATTAACTGGGCGGGGTGGCACACGCCTGTAATCCCAGCTACTCGAGGGGCTGAGTCATGGGAATCACTTGAACCTGGGCGGCGGAGGTTGCACTGAGCCAAGATCGCACCACTGCACTTCAGCCTGGGCAACAGAGTGAGATTGTGTCTCAAAAAAAAAAAATTAAATTAAATTAAAACTAAAAAAAAGCACACACACACACAATTTTAATTTATCTTTCCCTTTCCCTTTAAAATATCCTTTTTCTAGGTGAATGTATGGTCAGGTCTCATGACTTTTCTTTTTTCTTTTTTTTTTTTCTGAGACAGAGTCTCACTCTGTCACCCAGGCTGGAGTGCAGTGATATGATCTTGGCTCATTGCAACCTCCACCTCCTGGGTTCAAGCAATTCTCATGCCTCAGCCTCCCAAGTAGCTGGAATTACAGGCGCCCGCCACCACGCCTGGCTAATTTTTGTATTTTTAGTGGAGACAGGGTTTCACCATGTTGGCCAGGCTGGTCTTGAACTCCCAGTCTCAAGTGATCCACTTGTCTCAGCCACCCAAAGTGATGGGATTATAGGCGTGAGCCACCACAACCGGCTTCTTACGGCTTTTCTACTCACTCTTAAGAAACATCTCCCAATTCGGAAGTTATAAAATGCCCACAAAGATGGGACTCCTCCCCATGCTTCCAAACTCCTTGGAGGTGGCATGAAGTTGCTCCCAGGCTGGCATATGGGGAATGAAAAGAGAAGGAGTAAGGCGGGACAAGGAATCTATCTGTGGCTGATAGCTTCAGCTCTCATGGCCAGGTAGGCAGACTCCTTCCCCTACGGATGCTTTCTTGGGCTCCCTGGAAGCCTCTCTGCTCTTCCTCTCTGGGCACTCCCGCCATATGGGTCCTGCCTTGTGCTCCTGAGGGGACCGCACCCTGTCAGTCACCACCGACCTCTGTAGTCCACTCCACACAGACTGTCAGGGCCTCCTGGGCTCTTCCAGCCCATTTCTCCCTCCAGTGAGGCCAACTTCTGACCACAGAGAAACCCTTCTATAACCCCTAGCCCTCCACATCCCTTGGAGGTCAAGAAATTCACCTATCCTGCTGCTGCTAGACCTCTTCCCCCAACCACAGGGACACATGACAAGTTCTCTGAATGGATGCCTTGAAGCCATCTGCTCCCAATGAACTTCAAGGTATGGGGGATATACATCATGGCAATAGCTCTCTCTCAAGAAAATACTTCCCTCATACAATCTCTGTTCCTCTCTCCTTTCTTCGCTCTTTTCCTTGCCTTAAAATAGGCAAGGATTCAAGAGGTCTTGAGCCAGTTTGATGACATTTTCTTTGTAAATTGTCCATTTAGTGATATGGTTTTGAAATATCACGTATATCTGACTTGATGTCTATACACAGACTTCCATATTAGCAGCCTGTTACATAAAGAGATTCTCATGTGGTCCTAAACAACCTGGTGAAATCTACATCATGATTATCATCATTGTCCAAAGTCACACATCTGAAAAGAGGCAAGGCAGTAGTGTGGTCTCAGTCTCCCAACTCCAGACTGTGCTCTTTCAACCACTCCATGAGATGGACAGGACTTGCTGAAAGAGAAATGGGAGGTAGTGATGCATGGACTATGGGGTCACTTATTAGAGCCGAGGTTCAGGGTGAACTGACAGCCCCAAGGGTACAGAACCAGGAGGAGAGTTCCCACAAATGTATTAAGAACCAGAAAATGTCAATAAGATGGTATCTGAGTTAAGTTTCTTTTGGTTACAAATAATAAAGACCCACTGAAGGTACTTGAAATAAATGAGTATGTTCACTGTCTTGACAGTAGCGATGGTTTAATGGGTTTATACATATGTCAACACATATCAGATTATTACTTTGAAATATGTGTGGTTTACTATTAATATACGCCAATTATACCTCAATAACATTGTCTCTAAAAACTCAAAAAGCAAAAAATGAACAAAAGAAATGAGCTGCGGTAGAACATCAAAAATAAAATACCAGGGATAAAGATGCTCTGGAGTAACAAAAACATGTATAGGTCAGGGGAGAATTGGACAAGAACAAAAACACATGTGGGAAAAAAAAAGGATCATGAAGCAAACAAAAGGAGAAAGTAAAACATTTGAGGTTTAGTGTTCCTAAGATATTAATATTCAGTGGCTGTGGACATTTTATTGGCTTTGTTAGGTGGAAGTAAAAGAGTTATAAATATTTCAATATGTAAAATGATATAGATTTTACAGTAAAATTCTTGTAAAGCCCAAATGAGATCAAGTATACATTATCATTTTGAAAGGTAAAACTTGTTTAAAAGTGTAAGTAGTTATTAATAATAGAACATTTTAATAGTCATTCCTGATTAATTCAGATTTTCCCCAGCAGACACCTTCTCCCTTTCATGTGTAATTGGATGTTATGCACAGCTTTCTCATCTACAGGTTAAGAACTTTTCAAGAAAGAGTTGTGACCCAGACATGGATGTGTGACTGTACTGCCATAAGCCTCTTTAGGCCTGGTCTCCCCTGCTGGTGTACCTCCTGCATACATCACCAGCAAGAATCCTGACTGATGGGAGTGGGAGCCAAGGAGAGTCTGGCGCCATGCTGTGTGAAGTTGAGTTGACTTGTCCAGCCATCTGTCACTGGGAAAACAAGCTTCCCACATACATGTGTGATATCAACAGCTGGAGGATCAGGGATGACTTCAGCCCTTCAGAAAGATCCAGGGCCTATGTCTTCCCTCTCAGAGTAACTTTTCACAAATATGGCAGACTACTCAAACACATTTTCCAGAAATCCCTTGAACTCATTGCAAGCCACAGCACACTCCCTTGCCTGGCTGCTTCCAAACAGGTGATGTCCACCTGAGAGTCACAATTCTTGTCTGACCTCCAGTAGCCAAACTTGCATTTGTTCGGGAGAGTAAGGAGCAACATCTGCCTTTATCCCTAGGTGCCTAGCATATTACCTGATGCATATGAGGGACTCAAAAATTATTTGTGGAAGGAAGGAAGAGAGAGACTGAGGAAGGGAGAGAAGGAGACAGACAAAAGGCTCAAGTGAATATTTATCATTTTAGGAAACCAGGGATCCTGCAGAAATGCCCCTATGCAAATATCTAGCAGTGTTCTGCAAAATTTAGGAGGTTCTTAAGGCACTCTTCACAAGTAGGGACTAAGTGCCTTGGGGGAATATGGCGAATGGGACTGTATCCATGATTCTCAGGTTTACTGTCCTTTCCCCCAGAACACACCTGACCTGAAGGGAGGGATTTCCATAGCAGATGCTGTTAGCTGCCAACCCAGTATCCATTCTTTCCTCTTCCTTATTAGAACACCAGTTTATTGGGCAACGTGCATTCATATCTCCCTTAGATTCCTTTGCAGGAAGCGAAGTGACTATGGTAGGTAGTTCTGGTCAATAAGGTAGAAGTAGAAGCCAATAGCATGGATAGTCTAGAAAAACTTAATTGCTACCTTATGAAGGAAAGAAAAGGAAGGAAGGAAGGAAGGAAGGAAGGAAGGAAGGAAGGAAGGAAGGAAGGAAGGAAGGAAGGAAGGAAGGAAGGAAGGAAGGAAGGAAGGAGAGAGAAAGAGAGAAAAAGAACGAACAAAAGAAAAAGAAGAAAGAAAGAGAAGAAAGAAAAAAGAAAGAAAGAGGGAGAGAGAGGGAAGAAAGAAAGAAAGAAAGAAAGAAAGAAAGAAAGAAAGAAAGAAAGAAAGAAAGAAAGAAAGAAAGAAAGAAAGAAAGAAAGAAAGAAAGAAAAAGAGAGGAAGGAAGGAGAAAAGGAAAGGAAAGAAGAAAAGGAAAGGAAAAGAAAAGAAAAGAAAGGAAAAGTCTTAGCCTTTCTTTCTCCCTTTCTCCTGCCTGGAACAAAATGCAATTCCTACTGGTGAAACAGTCATCTTGCAAACATGAGCACAGAAGCCACACACTACAGATGGTAAAGCAGGAAGAATGAGGAAGCCTGGGTCTCTGAAAGGACCGTGGGTATATTGTATCAGTTCTAGACAGATTTCCTCCAGATTTCTTTTTGCATGATAAAAATAAAATCTCTGTTTGGTTCATCACAATCAGGTTTCTGTTTTAAACTGTCTGATGTAATTATAACTGATGAGTCAGTGTATTAGGCCATTCTTGCATTGCTATAAAGAAATATCTGAGACTGGGTAATTTATAAGAGACTTAATTGGCTCACGGTTCTGCAGGCTGTACAGGAAGCATAGCGCCGGTATCTGCTTCTGGGGAAGCCTCTGGAAGCTACAGTCATGATGGAAGGCAAACTGGGAGCTTGCACATCTCATGGCGAAAGCAGGAGTGGGAGGTGGAGGGGAGGTGCCACACACTTTAAACAACAAGATCTTGTGAGAACTCACTCACTATCATGAGGACAGCACTAAGCCATTCATGAGGGATTAGCCCCCATGACCCAATCACCTCCCATCAAGCCCTACCTCCAACATTGGGGATTACATTTCAACATGAGATTTAGGCAGGGAACAAATACTCAACCGTACCCACCAGAAATACAATGTGAATCAGTGCACACAAGCACTTCTGGAAACCAATCCATTGGGAGGAGAATCACAGCAGCGCCCTTCCACGAGTGCGACCCCCTGAGTTATTGCTATAATTGTGTTCTCTTAGACTAATGAGTAAGGGGACAAAACAAAGAAACCAGACAATACGCTGCCAGACCCTATTAAAGTCAGCCAGAGAAGGCTGTCTTGGAGTTCCACCTGCCTGAAGACAGGATTCACACTCTATTGAAGGGGAATAGAGCTGCTTGGATACAGGCACAGCAGGAAGACAGCTTTTCAAGGACACAATGAGAAGAGTGCAACAAGTATTGGAGCCACCAGTCAGACTGCTGACAAACTGGCACCTATGATTTGGGCTCTGGCCAACAGAACAAAATGACAGGAGATGATGACAGGAAGCAGTGTACCATGAGCCGGAACCAGGAACCTCCACATTCCAGCAACAGTTTGCAAGCTACAGAGAAAACAAGCTGGGTGTGGACAAGTGGGACTTGGACTTTTCAGATATTGCTGTCTGATGTTTAGAGAACTAGAAACCAGGGAAATCTGGCAGATGCCCATGTTTGCCTACCCGAAAAGCATCCCCTCAACCTGTCTTCCTTGCCGAAGAGCCCATTGCCCTCTGCAGAGGTGACAATGCCATTCACCCACTTTTCCAGCTCCCCTTGCAGCTGAGGAGTGAGTATATAGCCTAATTCTGGCCTATGGAACCTGTTGAGCGGCTTCTGGGAAAGATTTTCCTCCTGCATAATGCTTTCTTCCCCATTTGATGAGGAAATATAGCACCTTGGACTACTGTGGTCAACTCATGATCCTAAGGGGAGACACCACCAAAATGCAGATGGCAAATGGACAAATGGGATGCACCCGAGTCTTCATGACGTGGTGGAGCCACTGCACCAACCCTGAAATCACTTGTTTCCATCCTACTTCTCAGTAAGATAATTGTTCTTACAGTTCACATTGCTTCCAGTTGTGTTCTCTGTTACTTACAGCAGCTGAAAGCATCCTTGCTGATACAGGGGAGATGGGAGGAAACCTGTGGGCCCCAAGCCTCTTGAGAAGGAGTGGAGACATACTCTCACCGTTTTTTCCTCTTCAGATCTCACATTAAGAGGCCCAGAAAGAGCCATCAGCATTCAGACATCGGGGTTTTAATGATTTGTATCACAGTCCCATCTCTCACCATCGACGTACCTGCTCTGCAGCTGTCAAGAATACAGGAGATGTGAGAATGAAAACTCAGCGTATCAGGCTTGGTTATCAGAGAATCTTCACTCAATTGGGGGTCAGTAGTCAAAGAATTCCAGGATACTTTCCATGTGAGCAATAGGAAGAGAGAGGGCAGTGGTTTCCCTGCGTTAAATTTAGATGGTGGGTCTTGATAGGAGAATGGGCATACTTTTGAGAAATAATACTCTATAGTGTATGAGTATTACTGTGTGTGTGAGAGTGTAGACTATACACTCTGGGGGAAGGTAGGGTATAAAGGAACAAACATTTTTGGTAGTATGTACCCATTTAGCACATTGCCTGTATATGTTAGTTCACTTCTTTCTAGCCCTCACAAAAATCCTATAAAGTAAGTATTTGCATCCTTTTTGCAGATTAAGAAACTGAGGAGCCAGGCACTGTGGCACGCAACTGTAGTCCTGGCTACTCAGGAGGCTGAGGCAGGAGGATCACTTGAGGCCAGGAGTTCAAGGCTGCAGTGTGCTATGATCATGCCTGTGATCCAGCCTGGGCAACATAACAAGACCTTATCTCAAAGAATAAAAAAAGAAAGAAAGAAATGGAGCCTGTGAGACTTTAGCTAATATGCCCAAAATCACATGGTCACTTTGGTTTAATTCTGAAGTCAAGGATCTTTCCATTGCATCACACTGCCTGCGTGGAAACATGTCAGTGTTGAGGAGTGGAGAGGGGGTGGTGGATATGGGTGAGTGTGGTACATGTATGTGTGTCTATGTTTGTGTGTGAATTAGTGTATGTGCAGGTGAGTGTGTGTGTGTGTGTGAGAAATGATAGCTAACAGCAAAGTTGTTTGTTTATTTTCGTTCTCAGCCATGGCTGAGTTACCTATATGCTAGATGGCCCACTGGATAGATACGGTGTTGGAGCAACATTTTTAGATTGCTTTGGGGCAAAGGGAAGTGCTGGATGTCTGCAAGATCACAGCCTCACTGGTCTCTGGTTCCAAGCCCAGCACAGGAGGAGTTTGACAACCACTTTCTCGGTTGAAGACAGGGTTAAAACTGAGACTGTAGCTAAAATTAGTCTTGGATGGTATGTGGGTTGGCAGGTGAATATAGTTTTGGTCTCAGGGCTTCATGCATCTGCCAATCATCAGCACTTTTTTTTAAGTTGTCATTTTGCAAGTTTAAAACAGGCTTCTCTGGTGTCAGGAAAACAAAAACATTCCTAAAACCCTCACAGTTGTGTCCAAGGGCTTCAGGACCTCAGGGCAGGACAAAGGAGAGCAGCGAAGCGACTGCTAGGGAAAGAGCAGGACTCGCTTTGACCTCCAGAGAGTTGGACACTGACGGTCTGGAGTGAATGTTCCCATTGCCAATATGCCCTCCAGGGCCTAACTGTGAGGCAGCAGGGTTAGGGGCTGTTACCTTCTCTCCTGGGATGCCAGGACTGCTAATCCCTCCTGCAGGTTTCTATGTTCAAACGTTCCTTTCAAGTCCTTGGGAAATCATCCCCAACTAATAAAGTAAGTTCACAAACTGCAAAAATAACGGCCCCCTCCAAGTCTCCCTGCCTGGTCAGGGAGCAGTGAGAGAGGCCCTCGGCTGCCACAGGGGATGACTCTGGGAGCTGAGGAGAGGCGCCCAGGCACCATCTCCCTTCCTGTGTCTCCCCTCTGAGCATACTCACTCCAGCATGGTTTGTGGGCTCCTAACAGGGGAGAAGCCATTCTCTAAAGCTGCCCGCATGGAATTCCCATCTCACACGTGTACCTCAGAGCCAACCACCCCCACCCCATCACACGTGAGGGCAGGGCAGGGACCTAGAGTGCGTTTCCAAGGAGAAGCCGGATTTTGAAAAGACCCCCAAGTAGTACCTGCCTGTTTTCTTTGTTCCTGGTTTGGCAGATAGAGGAACATTTGATAAGTGTGTGAGTAATTTAACTATCCAGGTACATCAGTGAGGGTGGTTCACTTAAATATAATTCTCAGTAGGCCCACAGCCTCCCAGGCAAGAAGCATGTCAGTGTGCAAGTGAGTTTGAGTTGTTTTATCTTATAGATATCCCTGAATCTATTCTGATGAATAAAAAGCAAATTATTTATAAGCTAAATTTAACTATTAGTCCATATTCACACTGCTATAAAGAACTACCTGAAACTGGGTAATTTATAAAGAAAAGAGGTTTAACTGACTCACCATTTCACATGGCTGGGGAGGCCTTAGGAAATTTACAATCATGGTGGAAGGCAAAGGGGAAGCAAGGCACATCTTACATGACAGCAAGAGAGAGAGAAGGGGGAGGTGCTACACACTTTTAAATGATAAGATCTCATGAGAACTCACTCACTATCATGAGAACAGCAAGGGGGAAATCCAGTCCACCCCACGATCAAACCACCTCCCACTAGGTCCTTCTCCTCACATGTGGGGATTAAAATTCGACATGAGATTTGGGTGGGGACACAAGACCAAACCATATCAACTACTATGTGTACCGAATTACTCATAAGAACTCTCATGCCTCTAGTAAAAACAGCTTCAGAGGAAATAATTATTTAAATAGGCCATTCTCTTTCATTCTTTCTTTCTTTCTTTTTATTTTTTCAAGGCAGGGTCTCACTGTGTGGTCCAGGCTGGAGTACAGTGACTCAATTATGGCTCACTGCAGGCTCAAACTTCTGGTCTTATGCAGGCTTCCCACCTCAGCTGGGGCTACAGGCATGCATCACCACACCTGGATAATTTTTTCTTTTTTGTAGGGACAGAAGTCTCGCCATGTTGCCCAGGTTAGTCTCAAATTCCTCCCTCTTCAGCTTCCCAAAGTGCTGGGATTATAGGCATGAACCACCACAACCAGCTTAGCCATCTTCTAAACTTCCTACAGACCAAAACAAGAGACAGGGAGCTATTCCCTAAAGCTACCTTAATGGAATTCATGCTGTAGGGGAGGGAAAATATCTCTTGTTCTGGCCATCTTGAGTTCTGCAGCTGGGGCCCTGCAAATTAGACTAAGAAGAAATAGATTAACAAGAGAAAAACAGGTTATTAACAGGTGCATCAGCATCATGGCTTCACATGGCAGTACCCATCAATGAGTAAATCAGCAGGGTTAGAACTTAGGCTTATATAACACCTTAACAAAAGAACGATAAATTTTTAGAGAAGTGACAAGACAAAGGAAAAAAACCTTGAGTTTCAAGGGGCAGCAAATTGTGGAAAGGCAAATATATGGAGAAAATAATGGAACATCAGGGCTAACTAAGGTTTGTATGTGGGTTTCTCTGTTGCTATATCCGGGCTAATATGGGTCTAGTGTTGTCCTCAGTGATTAATTTCTGTCCTAACTAGTAGGAAGGGGAACAGGGACCCCTTTACAAATTTATGTTCTGCTTTTAGGCAAATGACTGGGGAGAGGGCAAGACAGAGAGCATTTTTTGTATCTGCTTCTTCTCCATTGCCTTCCATTGAGAAGCCATCTTTTAGGCTGACATATTTCAGGGTGGCATATATTTCTGCCTGTCAGTGTCAACTCAAGTCCTTTCTAGTCTCGCCAACAGACATCCACTGCCATCCCTTCTGCCCAGCACTGGGAAATTTACTGAGGGACTTTCAAAAGAAATTTCTGCCCTCCACGAACCTCTCCTTTCATGAGGACAAGACTTTCAAATGAAAAAGAGTAAAAGAACAATTAAAGGCAGTTCCCTGTATCCACATGGAAGGCAGTAAGTGAGTGCCTAGCTGCCTTCTCCTATGAAGCATCTCAGATACCTGCACTCAGCATCAGCGCCCATAAAGGCCTGGAATTAACTCACTGTCCACAGTGGGCCATTCCCTTTTCTCGCCCATGCTGTCCCCTCAGCATGGCATGGCCTTCCTCCCATCAGAGTTCTCCCTACAGAGTCAGCTCCTCAAAGCCCACCTGCTTCATGACATTCCCAGATGCCCGGTCAGTATGGGGCCCTGGAATCAGGAGTTACTTGTTACAGTTCAATGGGCAGAGAAAAGGAAATCAGAGGCAGAGCTCCCCGGAGATCATTATTCTTTGTAAATTTTCATTAAACAACTGATATATATATTTTTATAACAAAAAAGAGAGTAAACAAAATGTTTAAGGACTCATAAACACAATTGAAAATTATTGCATTTCCACAACCCAGAAACAACAAGTAACATTTGAAAAACTTTTTTTCTGGTTGTTATTCTACCTGTATCTAGATAAAAAAGTTTAGGTGTAGGTGCAGATACAGATAATGCGTCTACCAAGAAAAAATAAAACAATACTGCACTGTGCTGTTTCTGTTTCGTTAACTGCTTGTTTCACTCGACAATGGATACTGAGCGTCTTTCCACGTCCAGAATTACCCTTCTAACATTCGGCAGGTCAGAGTCAGTCTGATGTCCATGCGGTTTCCTCCATGGATTAGATACAGAAAAAAAAAAAAAAAAAAAAACCACCAAAGGTAAAGACCAGAGACTCCCCCTAGAGCTGCCCCTGGGAGAAGCCAATCCTGCAGCACCTCCCGACTCAACACCTGTGCACAAACCCAGCTCCCTAAATGGGGGGCCAGGAGCTTCAATACCTAGACCCACTCCCACCTTCTGCTCATTCTGGCCTCAGCAAAACTTGAACCAAGGGCAGTTTAAGTTAAAGCCATAGGGCAGTTTAAGTTAAAGGGATCTGGTCGGGCACAGTGGCTCATGCTTGGTAATCCCAGCACTTTGAAAGGTGAAGGCAGGCGGATTACTTGAGGTCAGGAGTTCAAGACTCACCTGACCGATGTGGTGAAACCCTATCTCTACTAAAAAACAAATACACAAATTAGCTGGGCATGGTGGCACATGCCTGTAATCCCAGCTACTCCAAAAAGTGGAGGTTGCAG
The DNA here is from genome assembly GCF_043159975.1 of Macaca nemestrina. Classification (NCBI taxonomy): domain Eukaryota; kingdom Metazoa; phylum Chordata; class Mammalia; order Primates; family Cercopithecidae; genus Macaca; species Macaca nemestrina. Next base: position 40,446,020 of record NC_092143.1, read on the forward strand.
TGAGCCGAGATCACACCACTGCACCCCACCTGGGCCACAGAGTGAGACTCTGTCTCAAAAAAAACAAAGTTAAAGGAATCTGTGCCTCAGTTCTTGAGACAGCTTAGAATTGCTGCCTGGTATGGACAGTGCACATTTCCACAAATCAGCAGTGAATTGAGAACTGCTTTTAAGGAAAACTGCTCAACATCTTCACCATCATGTTTATCAACCTCAGAGTATTCTACGGTAAGAATGTCTGTTTATTCAATTCCTATAATCATATTTAGGATATATATATTATTATTAAAAAGTGGACTGCTATGAACATGTTTGCCAGATTTTTATGCATTATTATAAATGCACAATTTATCCTTTTCTTAAAGACAAATTTCTAGAGGTAGAATTGCTAGATCAAAGAAGATACCGGTTTTTTTAATAGACAGCTTTTAAAATAGGCAGTCAAGGTGGCCAAGTTTCTATCACTTTTACATTTGTGTATTAAAATGCACAAAGCACCTGGCATAGGAGATATCACGATCACGAAGGTGGTTTTCCCAGGGCGAGGCTTATCCATTGCACTCTGAATGTGCTGACCCCTGCGATTATCCCAAATGTGGGAAACTCAACTGCATAATTTATGGTAGTAGGGGACTATGTGTGTGCTCTCCCCTGATGTTTATTAAAAAGAAAAAATTTATGATTCAAAGTAAATAAAAGAAAATGCACAAAGGAACAGCCCGTACCTCACACACACATGGACAAAATACAAGGCAGAGAGGGACAACCTCGTTGTCTGGATTTACAGTTCTTTGACTACTGCTGAGAACAAGTATTTCAGAAAATAGTATTTTATCTTTTTTTTTTTTTTGAATAGTGAGTTCTTGACCTTCGTCCCTGGACTCCTTGAAATCTCACCACATGTTAAACCTTAGGATAATACAAAGGACACTGATTTTCTCTACTCTGGAGAATTTCCAAGAGTTAGGAGCAAATTCCCCAGTTCCCAAGGGACCTACCCCCACTCCAGCTCACACCCCTTGCCTGCTCACCAAATTTGACTGCATAGTACAGAAGCATGGGTGTGATGGAAAAACTCCCAGCTTTTTTTTTCTTAGTCTCTGGCTCTAGAACTTTGAAGCAACTCAACCTAAAGACAAGTCTACTCAAATGGCAAACCCTACCAGCCATCTCTTGGCTCCCTCCCCTCCCCTCCTCTCCCTTTAGAGCTCAGCCTCAGCTCCTGCCAGATCATGACATCTTTACTCTTCTTGCCCTAACATTCCCAGATAGTAGAAGACTTAGTCTGAAAATATATGTGTTCCCCATGTGTGTCTGCATCTGTGAAAGACAGTCAATTCAGCAGACCCTCATTGAGTGTTTGAGCATGCAGGGCCCTGAGCCCAGTGCTATTAGAGACATGGAGACTTTAAAAGAAATACATGGCTGACTGCAGTGGCTCAGGCCTGTAATCCCAACACTTTGGAAGGCTGAGGTGGATGGATTGCTTGAGGTCAGGAGTTCAAGACCAGCCTGACCAACATGGTGAAATGCTGTCTCTGCTAAAAATACAAGAAATTAGTTGGGCATGGTGGTAGGCACCTGTAATCCCAGCTACTTGGGAGGCTGAGGCGTGAGAAATGCTTGAACCCAGGTGGCGGAGGTTGCAGTGAGCTGAGATTGCACCACTGCACTCCAGCCTTGGAGACAGAGCAAGACTCCACCTCAAAAAAAAAAAAAAAAAAAAAAGAAGGAAAGAAAGACATACATAGTCTTTGCCTTCCAGAAATTAACAATCAGGTATGTGTCTTACACTCAGAAAATGACAAATGGGTACATTTTGAAAATCCTGTAACAGAAGTAAAGACACTGTGCTGTGGGAGGCTAACTTCCAGTCTGGAAAGTTGGAAGACTTCATGGAGAAAGTGGAATTTAAGCCTGATAGAAATGGGGGAAAGACAGTCCAGGAAGAAGAAACAATCTAAGTAAAGGCAAAAAGATGGGGTAGTGCATTCAAGAACTGCTGAGTTCCATTTAACTGAGAGTAGTCTATCTGCAATGGACTGAAGTTTGTATCCCCCCAAACTTTGTAGGTTGAAATGCTAATCCCAAAGCAAGGGTATTTGAAGATGGAGCCTTTGGGAGATGATTAGGTCATGAAGGTGGAGCCCTTATGAATGAGATTCGTGTTCTTAGAAGTGTAAACCAAAAATAAAATTCTAAGCCCCCCAATCGACTGATGAAGCCTCCTCTCAGCCAAGGGCATTCCAGAGTAAACCTGAAAAACTAGTTCAGGCCATGACAGGAAGGGGAAGTCAGACATGCTTCATTATACCCTCCTCCTTTTGGAATTCAGGCACAAATGGTCAGTGCTAACATTAAAACAGAGATCTTAAGATCGACAAAACAGACTTTTTGCAGCAATACCAAATTCCAACCTGACTCTGGTATAGCATCACATGATAAATAACAGGCTCTGAAAGAAATCACCGTATTTTACCCTAAAATTTATTTATTTGACATGTTTGAAATGGCCCTGCAAAGCTGCCTCTTGTGGGGAAAAGTACTCTCTAGAGAATCCCCTTCCCCGTCCAGGTCTTTTCCCGATATAGGAGAGAATCAACTCTTTCAACCAATTGCCAATCAGAAAATCTTTGAAACCACCTGTGACCTGGAAGCCCCCCACTTCGCCCTACCCCACCTGGAGTTGTCCTGCCTTTCCAAACTGAACCAACGTGCACCTTACATGCATTGATAGATGTCTGCCTGTAACTTCTGTCCCCCTAAAATGTATAAAATTAAGCTGTGACCCAACTACCTTAGGTACATGTTCTCAGGACCACGTCAGGCTGTGTCATGAGTCATGGTCCTCACATTTGGCTCAGAGTAAATCTCTTCAAATGTTTTACACAGTTTGACTCTTTTCATTGACATAAGAAGAGGCCAGAAGCCAGGTACGGTGTCACACATCTGCAGTCCCAGCTACTCGGGAGGCTAAGACAGGGGGATTGCTTGAGTCCAGGAGTTTGAGTTCAGCCTCAGCAATATAGAAAGACCCTGTCTCTAAAAAAGAAAAAAAAAAAAAAGAAGAAGCCAGAGAGCTAGTGAGCTCTCCTTTTTCTGTGTGAGGACACAGCAAAAAGATGACTGTCTATAAACCAGGAAGAGAGCTCTCACTGAACCCCAACCCTGCTGGCACGCTGGTCTCAGACTTCCAGCCCCCAAAACTGTAAGAAATAAATATTTGTTGTTTAAGACACTCAGTTTATATTATGTTGTTACAGCAGGCACTGTCTAAGGAGAAGGAATAGAAGATGAAGTCAGGCAGGAAGGCAGAGGCTAAACTTTGGAGGCCTGAATGCTGGGCCAAGAAATGGGAAATTTTATTGACAACATTTGGGCAAGGAAGACATAGTCATAAGTGATCAGATATAATTGTCCAAAACCATTTTCTTTGAGAGATTAGATACCTAACCAAGAAACACAAGAAAAGATGCAAATTGCCTACTATGCCTTAAAAAAAATAACATAACCATTGCCATTGATGTGGACAGGTTCCTGTTCATCTATGGATCATGCAACATAACAATGGATATGCACATTGTCCCACATGTGCCATTTTAATGTGGGGATGCCATTTGCCTACAACTCAGAAAATTTTATTTGTGCTCAATCTTTATAGTTTGTTTGTGTGGGTCATTCTCTCTGAGCTGGTGTCCAAGATTTCCAGACAGAAGGAAGAGCAAGTGTATCCTCTGTGTCCAGATCCTTGAATGCATCTGAGCAGTCTTTGACCCCAACTGTCCCCACACCTTGATTTCAACCCCACAAGTGGGTCAAATGAGAACCCCTCTCCTGTCTCCCCTCTCTCTCCCCCAGTCTCCTCTTTCCAGCCCAGAAAGGGTCTTTATTGCCTTCCTGTATGATGAGAAATTGCCCTATATGACATCCTACCTAATTTCCTCTCCTATTGTTAACATGAATAAACCCAAAACTCTAATCCTCCAGGTTTGATTCCCATAAAACCCACAAACCTTACTTCACCCAAAGAAGCTGGCTCTGCACATAAAAATCTTGCAAATGAAACTCCTGACTATTATCGCTGAAATGCACCTGAGACCCCATCTGGGAAGTCAGGAACTGAAATTGATCTCTAGTCTTCAGTTAGATTTTGCAAAGCCCACTCTGTAGTAAATGATTTAACTTTGCCCAAAGAGAGGTCTGGCCTTTGCTATTGGCCCCTGGGAGGTCATCTCTAAGCCCTTGGAATGTCCTGCCTGATAATAGTGTCCTTGTTTTCTAAGGGACTTTGTTTTCTAAGGGACTTTGCACCAGAAAGTCCAACAGTGTGATTTATAGTGAACAACTGAGTCATATGACATCAGTTCAACCTCTAGAGAAGCTGGAACCTGAGGTCAGTCATGTGGAAAGTCGACTATGAAATCTCAGTACAAAATCTTAGACTGCCACAGTGGCTCATGCCTGTAATCCTAACACTTTGAGAGGCTGAGGTGGGAGTATCCCTTGAGGTCAGGAGTTCAAGATCAGCCTGGGCAACAGAGCAAGACTCTGTCTTTACAAAATAAATTTAAAAATTAGCCAAGCATGGTGACACACGCCTGTATTCCAAGCTACTTGGGAGGCTGAGGCTGCAGGATTGCTTGAGCCCAGGAGTTTGAGGTAACAGTGAGCTATGACTGTGCCACTGCACTACAGCCTGGGTGACAGAGCAAGACCCTGTTTCTAAAATGAAATAACCTTGGACACCCAGTGTCAGGTGAGCTTCTTGGCTGGCAGTACTCCATATGTATTACCAAACATCTTTGCTGGAAGAGTAATACTGTCCATGACACAGGGAGAAGATGGTTAAAAGCTCCATGCTTGGAATTTTCCTGGACCCTGCCCCACATATCTCTTCCCTTGGCTGATTTTCATCTGTATGCTTTCCCTGTACTAAACTGTAACCATGAGTATAACAGCTTTCAGTCAGCTCTGTGAATCCTTCCAGAAAATTCTAGCAAATGACCAAACCTGGGGATTGTCTTGGGAACCCCCTGAACTTACATTTGATATCAGAAGTAAGGGTGGTCTTCGGGGCTATTTGTCTAATTCTTCACCCTCTGATAGTAGCTGCCAGAGCCTCAGTGGGAAAAGAGGACCACTGAGCAACAGAAATTACCTGTGATGAGAATTATACCAGATAATAGTTCCTAATACACACATATAAAAAGAAAACCAACAGTGCACACTAGGTGAATGCTAATAGTGAGATGCAGGCTCTGAGTAGTACCAAATTCAGAAGAAGGAACAGTGACTGTGGGTGGAAGTGGTCAGGGAAGGCTTCCTGGAGGTGGTGGGACTTGAGCTGGGATTTTGAGAATGTAGAGAAATTAAACAGGCATAGTGAAGAAGAGCATTCCAAGTAGGAAGGAATATTTATATCAGCTTTCTAAACTGACATATCGTTACAAGTCTAGAGAGGAAAGGCTACAACAGAAAATTAAGGTATTATTAGCCTTGAAAGCTTCCTGGAGTTATTTATCTCCATGGGCTCCTTCATTAGCCAATGACTGTAAAAATCTTTTCAAAATACCAAGTACCCCTTTGCTAATTTGGAACACAGAGGCAAGGATTCTATTCTTGATTCTTTGATCTTTTCAAGAGTCCATACTAAACATCTCTCTCTGAAAGAGTAGATTGGCCATGAGAAAGATGGGATCGGTGAAGACCCATGACCTTTGTACTCACAAGAAAGCCTTGGGAGTCAACGATGCTGCTGCACTGCCCAACATCAGCCATGCCAGAGGATGAAAGTGCACTGCCCATCTCCAGCAGATGCCAGTCACAGAGGATGAAAGCAAACAGTGCCCCCTAGAGGTGTGTGATGGGGCTGCCATGTGGGTAAGGAAAAGCTTTAAGGCTGCAAGCTTGATGTAAAATCGCTGGCTCTGATAAGAGAAATTACAGAGCATGGGTTCCTATACTGAAGGCCATAACATAATTAAGGCTAAGGAAACCAGGCATCTTGGTGCATGCCAGTAGTCCCAGCTACTCAGGAGGCTGAAGTGGGAGGATCGCTTGAGGCCAGGAATTCAAGGTTGAAGTGAGCTGTGATCATGCCACCACACTCCAGCCTGGATGACAGAGTAAGACCCTGTCTCAAAAATAAATAAAAAATAAGAAAGCTAAGGAATCCCCCTACACACACACACACACACACACACACACACACACACACAGTGAAATTCTTCCAAGTATTCTCACCCAACCTGGATAAACGGACTGTTTTCCATCTGTTCTCTCCAAAACACTAAAGGAAACATAGGAAATAGAATTTTTCCCTTCTATTTGTATTCTTTCTATTCCAATTCTTTCTATTTTCTGTCTACTTATAGCATTTATTTCTGTTCTATTGTTTTGTATCCAAAACAATATAGAAAATAGAATTTCCCTTTTCAACATGACATAACTTTTTAGGGAGATCACGAACCTCCTTAGAATTTGATTTAAAAAATCCTGAACTTGGCCGGGCGCGGTGGCTCAAGCCTGTAATCCCAGCACTTTGGGAGGCCGAGACGGGCGGATCACGAGGTCAGCAGATCGAGACCATCCTGGCTAACACGGTAAAACCCCGTCTCTATTAAGAAATACAAAAAACTAGCCGGGCGAGGTGGCGGGCGCCTGTAGTCCCAGCTACTCGGGAGGCTGAGGCAGGAGAATGGCGGGAACCCGGGAGGCGGAGCTTGCAGTGAGCTGAGATCCGGCCACTGCACTCCAGCCTGGGTGACAGAGCGAGACTCCGTCTCAAAAAAAAAAAAAAAAAAAAAATCCTGAACTCTTACCCTAACAGCGCACATACACACACACACACACACACACACACACACACACACGAGAGAGAGAGAGATACAGTTTTGTGCAAAACTCTAGATATCTCCAAAATCCCCCTGCCTCACAGGACCAAAATGTGATCCTGACATCCAGTGGGAAGTCCCTTCTTTATGGTGTTCGTTACTCTACGTCTGTCAGGAGTTTGTGAATTTTGGCTATGTCATAGTGTCCGTGTGGTCATTTACTTGTGAAAGACTTTGGTATGAGCTATGTAATGTGTCAAGGGTGATTTGTTAGCATATGAAGAGCCCCAAGCAAAACTCCACAATCCAGCAGTGACTACTCAGCCCCTCAAATACTGATCCACGCCACAGGTTTGTAAAATAGCATGAAGGATGTTCAAAACAATTGACACTGGCGAAATGAGTGATGTTCAAGAATAAGGTTGCCATAAAAATGATCCAGGCCCCTTGAAAACATTAATACTAAATAAGCCAGACACAAAGGGACAAATATTATATGATTCAACTGATAGGAGGTAGTTGGAATAGTCAAATTCATAGAGGCAAAAGTACGATGGTGGTTTCCCAGGGCTGGGAATAAGGGAGAAAGGGGAGTTATTTTCTAATGGAAGTAGGGTTTCAGTTTGGGACAATAAAGAAGTTATGGAGACGCATGGTGGTGCTGGTCGCACAACACTGTGAATGTACCTAATGTCACAAAACTATATACTTAAAAATGGTTCAAATGGTAAATCTTATGTATATTTTATCACAATGAGAAAAATTTACGCAAACCCTCCCATGCCTGCATGAATGAAGTATAAGGAACAGGCAAGCCCAGGACCTAATACCGTTGGAGAAAACATTAGAGAAAGTGTCTGTCTCCACAATTTAGGGACTCCAACCAAAATCTCATGTCAACATTTTAATCCAAAGTGGCTGCAATAATTTATGATAGCCAGGATGGCCAACCTTAGGCTCTGGACTTGACTTCAAAGTCATCAGAAATCATAGCATCCACTTCTAAGTAACCCTTTCATGAAGTCAGTGAGAGGGGCCTCCCCTGAGTTTAAGGAGCACAATGGATGACTGTTTTTATGCTTGTATATCTGGCAGAATTCTGTCAAAATTTTTCTTTCACTGTAACATCCCACCACTGGCCAGGTTGGGGAGAACGTTTCCCTGCTAATCTCCAGAGGCTGCTACTCTTCTAACCGAGGAACCTGACAATTGCTGAACAGACCAGAATCGCCTAAGACACTCCCCAAGTTCAGAAGAAACTCAGCCTGGCCTTCAGTCAAGAATGCAGCAAAACAGACAGTAGCTCAGGCCTCCAGCCTGGCCCCAGCTGAGCAGACAGCTGCCCAAAAACTTCACCCTGATAGGATTGCTTTGACTTGGAGAAAAGCCACAGGATTTTTAGAGTCCCATCTTGTCTCCACCCAGACTCAATAAGAGAAACTGTAGCCATACCAAGACCAGTTGCTGGGGAATATAAGGGAAAAAAGGAAAAAGACTATCTACTTAATTAAGGCGCTAACTCAGTTATTTGTCAGGAAATCTAAGTGCATGCTGCAGGATAGGTAAATACAGACCTTAAATACAAAATGTTACACACTGTATCATAACTAAGTTAGAGCTCATAAAGATTAGAAAATGGTTAATTCTCAAATTTCAGGAGCATTGCATCCTAAAAGAACAAGGAGTGAAACTGCAACAGTCAACCCAAATGAACTTCAGGTATGAATTTGTTAGCTCTTTCAGTTACCAGGAAATATTTACTGAACGTGTACAATATACCAGCCAGCTCTGAGATAGCATGCAGGAATAAGGGTGGCGTGGTCTTTTTTTTGTTTTGTTTTTTCTGTTTCCATAGGAGCTTATGGTTATTAAAAGGAAAGCAGAAACACAAAAAATAATTTTGTGGTTAAAGTGTTTTTTTTTTCCTACAATGCTTTGGTGTCAGAACCAAATATGAGGATTTTCCATACTAACAGTCAATTCTCCAACACAAACTAGGTGGCCTACAACTCAACTCAATTCAATACTGACATTAACTACCCGGACTCCACAGGTTTAAGGACTGAGATCCACAACACTGTCCCCACCTCAGGCGCCAATTGCAATTTCCGGGTTACTCACACTTCTTTCCAACTTGGCAACAAAGTTCCAGGTTCCCATAAGCCCGTTTAATAAAGTGCCAGAACAGCTGGCAGAACTCAGGAAAGCAATTTGCTTACATTTACCAAGATACAACTCAGGAACAGCCAAATGGAGGAGATGCATAGAGCAGGATATGAAGGGAGTGGCAGGGGTGGTGCACAGAGCTTCCATGCCCTCTTCAGGTGTGCCACCCTCCCAGCACCTTGATGAGTCCACCAGCCAGAAGCTCTCTGGATTGTTCAGTAGTGTTTATAGCGCTCAATCACCAGCACTGACCTCTTCCCTTCTCAAAGTCGGCAGGTGGGGCTGAAAGTTCCAACCCGCTAAGCACTTGCTCCTTCCGGTGACCAGCCTCGTCCTGAGGCCACCTAGTGGTCCCACTATAAGCCACCTCCTTAGCATAAACTCAGGTGTGATGGAAAGGGGTTTGTTATGAATAACAAAAGACACTCCCCTCACTCAGAAAATGCCAAGGGTTTTAGTGGCTCCATGCCAGAAACTGGGGACAAAAACCAAATATACTTTTGTATTAATGCACAGTGGTCAAATAAAATATTCAAGGTGGGCTCTGTGGGGGTGCAAAGGAGGATGAGATAATTTTATTGAGGGTGATGAGTTGGAAAAAGCCTCATACAGGAGGCTGTGACTATGTTTTAAAAGATAATAGGTGTTCACTGGACAGACAATGGAAGGAATGGCAAAGGGACCAAGAACAAGGAAATGGCCCAGTGCCACACACTGGGACATGGCAGGAGCTCATAAGAAGAACCACAGGAGCTCCTGGCCAGTCTCCTTGATTCCAGCTTGGCCCCCATTCACCACTTAAAAGCCAAAGGAGCTTTACTTTTTTTTCTGAGATGCAATCATGCTCTGTTGCTTAGGCTGGAGTGCAGTGGCACAATCTCGGCTCACTGCAACCTCCGCCTCCCTGGTTCAAGCGATTCTTCAGCCGCCCGAGTAGCTGGAACTACAGGCAAGCGCCATCATGCCCGGCTAATTTTTGTATTTTTAGTAGAGACGGGGTTTCGCTATATTGGCCCAGATGGTCTTGAACTCCTGACCTCATGATCCACCCACCTCGGCCTCCCAAAGTTCTGGGATTACAGGCGTGAGCCACCTCGCCCAGCTCGCCAGAGGAACTTTTAAAAACTATATCAAATGAGCTGAGCGTGGTGGCTCATGCCTGTAATCCCAGCACTTTGGGAGGCCCAGGCAGGCAGAGTCATGGAGATCAAGAGTTGGAGACCACCCTGGACAACATGGTGAAACCCCGTCTCTACTAAAAATATAAAAATTAGCCAGGAGTGGTGGCAGGCGTCTATAATCTCAGTTACTCAGGAGGCTGAGGCAGAAGAATCACTTGAACCCAGGAGGCAGAGGATGCAGTGAGCAGAGATCACACCACTGCACTCCAGCCTGGGCAACAGCGGGAGACTGCTTCAAGAAAGAAAAAAGAAAAAAAAAAAAAAAACACTGTCAAATGGCCGGGCACAGTGGCTCACATGGTGGAAGGATGATCACTCAAGGCCAGGAGTTCAAGACCAGCCTGGACAACACAGAGAGACTCCCAACTCCACAAAAAAAAATTAATTTTTTACCTAAAAAAACAAAAAAGCTATATCAAATTTTATCACTCTTCTGCTTTCAACTCTCCAAGGATTTTCCATCCCACATTAAATAAACTCCAAACTCTTTACCCCGGTCAACAAGCCCCTACGATCTGCCCCCTGCCTATTTCTCTGTCATAAAGTAACCATGTTTTTTCCCTTTGTTGGCTCTGTGAAAGATGCAGATACCAGGACGAAATTGCTTTTGTGAGACCCAGGCAAAATAGGGCCAGGAAGAGAAGGTGTGAAGGAGAGAGGACTCCCACTTACACATCTGAGATAAGAACTCTTTCCAAGGACTTTCTAAAAACCCCATAAGAAACCCTTTCACATCCTTCATGCATCTCCTGGTTTGATAAGGTTTATCACTAGACACTCTGAAGGACTGCAGTAATTCAGATAAGATGTTCTCTGAAGAACACTTGCCCAGTAACAAGATCTCCACCAATGAACTGACAACTCTGGCTTTGAACCTCAGGAACCAATGAACTCTGTTTCTAAGCAGCTTATGTAAATCTCTTTTTGCTAATAAAAGCTCCTCTTATCCTTCCCTCAATGCACTGGTGGTTTGCCATTCCATGCATTCTGAATTATAATCCTTATTTCTTATTCCTGATTAAACTCAACATATTTAGGGATAATTTTCTCATGTCTTTTTTTAGGTTGACAGCTCCATTCTAGCTTAATTGGGCCTCATGACTGTTCCTCAAACGCACCATGCATTTTCGCATCTCACCATCTTTGTGCTTGCAGTACCCCCAGTTAGCAGTGGAGGACCTTGTCAATGGCGCAAGAAGTTTGGAGGCAGGATAATGAAGTGGTTGACAGCACAGACTCTGATTTCAGATTTCCTTGGTGCAAAGCCTCGCTCTTCCTCTTATTAGCTGTGATAAATTATTTAACTTCTCTTTGTCTTGCTTTCCTCATCTGTAGGATAGAGACGCTAAACAAAAATAGCATTTACATCACAGGGTTATTGAAAAAATCAGATGAGTTAATTCACGCAAAGCATTTAATATAATGTCTGGAATATATCATAGATGTCAGAGTACTTCTTTTTCTATAGGTGAAGCTGAAACACATTGAAGAATTTTGTTTCACTGCTGTTGTTTTAGTTTAGTTTTGGCTTTTTAAATCTTTTTAATTTTTTGAAATAGAATCTCACTCCATTGCCCAGGCTGGAGTGCAGTGGTGCAACCTTGGCTCACTGCAAACTTCGCCTCCCAGGTTCAGGCAATTCTCATGCCTCAGCCCCCCAAGTAGCTGGAACTACAGGCATGCACCACCAGACCCAGCTAATTTTTGTATTTTTAGTAGAGACGGGGTTTCACCATGCTAGCCAGGCTGGTCTTGAACTCCTGACCTCAACTGATCCACCTACCTGGGCCTCCCAAAGTGCTGTGATTACAGGCATGAGCCACTGCACCCGGCCTCTTAATTTTTAATTTTTATGGGTACATAGTAGATGCATACATTTACGGGGTACACGAGGGTTTTGATATAGGCATTCAATGTGAAATAAGCACATCATGGAGAATGGGGTGTCCATTCTCCAGAGCATTCATCCTTTAAGTTACAAACAATCCAATTACACTCTTCTAGTTATTTTTAAATGTACAGTTAAGTTATTATTAACTATAGGCACCTTGTTGTGCTATCAAATAGTATGTCTTATTCATTCTTTCTTTTTTTTTTAACCCATTAATCATCCCCACCTTTCCCCAGCCCCCCACTACCCTTCCCAGCCTCTGGTAACCATCCTTCTACTCTCTATGTCCATGAGCCCAATAGTTTTGATTTTTTAGATCCTATAAATAACTGAGAACATGTGATGTTTGTCTTTCTGTGCCTAGTTTATTTCATTCAGTGATCTCCAGTTCCATCCAGGTTGTTGCAAATGACTGGATCTCATTCTTTTTTGTGGCTGAATCGTACTCCATTGTGTATATGTACCACATTTTCCTTGTCAAATAATCTGTTGATAGACACTTAGGCTACTTCCAAATCTTAGCTATAATAAACAGTGCAGCAACAAACATAGGAGTGCAATACCTCTTCCATATACTGATTTTCTGTCTTTTGGGTATATAGCCAACAGTGGAATTGATGGGTCATATGGTAGCTCAATTTTTAGTTTTTTGAGAAACTTCCAAACTGTTCTCCATAGTGGTTGTGCTAATTTACATTCCTACCAACAGTATGTGAAGGTTCCTTTTCTCCACATCCTCACCAACACTTGTTATTGCCTGTCTTTTGGATATAACCCATTTTAACTGGAGTGAGATGATACCCCATTGTAGTTTTGATTTACATTTCTCTGATGATCCATGATGTTGAGCACTTTTTCACATGCCTGTTTGCCATTTGTATGTCTTCTTTTGAGAAATAGCTATCCAAATATTTTGCCCATTTTTTTATTGGATTATTAGATTCTTTCCTGTAGAGTTGTTTGAGCTCCTTATATATTCTGATTACTAATCTCTTGTCAGATGAGTAGTTTACAAATATTTTCTCCCATTCTGTGGGTTGTCTCTTCACTTTGTTCATTGTTTCCTTTACTGTGCAAAAGCTTTTTAACTTGATGTGATCCCATTTGTTCATTTTTGCTTTGGTTGCCTGTGCTTGTGGGATATTACTCAAGAAATTTCTGCCCAGACAAAAGTCCTGAAGATTTTCCCCAATGTTTCCTTGTAGTAGTTTCATAGTTTGAGGTCTTAAAGTCTTTAATCCATTTTGATTTTATTTTTGTACATGGCTAGAGATAGGGGTCTAGTTTCATTCTTCTATGGATATCCAGTCATCCCAGCCATGGTTTATTGAAGAGACTGTCTTTTCCCCCAGTATTGGTTCTTGGCACCTTTGTAGAACATGAGTTCACACATTGAAGAATTCTGAACAACAGAGTAAAATAAAGTCAGTTTTCTACTTTATTATGTCTATGATTGAGAGTGGAGAGAATGGAGGATAGATTTGAACAATAAGAAGCTTTTGTATTCCTTTATTCAGCAAACTGATTCTAGATAATGTGCTAGATGCTGGGAGAGTCATTGTTATGGTTTTGGATTTTCTAGGCCTGGGTTCTTCTTAATTGAAAAGAGGAAAAGGACACTCAACTGGAAGTTGCGACCTAGATTCTGATCTTTATCTGAAAATGGGTGATATGGTTTGGCTGTGTCCCCACCCAAATTTTATCTTGAATTGTAGCTCCCATAATCCCCACATGTCATGGGAGGGACCCAGTGGGAGGTAACTGAATCATGGGGGTGGGTCTTTCCCATGTTGTTCTCGTGATAGTGGACAAGTCTCATGAGAGCTGATGGTCTTCTAAAGGGCAGTTCTTCTGCACACAGTCTCTTGCCTGCCACCATGTAAGACATGCCTTTGCTTCTCCTTCACCTTCTGCCATGATTGTGAGGCCTTCCCAGTCATGTGAACTGTGAGTTCATTAAATCTCTTTTTCTTTATAAATTACCCCGTCTCAGGTATTTGTATTTCTACATCAAGTATGAAAATGAACTAATACAAAAGGGATGGTCATACCTTCCCTAATTAAGGGAGGAGACCACCCCTCCTATCATCTTATGCCCAATTTCTGCCTCCCAAGAAAGAAGAAGTAAAAACTAAAAGGCAGAAATGAAATCCATGAGCAGACAGCCCGGTGCCACACCCTGGGCCTGGTAGTTAAAGATCGACCCCTGACCTAATCGTTTGTGTTATCTATAGATTACAGACATTGTATAGAAAAGCACTGTGAAAATCCCTGTCCTGTTCTGTTCTGTTCTAATTACCGGTACATGCAGCCCCCAGTCACATACCCCCTGCTTGCTCAATCGGTCACGATCCTCTCACACGGACCCCCTTAGAGTTGTGAGCCCTTAAAAGGGACAGGAATTGCTCACTTGGTGAGCTCAGTTGTTGGAGACATGAGTCTTGCCGAAGCTCTTAGCCGAATAAAGCCCTTCCTTCTTTAACTCAGTGTCTGAGGGGTTTTCTCTGCAGCTTGTCCTGCTACATAACGACCTCACAGAATTGCTGTGTATATAAAATAAGATACTTGACTTGGAGGCCCAAGGAAAGACTTCACTCTTATTCTGGATAGGTTGCTGTTATTTTGGGTTTTTCAAAATAAAAGTAGTATATCCTCATGGACAAAAATTCAAATAGTATAATAAGGTATAAAATCAGAAATTAAAGTCCTCTTTTTCCTGCTCAGCCCATCCTTAACCCATATTTTCTCTACCCAAAAAGTAGTCACACTTTAATAGTTTTTTTGTTGTTTTTTGTTGGTTTGTTTTTGTTTTTGAGACAGTTTCACTCTTGTTGCCCAGGCTGGAGTGCAATGGCGTGATCTCTGCTCACCACAACCTCCACCTCCCGGGTTCAAGAGATTCGCCTGCCTCAGCTTCCCAAGTAGCTGGGATTACAGGCATGCACCACCATTCCTGGCTAATTTTGTATTTTTAATAGAGATGGGGTTTCTGCATGTTGGTCAAGCTGGTCTCAAGCTCTCGACTTCAGATAATCCGCCCACCTCAGCCTCCTAAACTGCTGGGATTACAGGCGTGAGCCACCATGCCCAGCCCTACTTTAACAGTTTTTTCTGCAGCCTCTCTGGAAAAAAAAAAAAACTTGCACATATCTGTACTTCACATGCGTGTGCCTTTAAATTTTTACATACATGGGATTGTAGAGGTTTTAAAACATAAATCCTAAATTGTTTGACACTCATTGTATCAAAAGGCAAAGTCTAAATTCCCTCCCCTTGAATCTGGGCTCACTGACTGCTTAACTCAAGTTCAAACAGAATATAGTACAAGCGATGCTGTGCCAAGTGCTTGGACCAAGACTTCAAAAACTGGTAGCTTCCATTTCCTGTGCCTTGAGATGCTTGTTCTCAGAACTCAGCCACATGCTGTGAGCAAGCAGGACAACCACATAAAGATGCCCCATTCAAGCCAACAGCCAACATCAACTACAAGATGTGTGAACAAGAAAGCCTTCATGTGATTCCATCTCTAAACATTAGGTCACCCCAACCTCTAAGCCATCCTGCTAACTCCAGGTGGAACAAGACAAGCTGTTCCTGCCAAGCCCTCCTAATTTGAAGGTTTGCAAGCATAACTAATAATTGTAGTTTGAAGTCACTAAGTTTGGGATGATTTTTATGCAGCAATAGACAACTGGAGCAGTGATCATAGTTTGCCCACTGCTCTGAATATTACATTTTTGTTTTTAATAAAATACCTTGGAGATCTTTCAGTAATAACACACACATACCTAAATAGCTTATTTTCATAACCTAGCCTTCCATTACATAGATGTTCCATATTAAATCAATCAATATTCTATTAATGAGCAGTTAGGTTATTTTCAGGGTTTTAGCATTACAAACAACACTGAAATGAGCATTTTAGCATATTTTGGGATATATCTGTAGGATAAATTTCTAATAGTTAAATGCTGGATCAAAAGGAATAAGCATTTAAAATTTTGATAGCTATGACCAAATTCCATATCCCTCTCTCCAAATATAATAAGGGCTGCATCAGTTTATGCTCCTACCTATTTTTCTATGTCTTTAGCATTGGATTTACCTTGGAGTTTTGAATTTTTGCGAATCTAATATTTTTTAGAAAGTTACCTAATAATTGTTTTGTTTGCATTCCTTTAATTATGGTTGAGAACATTCTGGTTCAAATTCTCTGAAGAAGCACAAGGCAAATTCAGTTTTAGTTCATTTGGAGGTTCTTTCGGTTTGCTTGGGTTTTTTTTTTTTTTTTTAGAGACAGGGTCTCACTATGTTGACCAGGCTGGTTTTGAACTCCTGGCCTCAAGTGATCCTCCCCCTGCTCGGCCTTTCAAAGTGCTGGGACTACAGGCATGAGTCGCTGCCCCTGGCCTTAATTTTGGAAAAACAGTCATATACTACCTGACGCTTGGAGAAGATAGGATTGCCCCAAAGGAACCCTGAAGACATCTCCTCTTCTTTCTTCCTCAGAGAACCCCAGTTTGTTCAGGTATTGGGGAACCATGTGTTTTAGGGGAAGCTGGGATTATACCTACCCAGAAACTGACCTTTGATTACCCTAAGCCAGATGTTCTCAAACTTTTTGATCTCCACATCCCTTTAAACCCTTAAAAATCATTGAACATCTCCAAAGCACTTTTATGTGGATTATACCTATTGATATTTACTGTATAAGAAATTAAAACTGAGAAATTTAAAAGCATTTATTAATTCATTAAAAATAACAGTAATAAACAATTACATGCTAAAATATTTTATGAAAAATAACTATAGTTTTCTGAAGAAAAAAGTGTAGCAAGAAAACAGACAATGTTTTACATTTTTGCAAATTAATGTCTGGCTTAATAGAAGACACTTGGATTCTCTGCTTCTGCATTCAATCTGTTGCAATATTGTTTTTGCTGAAATAAAGAGAATCTAGCTTAACTCAAATGTATTTTAATAGTTTTTAAATAATTGTGGATATTCTTCCCTAATACTACACTAAAATTTGACAAGTAGTGTATTCTTTTTTTGCCTTAAACAGCAGACATTTATTTCTCAGAGTTCTGGAGGCTGGAGGTCCAAGATGAAGGTGCCAGCAGAGCTCGTTTCTGGAGGGGCTCTCTTTCCAGTCTGCAGAAGACGACTTCTCACTGTGACCCCACCCAGTTTTTCCTCCCTACGCACTGGACAGCAAGAGCCCAAGAAGTGATTTATTCTTAGCAGTTAGTAGTGATGTTGAATCAGAAACCAAATCACTAAGCTTTTCATATGTGTTACATTAAAATCTACTGCTCTCTCTTGAACTTTGAAATTTGTATCCATGCATGATTGTGTAACATCACGCTCTGGTCATTCAAGACATCAGTTTACTGAATGATACAGATCTAATGTTGACGAGTTTCATTATACAATATCAAAAAAACTGCACTTATTTACATCACTACCATTCTAAACATAGGTCTTTCAGGTTTGGGAAGTTGTCAAGAACACAGTGGCAGCTATAAGTTTTTTAATTTTTTTTTTTTTTTTTTTTTGAGACAGGGTCTCACCTGTCACCCAGGGTGTAGTGTAGTGGCATGATCATAACTCACTGCAGCCTTAAACACCCGAGCTGAGGTGATTCTCCCACCTCAGCCTCCCTAGTAGCTGGGACCACAGGCACACACTACCATAACCAGCTAATTTTTTTTATTATTTCTGTAGAGACAGGGTCTCCATATGTTGCCCAGGCTGGTCTCAAACTCCTAGGCTCAAGTGATCTTCTCACCTCTCAAAGGGCTGGGATTATAGGCATGAGCCACCACACCTGGTCTTGAAATTCTAATTGTTGCTTAAAAGTCTAATTCTCGGCCAGGCACAGTGGCTCACGCCCGTAATCCCAGCACTTTGGGGGGCCAAGGTAGGCAGATCACTTGAGCCCAGGAGTTTGAGACCAACCTGGGCAACATGGAGAAACCATGTCTCTACTAAAAATATAAAAACTAGCCAGGCGTGGTGGTGCTCGCCTGTAGTCCCAGCTACTCCAGAGGCTGAGGTGGGAGGATCACCTGAGCCCAGGATGCAGAGGTTGCAGTGAGCTGAGATCACACCAGGTCACTGCACTCCAGCTTGGGCCACAGAGTGAGATCTTGTCTCAAGAAAAAAATCTCTAATTCTCATTGACAATATACTTTGTTAGTTGTTTGCCTGTTAATTAACTGTATATATTTAAGGTATACCACACAATGTTATAAGATACATATATAGTAAAATGGTGACTACAGTGAAAGAAGTTAACATAGCCATCATCTCCCATAGTTATCTTTTTCTTTTCCCTGCGGCCAGAACAACTATAATCTACTCCTTTAGCCAAAAATCAGAATACAATACACTCCTCATGTTGTACATTAGAGCTTTAAACTCGTTCCTTCTACATAGGTGCTATTTTGTATCCTTTACTTACATCTCCCTATTTCCTATCCTCCATCCTGCCCCTGGTAGCCACTGTTTTATTCTCTATGTCTGCATATTTGACCATTTTTTTAGATTCCACATCCATGTGAGATCATGCGATATTTTTCTTTCTGTGGCTGGCATATTTCACTTGCCATAATGTTCTCTAGGTTCATTCACGTTGTTGTAAATGGCAGGATCTCCTTATTTATTTATTTAATCTTTTTTTTTTTTTTTTTTTTTTTTTGAGACGGAGTCTCACTCTGTCGCCCAGGTTGGAGTGCAGTGGTGCAATCTCAGCTCACTGCAACCTCTGCCTCCCAAGTTCAAGCGATTCTCCTGCCTCAGCCTCTGAGTAGTTGGTATTACAGGCACCTGCCACTATGCCCAGCTAATTTTTTGTATTTTTAGTAGAGACGGGTTTCACCATGTTGGCCGGGCTGACCTCAAACTCCTGACCTCGTGACTCGCCAGCCTCCGCCTCCCAAAGTGCTGGGATTACAGGTGTAAGCCACCGCGCCCGGCCTAATCTTTTTTTTAATAGAGATGGGGGTCTGAGTATGTTGCCCAGGCTTGTCTCAAACTCCTGGGCTCAAGTGATTTCCCCCACCTCATCCTCCCAAGGTGCTAGGATTGCAAGTGTGAGCCACCATGCCCGGCCTCCTCCATTTTAAAACTGAATAGTATATGCCTCAGTTTCTTTATCTATGATAGACGCTTACATTTTTCCCACATCTTGGCTGTTGAGAATAATGCTGCAATGAACATGAGTGTGCAGATTTATTTACGAGGTGGTCATTTCATTTTCTTTGGGTATATACTTAGAAAATGAGGTTCTGAGTCAAATGGTAATTCTATTTTTAATTTCTTTAGGTACCCCATAGTGTTTTCCATAATGGATGCACCAATCTACATTCCCACCAAGAGTGTACAAAGGTTCCCTTTTCACTCCAGCCTTGCCAACACGTAGAGTGCCAACACTCCAGCCTGTTCTCTCTTACCTTTTTGATAACAGCCATTTTAACGGGTGTGAGGTGACAGTTCATAGTGGTTTTCACTTCCATTTCCCTGAGAGTTCGTGATGTTGAGCATCTTTTCATACATGAACCTGTTAGCCATTTGTCTATCTTCTTTGGAAAAACAGCTATTCAGATCCTTTGGCCATTTTTTAATCTGGTTATATGTTTTCTTGCAGTTGAGTTATACAAGTTCTTTATAAAATTTGGATATATTAACCCCTTATCAGATATATGGTGTGAAAATATTTTTTACCAATCTGTAAGATGCCTTTTCATTTTGTTGATTAGTTATTTATTTTCCTTGAAGTGACAGGTTGACTTTGTTCATTTTTAAGAAAATATCTGCCAAATGCCCAAGTCTGAATAGCCATAGTTTGTCTGACATTCGTTCTTTCAAGTAAAAATGGTGTTCCAGGAGAAAACAAACAAACAACAAAAAACAATTGCTAGTCTAGCTGGCAACTCAAACAAATGCAAAAGTGCTCCTTCTTGAGAAAATCCCCACACAGGTTGTTTTGTCTTGGTTTGCAGCAGAAGTGCTGTAATGCTTAATATTTAAAATAAGTGTGTTCAAAGTTTGTACTTTATTAAAATTAGAGTTTTTGCCACTTCATCAAGGAATTCACAGGTGGAATGGGCTTTTTTAAAACTGATATAGCTTGATGCCACTACCTTGACTCACAATAAGGTACCAGCTGTATCCACCATTGATTTTGAACCACCAGCAATAGTCAATACAGTGGGAAAGTCATATTATAATGGAAAAGGCAAAATAATAAATTATGAAAAATTTTTACATTGCAGATCCCCTAAAATGGTCTCGGGATCCCCAAGATAGATCAGTATGCAGACCGCTGATCTAAGCCAATCACAGTAGATCACTTTGCCTTGCTATTGATTGGTGCAATTCCAGCCAATGAGATATGAAAAGAAATCTTCTGGGGATTCTGGGAAAGTTCTCCATACCCCTTCCATGCAGTTCTTCTTTCTTCCTTCCACGTGGTTCTGATGGGACTGCCAATCAAAAAATGGTCTCAAGAATGGGTTGGAGGTAGGTTCTATTCCAGCCTTTGGTTGATGGTGTGTGCAGAT
This sequence comes from Macaca nemestrina, assembly GCF_043159975.1. Classification (NCBI taxonomy): domain Eukaryota; kingdom Metazoa; phylum Chordata; class Mammalia; order Primates; family Cercopithecidae; genus Macaca; species Macaca nemestrina. Next base: position 40,466,658 of record NC_092143.1, read on the forward strand.
AAAATGCTTAGAGCCATCTTGAAATCATAAGAGGGCAAACCTGAGGTCAAATTTCAAAACTTCAAGAGTGGCAGAGCAAAAAGAGAATAATGGAAGAGACTGAATCTTTTATAACATGACTGACATTCTAATCAATCCTAGAGCCTCATTACCTCCAGTCTTACTATGTAAGATAACAATTTTTTTTTGTTTAATAAATATTCATTGTGCTCTTCTGTTACTTGTAGCTGATACCAAGGGGAAAGTATCAGAAGGGCACACGATGGGCTAGGCCCCTCACTCATTATGGGATCTTGGAAAGTCATTTCATTGTTCTCCCACTGTTCAAGGTGGAAGTTGGGTTAAATAATATCAAATGACCCTTCCTATGGCTTTTAACAGGTTTGCTATTACTTCAGCTAGAGATTTGGTAACTTAGAGACTTGCAACATACTTATCTAAGCTAGCCTTTTTTGGCTAAGTCAATAAGAGAGTTATTCCTGTTAGATTTAGGTAGTTTTTCTTCCTGCCACTGATGTTCCTTGAAACTGCTCTGAGGATTGACCTGCTTTAGAAGGCTTGAGATAACAGGTGTGGCTACCTCATGTCAAAGTGTGGGTTATGCTATTAAAAGGCCTGTTCCAGAACTGATAAAAGCTGCCTCTCCACAAGAAATCTCAGAACTTCTGTAAGTTATAGCCTTTTATCTTCCTATGGGGAAAGTTATCAGACATAAACTGTTGAAGGCTATAGCATGTAGAGTGCTTGAAACATATGCTTGGGGAGGTCTGTTCATGGGTTAGGCAACAGTAAAATAGTTAAAGGATTGTAGACCTTAAAGAAAATGGTCCTGTATTACTAGAACAAACTACTCAGGTCAACTTCACTCTAAATCACTTTTGTTTTTCAGTAGGAAATAGCTTGCTTAGCTGTGATTGCCTTTGGTTAGTGTTATTATAAACCATATTCTTTCATTTTTATCTCTCAAGCAGGTGGTCCCTGGAAAATTTCTGAATTGAATATGAATTCCAGATGATGTCTTGTGGAACACTGGCCAAAGCCATTGAAGTTCTATAGGAGGGCACTTGGTTTAGAACACCATTTAAGAAGCAAGATTGATCAAACAATTGGAGCATTATAAATGCTTGGTGGTTGACAAGCTTAGTGCATTTTGCTAAGAAATTCTCCCAGCAAATCAGGAATGATTGACTCTTGAACCTCTGGACATAGCAGTTTATTCTTGCAGTCTAGCACATGAGAGTTTGTTAAGAGCTTTTCTTAATCAGAGAATCCTTGGAATTTTTATAATCTTCCCTTACCAGAGGGAAGCTTTGTCTGAGTAGATGTTTAGTATCTCTTTGAGCTGTCTTCTCCCCATTCCCCCACACCTCCCACCCAGACTTTACCAGAAGGGCAGAAGGACAGTTAATTAGCTTTGTTGTGGCTGGAATCAGAAGTAATGAAGATGATTCTTATTTTCATGGTAGCTCCCAGCTTCTTTGGAAATACATAAAGAATTCTATTTTTAAAGTTCCTGCAGTTGGGCTATTTTAATAATATAAGATCTTAAAAGCTGATTCCTACCATAATTGTCTATTTGTCTATCTCTTCCACTATATTGAGTTACTGAATGAGAGAAGCTATCTTTTATTTCTATGACTGGAAGTATTTGGTCATAACGGAGAATCAACAGATTTTTTGAATAAATAACTGGGTCTGAATGAATTAATGAATTAAAAAGCTAATCAGTTTCTTTTTCTAGAGATAGCTGTGATTTTCTTGTGCCTAGCATTTTCTCCGTATTTCAGTAGTAACAGCCCTCTTTCTTCCTTCCATGTGGCTCTGATGGTGCTGCCAATCAAAATACCCCACTCTCCACCACTACCATAGGGGTGCACATCATCCCCACTGGGTAATCATGCTATTCCCTGTCACTCACCACAGAGATTGGTCCAAGGAACAGGTAGATGACTCAAGCAGAACCAATTAATTCCCCAGTGTATGGATCGTGGGAGAAAGATACTGTTCCTTGCTACTGAGGCGCCTAGATTACATATCCCTTGGGAATGCTCGTGTTCATCTTTTCCTACATATAAAAGCAGCCTATCCACAGTAGAAGAAAACATGGAAAGCACAGAAAGAATCAAACAGGTGGAGAGGAGAAGATGAGAATAAGAAAAGGGGAGAGAATGAGAAGGAAAGAGAATCAATCATATTTCTTGTAACTCTGACCCCCTCCCACCCCATCCATCCCATGTCTTGCATCCTGTTTTTCCCTTTATAGTAGTCTGTGTTGGAGTCTTGACTAATATACTCCCAAGAATTACACCCTCTCTTTACAGCATCAGAAGCTTTTCTCTAAAAAAGATAGATTATACCACAAAGCTGTTATGGGTTGACTCTATTCTGATTCACAGAAGAAAACAGTGAGTACATGAAACAGCCCTTAGCTTTCATTCATTAGACTTTTGTAAAAATCACACTTCTTGGCCAGGAATGGTGGCTCACGCCTATAATCCCAGCACTGTGGGAAGCTGAGGCGGGCAGATCACCTAAGGTCAGGAGTTTGAGGCCAGCCTGGCCAACATGGCCGAATCCCGTCTCTACTAAAAATACAAAAATTAGATGGGCGTGGTCATGCGCTCCTGTAATCCCAGGACTTGGGAGACTGAAGCAAGAGAATCACTTGAACCCAGGAGGCAGAGGTTGCAGTGAGCCAAGATTGTGCCATGGCACTCCAGCCCGAGTGACAAGCGCGAAACTCCGTCTCAAAAACAAAAGAAATCACACTTCTTTCCACCTTAGAGAGAGGCCAAAATCGCCTTTCATGTGACTATGAGCCATGGTAGGCTTACACTGCCTTCCAGTCCACGGTTCTATCTCTAAATGCTTCAGTCTGTGTCTACACAGCAATGTTTCAGCCCTTATTTGGACTTTTTTAACCTTTATAATTTCCTAATGACTTGATTAAGACAAAGTTCTAATCCTTGTGTAGAAACAATATAATCCAAACACAGGTGAGAACTGTTAGCAGTGCTTAAAATGGTGACTAAGAGAAAAACTGTATGTCCCGTTAGGGGAAAAAAAAAAGAATAAAATTAAAGAGCATCCATCCTACATCCCACAAAGCCAGAGCTGGCTGCCAAGGTGGCCGTAAAGACACAGGTGAGTAAACACAGACACAGTCCCTGCCTCGGGTTATCTGCAGTCCGGGACTAGAGAAAAATATTAAGGAAACAATCACACTGTGGTAGATGCTACAAAGGAAAGGGCCAAGGTGCCAGGTATGCTGGTTATGAGGGTACTGACTACCTCAAGGAGGTCTGGGGGTGCTTCTTGGAGATCGGAGAATGGGTAGGAATTATTAGATGAAGAAAGGGTGCATGGTGAAGCAGATGCTACCAGTCCCCTGCTCATTTCCTCTGTCACCACATTCCTGGGCAGTATGATAGCCTCTTACTGCAAACACATGTGACTTTTTCCCCAAGTGCTTTCTCTGGCCATAGGAGTGGCCTCATCCCATGCACAGGACAAGCCAGAAGCCCAGGAAATTGGCAATCCCAGGAGTAGTCATCAACCCATAGTCAACAGGAATTAGAGTACAAATACCTCACCTTCTCACCCTTCAGGATGGACAACTCAGAGGCATATTCTGTGCCACTTCCCAGAAGGCCTTAGTGAGTCTCAGCATCAACTGCCTTCTCCAGGAGTCTGCGCATTACTGCACCTGTGCTGGCTTCCCTTTTTTCCTGACTCACTGTCCCCACTCCCTTAGCAGTGCTTTCTGGATCACCTTTCCAATAAATTACACAAACTCAAGTCCCAGTATCAAAGTGTGCGTCTGGGAAAACCCAGCCTAAGACAGGGAGGTAGGAGTAAGGATGGCGAGAGCATTCAGGCTGGAGAAAAGGTCTGCGCAAAGGCACTGTGGTAGGAAGGAGCATGAAAAGTTCCCGGGGCTGAAAGATGCTACCATCATTGGAGTAGAAAAAATGAGGAACAGGTGGGATGAGATGTATTTGGAGAAGTTGAGTGGGTAGGAGGACAGGAGGATGAGGGTGGGGAGGGAGGTAGATTATAGACCATGTAAAGCAGTTTTGCCTTCATCCTCAGCAGCGTGAACAGCCATTGAAGAGTTTCATCCAAGGACCTAATTTGTGTTTTGAGACAGTGACTTATATTGTATTTCAGCGTGAAGAGTAGAGTGGAGGGGAACAGGGGAGATGGGTTTGGAGTGGTTAAGCATACATGACAGTGGTCCAGGAAAAGGTGACAGTGACTAGGACTGCAGTTATTGAAAGAGGTTAAGAGGTAGATCCACAGAATATTTCAGAGGAAAAATTGATAGGATTTGGAGGTGGAATGGGTATGAGAGATGAGAGAGAGGAAGGTTTTCAGAGATAACACCTAGGTTCTGTCTTTCCTGTTTGGATGCCAGGTATATTTCTAGCATAGACACGTAAGAAATAAATGATTAAAGATTATATCTTAAATGCAAGGTATACATTGGAGATATTATGCTTTTGTTTCTCTGGGACCAAAACCTACCTGAGCAGTTATGCTGCTATTTTACTTTTGCACATGAAACTTCTGTACAAGATGGAGACTGTTGGAATAGGAAAGAATAAGAAACAAAATCTGACAGTAGCTCAAAACTTAAACTAAAAACTAAACATCACCTTATTTTAATAATGAACTGTAGTCCACCCTTCCCCAGTCCCCAGCTTACATAACCGGCAGGTCAGTGTTCTCACATGGACTCAAAACGAGATGAAAGCGGTCTGGCAGCAAAGGCCTAGGCTGATTAAATGTCTTTCTCCTTCAAACCAGCCTGATGCCACCCAAATTTAAACCTTGTTAAAATGTATATGCCTCTTAAATTTGTCCCAGGTCATGATGAGACAGGGAAAGAAGAGGACAAAGAATGAAAGTTTGAGAAGAACAAACTACAGAAGGAGAAGGAAGAAATTAAATGAGCTCTTTACGGTTTTATCTTAGGCCCAAGCCCATGAGAGGATGAAGGGCAAAAATGATGATATGGAAGGAGTCGTGGCATTTTATAGATGGTAGAAAACTTAGAAATCTAGGATTTCTCAACTTCACCACTATTGACATTAGGTCCAGAAAATTCTTTGGGGAACTTGGAGGGTGAGGGAGGGACCGTTTTATGAATGGTATGATATTCAGCAGGAACACTGGCTTCTCCCCATTCGATGCCACTCACACCCTCCCCAGCTAGGACAACCAAAAATAGGTTCAGAGATTGCCAAAGGTCCACTGAAAAGCAAAATTGCCCTGTTGAGAACCATGCAACTAATCTAATGCCTCCATTCTACAGATGAGGAAACTGAGGGCCGTCATGGGAGAGACTTGCCCAAGGCTGCACAAAGTCAAGACAAGAACCTAGATTGTTCCAAAATAGTATGATCTTTCCATTTAAAAAAATGTTTGCAAAGACTTCTGTTGTGTATAAGCCTGACTCCAACTTAAAATCATAAAAGAATAATCAAGCAATATTGGGAACACATCCAAAGGTAAAGAGAGCCATCTTTAGATGCTAGTGGGTGCAAGGCAAATCTGCCCAAAGAGTTTTTGCATTGATGAGGGCACCATGAATTAAGAGCAGCAATAGGTGTTGAGACAAAGTACATGAATTTTAATTTTATTTGTATCAAACTCAGAAAAATTATATTTAGAACACAAATCAAGGAATATTATTCAGCCTTAAAAAAAGAAGGAATATCCTGTGAAAATTCATTGATGAACTTTGAGGACACCACGCTAAGTGAAATAAATCCATCATAGAAGAATAAATACTACATGATTTCACTTATATGAGGTATCTAAAGTAGTCAAACTCATAAAAGCATAAAGTAGAATGGTGGTTTCCAGGGGCTGAAAGGGAAGGAGAAATGGGGAATTGCTGTGCAATGGATATAAAGTTTTGGTTACGCAAGATGAAAATGTTCTAGAGATCTGCTATACAACCACACATCTATAGTTAACAATACTGTACTGTACACTTAAAATTTTGCTAGTAGGATAGATTTCAATGTTATGTTTTTTTTAACCACCAAAAAAAAAAGAAAGAAAGAAAGAAAAAGAGCACAAGTCAAGGACTGTCACTATTCTTCTCCCCATTTCCTGCAGAGTCAACTCCTATCTGGAAACGTTTCCAATGTTTGATTGATGACAACCTGAGAAATGCTGGTCCCAAATCCCAGTCCTCATTTATAAAGTTTAAGTAACCACAAAGTTGTGGAATACAAAACGCCTTTTAAATCCAGTGTTAATTATCACCAAAGACCCATATTTTCAAACACAAGTACAAATCTCACTTTTTATAGAAAGGTGGTTTTTAGAAATGTCACAGAATGCTAATGCCTAGAGAGCATATTGGTCAAATCTTTCTTGTTAGAGATAAGGGCCTGAAGACTCTGAGTAGTTGTGATTTGCCCAAGGTCATCCAGCCAGATACTGATAAAATCCTACGTGAAAACCCAGGTCTCCCAAACTCAGGTCCAAGGCTTCCTCCACTTTACCAAACTGCTTTCCTGCTCCTCCAGGGACTCCAACTCCCCAACCCCATTAATATGAATTATTGAAATGTTACTGTCATCTCAGAGAAGAATGAAAGGACACCTAGGTTTTTTAAACTGTCAAGCAATGTCAAAGCAGAGAGATGTGATTTAAAAAAAAAAAAAAAAAAGCAAAAATTGCAAAATTTGTTAAAAAGAAAGAAAATTCAAAAGATAGAGAAGAAAAATACCAGAGAAAAAAACAGCCCCCAACCCCTGCCCCAAAAAAAGACATTCACAAAGATAAGCTTCCAGTTATTTTTGGTGCCCTGAGCAGTGTTTGAACTGCTGCCAAAATTGCTTTTGACCTAAATGGAGAATAAAAACTATTTTCTTTATCTATTGAGAGTAAAATCAAATTTCATGTTAGGAAGCATTGGTTTGGATGAGGTGAGTTAAAATGTTAAGAAATAGAGTATTATTATCCAAACCTCACAAACGTGGGGCACTCAAGAAACGTTTGTTGCTTAAAATAATATGTAGAGTTTACTAATTTATATGAGGGTAGCACTGAACATGGAGTTTATTATTTTAATCTTGCTCCTAAATAAACCTCCTCGTCACCCTCCTCCCCCCACCACCACATATGTACACACATTCACTATGAGTTTCCTTTAGCTTTAGGCTTTTACACACACACATACACCAACTCTTTTTCTAATTTTTTTATTTTATATGGTTACAGATACATAATAATTGTACATAATACTATTATTATCATTATTATTTATTATATTATTAATATTGATAATAACAGTATTATGTAGAATTGTTATGCAAATCCATATATTTAGATCGAGTACATATGATATTTTGATACAAGCATACAATGTGTAATAATCAAATCAGGCACTTGAGATAGCCATCACCTCAAACATTTATCATTTATTTGTGTTAAGAACATTTTAGATCAACTCTTCTGGCTCTTTTGAAATAGATAATAAAATTATTGTTAGTTATAGTTACCTTATTATAACTTTTTAAAACTTTTTAAAAATTATTATGGATACATATTTATGGGTCCAATCCTTACCCTTTCCCTTCTCTCAGTCATTCTCCTTTATACACCACCCAAGTTGAAATAAACCGTAGAAAAATCCTTTCCACTCCTACATATGTTTCCTTTGTTGATATATATATTAGGTACGGTGCTCTTGGTTGCAAGGAAATGCAATCCCAAATTAAAGTAGCTCTGAAGAATACCTACATTTATTATTGCCCATAACAAGAAGTCCTGAGATAGCATCACCAAGCACAATAAATGTTTGTTTACTTGGATTGACCTGCAGCACTTTCTCTGGAGAGGATTTAAAAAATATATAAACTGTGGTCCCAGTAGCTTGTAGTCCAGCCGGGAGACACATGTTCACAACCCCAAAACAAGGCAGTATAACACACTGAGTGATTGCTGAACTATGCATGGTCTTGCAAGTGCTGAAAGGGAGGAGAGCTCTCTAGCTGGAATGGAGAAAATTCACACACAGAGGATGTGAATGTGCATGAGGTTTTTAAGATTGGGGAAGATTCTGATAGGTGGAGATGTTGGCATGAAGGAGTATTCGAGGTGGAGGAAACTGTTGGAAGAAGAAGAGAAAGTTGATTTTCTGAAGCATGCATGTAAACTGGTTTGATTGGAGTAAAGAATTTGTTCCTCCAGGCATGGAGAGAGGTGAAAGGTGGTAATGTCCATATCCAACCATGAAGACCAGGATCACAACAAGTGAGAATCTCTAAACAGCGCGGAATTGGGAAGGCCATGCTCTCACGTTGTCCAAGGAGGCCCTGTTGAGTGCAAGGCAGACTCTCTCCTAAAGGAAGCCAAACTCCCTCACGGGACACCCAGACTCTGTCAAGCCTGAATTGCTACATAAACAGAAAATAGAGAACAAGAACTGAAGTCCTTGCCCAGAAGAGTCTAGAGCGAGGTGGAGGGAGCTGTGACTATGAGTCAAGAGAACACTTCCAGGGCACTGAGATGCTACCTTCATGGAGTGTCCACTGGCCTCGTGGAAGCAGAAACACTACTGCAGAAGCCCACAAAGGGCAGGAATGAGGAGCAAGTCCAGGATACAGAGGGGAGACTTGAGCTTTTCTGTAGTTTTAAATCTCGTCTCCATTTCCTGAGAGGGCAGGCAGCTGAGGGAAGGAGGCCCGATTCAGTCAAAGAACAGCTATTGGCCACGTGCAGTGGCTCACACCTGTAATCCCAACACTTTGGGAGGCCGAGGCGGGCAGATCACTTAAGGTCAGGAGTTCTAGACCAGCCTGGACAAGATGGCGAAACCTCGTCTCTACTAAAAATACAAAACTTAGCTCGGCATGGTGGCAGGGGCCTGTAATCCCAGGTACTGAGTCAGTAGGCTGAGGGAGAAGAATCACTTGAACCCAAGAGGCGGAGGTTGCAGTGCGCTGAGATGGCGCCACTACACTCCAGCCTGGGCAACAGAGAGAGACTCCATCTCGGGAAAAAAAAAAAAGAAACAAAGAAACAAAGAACAGCTATTGTATCCGTCAGCATGCAAGTAATGGAAGACTGAAGTAATTGTGAATTTGTAAGTTTATTATTTGGTCATTTGTTATAGATTACCATATAATATCTTTATATTTTATATAACAATAAGTCCAGCTGTGGGAAGTTCCAGTGCTGGCTGAGCTGGGTCGGCGATGTCTGGCCTGCGGGGCAGCTTCTCTGGGATTCTTTGGCCTTCTCCCTCAGGACTGCAAGATGACTGCTGCAGCTTCATTACCAAGTGCTCATGCCACATCCTCTGAAACCAGGAAGAAGGTGGAAGGGCCTCTCTATGTACATCCCTCTATTTTAGAAGGAGAAAAACCTTTACCAAAGCTACCTCTATCCCCCACAGTAGGTGTCCATGGGCATCATCCTGACGGGCAGTGCTGGCTCACAACCCTATGCTCCAGGTTCAGCTGAGTGGGGAAAGAGAACATTTAGCCTTTGCAACCTCTCTAATAGGTTTTGGGCTCTGCCAGACAGAAGAGGAGGGTCAGGAATGCACGTGAGCAGGCAAGCCACAGTGCCCTGCCCGTCAGGGCCTGGAGGCGGGACGGGAGATGACATCAGAACAGGCTTCACATGGATCACAAAGCAAGGGACCTGCAGTGCCTTGCTGAGGAGTTTGGAGTTTATGTTGTTACCCTGAGAACCCAGCATAAGTTTCTGTGGTAGGGAGGAAGGCCCTGATTGGCGCTGACTTTTGGAGAAATAACCCTGGAGGCAAAGGTGGGAGAAGATTGAGAAGGGTGTGGGCAGGTCAGGGTGGGGCATGGATTGGGTTGACTGGGACACTTTGGGGACTCTTGGGGGAATTAGTAGACTTTCCCCCAACCTAGGAACATTTAGCTAGACTGTACAGGAATAATCAGCGTGCAGAGAGTCAGGAAACTTGATTCCAGGCCCGGCGGTTCCATTAACTGCATGTGAGGTCACTGCCCTTCCCTGAGCCTTAGTTTCCTCATCTCTTTTTTTTTTTTTTTTTTTTTTTTTTTTTTTTTTGTTGAGACAGAGTCTCGCTTTGTCGCCCAGACTGGAGTGCAGTGGCCGGATCTCAGCTCACTGCAAGCTCCGCCTCCCAGGTTCACGCCATTCTCCTGCCTCAGCCTCCCGAGTAGCTGGGACTACAGACGCCCGCCACCTCGCCCGGCTAGGTTTTTGTATTTTTTAGTAGAGACGGGGTTTCACCGTGTTAGCCAGGATGGTCTCGATCTCCTGACCTTGTGATCCGCCCGTCTCGGCCTCCCAAAGTGCTGGGATTACAGGCTTGAGCCACCGTGCCCGGCCTAGTTTCCTCATCTCTAAAATGAGATCACTGGACTAAATTCTCCACATCTCTCCCTCCTTCAACAATCAACAACACAAGGGTGGCTCTTTGTTTAATTAGACAGATGCTGTCCACCCACTTTATAAACAAAAAAGCTGGGCTGATCTGGGCTGAGTTGTTTGCACACTGCCATCAGCTGAGTGTGATCGTGGCTTTTCCCTCCAACATCTGCAACATCATCAGGAGTGTCAATACTTCCAAATATAATGGGGTTTATTTTCATTAATGATAACTATTGTTATTGAAGAACCAGAGAACTTTAGTCTCATACTGATATTTTGTTTCATGTCTCACTGAATCTCCTCTTCCCAACACATCTCTATTCGTTTTTTTGTTGTGTTGTTTTTTTTTGTTTTTTTTTTTTTTTGATACATGATCGCTTTCTGTTGCCCAGGCTGGAATGTAGTGCAATGATCACTGCCTACTGCAGCCTTGAACTCCTAGGCTCAAGGGAAACTCCTATCTCAGCGTCCTGAGTAGCTGGGACCACAAGTGCATGCCACCATGCCCAACTAATTTTTTTTTTTTTTTTTTTCTGTAGAGACATGGGTGTCCCTATGTTGCTCAGGCTGGTCTCAACCTCCTGGGGTCAAGTGATCCTCCTGCCCTGGCCTCCAAAAGTGCTGGGATTACAGGAATGAATCACCACACCCAGCCTCTTTTACATTTTAAGATGAATATAGGCTGGGCACCGTGGTTCACATCTGTAATCCCAGCACTTTGGGAGGTTACCGTGGGCAGATCATGTAAGCTCATGAGTTCAAGACCAGCCTGAGAGACATGGCAAAAACCTGTCTCTATAAAAAATACAAAAATTAGCCAACTTGATGGTGCACACCTGTAGTCCCAGCTACTCAGGAGGCTGAGGTGGAAGGATAACTTGAGCCTGGGAGGTGAAAGTTGCAGCGAGATGGTACCACTGCACTCCAGCCTGGGCGATAGAGCAAGACTCTGTCTCAAAAAATAAATAAATAAAATAAATAAATATTAAAAACCAGGCATGGTGGCTCACGCCTGTAATCCTAGCACTTTGGGAGGCCAAAGTGGGTGGAAAGCTTGAGGTCAGGAGTTCGAGACCAGCCTGGCCAACACGGTGAAACCTCATCTCTACTAAAAATACAAAAAAAAAAAAAAAATTTAGCTGGGCGTGGTGGCGCATACCTGTGATCCCAGCTACTCAGCAGGCTGAGGCAGAAGAATAGTGTGAACCTGGGAGGCAGAGGTTGCAGTAAGCCGAGAACATGCTATTACTCTCCAGCCTGGGCAACAAGAGTGAAACTCCATCTCAAAAAAATTAAAAATAAAAATAAATAAATAAATAAAATCACATGAGGCTTTTTCAAAAGGCAGATTCAAGAACCCCAGTCTAGACTTAGAGCATCTGTATTTCTAGGGGTGGAGCCTGGGAATGTATACATTGAAAACCCTACCCAGGGAGATTCTGATGGGCCCTGTAAATTATCTTTATTAATATTGGCTAACAGATATTTATTCAAGATCTACTATGGGCCAAGACTGAAAGGTCTAGAATATATAGAAATAAAAAATTTTGTTTGTGCCCTCAAGGAATTCAGCAAATGATGGGGAAAGATAACCATGAAAACAGACATTGACTAAACAGTATAAACTCTTCAAAAGACACAAGTACTAACTGTGATAGGAACACAGATGAGGGGCTTCCAAGCATGCCAGGCAAGAAGCCTTCCCAGAGGAGGTAGCACTTGAATTAAGCTTTAAAGACCATCAAAAGTTTCACAAGGTGGGGATAGGGAAGCCACAGGAAAAGACCAGGACTTCAGAAATATAGATCTTACAAGTAAGGTACAGAGACTGAGCAAGCAGAGACCAGGTAAGAGGTCAGGGGAAGTGAAAGGGGAATTAATAACAACAGAAACTCCTCCCTGCTTTCTCCTTGCATCTGTGTCTGCAGACTGCCCCATCTTTCTCTTGACCTGCTGTGCCAACCCTGGGGAATCACAGACAGAACTGGCTGTTGGTTCAGGGGTGTGAAGTTAAGGAAGTTGAGAAGATGCTACTGCAAAAGCCAGATGGGGCCGGGTACTGTGGCTCATTCCTGTAATCCCAGCCTTTGGGGAAGCCAAAGCAGGGGGATCACTTAAGTCCAGGAGTTTGAGACCAACCTGGGCAACATGGAGAGATCTCATCACTACGATTTTTTTTTTTTTAATAGCTGGACATGGTGGTACATGCATGTAGTCTCAGCTACTTGGGAGGCTGAGGTAGGAGGACTGCTTGAGCCTGGGAGGTTGAGGCTGCAGTGAGCTGTGATTATACCACTGCATTCCAGCCTGGGTGACAGAATAAGACCGTGTCTCAAAACAAATAAAAAAGCCAAACAAACAAAAAGAACCAAATGGGTGGGGAGGGGGTGCTACTCTGAGCTTTTACTGAAAATACGTGAAACCGCCCTACAGAAATTAGCAACTAAAAAAGCAGAGGGCTGGGCTCTGCAGCTGGGTCTGAGATCTTCCTCCCTAGCCTCTCCCCACATACCCCTTAGGCTGCAGTTGGCCTTTGAAGAAGTATCTTCTCTTCAGTTTCCCTTCTCTCAAGGCTGGCCCTGGATGCACAGACCCATGACACCTCATTGGCAAATACATTGATTATGGGGATGGGGTCAAACTCGCAATCTGCTGCAACCTATCCCTTGAGGGTAGCCAAATCTATTTAATTTGACCTGAGTGGTCTTTTCTGAAGATAAACTAATTATACAATCCGCAGTTTTCCCTCTCTCAAAAGCGTACCCTTGGCAGTTACCTGGCTCTGTGGATTCATTTCATTCAGCTTCCATTGTTGAACACGCTTCAAAATCCTGTTGCTTCTATCCCTAATGCTCTATTTAACAGGCCCCACAGTGCACCAGCCCCTCACAGTGAAAGCTCGCCTAATCCTGACACGCGTAGCCTAGAGCAAAGATGAGAACTGTTAAGAGTTTAGACTAAGGTAGGCTTCATTTAATGATTTACAGAGTCTCCCTATCTCTCAGAAAAAGTTTAGAGAACGCTTTTTATGTGAGTCAAACATCAATCTCTCCCAGAGCTTCAAGACACTCATTAGGCACCACTGTTTGCAAGGTAGCCAGCATGAAGATATTCAAGGCTAGGACAAATACAGAGAAATGGAAATGCTTGCCTGAAGCCGCTGAAGTTTCTAGAATACAATATTCAGGGTGACCCACAATGAAGAGGCTGCTGAGCCTGCTGTGGTCTATTTCCTAGACCTCAGCTTACAAACAGCAAAGGGCAGCCCCTTTGTGTTCTACTGTCTATCCAGATTCCTTGGAAGGAAGAGTTTGCTTCGGGAAGAGATTTCAAAAAGGTCAATAAGGCAAGATTGAGAAAACCTGGGGTAGCCCAGGCAGGGAAAGATGTGTTCTCCCTCCCCTGTGGCTAAAAACTGATGCCATCGGTTATTTGCATGGGTGAAGGCTAACAGTTGCTTGCCTATCCTGGCATATCACAGCTGGAAGGAATTCCAGAGACCACTAGCCCAATCCCATCACTGACAGATGAAGGGAAACCCTTGGGCTCAGCAAGTGAAGTGATTTTCCTGAAGTCACACAAGTTAGCAGGCTAGAACTGGGTTCTGGGTCTCTGCTAGGGATTGAATGTTTGTGCCCCTCTCCCCTCAAAATTCACATGTTGAAACTTAATTCCTAATATGATGGTATTTTGAGATCAGCCTTTGTGAGGTGATTAAATCATGAGTATGGTCATGAATGGGATTAGTGCCTTTATAAAAAAGACCCGAGGGGCCAGGCGAGGTGGTCCACGCCTGTAATCCCAGCACTTCTGGATGCCAAGACAGGCAAATCACTTGAGGCCAGGAGTTCAAGACCAGCCTGGTCAACATGGCAAACCCCATATCTACTAGGAATACAAAAAAAAAAAAAAAAAATAGCCAGGCTTGGTGGTGCATGCCTGTAATCCCATCTACTCAGGAGACTGAGGCAGAAGAATCACTTCAACCCGGGAGGTGGAGGTTGCAGTGAGCTGAGTTCGTTCCACTGCACTCCAACCTGGGCAACAGAGCAAGACTCTGTCTCAAAGAAAAAAATAAAAATTATAAGAGACCCAAGGGAGCTCATTCCACCATATGAAGACATAGCAAGAAGGAGCCATCGATGAGAAAGTGGGCCCTTATCAGACAATAAATCTGCCCGAGCCTGATCTTGGACTTCCCAGTCTCCAGAACTGTGAGAAATAAATTTCTGTGACTTATAGTCACCCAGTCTATGGTATTTTGTTGTAGCAGCCCAAACAGATTAAGACAGACCCCAAACCCATTGCACCACACTGTGTCCCTCCCTACACCACATCCTTAAAAACCGACCTTATTTCAACCAAAGAAATTGCTGGTGCTGCATATTACAAAATAAACCTTCTATTGAAAAATATTTTTCTTCTTTTTCCAAAACCTCAGAACTCTCAAGTTTGCCTGTGTGTGTGTTGACACCTATGTGTAGTATAAACTCACCTGTCTCTGAGAGGGGAGAGATTTAAAGAGATCATCTTGCCAGGCCTCTGATTCTAGGCCAGGTAGGTTAAATGATGGCCACAGCTAGGAGCTAAAGAGGAGATCAAAGGACTCTGACATTTCTTTCAACTTCGAGTATTGCTGTTTTCCCACTTCCACTCTGGGAAAAACAGTGAACTGAATCACTATGGAGTTGATATCCTGCTGTGTTTGGCTGCAGACCCTCCAATTCCAGATAAATGCACTCTCAGTCCTGCCCGTCTTCCAGTAGACAGAGAAGCTAGAGAAGAGCTCTGCTGACAGAACACCTCTAGGCTGCGGCCATGCTCCGTCTGCTCTGGGGAGTGGCCAGAAGTCAAGACCAGAGTCCAAGCTGCCTCTGCAGTTGGGATGAGGGGAAAGGAGAGTCAGGAGCGGCTGCTGGAGTAACAGCTGGGAATGCTGACTGACAAGCAGTGGGATAAACCATGTTGGAGAAGGGCAGTTGGGAAGGAAGAATGTGATATGGTTTGGCTCTGCGTCCCCTCCCAAATCTCATCTCAAATTATAATCCCCAGGTGTTGAGGGAGGGACCTGGTGGAAGGTGATTGGATCATGGGGGCAGTTTCCTCCATGCTGGTCTCATGATAGGGAGAGTTCCCATGAGATCTGATGGTTTTATAAGGGGATCTTCCCCCTTCACTTCCTTCACATACTCTCTCACCTGCTGCCCTGTAAGACTTCCCTGCTTCCCCTCTGCCATGATTACAAGTTTCCTGAGGATCAGCCATGTAGAACTATGAGGCAATTAAACCTCTTTTCTTCATAAATTACCCAGTCTCAGGCAGTTTTTTGGTTTTGTTGTTGTTGTTGTTGTTGTTGTTGTTGTTTTGAGACAGAGTCTTACTCTGTCGCCCAGGTTGGAGTGCAGTAGCGTGATTTTGGCTTACTGCCAACCTCTGCCTCCTGGGTTCAAGAAATTCTCCCATCTCAGCCTCCCAAATAGCTGGAATTACAGGCATGCACGACCACACCTGGCTAATTTTTGTATTTTTAGTAGAGACAGAGATTCGCCATGTTGGCCAGGCTGGTCTCGAACTCCTGATCTCAGGTGACCCACCCGCCTCGGCTTCCCAAAGTGCTAGGATTACAGACATGAGCCACTGTGCCCGGCCAGGCAATTCTTTATAGCAGTGTGAGAACAGACTGATACAGGGTATGAACCAAGCTATTTGGAATGAGAGTGGTGAAGAAGCAGCTGCCCAAGGCAGTGGTACTGGGATTAAATTGGACAATTAAGAGATAGCAGCAGTACTAAGGACAGGAATCCAGGTAAAGGAACATGGGACAGAAATACAGATGAAAATGAACTCAACATTAAGAGCCTGTTTAGTCCACCATCCCATCTTCAGGCAAGACTACAGAACACAGCTTTGATGAGGGGGCAGATTACATTGGGATGGTAATTAGCAACACCAAGGTTAAGGCCCAGAAATGTCAGCATGTGCAATTGGCTACAACACAGCCTGTTGGCATTCTATATGTTCAGCCTAGAGTGAAGATGGTTCTTCCACAAGGGACTCTTACACAAAGGTGTAGTTGCAGCCCCTGATTTGCTGGATCCTGGGAACCGCTTGGGAAATTTTGTTTCACTTGGGCAATCTTTTGAGTCCAACCAGTATGAAGGATTCACTTATGTGTGGATCTGCTGGCCTGGGACACCCAGTGGAAACCAGAACACAAGGACACAGAGGCCCCAAGAGAAAAATCCGGCTGGATGGGGTAGAAGTCCTGAATGTTGGGGCAGGGGGAGCGGGTGGGGGAAGCAGACTGGGCAGTGAGTACTGAGTGGGAATGATGGGTTCTATACAATATGAAGTCATTCTCCTTCTTCACCTCCTCGACCCCCATTCCTCCTGTTCCAGAGTGCATGTGCCTTAGGAAGAAGACACCTGAATGGTAAAACTCAAGACCTGGATCACCGTGGGCTCCAGCCCCTATGCCTGAGGACCCCTATAGTGGTTTCTACCCTTCACCCATCCCTGAGAAAATAGACCTGGGCAATTTGCAGAGAAAGACACTTGAATCAGAGAAAAAGCAAGACAGAAAGATTTACATGAGCTAGAGAGAGATGGTGGCAAACCCCAGAAAGCACCAAAGGGCAAACCCCAGAGGTCGAGGTCCACTTAGCAACACCACAAGGACAATTAGCAACATACAGTTTAGAGGGAAACAAAGATGGAGTTCTAGCTCCTCCACTCGCCACCTCTATTAGTCAGGGCTCTCCAGAGAAACAGAACCAATATGATATTGTCTTAGTCCGTTTTCTGTTGCTTATAACAGAGTACCTGAAACTGAGTAATTTATAAAGAGAAAAGATTTATTTCTTATACTTATGGAGGCCAAGAAGTTCAAGTTCTAAGGGCTGCATCTGGTGAGGGCCTTCCTGCTGATGAGGACTCTGCAAGAGTCTTAAGGCAGGGCAGGGCACCACATGGCAAGAGGACTGAGTATGCTAGTTCAGGTCTCTTGGTCTCTCTTCCACTTTTTTTTTTTTTACATGGAGCCTTGCTCTGTCACCCAGGCTGGAATGCAGTGGTGCGATCTTGGCTCACTGTAGCCTCCATCTCCCTGGCCCAAGCAATTCCCCTGCCTCAGCCTCCTGAGTAGCTGGGATTACAGGCGCACACCACCACGCCTACCTAATTTTTTTGTATTTTTAGTAGATATGAGGTTTCACCATGTTGGCCAGACTAGTCTTGAACTCCTGACCTCAGGCAATCTGCCAGCATCAGCCTCCCAAAGTGCTGGGATTACAGACATGAGCCACTGTGCCCGGCCTTCCTCTTCTTATAAAGCTACCAGTCCCATTCCCGTGATAACCCATTAATCTATTAACCCGTTAATTTATTAATCCATTCATACATGAATGCCTTAATCACCTCTTAAAGACCCCACCTCTCAATACCAACACATTGGAGAGTAAATGAGTCTTGGAGGGGGCATGAGTTTTGGAGGGGATAAATATTCAGACCATAGCAGATACATAGAGATACATAAGAGAGAATTCATTATAGAAATTGATGTACATGATTATGGAGGCCAAGACATCCCACAATATGCTGTCTGCAAGCTGGAGAACCAGGGAAGCCAGTAGTGTAAACTCTCAGTCCAAGGTAAAAGGCCTGAGAACTTGGAGAAACCACTGACGTTAAGTTCCTGGGTCCACGGGCCCACCAATCGGGGAAGCTTTGATGTCCCAGGGCAAGAAAAGATAGATGTCCCAGCTCCAGAAGAGAGCAAATTCACCTTTGCCATTTTGTTCCATCCCAGCTCTCAGTGGATTGGATGATGTCTGTCCCTAGTGGTGGGGGCAATCTTCTTTCCTCAGTCTACCAATGCAAATGCTAATCTCTTCTGGGAACACCCTCACAGACACACCCAGAAATAATGTTTTACCAGCTATGTGGGTATCCCTTAACTCAGCTAAGGGATTAAACATCACACTACCTATCTGCCCTAGGGAAATTTATCGAACCTCTCTAAGTGTTTTGCACTATAAAATCAGGGTCTTATAAAGCCTTAATGAGATCATTTCTGCAAAACACTTAGCACAGTGCTTGATGCATACTACACTCTCAAAAAGGTGGTAGACTATGTCATTGTGGTTGGCTGAACAAAGGACTAGCAGTATTGAGGGTAGGTGACCAGAGGGAGATGAAAGTATGGAAATCTAGATGGGGCTGGATGGCAACAGATACCCAAGAGAGTCAGAAGTGAAAACTGGGTCAGTACAATGGAGGCTGGTGGCCAGAGTGAGCAACTGGCTATGGCATTTGCCCATTAGCAGTCTGAGGCAGGTGACTTTAGTAAGGGAGAAGAAACAGCAGGAGCAAAGGATGACAGAAGGAGGTGCAGGGGTTGAGATTCCCTCTGTTCAAGGGAAGTTCTTGCAGAGCAACAAAAAGGGGGAACTCTTGTCCAATCATTCAATAAACATCATTAAAAGGAAAGAAGGCAGGATCCTCCCCGTTGGCAGGAAGCTACTAACATAGCTGGTCTAGGGACAAGCTAGCCCTTTCCTAGGTTCATAAGGCCCAGAGGACCTTAAAAATACTAATGGGTTGGGTCAGGAGCAGTGGCTCACGCCTGTAATCCCAGCAATTTGGGAGGCTGAGGCAGGCAGGTCACCTGAGGTCAGGAGTTCGAGACCAGCCTGGCCAACATGACAAAACCCCGTCTCTACTAAAAATACAAAAATTAGCCAGGCATGGTGGCACACACACTCCAGCCTGGGCCAGAGAGTAAGACTCCACTTCAAAAAAAAAAAGCCATTTTAATGGCCCTTCTTTTTTAAAAAACTAAATAAAATTATTTGTCTTTCTATTTTCCTCAACATTATCTTTCTCATTGCATGGCTATATACTTATATCAAGTTTTCAACCTGCAAAGAGTCTAGAATTATGTGGATAATATGGCATTTGGGAGAGAAAAATACTAGTAAGACCTAGGAAAAAACCCACATCAGGGAAGGCAGTGATCAGTATTCTATGAAAATAGGATCTAGAAAAACATCCATGCAATGCCACCAAATCAGGTGTTGGCACGAGAAGAGGAAGTCTAGCCAATGTTGTTCCTGATTACAAATATACTCCCTAGTCTGATGAGGACCAAAAGTAACAAGAAACATTAAGATGATCAGCCTCATTTTCAGTGATTAGTTTTCCCATGAGAGTCAACCTTCCAGAAGCACCTGGCCCATCACAACAAACAGTCGCTTAGGGCCTTGAATACCGGTAGAGGCAGGTTACCTGGGAGTAGCTGCTGTCTCCATTCCTCTCATTTACAACATTGCTGGAAAATGGGGATTCTTTAAAGAAAAAGTTAAAATGGGAAGAGATGAGACAGCATGACTTATTTTCAGGCCTCAGTCTACTGCTTTTCTCTTGCCACCTCTTTTCCCTCAAGAACTAGTCCACTGCCAACATTTTGCCTGTCACTTCTAGGCTATTGACTCCTATAGTCAAATCTTGTCCTCTTTCCTGCCTAGGATATGTTTCTCCATGAATTGCACTCTTATCTTAAGATGAATGTTTTCTTAAAAAACACATTATCTTCTTCCAAAATAGCTTCCTCACCAGGCTTCCTGTGTCCATCAATTTTTATTATTTTTCTCTCCCTCTTTTCCCAATCACGTAGGCTCCTAACACTGGAGTCTGAACAATCACAATAGCCATCTACATGATCTTTCTGCCTCTGGTCCTGCCCACCCTTTAATGAATCCTGTATACAACAGCCAGATTAATCCTCCTAAACATGACCTTCATCATCCTCTCTACTCAAAAACCTTCACTGGCTTTCTAACGGCCTGTAGAATAGTCTAAAATACTTGTGGGACATTAAAGGTGTACTATAAGTTGTGCTCCTCCTCCTCCGATCCTATTTCTCACTGTCTCTTTACAGCAGTGTTTCTCAACCTCAGCTGGACATTTTGGACCTGATAATTATGGACATTTTGGACCTGACGATTTATTGTCGGCGGCTCTCAGGCATGTGGTAGAACTTTCGGCAGCATCCCTGGCCTCTACTCACTACATGTCAGTAGCACCCCCGTACCCCAATTATGACAAACAAAAATGTCTTCCAACATTGCCAAATGTCCCCTCTGGGGGGCAAAATCTCCCCAGCTGAGAGCCACCACTCTATAGGAAAGTCAACTCTGTTCTTCCACCCCCAAAATAATAAAAACAGACATTCATTCATTCATTCCTTTGTAGATGTATGATTGTGCCTCTTGCTTTGCCATATTACTTATCCTACTAGAAGGCTTTAAAAAGCTTAAAACCCTTGCAAGAATAGAGATCTTAAGTATCAGAGAGATAAAGACCAAACAGATCTCTAACTTTGATACACAAAGCCCTCCAGCATCTGGCCCCAGGCTTGTCTCTTCCCCGGCATCTTCCACCAGCTCACCCTCACTGTCTGTACTCCATGCAAAAAGTTTCCCTGGAAAACACCGGTTTCTCAGCTTCAAGCCTCCTGCAGTTTACTCCCTCTGCCTCTCTTCACAGCTCAGGGGCCACAGATTCTCTTAATCTGGGCCTCAGGGTCCTGAGTACCTGCTCTGTCTGCACAGCCTGTGGCCCTGTGCACACCTCTGTCAATATCCTTAGCACACTGTATTGGCATGTACATCTATTTCCCTGACTCCGCAACTAGACTATGAGCAATTTAAGGGTTAACTCTGTGTAATACTTGCCATTGTTTCTACAAAGCCAAGCACAATGCCCTGACATGTAGTCAAAATAAAGATAGTTCATATGTATTGAGTGATAACTGTATTGAGTGTTGTTCAAACCACTTAGCATGTTTTTATTCACTCAATTATTCTTCAAAAAACCCATAAAATATACATGTCATTATCCCCATTTTACAGATGAGAAAACTGGAGCTCATACTAGAAAATAAACCTAAATAGGCTGGTTTCAAAACCTATACTTTTGGCCGGGCGCGGTGGCTCAAGCCTGTAATCCCAGCACTTTGGGAGGCCGAGACGGGCGGATCACGAGGTCAGGAGATCGAGACCATCCTGGTTAACACGGTGAAACCCCGTCTCTACTAAAAAATACAAAAAACTAGCCGGCCGAGGTGGCGGACGCCTGTAGTCCCAGCTACTCGGGAGGCGGAGGCAGGAGAATGGCGTGAACCCGGGAGGCGGAGCTTGCAGTGAGCCGAGATCCCGCCACTGCACTCCAGCCTGGGCGACAGCGCGAGACTCCGTCTCAAAAAAAAAAAAAAAAAAAAAACCTATACTTTTAATCCACCATACTAATAGATAACTAATGAATTTTTTTCTTGAATGAATGAATGATACTACATCTCAGTGGGAATATCAATATATACCAGGCTTTGTATCAGTCAGGGTTCTCCAGAGAGAATTCTGGAATTCAAGACCAGCCTGGGCAACAAAGCAAGACCTATCACTAGAAAAAAAATAATAATAACCTTTTTTTAATTAGCAGACACAGTAGCATACACCTGTAGTCCTAGCTACTCAGGAGGCTGAGGCAGGAGGATTGCTTGAGCCCGTGTTTCATACATATGCTTTTGGGTCTGTTCTCTAGAAGAACACTGACTTAGTTTTTTTTGGTTTTTTTTTTGTTTTTTTTTTGTTTTTTTTTTTGAGACAGAGTCTCACTCTGTCATTCAGGCTAGAGTGCAGTGGCGTGATCTCGGCTCACTGCCATCTTCATCTCCCGGGTTCAAGTGATTCTCCTGTCTCAGCCTCCTAAGTAGCTGGGATTACAGGCGTGATCCACCACACCCAGTTAATTTTTGTATTTTTAGTAGAGACGGAGTTTTCCCATGTTGATCAGGCTGGTCTCATAATCTGGACCTCAAATGATCACCCACTTCAGCCTCCCGAAGTACTGGGATTACAGGCGTGAGCCACCGTGCCGGGCCTGACTGATAATATTTTTAGATATATATATCTAGAGAGAGATATTTATCTTAAGGAATTGGCTCTTGCGATTGTTGGGGCTGGCAAGTCGAAAATCTGCAAGGCAGGCCAACAGGCTAGAGTCCCAGGGAAGACTTGATATCACAGTCTTGAGTCTGAAGACAGTCTGGACACAGTAAGCCTTCCTCCTCGAGGGTTCTTTTCTCTGAAAGCCTGCAACTGATTGAATGAGGCCCACCCACATTATAGAAGGTAATCTGCTCAACACAAAGCCTACTGATTTACATGTTAATCATGTCTCTAAAATACATTCACAGCAACATCTAGACTAGTGTTTTACCAAACAACTGGGTATCATAACCTGGTCAAATTGACACATAAAATTAACAGGCTTACCACAGATGGGCAAATCTGGGGCAAATGAGAACTGGTTTATTCCACAGCAATCATCCCTCCCCCGGGCTCAATGGTAATAATTATCTATTCCACCCATTTGAGGTTTATTATACATTGACTTGCTTTATTGTTTGTTTTTGATTTCCATTTGTCTTGTCTCACCAATTAGACTAAAATCTCTTTCAGGCAAGGAGCATGTCTTCTAATTCTGTAGAATCACAATGGAGATAAGCACACAGCAGGTACTCACAATGTGTTAGATAAAAGAATAAGTTTGAAGAATGATGATAAAAATAAATAAGCTAAGAAAACCCTCTGGATAGATAAATCAATAGTGTTAACCTCACTGCACTAAGTGAACAAGGTTTGATCAACTGCCAGAGATCCCTTCTTTTAAACACAAAAGTAAACATCTTCATCTTCTGCCCTGTCGAGTTTAAGCTTCTACTCCCTAGAACCACTTAAGGCTTTGAACATTGTCAAAGGGATGTTTCTATTTGGAGGATCTGAGAGTGGAAGCCATGTTGGATGGAGGAGAGAACTCTAAGGTGGTTTGAGGCCCAGAAGGTGTCAACAAACTAGGAAGAGTGATGGAGATTGTGGAAAGTAGGGCCTCTAACCGGAGGGTTGATGACTCCCCTGGAATGAGAATATTTTTAGATACGCATGATGAATTAATAGAACATTTAAGTTCAAGGAATGGCAAACAGGAGCAGTATCCTCCTTGCCAGACCTCCAAGTCCAAGACTCTGCCCAGCTCTTCCTGACCCTCCAGTCACGTTTAGTGGCCCCTCTCCACTGTTTTTTCTGTCCATTTATATTTTATATGTATCACCTTCACACTGTATTATAATTATGTGTTTGTTTGTCTGAATCCCTTACTAGACTATAAATGTCTAGAAAACGAAGACCACCCCGTTCATCTTCATATCTCCTAACACCTTGAACAATGACCGGCACACACTTGGTATTTAACATGTGTTTGTGAAAAGGAGAAGGGTTGGAAGTAAGAGCAGAACAGGGACCCAAGCAGCAAGAGAACCAACTCAGGGAAACAGTGGAGTGACACAGAGGGCACTGGACACGTGGAATCTGATTTTGATTCTCCTTTCAGAATGAAAGTGAACAGGGAACTTGAACTTCCTGGACCTCAGTTTTATTGCCTAGAAGATAAGGTTTTTATAGTGTTAGAATTGTATGAGCATCCAAGAAGGGAAATACATAGCTTAGGAGTTAGGTGTTTAAAAAAAAATGCATGTACAAAAAATAAAGCTAAATCCAAGGCATAGATCTGATTACTTCAAAGGAAAGAAAGAGGGAAAGGAAGGAAGTCACAGCAATGTTAATTCAAACTGTCATTAACTAAAATTTGGATTGGGTGCAGTGGCTCACACTTGTAATACCGGCACTTTGGGAAGCTGAGTTGGTTGGATCACTTGAGGTCGGGAGTTTGAGATCACCCTGGCCAACATGGTGAAACCCCATCTCTACTAAAAATACAAAGTTAGCCAGGCATGGCAGTTTGGCACCTATAATCCCAGCTACTCTGGAGGCTGAGGCATGAGAATCACTTGAACCCAGAAGGCGGAGGTTGCAGTGAGCCAAGATGGTGCCACTGCAACACTGTGAGACTCGTTTGAAAGAAAGAAAGAAAAGAAAGAAAGAAAGAAAGAAAGAAAGAAAGAAAGAAAGAAAGAAAGAAAGAAAGAAAGAAAGAAAGAGGTAAGGAGGGAGGGAGAGGAAGGGAGACAGAGAGAGTGAGAGAGAAAGAAAGAAAGAAAAAGAAAGAGAGAGAAAGAAAGGAAGGAAGGAAGGAAGGAAGGAAGGAAGGAAGAAAGAAAGAAAGAAAGAAAGAAAGAAAGAAAGAAAGAAAGAAAGAAAGAAAGAAAGAAAGAAAGAAAGAAAGAAAGAAAGAGAAAGAAAAAGAAAGAAAGAAAGAAAGAAAGAAAGAAAGAAAGAAAGAAAGAAAGAAAGAAAGAAAGAAAGAGAAAGAAAGAAAGAAAAGAAAGAAAGAAATGGATTTGGTTAGAAAGAATATATGGTGTGATTTGTTCTTAATAATTTCCTGAGTTAATTAATTCTAACTTAATTTTGAGTATGTAAAGGCAAAATAATATAGCTATGTTTATAATACTGAACATAACAAATTAGAAAATTTGAAGACCCAGAGATTACAACCATGAAAATACGTAAGTAATCATACTTTATTTTATGTATGTATGTATGTATGTATGTATGTATGTATGTATTTACTGTTAGAGATCAGGTCTTGCTTTGTTACCCAGGCTAGGCTGGAGTGCACTGGCACCACCATAGCTCACTGCAGCTTCAAACCCATGGGCTCAAGCAATCCTCCTGCTTCAGCTTCCCAAGTAGCTAGAACTACAGAAGCATGCTACATGCCTAGCTTTTTTTTTTTTTTTTTTTTTTTTTTTGGTAGCGATAGGGTCTTCCTGTGTTGCCCAGACTGGTCTCAAACCCCCGGATTCTGGCAATCCTACTGCTTTGGCCTCCCAAAGTGCTGGTTTTACAGGCATGAGCCACCAAGCCCAACCAGTAGCCAAGCCACATTTTAAAGAAAAATAAAGTCAAAGCTATTTGAAGTATTCCAGAGTATTTTTTCAAATGTATGGCAGGGGGAATGTTCTAAATTATATTTTAAAGCTAGCATAACAGTGATAACAAAGCTAAACAAATATGTCATGACAAAACTTTACACCAATCTCACTTTCAGTATCAATTCAAAAACTTAAATACAATAAATACAATAGCGAACAAAATCAGGCAGCTCATAAAAGAATAATAGGCCATGACTAAATGGGGTTTATTGCAGAAATGCAAGGCTATTTTTCTATTAGGAAATGTAATATATAATTTACCATGTCTGGCAATGAAAAGAGAAAACAGTCATATGATTATCTCCATGACTGCTGAAAAGAGAGATGATATTTAATAAAATTGCAGTGTTTATTCTAAATAAAAGCTGTTACTAAATAGTTTCTTTTATTTTTTATGTATTTATTTATTTTTGAGACAGGGTCTCCCTCTGTCACCCAGGGTGGAGTGCAGTGGCACGATCTCTGCTCACTGCAACCTCCACCTCCTGGGTTCAAGGGATTCTCGTGACTTAGCCTCCCAAGTAGCTGGGACTATAGGTGCGCACCACCATGCATGGCTAATTTTTGTTTAGTAGAGATGAGGTTTCACCATATTGGCCAGTCTGGTTTCAAATTCCTGGCCTCATGTGATCCACCTGTCTTGCCTTCCCAAAGTGCTGGAATTATAGGTGTGAGTCACCACACCAGGCCAAAAATAGTTTCTTTAATTCAATTAAACAAAAATTTATTAAACATTTACTGTATGCCAGGGAGAGTTCTAGGCACTTGGGCTATGGCAGTGAATAAAATAGACAAATATCCCTGTCCTCTTGAGGCTTATATTTTAGTGCTGGACACACACAATAAACAATGTGTCATGATTAAATAAATTGTAAGAAGACAATAAGCCATATGGAAAATAAAGTAGAATGGATAGGAAAATGAGGAGAGCTCAGAGTGGGAGGCAAGAGTCATTTTAAATTGAGTGGTCAGGCCGGGCACAGTGGCTCACACCTGTAATCCCGGCACTTTGGGAGGCCGAGGCTGGTGGATCACCTGAGGCCGGGAGTTCGAGGTCAGCCTAACCAACATGGCAAAACCCCATCTCTACTAAAAATATCAAAAAAATTAACTGGGCATGGTGGCAGGCACCTATAATCCCAGCTACTCAGGAGGCTGATGCATGAGAATTGCTTGAATCCGGGAGGTGGAGGTTGCAGTGAGCCGAGATCATGCCGTTGCACTCCAGCCTGGGCGACAAGAGCAAAACTCCGTCTAAAAAATAAAATAAAATAAAAAATAAAAATAAATTGGGTGGTCAGGGTAGGCTCAATGAGAAGGTGGCATTCAGCAGATAGTTGAAGGAGATGAGGGAATGAGCCAGACAGATTTCTGGGGGAAGAGTTTTTCTGAGCAGAAAGAACATGCCAGTTAAGTTGAAGAAACAGTAAGGAGGTCAGTGTGGCTGGAGTTTATTTTAGTATAAGGAGTGAGGTCGGGTGTAATGTTTGAAGTTATGACAATGACATGTTCACAGAACTACATCAAAAGACAGAAAGGACAGCATCTTGTACCATGTTTCTTCTTATCAGGGAGGAAAGTATGTCCTGAAGCTTTATAGCAGACTTCATTAAACTGTCAATTCTCCCTTAAATTCATCTATACATTTGATATAATCTCATGTATTAAAGCCAACAGAAATTTTTTAATGCATAAGCTGATTTCTCAAGTTTATATAGCAGAGAAAAAAGAAAAAATAAAGACAAAAACTCCAAAATTGAAGGATAAATAAGGGAAATACAACTTATCTGCTAGTAAAATAACTGGACAGTCATCTGAAAGAAAATAAAGTTGAATCCCTACCTCACATCTTAAACTAAAATAAATTCCAGATTGGCCAAAGAGGGAAGAGACTTTACAGAAAACATTGAATAGAAGACTAACTTTTCAATGTAAACTTTCTGTCATTTAAATTGCATAGTGCATGCATTATGTATTTAAAAATCATTGTATTTAAAACATACTCAGATTCTTACATAGGCAATATAGTGTACTAGAAAGTCACAGACCTGAGAATCTAGTGGTGTTTTCTAGTCCTAAATTTGCACTAATAAAATTACAACCTTGGACAATTCATCTTCTTTTCATCTCTAAAGTGTATTAGGTCAGACGAATTCCTGTGTCTTTGAGCTCTAAAACTCTCTAACACTTTAAATTTAAGCTTATAAACTGACTTATGAGTACTTTTTCTACTGTAACTGGTTTTAATGGTTTTCCTAGTAAACAACAGATGCTTTATTATAAAATTTAGCTTCAAACATTATTCAGTGCCCACTCCAGTCACACCATTACCACTGAATGAAGACAGCATGCAAAGTGCATTTTAGGGCTCAGCCAGGAGTTTCTGGGCTGTCAATGGTGGAGGTAGCTGGTCCTCTCTTATACTATACAAATAGATAAAGAAAGAATTGCCTCATGGGATTGAATACCTTGGGTGGTAAGGCCTGTGACTCATACCAGAGATTTCCAAAGGGATTCTACTGTCTGTAGCCAATCAGCTGTCCATGATTCAGAGGCGCATTGTCTGGTTTGAGGCTTATTTGGATCTTTGACTTTTTTCTGTGCCCCACCTTTTGGCTATCCTACAAAATACCTCCACCAAAAAAGGAAAAGAATAAAAACATAAATCAATCGACTACTTGTTAACAACTTTACCAAAATAATAGCAATTGTTAGCTACTATAGCCAACAGGCAAATAATTTTATGTATTTTAAGAAACTTAAAAACTGAAAAGCATCTTAGCTACCGTCTAGTCTAAACCACACATTTTACAGATGAGAAAAGTGAGGCTTAGTGAGGTGAAAATGACTTGCTTAAGATACACAGCCAGTTCCTGGAAAATCCAACCCCCAAAAATTCATGTGTTCTAGCACCTGGTCTGAAGCTGTTTCCACCTGTCATCTTTCATCCTTAAATTATTTTCAAAACTGTGCTGATACGCTTGTGTCTGAATATCATCAGCCTAATAAAAGTGTGTATTTTTTTCCCAATATTGGTTTGGCTTCATCTGCTGTATCTGTACTCTGATATTCTTTAGACCTATGACCTTGGGAGTAGAGCTTCTAAGCAGAAAACTGAGGGAGGAGACCGAAATCTAAGAAAATCTAAATGCCAGTTTAGAACTGCCCTGGAGGACATATTTCTTACCCAGCCCTCCCTGCCACCGTCAGTTTCCAGTCACTTCCCCAGGAACACTTGTCATCAGACACTTTTTTTTTTTTTTTTTTTTTGTGGTAACCTTCTGTCCCTCCCTTTCCACTCCTATCTGCAGCCAAAATGATTCTTAGAGTTTATCTCAGATACATGCCCAACTTAATTCTACCCAGGAAAGAGCTGTTAGCAAATTTCCTTGGGGATTTGTATTTCCCATTAATTTAAGTAGGTCATTGCACTAAAGGAAGTACAAAGATGGAATGAATGAGAATAAGCTGCTGGATGGGGCTTGTGTGAGATCTGTGAAAATGGAGGGAAGATGGGCAGAGTGGCAGGGTGAGGCCAGCGAGGGAAGTCCCCTTGGGAGCTTTCAGATGACTCAGACCTCACAGCCTTACTAGTCAGAGAGGCTGACAGAGTCAGACAGAGTCAATGTTTAAGGGTCCCTAATCCTAGCAATGTAGAGTCACTGTCCTGCCTGTGTCTATACATATTTCTTCTCAAAGAAAGGAGGGCTCCGAAGAGCACAAGAGACAAGCTATATAGGAGGATGCCATTTTGCAAGTTGAGAAGAGGTGCTTGGGGCTGAAAAGGTGGAGGTGGATGACCTGCAATGCAGAGGTCTTATTAACATAGTTTACCTGCTTCCAACAAAAACCAAATGATCACTTTCTCACCAAGCTGCCCAATCTCCCTTTGAAAAGTCCATTCTGGTAAGTAGAGACCTACAGTCCACAAAATAAACATCCCCGGTTGGATGCAGGGTCTTGGGTAAGACACTTTGTGGGGTTAGACTGAGTAACACCAGAGTAAAATGATAAGGATTACCTTTCAGGGAGAAGGAGGGAGGAGTCACCAGGGGGAAGAAACATTGTGGGAAAGTGAACATTGCTGACAGGCACAACCCTGGCATATTCTTACATGAGTGCCCTGAGACTCTCTGACATAGATGGCCCTAACCTTCTCTCAAAACCTCCTAGAAGTCTACTTCCTGCCAAGTGCAGCAAAGCCTAACCCACCACCCCCAGCACACACCCCACCTCATCACAGGATATGGTCCGGTTTGCCATTGCTTAGCCACGGCAACTCTACGTACCAGGCTATAGGTATTTTACCTGTGAAGAGATAGAAATAAGTTGTCTCATTAAACGGGGGTTTGACACTGTTGCCACTAAAATTTTGACTCTTAAGATATATAGTGACACAGGCTACAGATCTATTGATAAGGCAAGTTCACTCCCTAAGACTCGTCTGCTCTGTGGTACACACACATCCAGGCATTCACTCATGGATTAAATAATTGTGCAGTGTTTATTAACCAACAGGCAGTATAAGCAGGAATATACAAGGATGAGAAAACTGTCCTCTTGAACCTCATACTGCAGTCAGGAGAAGCACTGTCCCAGAGAAATAACAATGTGAGTCATACATGTAATTTTTTTTCTTTTTTTGAGATGGTGTCTTGCTCTCTTGCCCAGGCTAGAGTGCAGTGCCATGATCTTGGCTCACTGCAACCTCCACCTCCCGGGTCTGCGACCTCCACCTCCCGGGGTCAAGCGATTCTCATGCCTCAGCCTCCCAAGTAGCTGGGATTACAAGCGCATACCACCACGACTGGCTAATTTTTTGTATAGTAGAGACAGGGTTTCACCATGTTGGCCAGGCTGGTCTCAAACTCCTGACCTCAGGTCATCCACCCACCTTGGTCTCCCAAAGTGCTGGGATTACAGGCACGGGCCACCACACCTTGCCCATAATGTTAAATTTTCTGGTAGCCAAGTTAATCTTATTTTATTTTTTATTTATTTATTTTTGAGACAGAGTGTTGCTATGGCGCCCAGGCTGGAGGGCAGTGGCATGATCTCAGTTCACTTCAACCTCCACCTCCCAGGTTCAAGCGATTCTCAAGCCTCAGCCTCCTGAGTAGCTGGCATTACAGGCACCCACCACTACACCTGACTAATTTTTGTATTTTTAGGAGAGACGGGTTTTCACCATGTTAGCCAGGCTGGTCTCAAACTCCCGGCCTCATGTGATCCACCCTCCTCAGCCTGCCGAAGTGCTAGGATTATAGGCATGAGCCACTGCACCCAGCTGAGTAGCCATGTTTTAAAAGGGTAGAAAGAAACAAGTGAAATTGATCCTAACAATATATTTTAGTTAATACAATAGACCCATATTATTATTGTGTCAACATGTAATCAATATTTTAAAGTTATTAATGAGACAGATTGCATTCTTTTTTGTACTGAGTCTTTGAAATTCAGGGTATATTTGATATTTTTACTTACAGCCTATGACAGTTACTAGTAGGTGTCAACTTGACTGGATTGAAGGATGGCTGGATGGCTGGGGAAGCATTATTCCTGGGCGTGTCTGTAGGGGTGTTGCCAGAGGAGATTGACATTTGAATCCATGGACTGGGAGAGGAAGACCCATCCTCAATGTAGGCGGGCATTATCCAATCGGCTGTCAGCGCATCTGGAACAAAGCAGGGCCAAGTAGCAGCACTCAACCGTCAAAGCAAAGGTGGGCATAGTTATTATAGTCAGCAGAGGCAAAGCAGCAATCAGAATAGTCTGACACCTGTAGAGCTCTAGGATCGGCTAATTAGTCATGGTGTTCCTAGAAGTGAAATCAACAGGAAGCCTACTGCCTTCCTACTTGATCTACATAAGCAGAAAACTTCCAGATCAAGTGAGCAAAAGTCTAATTTGAATTATAAAAACAGAGAATCATGGCCCTTCAATCAATTTCCAGACTGGAGCCAGTTTACAGAACCAAAACCCCTTGAATGAAGGGGAGGCTGGGTCCTCTTGAGGAAGGACCCCACTACACTACTGAAATTTCATACTGTTAATCATTCTCCCAAACTTCCTCAAGGATATCTCTGGCCTTTTAGCAGGGTAACTATGCATGGAGGAAAGGAAATTAGTCAGAACTTTTGGGGACTACTGGACACTGCCTCTGAGCTGACACTGATTCCAGGGGACCCAAAATATCATTGTGGCCCTCCAGATGGAGTAGGAACTTATAGATGTCAGGTAATTAATGGAGTTTTATCTCAGGTCTGACTTACAGTGGGTCCAATGGGTCCCTGGACCCATCCTGTGGTCATTTCTCCAGTGCCAGAATGCATAATCAGAATAGACATACTTAACAGCTGTCAGGGACCCCACATTGGTTTCCTGGCCTGTGGGGTGAGGACTACAACGGTGGGAAAGGCCAAATGGAAGCCATTAGAACTGCCTATATCTATAAAAACAGTAAATAAGAAACAATATTGCATCCCTAGAGAAATTGCAGAGATTACTGCCACCATCCAGGACTTGAAAGATACAGGGGTGGTGATTCCCACCACATCTCCATTCAGCTTTCCTATTTGGCCTGTGCAGAAGACATATTGGAGAATGATGGTAGATTATCATTAGCTTAACGAAGTGGTAACTCCAGCTGTTGTACTAGATGTGGTTTCATTGCTTGAGCAAACTAAAACATCTCCTGTTACCTGATATGCAGCTATTGATCTGGCAAATGCCTTTATCTCCATCCCAGTCCATAAGCCCCACCCAGCAGCAATTCGCCTTCATCTGGCAAGGCCAGCAATACACCTTCACTGTCCTACCTCAGGGATATCTCAATTCTCCAGCTTTGTGTCATAATCTTGTTTGCAAGGATCTTGATCGCTTTTCCCTTCCACAAGATATCACACTGGTCCATTACATTGAAGACATTAGGCTCATTGGACCCAGTGAGTGAGAAGTAGCAAGTACTCTGAACTTACTGTGAGACACTTGCATGTCTGGGGATGAGAAATAAACCTGACTAAAATTCAGGGGCCTTCTACCTCAAAGTTTCTAGGGATCCAATGGTGTGGGCCCCGTCGAGATATTCCATCTAACTGAAGGATAAGTTGTTGCATCTGGCCCTTCCTACAACCAAGAAAGAGCCTGATATTGTTTGCCCGTGTCCCTACCCAAATCTCGCCTTGAATTGTAATAATCCCCATGAGTCAATGGCGGGGCCAGACATAGATAATTGAATTGTGCAGGCAGCTTCTCCCGGACTGTTCTTGTGGTAGTGAATAAGTCTCATGAGATCTGAATATTTTCTTTTTTTTTTTTTTTTTTTTTTACTTTGTGGCTATTAGAAACTTTATTTTATTTTATTTATTTATTTTTTTTTTTGAGACGGAGTCTCGCTCTGTCGCCCAGGCTGGAGTACAGTGGCCGGATCTCAGCTCACTGCAAGCTCCGCCTCCCGGGTTCACGCCATTCTCCTGCCTCAGCCTCCGGAATAGCTGGGACTACAGGCGCCCGCCACCTCGCCAGGCTAGTTTTTTGTATTTTTTAGTAGAGACGGGGTCTCACCGTGTTAGCCAGGACGGTCTCGATCTCCTGACCTCGTGATCCACCCGTCTCGGCCTCCCAAAGTGCTGGGATTACAGGCTTGAGCCACCGCGCCCGGCCGAGATCTGATGATTTTCTAAATGGGAGTTCCGCTGCATGTATTCTCTTGTCTGCCATCCTGTAAGACATGACTTTGCTCCTCACTTGCCTTCCACCATGATTGTGAGGCCTCCTTAGCCATGTGGAACTGTGAGTCAATTAAACCTCTTCCTTTATAAATTACCCAGCCTTGGGTATGCCTTCATTAGCAGCAAGAGAACAGACTAACACCTAGTGAGCCTATTTGGATTTCCAAGGCAACACATTCCTCATTCGGGTATGTTACTTTGGCCCATTTATTGAGTGACCCAGAAGGCTGCTAATTTTGAGTGGGACCCAGGACAGCATAAGACTCTGCAACAAGTCCAGGCTGCTGTGAAAGCTGCTCTGCCACTTAGGCCATGTGATCCAGCAGATCCAGCGGTACCTGAGGTGTCACTGGCTCCACATAGAGATGCTGTCTGGAGCCTTTGGCAGGCCCTCCTAGGTGAATTACAGCAGAGGCCTCTAGGATTTTGAAGCATGGCCTTACCATCTTTTGCAGGTAACTAGTCTCCTTTTGAAAGATAGCTCTTGGCCTGCTACTGGGCCTTGGTGAGAACTGAACATTTGACTATGAGTCACCAAGTTATCAGGCAATCTGAGCTGCCTGTCATGACCTGGGTGCTTTCTGATCCATTTAGCCATGAAGTTGGGCCTGCACAGCAGCATTCCATCACCAAATGGAAGTGGAATATATGTCAATGGGCTCAAGCAGGTCCTGATGGCACAAGTAACTTACATGAAGAAGTGGCCCAAATGCCACAGTCCTCCCTCCTGCTACCCAGCCTTCTCTCTCCCAAGCTGTACCTATGGCTTCATGGGGAGTTCCCCATGATCAGTTGGCAGAGGAAGAGAAGAGAAGATGGTTTACAGATGGTTCTGCGTGATACCACCTGAAAGTGGACAGCTGCAGCACTATAGCCCCTTTCTGGAACATCCCTGAAAGACAGTGATAAAGGGACATCTTCCCAGTGGGCAGAACTTCTAACAATGCACCTGGTTGTGCACTTTGCATGGAAGGAGAAATGGCCAAATGTGCATTTACATAATGATTAAGGCACTGTAGCCAATGGTTTGGCTGGATTGTCAGGGACTTGGAAGGATCATGATTAGAAAACTGATGACAAATGTGGGGAAGAGGTATGTTAATGGACCTTTCTGAGTGATCAAAAATTGAAGATATTTGTGTCACACATAAATGTTCACTAAAAGGTGCCCTCAGCAGAGGAAGATTTTAATAATCAAGTGGATAGGATGACCCATTCTGTGGACACCACTCAGCCTCTTTCCCCAGCCATCCCTGTTATCGCCCAATAGGCTCATAAACAAAGTGGCCACAGTGGCAGTGACTGACATTGGCTCAGTATGGGCTCAGCACATGAACTTACACTCACCAAGGCTGACGGGGCTACAGCCACTGCTGAGTGCCCAATCATCAGCAGCAGAGACCAACACTGAGCCCTCGATACGGCACCATTCCACAGGGTGATCATCCAGCTACCTGGTGGCAGGTTGATTATACTGGACCACTTCCATCATGGAAGGGGCAGTGGTTTCTCCTTATTGGAATAGATTCTTACTTCTGATATGGATTTGCCTTTCCTGCACACAATGCTTCTGCTAAGCCTGGACTCATAGGATGCCTTACCCACAGCCGTGGTATCCCACACAGCATTGCTTCTGACCAAGGAACTCACTTCACAGCCAACGAAGTACAGCAATGGGCTCACACTCATTTCATTCACTGGTTTTACCATATTCCCCAACATCCTGAAGCAGCTGGCTTGATCGAACAGTAGAATGGCCTTTTGAAGTTGCAATTATAATGCCAACTGGGTGACCATACTTTGCAGGACCAGGGCAAAGTTCTCCAGAAGGCTGTATATGCTCTGAATCTGTATTCAGTATATGGTACTGCTTCTCCCATAGCCAGGATTCATGGGTCCAGGAACCAAGGGGTGAAAGTAGAAATGGTACCACTCATCATCATCCCTAGTCACCCACTAGCAAAATTTTTGCTTCCTGTTCCTGTGACATTATGTTCTGCTGCCTAGAGGTCTTAGTTCCAGGGGAAGAATGCTGCCACCAGGAGACACAATACAATTTTGTCCAACTGGAAGTTAACACTGCCACTGGCTACTTTAGGCTCCTCATGCCTCTGAGTCAACAGGTTAAGAAGAGAATTATACAGTCTTGGCTGGGGTGATTGACTCATGCTGTCAGGATGAAATCAGAGGACAACTCCACAATGGAGATAAGGAAGAATGTCTGGAATTTAGGAGATCCCTTAGGGTGTCTCTTAGTATCACCCTGCCCTATAATTAAAGTCAATGGGAAACTACAACAACCCAATCCTGGCAAGACTACAAATGGCCCAGACCTTTCAGAAATGAAGGCTTGGGTCACTCCACCAGGTTAAAAACCATGACCAGCTGAGGTGCTTGCTGAAGGCAAAGGAAATATAGAATGGGTAGTAAAAGAAGGTAGTTTTCAATACCAGCTACCACCATGTGACTAGTTATAAAAATGAAGACTGTAATTGTTATGAGTATTTCCTTCTTACTTTGATAAGAGTAAATTTGTGCATATATACAGCTGTATTAAGCAGATATCTGTTTTATATTTCCTTTCTTATTCCTTTATCATAAAACATAAGATTTATTGACTTCATGTCAGCATTTAAGTGTTAATTCTATGTAATAGTACTTAAGCATTAGTGATTGTACAAAGGATAGTTGTATTATGTTAGGCATACTTATGACCTTATTATGATCTTTATTGGAGATAAGTACAATTTAAGGATATACGTATGGGTGCCATGTTGACAAGGGGTAGACTTGTGATGGTTAATATAGGTGTCAACTTGACTGGATTGAGGGATGCCTAGATGGCTGGGGAAGCATTGTTCCTGGGTGTGTCTGTAGGGGTGTCGCCAGAGGAGACTGACATTTGAGTCAGAGGACTGGGAAAGGCAGATCCACCCTCAATGTGGGTGGGCACCATCCAATTGGCTGCCAGCATGACCAGAACAAAGCAGGTGGAAGAAGGTGGGATAGGTTTGCTGGCTGAGTCTTTTAGCTCTCTCTTCTCATGCTGGATGGTTGCTTCCTCTCCTCCTGCCCTTGGACATCAGACTCTAGGTTCTTCAGCCTTTGGACTCTGGGACCTGCATCAGCTGCCTCCTGGGGGCTCTCAGGCCTTGGGCCACAGACTGAAGGCTGCACAGTCAGCTTTCCTGGTTTTGAGGTTTTCGGACTTGGACTGAGACATGCTACTTGCCTCTCTCTTTCCCTAGCTTGCAGTCAGCTTATCACGGGACCTCGCCTTGTAATCGTGTGACTCAATTCTTCTGAATAAACTCCCTTTCCTATATACATATATCCTATTGGTTCTGTCCCTCTGGAAAGCCCTTACTAATACACAGCCCATGTCTATTCAGACACTAAATTTCATCAGAAATATTTCACCTGTATCTAGATTTCATAAATTTTACAGTTCACAAAGTAGATTCACATCCCCAAGTAGTTCCAAACATGCTTACAAGTTTTCCAGAAACTTTATTATTAGTTCTTAAATTTAAATTAATAAAAATTAAGTAAAATTTAACATTCAGTTCCTCAATACGTTAGCCCCATTCCAAGTGCTCAGCACCCATGTGTGCCTGGTGGCTACTCTATAGAATAATGCAGCTTTAGAGGAGATGATAGACAAGAATCAAATGCTCTCATTAACAACTCTAGAGCTAAAATTATAATAAGTAATAAGAAGTATAAATACATAGTGTTAAGAGGTTGTAGAATACCTGACTTTACCTGAGGGGAAGTGCTACTTAAGAATTCTGAAGATCAATTCTTCAGAAAGAGATCACACTTGGGAAGATGGGCTTTCCTGGCAAAGGAAGTAGCATTTTCAAAGGTCCAAGGCCTTCACAGTGGGTATGCTTCCAGCCCACAGAGTTCCAGCAGGATGGTAGCA
This sequence comes from Macaca nemestrina, assembly GCF_043159975.1. Taxonomy (NCBI): domain Eukaryota; kingdom Metazoa; phylum Chordata; class Mammalia; order Primates; family Cercopithecidae; genus Macaca; species Macaca nemestrina. Next base: position 40,503,664 of record NC_092143.1, read on the forward strand.
GGGGAAACAAATAGCCCAACTTCACTTTCCTTCTATCCCCCAATATCCTACATGTGCCTCCCTTTGGCCAAGCCCAATCAGGACCAGAAGGGAAGAGAGTCCACTGATGCAAAACACACCGGTCATCCTTAAGCAGGAAGAGTAGAGAGTCAACCTCTACTCTTAGGTAAGAAGGGCAAGCTGAAGATACTCAGTTCAATTGTTGTGTATTAGTTTCCTATTGCTGCTGTAACAAGTTACTGCAAACTTAGTAGCTTGAAACACAAATTTATTATATGCAGTTCTGAAGTCATAAAATCAAGGTGTTGGCAGAGCTTCATTATTCTGGAAGCTGCAGAAGAGGATTTGTTTCCTTGCCTTTTCTAGCTATTAGAGGACTCCCACATTCCTTGGCTCACAGCTTCCTCCTCCCATCAATCTGCCCCCTGCTTCTGTCATCACACACTTTCTCTGCCTTAGACCCTCCTGACTTCCTCTTTTGAGGACCCTTGTGATTGCATTGGGCCCAGCTGGCTAATCCAGAATAATCTCCCTGTTTCAAGGTCCCTAATTTCATCACATCTGCAAAATATCTTTTGCCATATAAGGCAACATATTCAGAGGTTTCAGTGACTAAGTTATGAACACTTGTCATGGAGGGGGTGCACGGGCCATTATTCCATCTGCAAGGTGTGTCAAGAAAGTGAACTAAGGCCACTATGGTGGAACACAAAGGGTAAAGATGGGATATGGAGAGTTACAGTGATGATGAGGTAAGAAGGAGCCCTATCAGCAAAGTTTTGTAGACCATGGCAGTAATCTTGTTCTATATCTTAAGACCAATGGAAAGTCATTGCATTTGCATTTTGAAAAAATGCACTCTAACTATAAAATGGAAAATAGATTGGAAGAAGGAGGAAACACGTTGAAGATGAGGCAGTTGTATGACTGAAAATAATGGCTCAGAATAAGAAAGTAGAGAGAGGTCAGAGGATTTGAGAAATATTGAGAAAGTAAAGTTTGTAGGACTTACAGATCAGCTAAGCTGGAACATGTTTAAAATGAGGCTTAGGTTTCTGACTTGCTGAACTGGATAGATAGTGGTACAGTTCACTGCAAGGAGAAACACTGTACTCAGCACAAGTTTGTTTGGGGATATGGTTTTGAACATGTTGAGTTTGAAGTGACTTTTAAAAAAACTAAGTAGAAAAATCAAATGGGCAATTGGAGACAGAAGTATAGAGTGCAGAATTTCCTCTGGTTGCACAGGAAATTTTAAATGCTTAGTTTTTAGGTGATCATTAAAGCCTCATGGATGAATGATATCACCTAGGAGGGAATTCAGTTAGGAGAGTGCCCAGGACTCAGCCTTGAAAGACTGGAATATTTAATAACCAGAGAAAGGAGATAATGACCTGAAAAAGAGGAGACAAGACTGAGGCATTGTAAAAGTCAAATAAACCTATTATTTAAAACATAATAATAATCAATAAATAAATAAGATTGTAGTCAACAAGGTTGATTGCTCCCGAGAGTTCAACATAAGTGATGTCTGGAAGATCAACATCAACTCCACCCATACAATCATATCATGAGATTCTGGTAGAGCAAATTAAATACCCTTGAGGCTAAGGGCTGTCTAGCCCTGCCTCCCAACCAATATTTTTTTTTTTTTTTTTTTTTTTTCAGGTAGAGTCTTGCTCTGTCGCTCAGGCTGGAGTGCAGTGGCATGATTTCCGCTCACCGCGAGCTTCGCCTCCCGGGTTCAGGCCCTTCTCCTGCCTCAGCCTTCCGAGTAGCTGGGACTACAGGCCCCCGCCATCGTGTCCAGCTAATTTTTTGTATTTTTAGTAGAGACGGGGTTTCACCGTGTTAGCCAAGATGATCTCGATCTCGATCTCCTAACCTCGTGATCCTCCCGCCTCGGCCTTCCAAAGTGCTGTGATTACAGGCGTGAGCCACGCCTCCCGACCAATTGTAAGTAAATAATGGCCATGTTGATTGGTTTAGGGATGGGCACATAACCACTGAAAGCCAATGAGAGGCACTGACAGACTTCCAGGAAAGAGTATCTTTCCTGCTGTCTGGAAATGTAAGATATAGGGCCTGGAGCTGTTGTAACTCTGTTAATACCACATGAAGCCTAGGACTAAGGGAAACACATGAAAGGCAGAGGCAGAAGAGAAAGATAATGGAAAACCAAATATTTATGCTACCTTTTGAGCTCTAACTCAGCTGTGCCTGAAGTTTGATCCAGTCCCACACTTTCGGTTTAGCTGAACTGATAAATTCTTTTTTTGCATAGATCAAGTACTTTGTCACTTAATTAAAAGAATACTAAATTCCAGGGGAGGATAAAAATGTAAACGCTGTCCAAGATCTTTAGAAGAGAAACACCTCATGTATCATGTTGATCCAGATGTTAACTAAAATTCTTATCAAAATTATAGTAAAGCCATGAAAACTGATAAGAGAGATTTGTTTTGTTCTGTTTTTGATACAGAATCTTGCTGTGTCTCTCAGGCTGGAGTGCAGTGGTGCAATCTCAGTCCACTGCAACCTCCACCTCCCAAGCTCAAGTGATCCTCCCACCCCAGCCTCCCCAGTAGCTGGGACTACAGGCTGCACCACCATGTCCAGATAATTTTTCTATTTTTTGTAGAGACAGGGTTTCACTATATTGCCCAGTCTGGTCTCAAACTCCCGGCTCAAGAGATCCTTCCTGCCTTGGCTTCCCAGTTCTGGGATTATAGGTGTGAGCCAGTATGCCCAGCCAAGATGGTCTTGAGAGCAGAAAAATAAAATAAATGGAAATATTAGAAGAGTATCTATGTTCATAAGCTCCAATTTAAGATGAAATACACAGAAATAAATAGGAATATATGTAAAGATAATTAAAAACTATAATCCCAGACCTTCTTAAAGTAACTTCTTTATTGTAACCAGAGATCTGGTTCCAAGGTTTAAGCCCCAAAATGGCAATTTTACAGATGCATAAATTATGGTGTTCATGATTTCCACAGCATTGGAACCGTACTCAGTAATTATAATTTTTCACTGACGCAAAAGTTAGACTCCTGGGCCTGGCTCAGTAGAACTTAAGACTGTTGCTCAGCATCTCACAAAAGTGATTATCCCCTCTGTGGGAATTAAGGAATTTGACCTTGAAATAACTTTTACGTTTGGAAGTTAAAAAAAATTTACTGGCCTTGTCTTCTCTGAATCCATTTATTAAAAACTCACCAAAATGTGGTGCTACCGCTACCATGACCTAAGAGAAGAAAATGGATCCAATGGAACAGCAGTCCCCAACCTTTTTGGCACCAGGGACCAGTTTCATGGAAGACCGTTTTGTTTTTGGAAGCAGGGGATGATTTCAGGATGAAATAGTCCCACCTGGGATCATCCAGGCATTAGATTCTCATAAGGAGCACTCAACCTAGATCCCTCCCATGCACAGTTCACAATAGGGTTTGTGCTCCTATGCGAATCTAATGCCACCACTGAACAGACAGGAGGCGGGGCTCAGGCGGTAATGCTCACCTGACCTCCACTCACCTTCTGCTGTGCAGACCAGTTCCTAGCAGGCCACGGACCTGCACTGGTCTACAGCCCAGGGGTTGGGGACTCCTGCACTAGAAGAAAATCCACAGACATCTATTGAGGACCCACCATATACAAGACAGCATGCTAGGCACACTCAGTGGCATGAAGCATGGTCCTTGCCCTCACAGAGCTTGGAGTTCTGTGGCAGAGGTAAGACATACTCACGAAGAGTCAAATATTAATATAAAGCTCTATGTAATAAGTAACAAAAAGAGTAAGACAAACACTAAGAACTTAGGGGCTGGAAGAGCAAGAAATCAGTAGGGATTGGAATGCTTCAGGGTAGGTACAAGTAAACGGACAGGAAAGATGTGTAGGGCTCTGCAGGCAGAAAGATCTGTATAAACAACTATCCAGAGGAGGAAAGAGGGTGGTGAATAAATGTAATTATTATAGAATATTCTGACTGAAGCAGTGATTCTTAGAGAGTTTTAGTTGCGGAAAAAAGGTTGAAAAGTTAGGGAGAAAATTAAATAACAAGTTAAAAACTTAGACTTCTTGTTATATGAAATGAAGTACTGAAGACTGTTGAAAATTAAGTCAATGGAAACAGACCATCTCTCTTCTTCAGTATCAAAGCCATCAAAGCCACTGATCTAAGAGCTTGCACTTGGTTTGTGTGTGAAATAATAAGCTTTTGTCAATCAATGCATTATATTATATGAAAAGTAAGAAATTTGGAGAGGGTGGGAATGGGTCATGGGAAACAGGTATCACACTGATAAAGTGAGGTTTGCATTTCAGGTATCTTGCTGTAGCTGCTACTTGGAGGATGGATTTAACAAGGATGAGATTGGAAGGTGCCCAGGTAGAAGGCCATGGCGAAACTCCAGGCAAGAGTTAATGAAGGCCTGTACTGAGCTAGTGACAACAGGGATGGAGAGAAGGAGAAGAATACAAGGCATATTAGGATGCAACATTGGGACTTGATGATTATCATTGACTGTTGAGTGGGGTGATGAGAAGGAGGGATTCTAGACTGACCCACAAGTTTCTGACCTGGGGGATGCTATAAACTGAGTTCTGTGCCCCACTCCCTACCCAGTTTTGTATGTTGAAGCTTTAACTCTTAACATGATGGTATTTGGAGATGGGGTGTTTGGAAGTTAAATTTATTTATTTAAATTTTTTTATTTCCATAGGTTATCGGGGAATAGGTGGTGTTTGGTTACACGAGTAAGGTCTTTAATGGTGATTTGTGAGATTTTGGTGCACCCATCACCCGAGCAGTATACACTGCACCAATTTGTAATCTTTTATCTCTCACCCACTTCCCACCCTTTTCCCCTGACTCCCCAAAGTCCATTGTGTCATTCTTATGCCTTTGCATCTTCATAGCTTAGCTCCCACTTATGAGTGAGAACACACAATGTTTGGTTTTCTATTCCTGAGTTAGGAAGTTAATTAGATTTAGAAGAGGTCATGAGAGTAAGGCCCTCGTGATGTGATTAGTGCCCTTATAAGAAGAGACACATGAGTTTATTTCCTCTCTCTCTCTCTCTCTTCACCTTGTGAGGGCACAGGAAGAAAGTGGCCATCTGCAAGACAGCAATAAGGCCCTTACTAGGGAACACAATTGGCTGGTGCCTTGATCTTGGACTTCTCAGCCCGCAGAACTGTAATAAATAAATTCCTCTTGTTTAACCCACCCAGTCTCCAGTATTTTGTTTGGCAGTTGGAGCTGACTAACACAAGAGAATAGGTAGATAGTACTATTAACCAGGATACACAAGGAGGTTCTTTTGGGAGAGGAAGATGGTGAGTTCAGTGTTAACACTGTATAAATCAGGATTCTTTGACTGCCAAGTCATAGAAACCCATATCAAACTACTTTAGGGAACTTCATAAATTCACCAAATGGTGGAAAGTGGGGGTTGAGAAAACATCATCAAAACTAACTCTAAAAGCACCAGGATTAGCTCTCTGTCCTGACCTCTCTCTCTTTCCCTCTCCCTTTGGCTTCACCTGTATTTGGGCTCATTCTCTCAAGGCCCTCCAAGTGGCAAGGGATATTCCACCAGCAGTTCTGGAATCCAAGAAGAAAGATAGCTACTCCTTCCTTACAACTTTGAAAAATTCCTGGAAAGAGATCCCATAGGAATCAAAAAACTGAATGAGATAGTCTAAGTCCCTTCTTTTGAGGAATTATAGTCATAAAAACACAAAAACTTGAAGATACCTCTGATATTTCCAAAGAGCAGACCACAATCCTGGCATGTAATAAGAGCTCAATAAATATTAAATCAAAGGACAATGAATGGACACTTTCCATAAGATCATTTGGCATTTATGAAGTACCTTCACGGCATATATTTTCACCTATTATAGAGTCTCTCCTTTGCCCCGGCCCCAACTCATATGTCAAACTGTAACAAGTAGGTTGAAGTTTTTTGACAGAAGAGCCAAATTCTGCAGTCACACTTCACTCAAAACTCCTGGGAGACCAAGCGACAGGAGGCAAAAGCTGGAAAACACATTACACCTCGCATAAAAAATTTCTCCCTACCCCTACCCACCACCATCACACCATTCAAATTGTCCCACCAACTCACCAACACAGCATTACCCACTGCACCGTCTGTTAGGAAAGGAGGTTCAGAGCCCTAGCAGACCACTTCTGAAGACTATAAAACCAGCTTTACACTATCACAGTGAACACTGATTTCTCTTCATAATTCTACTGAGCTCCTCTGAAGTCATAGATTGGACGGGCACTTTAACAGCAATATTCATAAATGACAAAGACTAAAATCAGATTTCAAAACTGCACAGTGCATCTTCAGTATTGTAGCACATGATGTTTTTTGCCTTTTGTCTGACCCTCAATCTATTTAGTTTTATTATATATATTATATTATATTATATTATATTATATTATATTATATTATATTACATTATATTATATTTAGGCTGCCAGTAACATTTATTGAGGGCTACCTCATGCATGACCCTGAACTATGTACCAAGAGAAAGATAAAAGCAGCTAAGTTTCCCCAGGGCACAATCGAAAGAGTGTCAAGAACATTATTTATTTGAAAAATCTAGATTAGACTCCTTCTTCTCAATCTCTGGATCCCAGTCCCCGAGAAACCTCTTTCTTCTGATCCTATGGCACTCCACACAGACTCATAAGTGGTCATGACCATTCTTTCCCCTACCTTATTGGTGGCCTCCAGTTCTTTCGTCATTTCCCTGCTGCCACTGTCACAGCCCTGTCATTACCAGCTGGGTATAGCCTTGACTGTAGCCAAGCAACATTTATTTATTCCAGCTGAATGATTTACTTATCTATTGAGTGGGGTGATGAGAAGAAAGGATTCTAGACTGACCCACAGGTTTCCAACCTGGGGGATACCATAAACTGAATTGTGTGCCCCACTCCATACCCAATTTCATATGTTGAATCCTTAACCCCCGATGTTATGGTACTTGGAGATGGGGTGGGCATGTGTCCACACATGTGCATATGCACACACACACACAACCCTGTGATGTATTCCATTACTCAACACAAGATAACTCTACCCTGGCCTCCATTACTTAGAGAACTCTAAAGATATAGTTCTTCACTCCACTTGCTTTTCATTACAACCCTCCTGCCAACAACCCTGGCACAAGTCTATAGGAACTAGCTTAACAATATAACACTGTTAACATCTCTAGCGGTTAGGCCAAGAGGCCTTCTGGTAACCTACACCCTCACCAGCCCTGAGCGTCCCATTCTTCCTGCCTCCAGCCAAGGTCTTGCATCAAGTTCATGTGTATCCTCTCCTCCCTCAGGTCTGTATTTCCCTTCTGGGTACCCACTCAGAGGGGTCTCCTGGTTTCCCTAATGGCTCAGGAGTCTTGGGCTTGGAGTAGGGGTCCTGCGAGTGAAGCCACTCGAACGGACCCACACACCTATCAGAGTCCATAGCAGAGAAACTTTCTAGACCTATGCCCCTGGGGTTCCCTCTACACAAAGATGATTTGTGGTCAATTGTTTGGAACTCAGCCATTTTCCTCCCTAAACAACCTAAAAAGTGGTGGGTAGGTGCTCAGGAGAATTCACAAAACTCCATTTGACCCACAGACCTAATCTGGAGTTCTACACATATGACAGAAACTACCTAACTAACAATATCCTGCGGTTCTATGGTTGCCGTGGGGAAGTGAGTTCTAAGTTCTAGCCAGGATCACAACTCTGCCACTGCCATCAGCAGGAACATCCCAGCTTTCACCTTCTGCTGCTTGCCATCCCAAAGGTAGGGAATTGCCTGAAGCCTAGAGAGTGTTTGTTTGTGTGTTTGTTTGTTTGTTTGTTTTTCAAGGGGCAGGGGCAGCTACTTTGAGGCTGAGGTGAGAGGATCACTTGAGCCCAAGAGGTAGAGGCTGCAGGGAGCCGTGATCATGCCACTGCACACTAGTCTGGACTACAGAGCGAACCCCTGTTTCAAAAATGAAATAAGGCTGGGTGCAGTGGTTCATTCACATCTGTAATCCCAGCACTTTGGGAGGCCCAGGCGGGTGGATCACCTGAGGTCAGAAGTTCGAGACCACCCTGGCCAACATGGTGAAATTCCGTCTCTACTAAAAATACAAAAATAAGCGGGGTATGGTGGCACACACATGTAATCCCATCTACTGGGGAGGCTGAGACAGGAGAATCACTTGAACCCAGGGGGCAGAGGCTGCAGTGAGCCAAGATCGCACCACTGCACTCCAGCCTGGGCAAGACAGAGCAAGATTCCATCTCAAAAAAAAAAAAAACACAAAAAAACAAAAATGAAATTAAAAGGGATGAGGGGAGCAGAAAGATGTGACTCTGGGAGATGAAGCAGGCTATACAGGCAGGAGAGTTCAGAGGGGCTGCCTCAGGGTTTTGGGCTCCTCCAGAGACTCAGGCTGCTCCCCTGTGTATCAATCCAGAAGACAGGCCTTGATGGCATGTTCAGCCCGGATAGGACTCCCATCACAGTCTACACTACTGCACTGATGCTGCAGAGAGCAATGGATTTGGGGGTTCTAATGGAAGAAAAGGTGGGAACTCAGAAAAGTCTGTCCGGTTTCTGGGTGAGGTCAAATAAGGAATTTTTAAAAAATGATTAACGACTAAAGCTAGATCAGTATTTGATCAGTATTGTACTTAATGAGGTCAAATCCAATTTAATACACCATATTATGGAATTCTGAAATACGCAGCTTACAAATATTGAATGTTTGTCAATCCTATTAGATATGGCCCTTTTGTAGATTTGGGAGAACCCTCCGCCTTTGTCTGTGTCTAATCTCTCTCTCTTACTTGCACTTTAATTAATACTTGGCTTGTGTAGAGTCAGGATAAACTTACTTATAAGTTAAAAAAGCTAAATGTAAAGAAAACAAGTATTAACCTCTATTATATTTCCCTGGATCTGTTCAGAAAGGTAAAATGTATATATATATATTCTTTTTTTCTAGATGGTGGACTAGGAGGAGGTGTGAAAAAGTTTTCTATATTTTTAATAACCTTTGTTCAGAGACCCAAAAAGTAATTTTTAAAATGACAACAGTAATATGAAAATGTTTCTTTTCATTTTAAGTATGAATGCATTTAAATGACTTTTCTTTTATCTAAGTCTACTGTCTTATTCCGCTCTCATCTAAGTCTATCCTCTCATTTTATTTAAGATATTATGGTGTCAAATTACTTTCACCTGACCACATACTTGAAGTGGAAAAAAGGGAAATGATTATTTAGAAAGTTTACCAGATTCAGGAAAGAAACTGAAGGCCTATTTTAAATTCCACAATCCTGGTAGCTTTGGTGTTCTCAATTAACAGATTAAATAGTTCCATGAGAATTATTTAGATGCAATCAATTCAATGGTGTTTTCTGAAACTATTATGTGTTAAACAATGCACTGGGCCGGGCGTGGTGGCTCAAGCCTGTAATCTCAGCACTTTGGGAGGCCGAGACGGGAGGATCACAAGGTCAGGAGATCGAGACCATCCTGGCTAACACGGGGAAACCCCGTCTCTACTGAAAAATACAAAAAACTAGCCGGGCAAGGTGGTGGGCGCCTGTAGTCCCAGCTACTTGGGAGGCTGAGGCAGGAGAATGACATAAACCCGGGAGGCGGAGCTTGCAGTGAGCTGAGATCCGGCCACTGCACTCCAACCTGGGCGGCAGAGCGGGACTCCGTCTCAAAAAAAAAAAAAAAAAAAAGGTAAAAAAAAAAAACAATGCACTGTAGTGTGTCACACGAGTATCTACACACAAAAGCACACAGCATGGTACCTTCATTGGTGGAACTTATAATTATTTACATATGTGAAAATTATTTACATGAACTCTGTTTAACATGTAACCAACTACTAAACCCAGTACCTATGGTTTTCTTAAATAAGAGAAGACGAGGGACCCAAGGTAGCTCCAGCAAACAAGTTACAATTTAAATTGACAAGTCCTTTGAATGTTGGAAATTAATAAGAGCTCAAGCAGGGTTAAGCTTGGCCTTTTATAAGAGAGTATGGGCTGGGCTTGGTGGCTCACTTCTGTAATTCCAGCACATTAGGAGGCCAAGGCGGGCGGATCACCTGAGGTCGGGAGTTCAAGACCAGCCTGGCCAACATGGTGAAACCCCGTCTCCACTAGAAATACAAAAATTAGCCGGGTGTGGTGGCACGTGCCTGTAGTCCCAGCTATTCAGGAGGCTGAGGCAGGAGAATCGTTTGAACCCAGGAGGCGGAGGTTACAGTGAGCCAAGACTGTACCACTGTACTCCAGCCCGGGTGACAGAGCGAGACTCCAGCTCAAAAAAAAACAGAGATTATGAAAAAACTGTGCTGGGCACAGTGGCTCATGCCTATAATCTCAGCACTTTGGGAGGCTGAGGCAGGCAAATTGCTTGAGCCTAGGAGTTCGAGACCAGTTTGGGCAACATGACAAAACCCTGTCTCTACGGAAAATTAAAAAAATTAGCTGGGCGTGGTGGTACATGCTACCGGGGAGGCTGAGGTGGGAGGATCACCTGAGCCCAGGGGGAGGGCTGCATTGGGCCATGATCACACCCACTGCACTCTAGCCTAAACGACAGAGTGAGATCCTGTCTCAAAAAAGAAGAAAAGGAAAAGAAAAAAACTGGCCTGAAATGGAAAAGTTATTTTGGAACACTTGGGAAGACATAAGAGAGAGGAGAACATGTTTTGAGAAGATGGGCTTGTCAGTGGTGTGGAGGTGCATAAGAGGAAAATACATCAATTATGAGGTCACTGCAGTCTTCTAAGGGGAATGTGGCCAGAGTTAGCACTAGTATGGACATATGAGAATGAAAAGGGAGAAAGACAAAAGGCATTTCAGCAGAAATATATAGACACAACGTGTGCATCATTAGAGTAGGAGACAATTCTTGTTCCTTTTAAAATTTTCATCTTGGCTCTTTCCTTTTCTCTGGATCCGTTTCCTCTATGTCTTTTATTTTTATGTCTTGTTTTTTGTTGCTGGTGGTGATTGGGTTTACATTTTTTTCAATTTTTTAAATTTGTATTTTAAATTATACAAGTATACATGTTAGTTTTGGAAATTTTGAAAAATACGCAGGAAAAGTATAAAGACATTAAAAAACACCTGTACTCCCACCACTCAAATGATTTCAGATGACATTTTTTTCCAACCTTGATTGATGCATTTAGGAGTGATTATTAAACAAGATGGGCTTGGTGGAGTACATAGATGAAGCAGCTTGATGGCTTCCTTTCCACCATGGCCTTGGAGCATACTTCATCAGTTCCCCATTCTCTGCCCTGAGCCCCAGTTCAGGAAGATCCCATAGCTTTCCTGTCATTTTCAGGTATTGGCACTGGGTCGTGTGCCAGCATTAAAAGTCCATATCTAAGTCAAGTCAAGACTTCTGCCTTCCGTGAGCTCAGGATCTGCAGTTTAGGGGCTTGGAGTGGAAGAGGTCATGGTCTGCTTTGTCATTCTTGTCACCCTATCCTATTCACACTGTGAGAAAATCCATATACCCTTACCCCAAGGGTGGAAGTGAGGCCTGTTCCCACTGCTGCCCACTCTCTCTTTGCCCTGACTTTGTGGACTACTCTGGCCAACTTCCCACCTTCAGATATTGCCAGTGCTGTCTCAGGCACCGGGGTCTATGCCACAAAGCATACCCTTTTATGTTCTCTACCCCTGTAAATTCACTTCAATTGTCCTTTCTGAGAAATCTCTTATATAGGCTGCTGCTGGTGATAATGGTGAGCACTAGGCCTTCCTTTTTTAAATTTATAGTAAATATTGTGAAGCTCTGTTTAACCCCTTTTTTGAGAATATGAGGATATTTGTTATCAATTATTCTTAGCTTTGGGCTTTGGCCAAAAGTTCAAGATGATAGAAAAAGTCCATTTCATATCCTAATATATATACACAGACATATACACACATAAAATAATAATAATTAGGCCATGCACAGTGGCTCATGCCTGTAGTCCCAACACTTTGGGAGGTCAAGATGGGAGGACTACTTGAAGCCAGGAGTTCAAGGCCAGCCTAGCCAACATAGTAAGACCCTGTTTTTTTAGGAGAAAAAATAAATAATAATAATAATAATTGAGACCACATATCATTTGCATCATTCTTATCTTCCACTAGCATTGTAGAGTGAGCATTTCCTGTGTCACAAAACAATATTCCAAAAACATGATTTTTTTTCTTTTTTTTTTTAATGACTGCATCCTGTAATGGCAGTAATACAATTATAGGATTAATAGACCACAGGAGAAAAGGCAGGTGATGTTTCTGGAAGACAGGCATGGAGTACAAAAAGGGAGTGGAAGAGTCACATGGCAATCATTTAAAAATACAGTACAAGGTTGGGTGTGGCAGCTCATGCCTCTAATCTCAACACTTTGGGAGGCCGAGGCTGGTGGATCGCCTGAAGTCAGGAGTTCAAGACCAGCCTGACCAACATGGAGAAAACCCTATCTATACTAAAAATACAAAATTAGCCAGGTGTGGTGGCGCATGCCTGTAATCCCAGCTATTTGGGAGGCTGAGGCAGGAGAATTACTTGAACCCAGGAAGCGGAGGTTGCAGTGAGCTGAGATTGCACCATTACACCCCAGCCTGGCAACAAAAGTGAAACTCAGTTTCCAAAAAAAAAAAAAAAATACAGTACAAAAACATGATTTTTATTGTCTCATAATTTTTCATCATATGACTGTTCATTTCTCATATTCAACCATCACCCAATTACACATTTATAATTTTGCTAATATAAATGTCATTTCAATAAATATTCTTGTATGCAAATCTCTGTGCACATCTTTGTTTATAGTCTTAGGATAATCCTAGAAATAGAATGTTTCAATCAAAGGTTATGGACATTTTTAAGGCTCTTGATACCACAAGAAAATCCCTCAAGAAAAGTGAAATAATCACTCAATGTGTGGAACAACACACACATTGTACCCAAACATTATTACCAGATTTTTTACATTTACAATTTGATTAGTGAGATATCATACTTTCTTGTCATGGTTTATAATTCTTTGTTATTGAGGCAGACTCTTATTTACTCTGTATTTTTTCTTCGGCAAATGGTCCGTTCATGGCCTCTGCTTATTTTTCTCTTGGAATCTTAATGTTTTCTTATTGATGTAGAAACTCTCTCCATGTAATAAGAATAATCTTTTTTATCATATTGTATTTGTTGCAAATGTTTCCCAATTTGTTCAACTTGATTTTGCAGTAATCAGGGCAACTCTGTGGGCCTTAGGAAATAAAATTATCGTCAACATTTACCAAGCTTCTAAATCTGTCTTTCCGCTTCTCCTTTAATCTCTTGTGGTCTCCATTGGGCTTCATGTGCTTCTGCCAGCAGCTTTCTCTGGATTGACAACCTTCTAGCTTCTACATCCAGGGAGGCCAAGAAGATTTAACTTCAGGTGGAAAAACTCAGGGCAGGCTGACTGGCCCAGCTTTATAACATGCTCACCTCCACACCAATCACTGGTGCCAAGAAAAGAAAGTACTCTGATTTGCCAGATTAAGACACGTTGTTAAAGTGAGACGAGAGCCCCTAAACAAAGGAAAGTGCTAGATAAACTGGGCAGACAAAGTAAAACAAAACCAAAACAAACACAAATACTGACGTAGGTCTTTCCTTAGTATTTCCTTCCACTAGCATGATACTTCTTTCTTTATACCAAAATTAATACATTTACATTTTTCTTCTGGATTTTTTTTTTTTTTTTAATTGAGACAGTCTCACTCCTTCGCCCAGTCTGGAGTGCAATGGCGCTATCTCAGCTCACGGCAACCTCCGCCTCCTGGGTTCAAGTAATTCTCCTGCCTCAGCCTCCCAAGTAGCTGGGATTACAGGTGCCTGCCACCACGTTCAGCTAATTTTTTTTTTTTTTTAATTTTTAGTAAAGACAGGGTTTCACCATGTTGGTCAGCCTAGTCTGGAACTCCTGACCTCAGGTGATCCACCCACCTCGGCCTCCCAAAGTGCTGGGATTACAGACGTGAACCACCGCACCGGGCCTGGATTCTATTTTTTACATCTAGCTTTATCGTCTCCAAATCCCTTCATTTCCTGTCCTCTGAGGTTCACTTTGTTTTTGTTTATTTGTTTTGTTTTATTTTGTTTTTAAGAGCAGAGTTTCTGTCACCCAAGGCTGGAGTGCAGTGGCACCATCATGGTTCATTTTAGGCTCGAACTCCTGAGCTCAAGCAATCCTTCAGCCTCGGCCTCTTGAGTACATGGGATTACAGGTGTGTGCCACCATGCCCAGCTGACTTCATCATTTCTACTGGCTTGGTCATAGCCAGTACAGCCAGTTCCAGCCCCGGGTCTTCCTGGGTGGTCTAATGTTCCCCTCACCTCCAACACACACACACTCCCTTTCTTCAGTTCATTCTGCACACCATCACAAAATTAACATTCCTCAAACCCCACATCTATCCCTTCAATGATGTCATTTTCCTCTTCACAAGCCCTTAGTGTGGCCTCCCTGCCCCACCCATTTACCACAGAGAGGAAATGACCACTAATGTCATGACCACTCACTTGGCTAGATCACAATGAACTGTTATTTCACACAGCTTTCACAACTCTGCTCAGCAGATATAATCTCCCTTGTACAGAAGGGAAACAAGTTCAAAGAAGTTAAATCATTAAGTAACGTATTGTTCATATGTAACGAGGCTGGGACTTAACCGCTACTCTGCCTGAATCTTTACACAAGAAACCAAACTATCCACAGTAGATGGGCCTCCAAGCAGAGTCGAAACCCCTTAGCCTTTTCAAATTTCCAGGTTTTGCTTCCTCTCGTTGTCATATATCAATCCCTCTTGTAATCAGATGTGTCTACTCACCTCCCATTCCCACCCCTGAGGCTCCCAAGTCTGTGGGCTTCTCTTTTGCCTCTGTTTCTTTACTTGTGGTAATTCTCACCAAGAAGCTGCCTTTCCCCCTCTTTTTTACCCATCTAGAGCTCACCTCCCCTAAATGTCTGCTTAATTTCACTATTTCCATCAAGACTTTCCTGATTATCTTTAAAAAAAAAAAAAAAAAATTGTCATTCTGCCACCTAGATTATGAGTCTCTTGTGGTCTAGCCCATGACTTATATTTCCTTGTATTCCCCATATGCTTGGTACAGTAACTTGTAAGAAGTTAGTCAATATTTGTTGATCTGTGTCTTTCTCCTCCAAAGTCCTGTATTAGCGACCGGGTCTCACTCTGTCACTCAGGCTGGAGTGCAATGCCGTGAACACAGCTCACCACAGCCTCAACCTCTTGGGCTTGAGCAATCCTCCTGCCTCAGCCCCCCAAGTAGCTGGGACTACAGGCGCACACCACCATGCCCAGCTAATTTTTTTTTTTTTTTTTTTGGAAGAGATGGGGTTTCACCATATTGCCTAGGCTGGTCTCAAACTCGTGGGCTCAAGCAATCTGCCCGCTTTGGCCTCCCATAGTGCTGGGATTACAAGTGTGAGCCACCACACCATGCCAAGTCATAGTAATTCTTAAAAAGCTTCTCCTATTTGGCAAAATATTAATTTGATCTTAAGACTCAGATATTTGGACTTTCCTATTACATTGGTGATTTTCAAGAGTCAAGATCATAACAATTGTAAAATGCTGAGAGTATAGATAAATTATTGGGAAATTTATACTAGCAAATATTTAGTTTACCTCCTAGAAAACATGCGAATAAACATGCATAGAGAATTTATGACTAAATACCACTATGTGGAATGTTTTATTGATGTACCTTAATAGTAGTTCATAACATCTAAAGAGACACGAAATCAATTTTAGAGGACCTTAAACTTATTAAACATTACTATTTACTTTCTACCAGATTTTACAATGTTACTTTATATAATAAATAGAAGTTACAGGAAAACAAAATATTTTTGGAGAATGTGGAAAATCATCTAAAGATTGTTTTATATTGGGGGGTTAGAGCGCCTGTTTTAACTAGCATCACTGAAAATTGCGCGAAACTTGGGAGATGACAAATGTTTACAATTTGCATCCACATTGTTACTAACACAATAACCTGTTAAATCCCTTGGCAGGAATAAGAGCAGACTGCAGGCCATCCACATTATTCATCTAGGGGGAAAAAACATTATTCACAAATTTTAATTGCTCCTGTGGCACCAACAGTCTGAAAATGAAACATAAAAATGTAGCCTTTGGGAAGTTTTGCTGTGCAATGACTTTAGTGCAAACCTGACCAGAGGGACCGATGTCTCTATCACAATTACACAAGGACCTGAATAAAATAAGTTAATAGTTTCAACTCGGGTCCTAGTGGACAGTTGACATATTTTAAAATTCATTCTATCCACTGTAAAATCAACAAGTCCTACACCTGACCCAAAATAAATAAGTTATTACCTTCCCTAAGAACCAGTGCCCTGAGAGAAAGGTTTTAGCAGAGAGATTTACGTTTCAGCTCTCCAGGTAAAGGGAACCAGCCAATGTTGCCTAGAGAATTAGGTTGACCTTCCACCTCTAAAGCTAAGACTTAGAGGGTTGCAAAGAAAAAGAGGAGGATTGGCAGGACATGGTGGAGAGAAACACCAAATCAGAGAAATGACCTTTGGATTCAAGCTACAACAGAGGCCACCGATTGTCATGAAATCCTTGAAACCCTAGAAACATTTACCCCAGACTCACTCTACCTGAAGCCCTCCCCATTAAGAGCAATAGCATCCTTCTGCTTGCACAGGCCAAAAACCTTGGAGTTTGCGGGCACTGTCTTCAAAAGTGTGTCCCAAATCCCACAGTTTCTTGTCATCCTGCTTCTCTTTGTGTCACCTACATTCAATTCTCAACACTTTTATAGATAAGTATCACTTTTTTTTCCTTTATGGTACCAATTCTTTGCTTAAAACTCAGGATTGGCTTCTCATTTCCCACAGAGTAAAGCTGAAATCCTTTAAATTTTTACTTTTTTTTCTAACAGAGACAGGGGCTCACTCTGTCTCCCAGGCTGGAGCACAGTAGCACCACCTCAGCTCACTGCAGTGCTGGGTTCAAGCAATCCCCCCACCTCAGCCTCTCCCGTAGCTCCGACTATAGGTGTGTACCACCAGGCACAGCTAATGAAGTCCTTCAAATGACCTAAAAGTTCTGCATGCTCCACTCCTAACTTAGCCTTCGCTCTAGATGTGTGGCTCTTCCTGGAACACTTTTTCCCCAAATACCCCCTTGGCTAACTCCTCAACCTGAAAATCTTTGCTCAGACATCACCCTCTCAATCAGGCCTACCCTGACCCACCATTGTGGCTCAGGATCCTGCCCAAGGCCCCTGTAATTGATATCCTCCTTACCGTATTGCACTCTTGTTTATATATATACACTTGTGTGTGTGTATATATATATACACATATACATATATACATATGTGTGTGTGTGTGTGTATATATTTTTTTTAGATGGAGTCTCGCTCTGTTGCCCAGTCAGGCTGGAGTGCAGTGGCACAATCTCAGCTCACTGCAACCTCTGCCTCCCAGGTTCAAGTGATTCTCCTGCCTCAGCCTCCTGAGTAGCTGGACTACAGGAGCCCGCTACCACACCCTGCTAATTTTTGTATTTTTATTAGAGACAGGTTTTCACTATGTTGGCCAGGCTGGTCTCAAACTCCTGACCTCAAGTGATGTGCCCACCTCAGCCTATATGACTGGTATTACAGGTATGAGCCACTGCTCCCAGCCTTTGTTTTTCGTTTGTTTTTTATATTCCTTTACCACCTTCTAACGTGTTGTACAATTTACTTATTTTGTTACATATTGTTATTTAACTTTTGTGCCCCACCCCCCTTATAGAACATGAAGGTTCCACAGAAGAAGGGATCTTTTTTGTTGTGGTTCACGAATGTGTTCCAGATACTTAGAACAGCTCCTGGGACATAGTAGAGGCTAAGTAATTATCTGTTAGATAAATAAATGAATTAATCCATGTATTATCTGTGAAGAAAATGAGGCACTAACAGGATAAGTGATTTTTAAGCTAAAAAAGCAGCCAACTCCCCTTTAGTGCATGTCCCCCATGGTCTCTGGAAGATGTATTCCATAGGTTAGGTTATAATGGTAAATTGACATTTTTGTCAGTGTTAGAATACAGTGGTAGAGAAGTTCAATTCTATATCGACGAATCTTAGAAGTTAAGAAAACGAGCATTTCACATTAACTCCTTTCTTTCTTTTTATTTATTTATTTACTTATTTGTTTATTTATTTATTTATTTATTTTTATTTTGAGACTGAGTCTTGCTCTGTGGCCCAGGCTGGAGTGCAGTAGTGTGATCTCGGCTCACTGCAACATCCACCTCCTAGGTTCAAGCAATTCTCCTGTCTCAGCCTCCTGAGTAGCTGGGACTACAGGCACGAGCCACCATGGTCAGCTAATTTTTATGTTTTTAGTAGAGGCAGGGTTTCACCATATAGCTCAGGCTGGTCTCAAACTCTTGACCTCAGGTGATCCACCCCCGTCAGCCTCCCAAAGTGCTGGGATTACAGGTGTGAGCCACTGGCACCCAGCCTTCCAGCCTTTTCTTCATTTTTCTTTTTTTTCCTGGCCACTAGATCATCAGGAATCATGTTATCTGAAACCATCTCAGAGCGGTGAAAGTACAGGCACTTTTTAATGTCTTCTTTATATTTATGTTTAGTAGAACTCTTTAGTGAAACCTGGAGATTTCTTTTTTGGAAGCTTTTCAGTTATGAGTTTAATTTCCTTATCATTATAGGATTATTTAGGTAGTTTTATTTTGGTTGAATTTTGGTACTTTATAGTTTCCAAAAAGTGGTCCGTTTCTTCCAAGTTGTTGAATTTATGAACATAAAGTTGTTTGTGGTATTCTCCTTTTATGCTTTTAATGGCTTCAGGATCTATAGTGAGATCCCATTTCATTGCCAATGTTCATAACTTGTATCTTCTTTCTTATTTTTCTCAGTTTTGCTAAAGGTTTAGCAATTGTATTGATGTTTTTAAGAATCCATATGTTATATGGAGTTTCTCTACTATTTCCATATTTTCAATTTTATTGATTTCTACTCTTAAGTTTATCAGTTTCTTTTTTCTGCTTGTTTGGGTTTATTTTGTTCTTCTTTTTCTAGTTTTTTCAGGTGGGAATTTAGGTTATTGATTTGAACCCTTTCCTTTTTTTCTAATGTAAGTATTTAGTGCCATAAATTTCTCAGGTGGTGCTTAACTGTGTCTCACACGTTTTCTGGGTCTGTCTGTCTTTTCTTTCTTCCCTCCCTTCCTTCCTTCCTTCCTGCCTGCCTGCCTGCCTCCCTCCCTCCCTCCCTCCCTCCCTTCTTTCTTTCTCTCTCTCTTTCTTTCTTTCAGATGGGGTCTCGCTCTGTCACCTAGGCTGGAGTGGCGCCATCTCGGCTCACTGAAGCCTCTGCCTCCCAGGTTCAAGCAATTCTGCCATCTCAGCCTCCCAAGTAGCACACCACCATGCCCAGCTAATTTTTGCATTTTTAGTAAAGATGGGGTTTTACTGTGTTGGCCAGGCTGGTCTCGAACTCCTGACCTCAGGTGATCCGCCTGCCTCAGCCTCCCAAAGTGCTGGGATTACAGGCGTGAGCTACCACGCCTGACCATCCCACAAGTTTTCATATATTATATTTTAATTTTCATTCAGATCAATGTTTTTTTAATTTTCCTTGAACGATTTCATTGACTCATGGATTATGTGTTGTGTAATCTTCATGTATTGAGGTTTTCTTGTTTTCTTTATGTTATTGATTTCTAGTTCAATTTTTTTATGGTCATAGTGCATACTCCACATAGCTTCAATTATTTTAAATTTGTTGACGTTTGCTTTTAACTCAGAATAGGGCCTATGTATACAACTGTTGCATGGGCACTTGGAAAGAAGTTGTATTCTGCTGTTGTTAAGTGGAGTCATCTATAAACATCAATTACATCCTCTTGGCTAATGGTGTTATTTAGTTGTACTTTTTTGCTTTCTGTTTACTAATAATTCTATTAATTACTGAGAGGGAATGTTGAGGTCCCCAACTATAATTGTGGATTTGTAGTTCTCCTTTCAGTTTTATTGTTTGGTTTCATTTGTTTTCCAGGTTTTTGTTTTTGTTTTCAATTTTTTAGACAGAGTCCCACTCTGTCACCCAGGCTGGAGTACAGTGGCACATTCTTGGCTCACTGAAACCTCTGTCTCCAGGGTTCAGGTGATTCTCCTGCCTCAGCCTCCTGAGTAGCTGGGACTACAGGCACACGCCACCACTCCCGGCTAATTTTTGTATTTTTAGTAGAGATGGGGTTTCTCCATGTTGGCCAGGCTGCTTTTGAACACCTGCCTTGGCCTCCCAAAGTGCCAGGATTACAGGCATGAGCTGCCGCACCTGGCCGCACCTGGCCTTTTTTCCATGTATTTCCAAGTCTTATTGTTGGACGCACACACACTTAGAGCTGCTGTGTTATCTGGGTAGATTGATCCTCATGTAAATAAATATTTATTATCAGGCTCTGTGCTATAAAGTGAAATAGTCTTGGGCAGTTTGTGATCAGAGCATATACGTAGTTTAAACCATGTATTTTAAATGTGCTAGCCGGGTATGGTGACTCGTGTCTATAATCTCAGCACTTTGGGAGGCCAAGATGGGAGGATCACTTGAGCCCACGAGTATGGGACTAGTCTGGGCAACATAGTGAGACCCCATCTCTATTAAAAAAAAAAAGAAAAATTTAATTATAAAGGTGTAAACCAGGGTTTTGTTTTGGTTTTTTTGTTTTCAGTAGATTTCATTTTCTAAAGCAGTTTTAGGTTCACAGCAAAATTAAGCAGAAAGTACAGAGAGTTCCTATGTACCCCCTCTCCACACAGACACACAGACACCCCATTATCAACATCCAGCACCACGGTGGAACATTTGTTACAATCCATGAACCTACAAACCTACATTGACACATCATTACCACCCAAAGTCCATAGTCTACATTAGGATTCAGTCTTCACGTTGTACACTTTATGGGTTTTCACAAATGTATAAAGATGTGTATCTACCATTATAGTATTAAAAACAGTAGTTTCACTGCCCTAAAAATTCTCTAAACTCCACCTATCCATTCCTCCCTTCCTCCAACCCCTGGCAACCACTAATATTTTTACTATGTTCTTACAAACCAGGGGTTTTTACCTTGGTGTTTTATATTAGTTAAGACAGGCTAACTGGGATGGCTGGGCCTTGGTGTGGACCTGCACCCCCCTTAGCAAAATTTTATAAAATTAAAAAAAAAAAAAAGTAACTGCTGCAACCAACGTACACAAAAATATATTTCAAACTCCTTAAAAAACTTTTTTTTCCACTCACATAAAGTCTGAAACAGGTACCTCTGATTGGAGAACACCTCTGCTCCATGTGGTGACTCAAGCTCCTTTTATCTTGCGGTTCTGTCATCTTAACATGTGGCTTCCAAGTTCATCATATTCATTCACATTCACAGATAGAGGAGGAACAAGGATGATAATATGAGGAACTCTTGAAGGCCAGGTCTGGAAATTATGTACACTTGGCTAAAACTCAGTCTTACAGATATTCCCAACCACAATGGAGGCCAGGACATGTAGTCTAGCTGTGTGCTCAGGAAGAGGAGGAAACAGATTTAGTGAACATCTAGTCAGTCTGTTTCATAGGCCTATAGAACCCCAAAAGATCCATGGGCAGACGTTAAGGGGTCGTTTAAGCATACAGAAAACATATGGGAAATGTTGCCTCCATATGTATTTTCCTGGGGAGAAGAAGGGAAGGACAAGCCCCGATTCTATTGACTAGGAATGTAGGTTGGAAGAAGTCAAATTTAAGCTGAGGCTTAAAACTGTGTCGAGATGGGGAGGGTGGGATAGAAGGTCAGGGCAATCAGAGCAGAAAACAACACCAGCAAAGGCACAAAGATGGGATAGTACAATGAGTATTTCAAAAACGGCCAAAGGATCAGATTAGCCATTGCACTGAGTTTATTTGAAATAATATCCATTTAGTTGGTCAGTCAGCAAGGACATACTGGCCCCTCGTAGGTACCAAGTGCTATGGTAAAACTGGTTTTATAAAGATGAGGAGAGACAATGCAATAACAAAGAATGGCAAGTGTTGCTAAGGACGTAGAGGATACCATAAGAGCCAACTGCAGGACATCTACCTTACCTAAAAGGTTAAGGAAGACATCCTAGAGGAAGTGATGTTTAAGCCAAGCCCTGAAGGACAACTTGTATTGACATCAGCTTAGCTAAGAGTGAAGGGAGAGGCCAGGTGCAGTGGCTTACACCTGCAATCCCAGCACTGTGGGAGGCTGAGGCGGGTGGATCACCTGAGGTCAGGAGTTCAAGACCAGCCTGGCCAACATGGTGAAACCCCATTTCTACTAAAAAATACAAAAATTAGCCTGGTGTGGTGGTGGCTACCTGTAATCCCAGCTACTCGGAAGGCTGAGGCAGGAGAATTGCTTAAACCCGGGAAGCAGAGGTTGCAGTGAGCTGAGATTGTGCCACTGCACTCCAGCCTGGGCCACAGAGCAAGACTCTGTCTGCAAAAAAAAAAAAAAAAAAAAAAAAAAAAAAAAAAAAAAGACTGAAGGGAGAAGAACCCTATTCCAGGCCTGGAGGCATAAGAAGAGTATGTAGAATATATGAACACTTGCCAGAAGGCCTTTATGGTAAGGACAACAATGCAAAAGGAAGCCTGACATGAACAAGGCTAAGAGGTAGACATAGCCCAGATGCAGAAGACTTTGCATGTTAGGAAATGTGGATCCTAAGGACAACAAAAAGGGCTTTATGAGAAGTAAAAGAAGTAATCCTGAATTAAAATTATTCCAGCTGCAACATGGACAATGAATTAGAGTGGCGCAAGACTAGATGTAAGAATATTTGTCTTGGGGACTTCTGTTCATCATCTAGACTGTGGTAATGATGGTTCTGAACAGTTTTTACTCTCAGCACTTCTAACACCAAATGTGTGGGGTTTTGTCTCCAAATCAAACAGTGCTCCAACTTTCTGGACATCAAGTGGGTGTCTTAAAATTCAATTCAGTTCTGGCACTAACTCCTTGGAGTTAACATAGATCCCATAGGTTAAGGGCTCAGCCCCACAAGACTGCCCCACTTCAGATGCCAACACAAGTATTGAATATCCAGGGTACCCAACCTTCTACCCAATTTGGCTACAAAGTCAGGGATTCCCACGGACACAAATATTTACTAGAGTGGCTCAGAGAACTGAGAAGAGCATCTTACTATTACTGGTTGAGTATAAAGGGTACAAATGAACAGCCAGGTGAAGAGGTACACAGGGTGAGATCTGGAAGGATCCTGTGTTCAGGAGCTTCTGTCCTAGTAGAGTTGGAGCACACTACCCTCCCAGTACGTGTGTGCCTTCACTAATCCAGAAGCTCTCCAAATCCCATCATTTAGGGTTTTTTTTAAATGGAGGTTTTATCATACATGCGTGTTTATTAACTCAATCTCCTATCACCACCAATTTTTCAGGAAATTACAAGAGTTTTAGGAGATCTGTGCCACGAATTATGGATGAAGATCAAAGATAAATTTCTTGTTCTATCACAGTGGTAGAGATGCAGAAAGATAGATGGATTTGAGAATTGGTATGACCCTTAGAACCTAATCTTTGATTGGCTATGGAAGTTAAAGAAGAAGTCAAGAATGTCTACCAGGCTTTTGTCAAAAGAATGGAGTAGATAATGGTGATATCTAGCACACTATTAAGCTACAAATCAATTTTACCGAGAAGATTTGTTTGAGAAATCAAGTTCAAACTGAGGTTCAATTTGAATTGCCAAGTCCAGGTATCCATAAGACAGTGGGACTTGTGGAGAGAGAAGAATGGAACTCAGTGGAGAGGTAAGAAATGGCAATATATATTTGGGAATTGTCAACAAGGTAACAGAAGCCTTGGAAATGGATAAAAGTTTAGGTGGAGAGTATAGAGTAAGCAAAAGCAGGTATCTTTGATGGATACCATATGTGAGTGATAGGAACACAGAGCCTGCTAAGGAGACCAGGGCATGACCATGGAGTAAGAAAAGCAGAGCTGAAGGAAGGGAAAGGGAGAAATTGCTTTAAGGAGCAGTCAATAGTGTCAAATCCTGCCATGGAAAGGTTAAGCTGGATAAGGATAAAAAGTGCTCAATGGATTTACTGACAAGGTGAGAATAATTTCAGTGAAGCAACAAGAGCCACGGCTGCACTGAAGTTTGGTAAAGAAATGGGCAGTGAGTGCAGACAGCCGATTGGAGAAGCTGATTGAAAGTAAAGAGGATAGTCACAAGAGGGGAATGTGCTGTCAAGGAAGTGTTTCTGTTAATATGGGAGAGATTTGAACATGCTTATGTGACAGCTTTGAGCACCTGAAAGAATGATACCAAAGTGTGGAAGGCCTGGAATTCCATGTAGAAGACTTTCTTCCAAGGCAATGAGCCATTCAAGGCAAGAGAATGGCATGTTCATGGTCCTGGGTAGGAAGAAATACCGTGGAGCTGGGCATTACTACTTTCGAGGAACATCCTACCCTAAAAAAACTCGTCCTGCTTTATAAAGGAAGTATGTGCTTAGTTCTGGCTTCTGGCTGAAGGTCTCAGCAGAATCTTTCACCATGTTTTTTTCTGGCAGTCTTTACAGCATTGCATCAAAATTATTGTCTAATTATCTTAATTTTCTTACTAGGACAAACATCTTGTTAAGTTTTGTTTACTTTGCAATTATTCCAACCTTAATATTACAATCGGATAGATTTTTAGTTCAGCAGTTAGCCTCCTATTTGATAAAGGGCAGTGCCAATGCTGTAGGTTTTTTGTCCTAAGATCCTTAAAGCAACTTCTTCCTCACCACCCTCAGTGTGTCAAACTCTGTCATAAACAGCACCATAGGAATAAAAGGGAAACCCTCTTCAGGTGCAAATTAGTGCGTGGTGTGACTGAGGGAGATAGAAGGGATTGGAAGTTTTATATATTAAAATGAAAGAATCCCAGTCATTATATTTAAAGCAAAAGCAAATCTCAAAGTTGCTTCATAAACAAGATTTATTACAAGACAATAAATTTAGACCCAAATGGCAAGGTCTGTGAGCTTCAATATCTCCTGCCTTATTCATAAATCACAACATTGATCAAATATAAATTAATGCATGAATGTGTATATTTGTATGCAGGAACTCATGAAACCTCAATATGTAAGAATGAAGTAGAAAGCAATTTTATATTATAAACACCTACATTAAAGTATTTAGCTTTTTTTTTTTTTAATTTTATTTTGAGACAGAGTCTTACTCTGTCACCCAGGCTGGAGTGCAGTGGCGCGATCTCAGCTCACTGCAACCTCCACTTCCCAGGTTCAAGCGATTCTCCTGCCTCAGCTACTCCTGAGTAGCTGGGGCTACAGGTGCGTGCCACCGCGCCTGGCTAGTCTGTATTTTTAGTAGAGACAGGGTTTTGCCATGTTGGCCAAACTGGTCTCAAACTCCTGACAGGTGATCCACCCGCCTTGGCCTCCCAAAGTGCTGGGATTACAAGATGGCCTGGCAAAGCATTTAGCATCTTAAGAAATCTTAGCCAAGTGGATCTTTGTGAGACTTATGTACATGAATCTATTTCTTACATCTCCCCCTCTCAAAAGAAAAATGTGTGATGAACTATCACTCCTGCTACAGCTTTTGCTTTGGGTTCTTGGCAAGAGAATTGGGAAGACTAAGGAGTGAGCATTACATGATAACTCATGAAAAGAGGTGGAGAGAAGAACTTTCAAGGGTTTCATTTGTATTTCCTTCCAATGACCAACATATCCTGGGAGTGGCTGCTGTATATTTCATTTGGTTTTCTCCCTTGATTGGATTTGTTTTTTTTAGAAGTTCTTCCCTTCAAATAATATTGTTTAAACTTAAATATCAGACAGCAAACATTTTTGTATATTCTATAAGTAAATGTCTAGTTGTACAAGCTATTCACTGACACATTAAAAAAGATTTAGTACCTTTTATCAAAATATCATGAAATGTGTCCGTAAGGCGTATCTCAAAAAGGGTGTCGATGTAGTAAATCAGTGAAAATTGTCCGTTATTGGGAAGGTAGGGAAGGAAAAGATCACTTTTCAGCATGGGTAATGGCAAGATTTCTTCTATAAATCCACCTCCTCCAGGGCTTACTGCTACAAATGTGTTGTTAGAGAAGCAAGACACAGGGTTCTAGGAGGGCTGGGGAAATCTAGAAGTAACAGGAAAAGTTTAGTGTTAGCTAAAAGTCTCTACGCCTTTGATCAGAGGGGTGAGGAAGGACTGTGCAAATGTGCTATGGGCACAAAATGGGGAATGCAAGTCACACTTTAGCCTTCTCCATCTTGGTAACAGCCTAGACAATTTAGAAAAGTATGTGTTCAATTAAAGCTGACTCCTACGAAACGAGTTTAAGGCAATTAGGTATAATAAGTTAATCCAATATAGAAAGTGTCCCGTTATAATTTTAAAATCAAGAAATTTAGAGTACTTACTTAGTAGTACTTGAAATGTGGTTCGTGTGAAAAGAACTGCTGGAAGTGTAAAACACACCCTGGTTTCAAAGGCTTAGTGCAAAAGAACTATAAAACATTATCAGTAATTTTATATTGCTTACATGTTGAAATAGTATTTTGGACATATTGAACTAAGTGTATTTATTAAAACTATGTTTCTTCTTGCTTTAAAGGGGTCATTTAGAAATCTTACAATTACATTGTTACACTGTATCTGTAGATATAGGACCACGCTGCTGGCTAAGATTAACCTGGCAGGACTTAGTACTGAAGGGATAGATGGGCCGGTCACAGCCCTAAGATAAAGGAAAGTTAATAGGCATACTTTTTAACAAGCCATTTAAAAATACCCCCTAGAGGCCAGGCGCGGTGGTTCACCCCTGTGATCCCAGCACTTTGGGAGGCCCAGGTGGGAGGATCGCTTGAGCCCAGGAGTTTGAGACCAGCCTGGGCAACAGGGTGAGAACCCAGTCTCTACAAAAGATAAAATTAGCCAGGCATGGTGATGCGCGCCAGGTATGGTGATGCACTAGGGAGGCTGAGGCGGGAGAATCACTTGAGCCTAGGAGGTCGAGGCTGCAGTGAGCCGTGATCATGTCACTGCACTCCAGCCTGGGCGACAGAGTGAGACTCTTGTCTCAACAACAACAAAATAATAACCTATAGAAAAGATAGCCACAGAGTGAGATCACCTGAGCAATACTGTGGGAAGAGTGTCTAGGGAGGAGGAAACGGGGATTCATTTCTTTAAAAGCACCAAAGAGCTGGACAAGGTGGTTCACGCCTCTAATGCCAGCACTGTGGGAGGGCGAGGCGGGCGGATCACTTGAAGTCAGAGTTCGAGACCAGCCTGGCCAACATGGTGAAACTCCGTCTCTACTAAAAATACAAAAATTACCTGGGCGTGGTGGCACGTGCCTGTAATCCCAGCTACTGGGGAGGCTGAGACAGGAAAAACTTTTTTTTTGAGACGGAGTCTCGCTCTGTAGCCCAGGCTGGAGTGCAGTGGCGTGATCTTGGCTCACTGCAGCCTCCACCTCCCGGGTTCAAGCGATTCTCCTGCCTCTGCCTCCCGAGTAGTTGGGATTACAGGGGTGCGCCACCACGCCCGGCTAATTTTTATATTTTTAGAAGAGACGGGGTTTCACCATGTTGATCAGACTGGTCTCGGACTCCTGACCTGACCTCGTGATCCGCCCGCCTCAGCCTCCCAAAGTGCTGGGATTACAGGCGTGAGCCACCGCGCCCGGCAAGGGAAAGCTCTTGAGCCCGGGAGGCGGAGGTTGCGTTGAGCCAAGATCGTGCCACTACACTCCAGCCAGGGCGACGGAGCTAGACTCCGTTTCAAAAAAAAAAAAAAAGCCCCAAAGAGCTAAAGTTCAGCACCTGCAGGCTGCTGATGTAACCACCCTTCCGGCAGAAAAGCCGGGCCAACGGGGCGTTGGGAGCGTCAGGCCACGAGGGAGGAGTATTCCCGGGTCCGAGAGGGAAGGCCCGGGAGCCACGCGGCTCAGGAAACCGCCCCCGCGAGGGGATAGGAGGATATTGCGTGGCCCCTCCTTCCATGACTCTTCTTAAGGCCCTTCCTCTGAAGGGGGCGATCTCATCCTCAACCCGAGGAAACAATGCCCTCGAACCTGCGCCTGCAGCTCTGCTCCAGGCCGCTCACACAGTGCCTTCCCTAAAAGAACTCAGCCAGACCGGCTACAGGGATAAAGGGTTGGGGGAAACAAATCCAGGTGTGCGCTTCGACCGCAGGCGCCTGCGCCAAAACCCCGCTTGGCCCTTAGTTTCAGCCTCTGCAGCAGCGCCTTCATCCGCCTCCTTTTTCCCGCCCCCGCCGGAGACGTCACAAAGAGTGACGTGTAAAGTGAACAATCACAGTCCCTCTCCGCGCGTGCCGGGAGGAATGGAGAGGGAGGTGGGCGGGGAGAGGACGGAAGGAGTGGGCTTCGGGAGCTGGCTGGTCCCGGTCACCCAATCAGAGAGCTCTGGGGAGGGGAGGGGCGGGGCCCGAAGGAGGGTGGGGGGTGGGGCTGGGGAAAGGAGTTGGAAGGCTGCGGGAGGAGAAGGCGGGCTCCCAGAGATTAAAAACACCCAATCAGAGCGCGCCGGCTTCATTCGGAGAGCGGCGTGGGGCGTCGCCGCCGCCGCCGCGCGCGCCGGGGGCTGGTTAAGGCCATGAAACAAAAGAAACCCTGAGAGGGAGCCGCTGCCACCTCCACCAGCCCGCCCCGCCGCCGTCCCCACCCACCCACCTAGTTACCTACCTTTGCCTCCTTCCCCTGCCCCTCCACCCCGCCCTCTCCGGTCTCCGGGCGGCCCTGGCGCTCCACGGCCCGGGTCCCCAGCCCCACCGCCTCCCCAGAGGAAAGGTGTTTGCGCGCTGAGCAGGGCCCTGGCCCTGTCCGCCATGGGGCTCGCCGCCTGCCGCGCCTGACCCGGCCGCCGCCGCCGCCGCCGCCGCCATTGACAGCGCGCCGCCGCGATGCCGAGCGGCAGCTCCGCGGCCCTGGCCCTGGCGGCGGCCCCGGCGCCCCTGCCGCAGCCGCCCCCGCCGCCGCCGCCGCCGCCGCCGCCTCTGCCGCCGCCCTCGGGCGGCCCGGAGCTCGAGGGGGACGGGCTCCTGCTGAGGGAGCGCCTGGCCGCGCTAGGCCTTGACGACCCCAGCCCGGCGGATCCCGGTGCTCCGGCGCTTCGAGCCGTGGCGGCGGCGGCGCAGGGCCAGGCCCGGCGGGCGGCGGGGCTGTCTCCAGAGGAGCGGGCTCCGCCTGGCCGGCCTGGGGCCCCGGAGGCGGCCGAGCTGGAGCTGGAAGAGGACGAGGAGGAGGGGGAGGAAGCAGAGCTGGACGGAGACCTGCTGGAGGAGGAGGAGCTGGAGGAAGCAGAGGAGGAAGACCGGTCGTCGCTGTTGCTGCTGTCGCCGCCCGCGGCCACCGCCTCTCAGACCCAGCCGATCCCAGGCGGGTCCCTGGGGTCTGTGTTGCTGCCCGCCGCCGGCTTCGATGCCCGGGAGGCGGCGGCCGCGGCGGCGGCGGCGGGGGTGCTGTACGGAGGGGACGATGCCCAGGGCATGATGGCGGCGATGCTGTCCCATGCCTACGGCCCCGGCGGCTGTGGGGCGGCGGCGGCCGCCCTGAACGGGGAGCAGGCGGCCCTGCTCCGGAGAAAGAGCGTCAACACCACCGAGTGCGTCCCGGTGCCCAGCTCCGAGCACGTCGCCGAGATCGTCGGCCGCCAGGGTGAGTGCAGGGGTGGGGAGGTCCAGCTGGGCATGGCCCCGGGCGTGGGTGGGGAGACGAGAGAAATGAGCATGGGACGGAAAGGGCGAACCCGGCGAGGCCCCCAGATCCACCCCGAAGGGGTCTGGGAGGAGCCGAGAGTCGACCAGATGTGAAGATGGGTCACCTTGCGAAAACCCACGCTTTTTCGCTCGTCTCGCCTGGTAAAAAGTGTGAAGTTTTTCGGGCGACCCAGTCCGGTGGTGTTCACGTTACTTGGGCTGTATTCGTGGAACACCAGGCTGGCGTGGCACCAGAAACCTCAGTGAGGTGGTAAAAGGTCGGGCTCGAGGAGTTGTGGGTTCGCTCTTGGGTACGGAAACCTTCGAGATTGCAAGTTTGCGCCGCCGAGTGTCTTCTTTTTAAAGCGTTCAGCCTCCCTTACAAGAACTTGTTCAGATGGAGAAAAGGACAGAAATGGAGGCCTGTAGACAGAGCTCACTGGGGAGGGAAGGGATGTTCAAATGGTCGGTATCACCGCCATCCCCTGCCCCTCCGCTGTTCAGAAACAGCTTTGGAAAAGCAGCCCAACTCACTGCCGCCGATCTTACTGTATTCCTCTCGATACGTTTCAAGTCTCGGAAAGACACACTGACACACTGGCTGTCTTTTGAAACTGTTCGGTGTGCAGGATGAAGAAAAATTGGACACTAAGGTAATTAAGAAACTTCTGTGTTTATACAGTTTTCAGTTAATTCTCCTCTTCACTTGTCAGCACACCAGTACTGCAGACAGACTCCTCCCACATTGTTCAGACAAAGGACCTATGTCTCAGATTCCAGGAGTAGATTTGTGAAGGTGGGGGAAGGAGATGCTTGGGGTACCTCTGTATCCGACATTTTTAGGGAAGGTCCTAAGTTCTTTATGGGAGCTTTTTCCCTTTATGAAAGGGGCAGATGTTACCTGCTGCCACCGCATGACAATATGGTTTAGCCTGGTTGATGCATGCCTCTTTACTGTTAGGTTGAGAGCATTGTTGGGGTCAAATAAAGCGAGATGATGGCGCTGCTGCTTAAATGATCTCATCTTTCCCAAGTGGTCTAAAGTACACATAAATAAGAGGTCTGTCGAAATGGTGGTTTCACATATCAGAGTTGGCTCATTTCTTTCCTATCTGTAGGATTTTAATAAAAACTCATATGAAATCTGGATAAAGGAGATAGCTTATTTCAGACTGCCTGATGATTGGCACTTACCAACACTGTTCAAAGCTGGACCTTTCAATTGAGAGGTAGCTTATGTGTGTTGTTCTTCTGGTTAATGAGTTTCAAATACCTGGTTTGTTTGGTTTTGACGATACTTAGAGTAATAATCCAGGATAAAACTTTTATTTACATGGGATAAAATTACAACATCTCAATTTGCATCAGAATGAGTTGACCATTCATGTGAGAACACTGAGGAATCGCCATGTACCAAGCATGTATTTTGCCCCGTGTTGAGTTTGTGGTATTGAGTTGAGAATGTGAAGTTAATTCAGACTTTCTGCCCTTAAGAAGATAGAAGTCTAATAAACAGTAGAATGGCACTAACGATAGTATATTTAGTGTGACAGAGTATCAGATAGGAGAACATCTACCGTGGAGGGCCTTGGAAAATGGGTAGGAAGGAGTTTAACAAATGGAGATTGAAAAACTGTGAAAGAACAATGTGAGGAGTGGTGTGGAGGACCATCTTCTAGGTATAATTGCCAAGTAGTGTTGTTTTGATACTTGAGGTCTGTAAAGGGGAGTGGTGGAAAAGGGGGAAGGCAGGCGTTCACACCGGAATGTGAAGAAGTCTGAATGCCATATGAAGATGCCACTTCTCAGGACAAGTTGCTTCAGTGTGCTTATGATAACAGTCTAGGGTAACAAAGGAAAAAACCATTTACCTGCTAGTTTTACAGAGGGACAAGATAACATATTTTATAGATTTAGTTTAATACAAACTTTTGTCCTTCTTTATAGTAGACACCCCGTAAAGCACTGCAGAATGGCCCTTGTGTACATTGTTATCTTTATAGAAATCAATTTTTTAAAAGTGAATTCCAAGTTTTTATTTTGTACCAGCTATTACATGATAGGAAATGAGATAAAGCCTTAGTTTTTCTTTTGAGGGCTGTGCTTATTTGGTTAATAAGGAAATGTTGAATTTAATTATGTCTTAGGACATGGAGACAAATTGCTGGCTCTTCCGTTTAAACCTTGTATTTTCCCGGAGTTGACAATACTGTTAAAAGTATGTCATCATCCTCTGTCTTAAAAGCAGAAAATCTGGTCCTTTTGCTATTTTGAACCATTCAACTTGTGGATCATTGTACCCCTTTGCCACCCCCATGTCCCAGCACGATAGTAATAAAACCTGTAAAGTTATTTGCTTACTCGTATGGAGAACTAAGTAACTTCTAATGTTCACATCCTTTTACAGTATGGTATTTCCCCATGGGAGAGAACCTGTCCTAAGTGAGGAAAACAGGGCAAATCATTTCATTTTCTTGTTTGCTTTGAGGGAGCTAAATTTTCATCCTTAAGATTAAATTATCCATTTCTGCCATTTTATGTATTACCTGAAGCCACAGTTTTCTGTTTGACATCTCTTAATTGATTTTGGAAATAATTATGTCACAGATGGAGACATTTATGACTTCAGCTCTGAAGCAAAGAGCAGGACAAATGGAATTCTGAGTCACATAGACTAGCAACTCATGTAGATGGCCTCTGAGCTCCAGTGTTTTCCTAAACACAAGCTACCGCTTTTGATACCGATGAAAGTTGGCAGAGTGTTTGACCTCGAATTTATACTCCCCAGTAGCATATGGTCATTTGTAAATGTTAAATTGGCCTTGTATTTTAAAGCATTGCATCTATTGTGAAACAACAGTATGAAGCCAGGAACTGAATATAATCAAAAAAGTTTTAGAATATGGACATCAAAAATAAACCTGACAACAGATTTTAAGACCTAATTTTACAAACTTAGAACATCTCTGTTTTTAAGTATAGTACCTGCAAGACATATTAACAGTGATTAACAGGTCTAATTTTAGTCAGCAGGTTTTTGTTCCAGTTTGTACAGTCATTTATATCCATTTAGACTAAAAAGTGAATTAAAATAGAACTGTGTACCCATTCTTAACTACATTATAAATTAATACTAAATGTCATAAATTCAGTTGTTTAGAGACTTGTAACCCAATATTTTATATTACTATTAGGATAAATGTGTATTTTTCATTATTTTCATTAGACTTCAATTGATGGGATATGTGTGTTCTCTAACCACATAGTCTAGAAAAGTCATCTCTAGCTTCTTTTTATTGTCCACCCTGTCCAAAAAAATGTGCATACTCCCAATCTCTGGGTTTTTATGTATGACTAGTAAGTGTGCTTAATATATTACACATTATAAAACATAAAATTCTTTATTAACAATTAATACTTTACACTGTTTCAAGTTGTCTTCCCAATTTCTTAGGGTGGAACCACCCTTCAAGCTCTAACACAACTGAAATAAGGTTTATACGAGAAAAAGAGAAAGCTTGGTCTTGCTGTACATAAATTTTCTCTTCAAGGAGAAATACATATTTCATGAGAATATATAGTTTCAGAATGATGCTACAGCACATTGTCTTCTTCTTTTATGGGGATGAGGGTGCATTGTTGGCCTTCTCTTTGCTTAGTACTATGCTAGGTGCTTTACCAGTGCCGTTTAACCCTGCTAGGTGGTTACTGCCATTTAGAGAGGTAGAAACTGTGGTTTTGAGAGCTAACTTGCTCAAATAGTGGAGTTTGGATTTAGTATAGTTTGACATCAGAAATAAAATTCTTTGTACTCTACATTGCTGCCTCAGTATTGAAGCATTCTGCTCTGGAAGGTTAGTATTTTGGATTAACTTGTGCCCTAATCGTAGGACACTGAATTTCTAGTATGCATAATTTAAAATATCACTATCCAAATTAGTTTACTTGATAAAATTTTGGTGTCTCTGCTACCCACAAGGCACAGTTATAACTGTAATATAGTTCTGTGTCTAGCTAAAAATTCACTGTCATTTGTAGTTCAGAGAGTTAATTTGTGTATATATAGACACTAGCTTTAAAAATTAAGTATTACAATTTTTCTAGGCTTTAAAATTTAAATTTCATTAATAATGGTTTGTATTAGCTCTGGGACCCTTGAGAAGGGTTCAATTATTGTAATTGTTTTTGCAAATGGGTGGGGAAATCTACTGCCTTACTTCCTGCCTTATTCAGCTAATGAACTATTCTGATTCACTAGGGAGGAGATGGGAAATGAAGTGGTAGTTCAAGGGTATATTTTGTACCCCTTGGTTACCAACAACCTGAAAATGATCCAGGAAACCAAGTATTTGTGTTAGTCTGTTAGAGATTTCTACCTAGAAAATTTTCAAACAATGTTTATGGGTTGGAATTCTAGGTGGTTCTTCACAGCGTAAGTTTTTAAGGAAAGGTAGCATTTAGTTATAAGGTAGTGCTTAATATATTGCTGATTTGGTTTTGAATACTTTTGCCTTAAGCTGATTTAAAAAATGTTTTAGTATGTGTATTTTAATATAAAAATACGTGTTGTAGCTACACCAAACTGCCTGTAACAGTCTCTGTTCGGCTGTGGTATATTGGAAAGAGCCAAATCAGAAATAGATATTCCTGTGCCAATAACTCACTATGTAATCTTGAACAAGTCACTTAAACTCCCTAGGCTTCAGATTCCTCTTTTGCACCTGGGCCTAATCGTATCTACAATTCCTGTAGAGACTCTGGAAGATACACAAAGAAATTGACATATATGAAACTATTAAGTGGTAAGCACATTACTTTTGTTAAGGTAAATCTGAAATTAATTGGGAACCACCGTTTAGTTATGTCCGCCTTTTTTGGCTTTAGCAGATAGTTTCACTCATTGTATTCTTCTGATGTAACAACTAGAACCAACAGATATCTGAATGCCTTTTAGATACCTGGCACTTCTGTCAAGATGGGCTTGTTACGCTATGGTTAACAAAGAACTCTACACCTCAGTGTTAAAAACAACCACGGTTTATTTCTTGTTCATAGGGGCTCTGCTCATTTTAGTCATTCAGGGACCCAGGCCAACAGCAGCCGCCATCTCCAATATTACTGATCTACCATTGTGCCAGAAGATGAAAGACTACGGCATAGCACATACTGATCTTAAAATGTTAGATCCAGAAGTAATGCTTATCACATCTGCTCATATTTCATTAAAGCAAATCGTCTGGCCACACCTAACTTCAAATGGGTGAGAAAGTATATTACAACTCTGTGCCCACAAGGAGAGCCATGATGACTACCACAGTCCTATTTTATAATTTATAGGATTCTTATAGAATTTTAAACAGTGTCATTCCTGCCATGTAGAATTTGTAACCAAACTCAAGATGAAAAAGTAGATAATGTTCATAAGATACTAAATGAATGTATTTGCACTTAAAAAAAAAAAAAAGCTTTTTAAGAAGCTCTAAATAGATCATGGATAATTATGTTTAAATTTCCATTGATATTCAGGTGATCCTTAAGTGATATGTTTTTTATTAAACTGCATTCTTAATGCTTCCCAAATAGCTTATATACCATAATTTTTGGATTTACTTTTAAAATTTTTCCCATGCTACCATTAGTTACTGTATAGAGACAAAGATTAAATCTGATATTTAAGCCTTGAAAATAATTTTCTAATGTTAAGATTACCAAACCCAGATATACTAAATTGAATGTATGCATAGTCTAATACTGTTTGAGTAGTTCGAGTCTTTGTTCTATAACTGACTTTGAGAATTTTGAGTTACACTAACTATAAGACCTCTTCCGTGCCAGTGTTTGAGATGTAAGGACAATTCAAGTGTTTGTTGCCCTTGTCCAGTAAGTGCGGACTACAGTTCATCATTGCATGCAGAGAAGCCTGGTTTGGTCACAAGTAAAGTTGTATCATGGAATAATAAGACTAAGCCTTAAAATAATAAAGAAAATCCTTCAATGAAAACTGCAGATGTAGTTGAAGGTAAGCATAAAGAATTTGGTCTTGAACGTGATTGAAGGGGAAGTGGGGAGGGAATGGCTTCAAACAACTAGAAAAGATCTCCCAAAATGGTTACCAGTGTAAAAGTGTATATTTGTATTTGGGGCTCACCTTTTTATTATTATTTCTCTTCTCCGTGCCTCCCTTTCCCTTTGCCTTCTCTTCTGCCTTTCTACCAGTGCCATTTAGTATAATGCAGGAAAGGACGTTGAACTTGGAGTTAGAAACCTTGCGTTTTGCCACTTGCTGCCTGTGACCTTGGATAAATCACTTAACCTCTCTGAGCCTGTTTTTTCTTCTGGAAAAAACCTACTTCATCTACTTGTTCTTTCAGGTTTCTCTCTTCCCTTTCCCTCATTTGTTGTAAGGATCAAGTTTGAGAAGATAGCATTAGTAGAAATTGACAGTACAATTGAAAGTACAGAGATGATAAATTATATATCAGATAAGGTAAATTTTTACTGCTAAATTTCTTTTATACTCTGAACAAATGCTAGTTAAAGCCAAAAAAATGTGATTTTGGTAAGTTTTTCCTAGGCTATACCAATAAATTACGTAAGTTACATTTTTTAAATTTACAATATGTCTTAAAATTTATTTAAAATCAGAGCTTTGGAAATGTATTTCCTGGCAAAGAACCAAGCAAGTCTGGAAGAGAATCATTTACAAATGAATCTAATTCCATTGTATGGTAGGTACCCAAATAGATAATTCTAAGGTTTCTGTTAACATTCTCTAAAGAGCATGAACATAATTTCAAGCTCCCCAGTTAGGAAAACTTCTGCCTTTCATCTCTAATTAACACCCTCTTCTGGTTTTTTCTTTCAGGTTTACCGAAAGGCCAAATAATAAACCTTTTCATTAAATATTTTTTATTGTCTTGTCTAAAATAAGTGAAAAAAGAGAGGTTTTAGATTTAATTTAACTTCTGTTTTTTAAAATACCTTGTACATGCAGGGAATTCTCCACTCCTAAAAATACACTAGAAATATTCTTACTGGGATTTAGGAAAATAAGACAACTTGAGAGAACGTTGGTTTAGGGGTCACTAGTTTATAACTGGACAGTTTTAGGCTTCGATTTTCCTCATGTCTAAAATGAGATTTAACTAGGTGGTCTGTCACAGTTCTTATATTCTGATTTTTGTCCAAAGGGAGTCCCTAAAATTACGTAAAAGTAAACCAGATTTCATATTACCAATTAGATAGATTGACTTTGCAAAATCTTCTCAATTTTGCAGAGTTTATAGTATGTTTTATCTTTAGGAGTATTTTTTAAATGTTAACTCCGTATAAAAATCAGTTCACTTGTCTTTTAATAACAAACTTGTGTCAGGCACTGTGCAAAAACTACATGTATCACCTCATTTAATCCTTTCTTAATTCCACCAAACAGGCAACAATTCTATAGAGGTACAAACAACTTACCCAAGGTCTCAAGCTGTTATTGTTTGAGACTTCAACGTACCTATCTCAGTAAGTGGTAGAACAAGTAGACAAAAATCAGCAAGGATATTGTAGAAGATCTGACTACTGTCACCAACCAGCAGTATAAGAAAAGAAAAGAAAATAG
The DNA here is from genome assembly GCF_043159975.1 of Macaca nemestrina. Taxonomy (NCBI): domain Eukaryota; kingdom Metazoa; phylum Chordata; class Mammalia; order Primates; family Cercopithecidae; genus Macaca; species Macaca nemestrina. The sequence continues at coordinate 40,541,173 of NC_092143.1, forward strand.
GTCACTATCTGTACGTGAACACGTGTCACTAAATACTTTTAGTGCTTGAAGTTAATGCAAGTCAGTGAAGGTAGAACTGAATCTTAGTCATCTTTGCATTCTTAATATTGGTTAAAGTACCTAAAACAAAATGGAATACTTCCTGTTTGTTTTATTGAGCTGAATTTTTAAATTATAAACTTGCCATTTCATTGTTTATCATTGTACTTTCCACATTGTGTTAATTGGGGTTTTCTTCCCTCTTGCCTTTATTCTCAGCCTTTTTTTTTGAGACAGGGTCTCACTCTGTTGCTCAAGCTGGAGTGCAATAGTGCAATCTCAGCTCACTGCAACCTCCGCCTCCCAGGCCCAAGTGATCCCCGGTAGCTGGTACCATAAGTGCACACCACCACACCTGGCTAATTTTTTGTATTTTTGGTAGATACGGGAATTTACTACGTTGCCCAGGCTGGTCTTGAACTGAGCCGAAGCTGAGCTCAAGCAGTCCACCCGCCTTGGCCTCCCAAAATGCTGGGATTACAGGCGTAAGTCACCACACCCATCCAAACAGCTTTTTATTTAAGGACCCAGTCAACCTCAAGTTGTTTGGCACTTTTGTTTGAAATACAGTAGATGCTACTTGATTGAAGGCATTAAATGTTTATATGAATACTGATAATGAAACTAAAATCACATAAATGAAGCTGTTTGAAGTATTGTCATAGTAATCCCTAAAGTGAGACAAACAATATTCTTCACTTGAAATAGCTACAAGGAGGCCACTTGAACCCTAGAAAGGAAAGCTATTAGTTTTATATTGTGCATTTAGGAATACATTGCATTCTTAAATTATTACTTAAAATGTTGAATTAATGTTGTGTACACAAGAAGCATTCTTACTGGGATTTAGCTGATACTCATCAGTTTTTGAAGATAGAATACAAGAATTGATTAGTTGAACTAATGGCAATTCCATATTTGCTGTAACACCTTAATACAGTATTGTATGTGCTTCTATAAAATGAAAGGAGCTTTTGAATATTCTGTCTAGACTCTTCCAAGGGGAAAGGGACCTTATTTTGTATAACATTATTAATACGACCCCCTCATTCATTCTTATATATCATGAAACTTGTGAGATGATTTAGGGTTTTTTTGTTTGTTTTTGTTTTTTGGTTTTGGGGTTTTTTTGAGACGGAGTTTCGCCCTTGTTGCCCAGGCTGGAATGCAGTGGCATGATCTCAGCTGACCGCAACTTTGCCTCCCAGGTTCAAGTGATTCTCCTGTCTCAGCCTCCCGAAATGATGTGTTTTTAGGGGAAAGTCGTATGATGAAAGGAGTGTGGAATTAAGACAATTTGGGCTAAGTACTTAACTGAATAACAGGCATTGTAGTAAGCATGTTTGATACATTTTTTCATTTAATCTTTGCGAAAAACAAATGAAGGAAGTATCTTTAATCATAGTTTGCCCTAATGTTGAAACAGCAAGTTCCCAGTCCTGCAGATAGTCAGTTCTTTGCTGCTTGAACTGGACCTTGAAGGATTCATACATGATAGCTGTAATAATGAGTTGTGCGTATGTTTGTATTATTCTTGAGTTCGTGGAGCCTTTTACACATAGTTTTATCTTTTCCAAATGGCCATGTTTGTTATTCAGATAACTCCGGGAGGAAAAGGAATACTAGGAGGATTTTCCAGGTTATGTAAGGAAATAACTGAGCAGAGATAGAAGAGGAACAAGACATATTTGGGGGATGAAGTCTGGGAGAAGGTAGGTTATGGCCACTTAATGTGCAGAAGGGGTAGGGACTTAATTTCAGGCCAAAGAGTTTTATTTTTCTTGAAGGTAAGAAGAGCTACTCAAGATGTTTAACTCCCCTCTCTTTACCCTTCAAAACAAAACCTCTTGGGAAATTTTTGAAGAAAAACCCCAAGGACTACCAAAAGTGAAAATATATACATGATGCAATTTTGGTGTTTGCTTGTAAGGGTTTGAACTTTCTTCAGTCACCTTATATTTGTAGCTAATGTATGAAATGAATGGAAAACATAATTTAGTTTCTAGAAAACAAATTCCTTTTTGCAAAATCTACAACACAAGTACTTGATGTTCATAACAGTGGTCATACATAGCCCCAGACTTGCATTCTGTCCTTCATTCTCAGCCTTTTTCTGTTTATTATTGTGATAGGCTTTGCGGTGAGTCCCCCGTCTTGTCTCTTTTGCATCTTTTATGCTCCTACTAGTCTTAACATGCATATCTGATTATGTTACCTTCTACCTCCAATTTTTTCTAGTCTACGATAAAGTCGAAATTCCCTTGCCTGACATCGAAGACCTCTGTCTCCCCATCCAGCTTTATCCCTGCCATTCTACCCTCCAGTGACTTGAAGTTCTCACACTACTGAACCCAGTTGTCTGACTGTGCCATCCCGTACTCTTGATTCCCTGCTTTTGCACTTGCAGTTCCCTCTGCTCTCCTTCCCATCTGGCAAAACCGCTGTCTTTAAGCCTCAGTTCAAATGCCTTTAAAGCTTTCTTTTATTTACTGTAAGTAGTAAAGTCATCTCCTTTTGTATGTACCTACTGCTTTGTAGGTACCTTTAAACCAGTTCTCGTATTCAGTATTGAATTTCCCTCTAGACTGAGCTTGAGAGCAGAAATGATGCCGGTTCATTTATACCACCTGGAAGTAACACTAGCATCTTTATAGGGAATTTAACATGTGAATGGGTAAGTTCAGGCATTAGGCTGCACTTTATCTCACAATTGATAAAATGCTCTTAAAGTTCACCCAAGCAGTGATTTTGCTGGGAACACCTAGGATAAGTGGAAGCTACTTTTACTTGTGTATCACATACCAAACCACTAATCTCCCAGCATAAACGTAATCTCCTAGTAAAAGTCATTGTAAACTCTTGGCTTATATATTTTCTCCCTATTTGATATTTTTATTTTAATATTTAATTGTTTATTATAGAGATGAGCGTCTCACTATGTTGCCCAGGCTGGTCTCGAACTTCTGGCCTCAAGCAGTCCTCCCACCTCTGCCTCCCGAAGTGTTGCGATTATAGATGTGAGCCACCACACCCAGCCCTTATTTGATTTTTAGCTTTATCCCTTCACCTATTCCAATGCTTGTGATTCCCCAAACCTTTCCTGACCCTACCTTATGTCTGTTCACTGCCCTGGCCTTCGGGTTACTATTCCTGAATTGGGATTTAAAAGCTAGATACTTGGAAGAAAAAGGAAAATAATTGAAGGAAAGGAGAAAGATAATGTCATAGGTAGAGTAATCCTACCCACCCAGAGAAGTCCGTGTCCAAATCCCCCAGGAACTCTGAACACGTCACCTCATTTGGCAAAAGGGATGTTGCAGGTGTTTATGCAGATGCAATTGAGGGTATGGACCTTGCTTTGGGGAGCTTGAGATCATCTGGATGATCGTCTGGGTATAAACACATGAGACCCTAAAAGCAGAAAACCTTTCCCAGTTGGGTCTGAGATCTGAGAAAGAAGATTTGAAGCATGAGAAGAACTCAGCCTCCGTTGCTTACTCTGAAGCTGAAAGGAGTCACAAGCCAGGGAATGTAGGTGGTGGCCTCTAGAAGCTGGGAATGGCCCTCAGCTGACAGCCAGCAAGGACGCTCAGTCCTTTCACTGCAAGCAATCAAATTCTGCCAACAACCTGCATGTGCAAGGAACTGGATCCCTCAAGCTTCTTGCAAGGAACACAGCCCTTGCAAACACCTTGATTTTAGCCCTGTTGAGACCCATATCAGATGTGTGACCCACCGAACTGTAAAATAACAAATATATGTAAAAAAATAAATTTATGTCATTAAAGCCACTATGGGAACTTGTTATGGCAGCATTAGGAAACTAAAGCAGGTAATAGGGAATTAAAGGACAGAAATATTTTTGGACTTGAACTGTTGACAATTCCATATTTACTGTTAACACCTTAATGTAGTATTTTATGTTGAAAGCTGCTTCCTAATTCTTTTTTTTTTTTCCTTTTTTTTTTTGAGTCAGGGTCTCACTCTGTTGCCCAGGCTTGAATGCAGTGGCACGATCTCAGCTCTCTGCAGCCTCGACATCCTAGGTGATCCTCCCAACCTCAGCCTCCCAAGTAGCTGGGACCACAAGTGTGCACCACCACGCCCAGATAGTTTTTTATATTTTTTGTAGAGATGGGGTTTTGCCATGTTGCCCAGACTGGTTTCAAACTCCTGAACTCAAGTAATCCTCCTGCCTCAGCCCCCCAAAGCATTGAGATTACAGGCTTGAGGCATCACACACGGCCAAAAGCTACTTATAATAATTCTTGAGAGACTTCCAGAATGTCTTTTAGAGTATTGAATAAGAATGTAATATATCTAACATTTTAGTCTCTGCTCTCTTGGGGCAGTGATTGTGGAGTTTTTAAGGGCTCTGAGAATCTCTAGTAGTTTTTATTGCTTTGTAACCGTTACTGCTAATTTAGCAGCTTAAAACAACATAAATTTATCATCTCCATTTCTGTAGGTCAGAAGTCTAGGCGTGGTGTGCTGTTCAGGGTCTCACTGCATTCAAATCAAGGTATTGGGCAGGACTGCAGTGCTTATCTGCGGCTCATGTCCTTACCCAAGCTTGCTGGTTGTTGATAAAATTCATTTTGAGCAGGGGCTGGGAGATGGGTGTTGCAGGATGATGACCTCCACCTCCATTTTTCTTCTAGCTCACAGCTCCTAGAAGACACTTGGAAGTTCCTTGTCTTGGGGTCACCATAGGCAATTTACAACATACATTGTTAGCTTTCTTCTTCCAGGTTAGCCAGAGCACATCTCTCTGACTTCTTTTCTGAGTCATGCTAGGAAAAAATATATATATATATATTTTAAGAGACAGGGTCTCACTCTGTTGCCCAGGCTGGAGTGCATTGGTGTGGTCATAACCCACTGCAGCCGTGACCTCCTGGACACAAGCAGTTCTTCACCTTATTAGCCTCCCATGTAGCTAGGACTCCAGGGATACACCACCATACATGGCTAATTTTTTTTTTTTTTTTTTTTTTTTTCGGTAGAAACAGGGTCCTGCTACATTGCTCAGCCTGGTCATGAACTCCTGGCCTCAAGCAGTCCTCTGGCCTCAGCCTCCCAAAGTGCTAGAATTACAGGCATGAGCCACCACAATCAGCCAAAACCTCTGCTTTAAAAAAAACTTGTGATTAGGTCAGGCCCACCCAGATAATCTGGATAATTTTACTATTTTAAGGTGAACTGATTTGGATTGTAATTATATTTGCAGAGTCCCTTCACAGGGGCCACGTAGGTTGGTGTTTGTTTAACTGAAAGTATGTGTACACTAGGCCCAGGAATCTTGAGGAACCGTCTTAGGATTCTGCCTATCATACTGTCTACCATAGCTTTTTAAAGGATTTAGTGGTGAATGATGAACAGCTCCATGGACTTTTATTTTCTGCTTAATTGTACATTACTGGTGACCTAAATGTTAACTCAATTCTTTATCACATGGTGCTTTTTCTGTTGGGAAGTGGTATAGATAGGCCATGTGGTCTTTTTGCTACCATCTAAATGAACTGTGGTTTAAAAACAAAAACAAAACTTGAAAAATCCTGTTCTAAGTATCCAAGATGTGTTGCTGGTGGCTGGAAAATAAATAATGGGTTTTTAAAATTCAGTGTTATAAATATGTTTGGGCTCTCTGGCCTGCACAAGCTACTTTAGGTGACCATAGAGCAGAACTATAGTATTACCATTTTCAACTGTATGAAAATTTCATCTGTAAAGTCAGATCTTAAACCCAGGTTTTCTCAGTAATGCCACATTCCCTCCATTTCACTGTCACTGTACTGGTTCTTAGTTGTAAGTACGTCATTTCACATGTGCTATGTAACTAGAAAGTGGCCTTAAAGATGATATTGTGTAGTGGTTTTAAGCTTTTCTGGCAGGAAAAAGAACATTTTATATTGCAGCCCATTATATATTTCACTGAAACATTAGGAACATAGTGAGTCCTTTTTTTAAATGCTAATTGCACCCACTGAATTGATACTGCAACCCATGGTTTGAAAAACACTGAAGATTACAAATCTTTGTTTTAATTTCTTTTCTTTTTTTTAGATTTTTAATTTCTTTTCTTTCTTTTCTTTTTTTTAATTTATTTCTTTAATTTCTTTTCTTTCAACCCCTCTCCCAGCAACAGAGGACCTCCCCGTCTTAATTTCTAAGGCTAGGAAAAGCCTTATTTATTTACCCTGGAGTAAATAAATAAATACCCTTACTTATTTACCCTAAATAAAGATACCCTTATCTTTATTTACCCTGGAGAAGCAAGGCAGAATCCTTTACTGTATCAGGGAGTGAGAGGACCAGAGTTCTAGCTGCAGCTAAAGGGTTTTAAGGTGAAACGTGGCCCCAGCAACAGTGATGTAGGAAGGGAAAATGGGTTCCTACACCAGTGAGGTAAGTTGGAGACTCTTTTTTTAGGGAATTTACTTCCAAATCAAGATAAAATTAGTTCTTGACCTCCAAACAGTCTAATCTAGACTTCCGCCCATTGATTACCTTGAATACAACTTGCCATACATGGATTTTTATCTCTAGCTATAAGAAGTGTAGTCCTCACATTTTTAAATTTCAAAACTTTGTTCAACTTTGAGGCTACGAAATCGTTTACCCTGCTGTTTGTGTGCAGTAGGTCCCCCCTTATCCAACAGGGATGCCTTCCCAAGACCTTAAGTGGATGCCTGAAACCACAGAGTACCAAACCCTATATATACATACTATGTTTTTTCCTATATGCACATACCTGTGTAACATTTGATTTATAAACAAGACAGAGTAAGAGATTAACAATAATAAAATAGAACACTTATGACAATATACTGTAATAAAAGTTAGGTGAACGTGGTCTTACTCTCAAATATCTTTTTATACTGTACTATATCCACCTGCATTTGGACTATGGTTGACTGAAAGGAGCTGGAAATGATAGAAAGTGAAACTGCAGATAAGGGAGGGGGGCTACTGTAATTTAAAATAATATCAGTAGTACTAACCAGAAGTCTAATCAATATGCTAAGACTAGTGAAGTGTATCATTTCTGTATGTTTGATTTGTTTTTCTTTTCTAACTTAATTTATTTGAAAAAGTAATGTGTATGTATGACTCAAAATTTATTTAAAAAAATAAATAAGAATATACAGTGAAAACTGCCTCCCTCCTTCCCTGTCCCCCTAAGTCAACCCGTTTTATAAGTGTATAGCATACCATTATATAGCTGTACCAGCCTCATGCTAATTCAATAATTATAAAATACAGAAGTTACTTTGTACTTGTGCACATATTTCTACAGGATCAATTCTACAAGAAGATTGTAGAAATGTAAGAGTACATGGGCTTATAACTGTGATAGCTCTTAGAGGGCAGTTTATGCTCTCACAGCTAAATATGAGAGTTCTTTTCCCCACTCTTACTACCATTGTTATAAGGTTTTTGTTCTTTGACAGTCTTATAGGTGGAAAATAATAGGTCAGTTCCCATGAAAATAGGAATTTCCATCTTCAGAGCCATTTGTATATTTACTTTGATGTTAGCTGTTTCTTTCACCCTTTTATTGGGTTTTTGTTGTTTTGATTTGTAGGGGAGAGATGTGTGCGTGCGTGTGTGTGTATGTGTGTGTAAGAAAGTGAGAAAATGTTATAAATATTTTAGGTTTTTTTTACTTTGTTTTTGGTGACTTGTGCCATGTAGCAACTTAAAAAATACAGGCTAATATATCATAATACGGCTTCTGAATTTTATGTCACTCTGAGATTATAAATTCTATGATTTTTAAAAATATCTTTGAGTTTTCAAATAAAAACTCAATTTAAAGTACCCAAAAAAACTAATACCTTCGTCACCTGCAAAATTACAAAACAAGATTGTTTTTTCTCCTTTAGTTCGTGTCACCTTTTAAAAACTATCTATTCGAGTAGTCCCCAATGTTAGAATGTATTTGTAGTTGAGAAATCATGTTAGTTGTTTGGAACTCAGAATATGTGTTCCTATAGAAACAATGTTATGATTGGTGAGCTTCCCTATAATCCCTAATCTGAGTTTAGGGTACTATAATCAAAAGATTTAGGGAAGTGAAGAAATAGTTTCCTCTATCTTTATTGACAGTGGCTTAAACAGGGTGGGCGGCTGGGGGCGATGGCTCACACCTGTAATCCCAGCACTGTGGGAGGCCAAGGCAGGTGGATCACCTTGAGGTCAGGAGTTCGAGACCAGCCTGGCAAACATGGTGAAAATCTGTCTCTACTAAAAATATATTTTAAAAATTACCCGGGAGTGATGGTGGGCACCTGTAACCCAGCTACTCGGGAGGCTGAGGCAGGAAAATTGCTTGAACCTAGGAGACAGAGGTTGCAATGAGCCGATGTGGTGCCACTGCACTCTAGCCTGGGCGGCAAAGTGAGACTCCATCTCAAAAAACAACAACAAAAAAAAACCCCAGGGTTGGCTTTCCTGTCTTCCTGTTACTTTTTTCCCTGATCTGCAAAACCTAATAAGCACATGACCCTTTTGGGTGTAGACCAGGCCTGTGTCCCAAGAGTGGCCCATGCTCAAACCATTTGTCTTATCTGTACCCAATGAACCATGCATTAAACACCTATTTATTAATACCAACCATAGGCTAGGTAGTGTTCTGTGGACCCTCAATCATATTTCCTTAGTTAATAACATACCTATTAGGTATTTAACAGAAAATATTCTACTAAGGATGTGACTGGCAGTTGCTTATAGTATCAGAAGTGTTTGATTAAGGGATTTTTACGTCGTTTTCTTTTTTCTCTTTTGTTTCTGTTTTTCTTTTTTTTTCTTTTATTTATTTTCAATTTTCTAATGGTCAATATTAGTAAGGAATGAAAGGGACCAACCCTAGACCCTTACACTAATTCTACCTTTGTCCTTAATGCAATTTGCCCGTGTTTTTCTGCAGAATAACGTCTGTCTTTTGTTAGGAATGTAATTGTGGCTGACTGCCTTCTTGCCACCTTGTCAAGTTGTAGCCCACTGTGAACTTACATATCCAAATAATAACTCCCCTAAGTATAGAGTATGACCAGTTCTGTATTCATATACCCCTTTCAGAATTTCTTAAGCATCAATAGAAAGTGATCTCAATTCTGTACACCAAACCGTTCCTGCTGTGCTGAATGAGGGAATCTCCTGGACATTTAGCCTGTATAAATGATAAGTAGATGTGGAAGTTTCGTTGTTCTCTCTGGTCTTCTAACTGATTTTTCTACTGTGGAACAAAAGCAGATACAGGCTGAAACTTCTAATCTGAAAATTTGAAATCCTAAATGCTCAAAAACCCTCCGATTTTGTTTTGGAGCTCCAAAATCTGAGGCTTTTTGAGCACCAGCATAGTGCTCAAAGAAAATACTCACTGGAGCATTTCAGATTTTCAGATTGGGGATGCTCAGCTGGCAGGTATAATGCAAATACTCCAAAATCTCAAACATTCCTGGTCCCATGTGTTTTTGGATAGGGGATAACTCAACCTGTGTAGTCAACACCTAGTGGCTTGCGAATGCTTTGGAAGGGCAAACAAACGAGTCCCACTTTGTGCAAAAAAGTGATCAGATCATGTGCTTTCTTAGAAAGCATTGGCCAGGCGTGGTGGCTCACCTGTAATGCAGCACTTTGGGAGGCTGAGGCGGGCAGATTACAAGGTCAGGAGTTCAAGACCAGCCTGACCAACGTGGTGAAATCCTGTCTGTACTAAAAATACAAAAAATTATCTGGGCGTGGTGGTGCACGCCTGTAGTTCCAGCTACTTGGGTGACTGGGGCAGGAGGAACCTGGGAGGTGGAGGTTGCAGTGAGCCGAGATCGCATCACTGCATTCCAGCCTGGGTGACAGAGCAAGACTGTCTCAAAAAAAAAAAAAAAAAAAAAAAAACCTCATCTGACTAAAGTGGTATAGAGAATATTAATTTATTAAGGACAAAAAAGGAAGGGAATATTTAAGAAAAAGACATGCTCAGATTGTGACACTTAGCTTCAGTAGCACCTAGCTTCTCCTTTTTTTTTTTTTTTTTTTTTTTTTTTTAAGATGGAGTTTCACTCTTGTTGCCCAGGCTGGAGTGCACAATCTCGGCTCACTGCAGCCTCTGTCTCCCGGGTTCAAGCAATTCTTCTGCCTCAGCCTCCCAAGGAGCTGGGATTATAGCACCTAGCTTTATTTTGATGAACTAAGAATAGTATGATATATTCATGAGAACACATCTATCCTGGCAAGCTCAAGTTAGGGTCTTTGAAAAGTATAACCCCAGAGTTTTATGCCTTGATGTGTACTTGACATTTTAAGTTACAGTTTGAAACCCTCTAATCTTAACATAGTTGGCACTAGTAATCTGTGATTACTCAAAAAAAAAAAAAAAAAAAAAAAGTTGGTTAAAGTGGGGCATTATGTAAAGTTATACATATGTGTCTTAGATGTTTTATTTTAACTTAAATATACTTAGGATTTGTCAAGGCCTTTTGTTTCAAATTGTGTCTGTCAATCAGAGCAGTCCTTGAGTAAAACCATACCCAGCACCCACATTCCATACAATCTGCAGTATCTGTTTCTTTTAAATGGAGCAGGACTTTACAACGATTACAAAATCATTCTATGTTACTTTTTTTTATCCCAGCCCTTTATAGCTGTCTCACCTATTCATAATTCAATAGCAGCTTTTTTCTTTAAGATGCTCTTTAAGATACTCGTCTTTTTTGCATTGATGTTTCATTAGTTTATGCAATAATTCAGATAATTCAGTTACTAGCATGAGTACACCTAGCACAAACAACATGGGAATAAACAAAACTGATCATAGCAGGCCTAGAATTGAACTGGTGGGAGCAGAAGTGAGATGACCTACTAGCCATGAGCACAGTGTTTTTGTCATCAATTGAGTTTTACAGAGGAAAGAGTAATGTTAAGAGAAGTCAGTTTAAGAACTTCTGTAAGATAATTGTGAAAATTGAGGTTCTTGGACTAGCAAAAAGACCATAGATTTTAGGTCAAACTAGGTTTACTTCTGGCTCTGCCACTTCCTAGCTTTGTGAAAAACTCTAAAACTTACCCATAACCAGATACTTAGCTTAAAAGGTGCATTCTGTGATTTGTCTTTATATATATCATTGAAGTACATGTTGATTCTTATGAAATGTTTTCTTTCTAACAGGTTGTAAAATTAAAGCACTGAGAGCCAAGACAAACACGTACATCAAGACTCCTGTTCGTGGTGAAGAGCCCATTTTTGTTGTCACTGGAAGGAAAGAAGATGTTGCCATGGCCAAAAGAGAGATCCTCTCAGCTGCAGAGCACTTCTCCATGATTCGTGCATCTCGAAACAAAAATGGGCCTGCCCTGGGAGGATTGTCATGTAGTCCTAATCTGCCCGGTCAAACCACCGTCCAAGTCAGGGTCCCTTATCGTGTGGTAGGATTAGTGGTTGGACCCAAAGGAGCAACTATTAAAAGAATTCAGCAGCAGACCCACACTTACATAGTAACTCCGAGCAGAGATAAGGAACCTGTCTTTGAAGTGACAGGGATGCCTGAAAATGTCGACCGAGCACGGGAAGAAATAGAAATGCATATTGCCATGCGTACAGGAAACTATATAGAGCTTAATGAAGAGAATGATTTCCATTACAATGGTACCGATGTAAGCTTTGAAGGTGGCACTCTTGGCTCTGCGTGGCTCTCCTCCAATCCTGTTCCTCCTAGCCGCGCGAGAATGATATCCAATTATCGAAATGATAGTTCCAGTTCTCTAGGAAGTGGCTCCACAGATTCCTACTTTGGAAGCAACAGGCTGGCTGACTTTAGTCCAACAAGCCCATTTAGTACAGGAAACTTCTGGTTTGGAGATACACTACCATCTGTAGGCTCAGAAGAACTTGCAGTTGACTCTCCTGCCTTTGACTCTTTACCAACATCTGCTCAAACTATCTGGACTCCATTTGAACCAGTTAACCCACTCTCTGGCTTTGGGAGTGATCCTTCTGGTAACATGAAGACTCAGCGCAGAGGAAGTCAGCCATCTACTCCTCGTCTGTCTCCTACATTTCCTGAGAGCATAGAACACCCACTTGCTCGGAGGGTTAGGAGCGACCCACCTAGTACAGGCAACCATGTTGGCCTTCCAATATACATCCCTGCTTTTTCTAATGGTACCAATAGTTACTCCTCTTCCAATGGTGGTTCCACCTCTAGCTCACCTCCAGAATCAAGACGAAAGCACGACTGTGTGATTTGCTTTGAGAATGAGGTTATTGCTGCCCTAGTTCCATGTGGCCACAACCTCTTCTGCATGGAATGTGCCAACAAGATCTGTGAAAAGAGAACGCCATCATGTCCAGTTTGCCAGACAGCTGTTACTCAGGCAATCCAAATTCACTCTTAACTATATATATATACATAAATACTATATCTCTATATGGACTCGTAAAGGCATGGGTATAATGGTACCCCCCAGTAAACTTCCTAATGATTTCTTATGACTGTTATCAGGCTTTATTGGGATTAGGCTAAAGTTGTTAGTAAACTTATAAAAGGCTGCTATGGTAACACTAAACCTAAGTGGTCTCTTGTCTATTAGTTTGGTTTGAATTATTAATACTATCCTGTAGACCCAGAGACATAGTTTATATAAGAATTGCTAAAGCTGAAGTTCAACTTGGCTGAGTGAAGATAATCATAGGTTGTGTGAGCCTATGAGAAAAGTGTATACGTCTAAGATTTCAAAACAGTGGGTCCCAAAGCCTAACCACTTTAAGAGTTTATGGAGGGTACTTGGCATTACAGACGATTCATACACTTCCAGTGCTGCCTTCTTTACACTGCCAGTTTTGACAAAACAGGTTTGTTTGTTTTTTATTTTACAACAACTTATGCCTAATTCTGCAGGATTGCAAGTAACTTTTTAATGCATTGTGATTACTTATTGGTAATAATAGGGCTGATGGCAGTTTACTAGATCACTGGTTATAATTTGGGACAAAAACTGCTACATCGACTTTCATCTCGCCCAGAGTTCTCAAGGCTGGTATGATCAGTGGATCAGGAATGCTGAATTCCTGCCCATTGCCTGTCTTGGTGAATGTGGAAATGGCCACCTTGGTTTTCCCATATCAGGAAGGGCTTTGGGATGGCACCTATATTGGCTAACAATTGAGGATGCGAACATTCCATTCATTAGTGTGCTCGAGCTGTTAGTTTTTAGACTATAGATCAAAATGTGAAACATTTTATGTTCAATCCATATTTGTCTTGCACATTATAAATATATTTTTATTTTTTAGTAATTTAGGGGAGGGAGGAAGGGGAAAGGGATAATGATGCCCTTGGCATAATTCATAAAAGCAGCTGTGACAACCTCCAATCAGTTTACTTCATTTCAAAAACTATTTCCAATCACAAGGAAAGATTTATTTAAAATACACTCGTACATTTCACCTGTGGATGTCTATAACTTCATCCTCAGTATGTTCCCAAATCTGTGCTGGCATTGAAAGGACAAAACATTATACTGGTGGGTTTTTCTACTAATTATTTTTTGAAGCATTATTTTCCCAACACAAAAGAGCTTTTTTCTCGGTATAATGAAAATTGAAATCCTATGTGTATTCAATAGTAAATAGACAAATTTTATTTTTTATTTCCACTTGAAGAGTTACATTTCTTATAAAAGTTTACAAATAACGGTTTTTATTTTGATTTTTTCAGTATAAAAAAAGTTGCCTTGATGGCATATTATGATGTAATGCTAATTGCTTGTAGGATAGTAAATGTCAGTATTGAAACCTAATCTCTAGCTGCCGTCTTGTAGATATGAACGAATGTTCACCAAGCATGTATTTTGTATTTTGTTGCATTGTACACTGCAACTAATAAGCCAAGGAATCGACATATATTAGGTGCGTGTACTGTTTCTAAAAACCACAAACTAAGAATGATAAATTATCAATATAGTTTAGTATTTGCTAATTTTACTACATTCTTTTGTTATGTATATGTAGGGAAGTCATAGGGATTATAAATTCAATTTGAGTAAAATTTAAAACCATATATTTTATGATAAAGGGCCTTTAACTTAAGATGGCCAAAGCACTGATATTATATATTTGCTGTAAAGAGAATTATAAGAGTTTTATTTTTCTGATATTAAAAGTTACTTAATAAAGACTTGTTTCCATTAACTTGAATGTATTCTCCTTGGTGTGTTTCATATAATCATCAGTTTATACTAGAAGATTAGTTAACAGAATTGAAAATTTTCTTTTATAGACTCCCTGTTCCCCAACCAGCTATCTCTGCTCACTCTTGTAGTTATTTTGTGTATGTGTGCTCTTGGTTTTGAGTGTGTCGCTTGTGTTCCTGTCCAAGTTTAGTTTTTTCTTTAAATGAGTGTTACATTACAGTAAATTGGAAATTTGGCTGGTTGTAGATTTAATTGCATATTTGTGTAGTTGACCACAAACCACTAGTGATCTAATTGTGAATAGTAAGTGACTTTCTTTTATACATCGCTACTTGAAATCCTGATTTCAACTTAAATTCTACTTGGTTTGCATCCTTTGTTTATGGATTTTTGTCTTTTTATCACCAAATCTGTAAAACAAGTTCTTTTCTAATACAAAAGCACCAGTTTACCTTTCAAGAAAAACTACCTTCTGAAAAGTTGACAGAAATATTTCTCCATTTATGAAATTGATTTGATACAGATTGAAGTAAATCATTGACTTTTTTTTTTTTTTTTTTTTTTTTTTTTTGAGAGTCTCGCTCTGTTGCCCAGGCTGGAGTGCAGTGGCGCGATCTCAGCTCACTGCAAGCTCCGTCTCCCGGATTCACGCCATTCTCCTGCCGTAGCCTCCTGAGTAGCTGGGACTACAGGCGCCCGCCACCATGCCCGGCTAATTTTTTTTGTATTTTAGTAGAGACGGGGTTTCACTGTGTTAGCCAGGATGGTCTCGATCTCCTGACCTTGTGATCCGCCCGTCTCGGCCTCCCAAAGTGCTGGGATTACAGGCGTGAGCCACCGCGCCCGGCTGACATTGTTTTAAAAAGCAAGAATAAAGGCATTTCTAAGATAATTTTAAAGAAACTAAAATTCTATTCTTTTTTTTTTTTTTTTTTTTGAGATGGAGTCTCGTTCTGTCACCCAGCCTGGAGTGCAGTAGCTCAATCTCGACTCACTGCAACCTCTGCCCCTCAGGTTCAAATCAGCCTCCCGAGTAGCTGGGATTACAGGCACACACCACCACGCCCAGCTAATAATTTTTGTATTTTTAGTAGAGATGGGGTTTCACCATGTTGGCCAGGCTGGTCTCAAATTCCTGACGCTAAGTGATCCGCCCACCTTGACCTCCCAAAGTGCTGGGACTACAGGCGCAAGCCACTGTGCCTTTCCTCTATTTATTCTTAATACTTAGACGTATCACATATCCATTCCAAGACTTCACTGTGGGTTTTGGACAAATTCTTAGGCTGTGGTAGACTTGCAAACATAGATTCAATGATGGGCAAGATCATCGTTCTAGAATTGTTGGGCAGAGTTACTTTGTCAACTTTAGGATTAGCCCCCGGAAGTATTAGTCTAATTACTCGGTTGTGTTACAGTATTTGTACAATTCCTGTTTAGATTGGATAACTTGTGAAATGAATTAACTTTTACCTAATGCTAGGTCAAAATCTTTCAGGGGGCCTTGAAAATAATCTCTATTTTAGAAGCTTTCCTTGTCCCAGAGTAAGCCAAAACTTGTCGGGAAGTAATGTTAGCAAAACTGATAAGCACTTACTCTGGTTCTAAGTCGGGATCTGCCTTTCCCTGTGTGCCTGTGTTAATTTTCTTGCTTACTGAAGTATTGGGGAAGAGAGACTTCAGGAAATCTGTGGGCCTGTGTTACAGGAAATAGCCATACCACACTGGATAATCTGCAATGTGAATAACCAAGAATTAGGCAAACCTATTGGGAGACCTTTACATTATTCCATTTTCACAACTGGAAAGGTGGATGCTAAACTGAAAACATTAGGTTTGGCTAGCTGCTCAAGTTATTGTAGTGTTCTATAATTCTTCCTATAAAAGACTTTATCAAAAGAATCCCATTGCAAAGTAGACTTTTAGCAAGAATGGAGGCTAGAATAATTAGGTTTAAAAAAACAGGTATAAAATAGGGGTATTAAATGTGTTTTTACAGATTGTTCAGTGAATCTGGTAGCCCAAAACCAGACACTGGTTCTCATTCTGCTACCTGCCCCTTCTATCCCTTAAATTTCTACTTTTCTCATTCTAAAACTGTGAACATCTTTTCCTTGTCAGTATACTTCTACAATGTAATTTAATGGTAGCAGTAATATTCTCTCTTCTGGCTATCCCATAACTTAACCATTTGCTCTTAGTGACTAATCGAAGTAACTATGGGCAGTGGAGCCCTGATGAAATATAGGGAAGGACATTGAGAAGCCTCAGGAGGAGATTCAATTTAGTAAAGATTTAAAATAGCTGTTCTCTTTAAAGTGGCATACCTTCCCCCTTGGGTACATCAGAGCAACTCTTCCTATTAAGTTTCTTCAGCTGATTATAAGTAATAATTGAGAATTGTGAAAGAAATGTTCCCGCCATTGAGATTTTCTACTGCCTCCATACTCGTTTATCTACATTTTAAAGGATTGTGTTTGTACACCAGTACAAGAAAACTTCATAAGGAGGGTAAATGATGAGATATTTTAAATAGTAAATGGAGTTCACTGATCAGAGATTGGAATTGGGAGGGAAGATGGCTAAAGAGAAACCACACATTTCTAAGCCCTTGGGGTGAGTTTAGATCCTCATTAGTCTCAGGGAAAATGGGGATATTTGTAACTTGATTACTAAATGAGTTGTAAAAATAGACTTCCTGCTGCCTTTGAATGTGTTCTAAATGATAAATCTTCAATCTCTGAAAGCATGTGCGTAAGTGCCTTCCTTTTGTAATGTGGAAGTTTTAAGAAGGAACTACAGTAATCAGCTGAGTTTAAACCAAAAACTGAAAAGAACTGGCTTAGTAACAAGAGGCTTGCTAGTTTAAGAAGAGGCAGTAAATGAGAGTCAAGATTATGAGTCTGCTCAACTCCTACCAGCAACATTTCAGTTTACCCAAAGCTGCTAGCAGTGTTATACATAATTTTCTGCATATTTAAATATGGAGCATGGGGATGGGACAAGTCAGTCACACCATCTTCAGGGCTGCACAAAAAGATACAAACATGATCTGTACCATAAACTGAGTCAGATGGTGGTTCTCGTAAATTAGAATCATCTTGGATAAGTCAGCAATAGTTTACCTATATTCAAAATGGAAAATCTGAGTGTAATTACTTAAAATTTGGAAATAAAATGTAGATATTCCCCTATATTAAAGCATTAAGGCTTTTATATCTGTTTCATGACATTTTCAATATCAGAAACACTGAGTGGAACTTTTGACATGATCTGTTTCTGCAATTTCAGGGAAATTACCAAAGTAGTATCACAAGGGACATGAATGGGTAGTGGTTTCAAGTCTACTTGAGTCAGAGGTGAAGTGCTAGGCATTATACCTTAACGATAAAACTAGGGCTAGGTGCAGTGGCTGATTGATGCCTATAATCCCAGCACTTCGGAAGGCCAAGGCTGGAGGATCACTTGAGCCCAGGAGTTCAAGAGCAGCCTGGGTAACAGGGAGACCCTGTCTCTAGAAAGCTAAAATTTCAAAAAGGATTGAGGGAATACTTGATAACTCGTAGATTTGGCTAATGCCCAACATGTGTAAATTAGCCAGATTTATTAGGTGACAAGAGAATGTGATCATAGAGATAACAAATAGCAATGCCTATTGAAAAATTATTAGTATTGTTGAAGTAAAATTTTCTGAAAGACCGTTTAAAACAACAGAGAAATACTGGACAGATAGACTGTGTTGCCCAGGCTGGCCTCAAGCGATCCTCCAGCCTTGGCCTCCCAGAGTGCTAGGATTACAAGCATGAGCCACTGTGCCCAGCCTACCTAGGATGTTTTTTTAAAAATCCTGGAAGCTCTAGTTATCTAGAGGCTAGGCAGATCTTTCTAAGTTTGTGTCTTCAGTGCATGAATGAAGGTTCTCAGAATTCATATTCTGAGAGCTGCCATCTCATTTGAATTTGAGAAAGCCAACTACAAAATCCGCTTTTCTTGGACTATTCCCAGTGGTTTTTCTGGAACCACACATAATCCAATGAAAAGATCTTATTCTTATGTCTGGAAGCTTGTGAGAACTCTTGAGTCAGTCCTATCTTTTATGTTTTCCTAAGCAGGTGATTCCAAGTGCTTTTTCAAAAATGCATCCTCATGTTGAAGATTGTATTTGTGGTCAAGGATTTCAGAAATGGTCCCTTTTCTTTGCTAATAGGCAGGCTTTTTTGATGTCCCTATTACTTTAGATGGTGCCGTTATCTTTTTAACTCTCCCCAGGAATAGCATCCTTCTGCCATCCCTTCCACCATCACCACTGCTTAGACACCCTTAGTTGCCGCCCCTTCCTGAGAAAAGATGGAATCAGGACTCTACAGCTCTCTCTCCCTGGGGTCTTAAAATCCAAGTAGACCAATGAAGGGAATTTAGTCACCTTTTAGAGTACATCTGATTTTTCAGTCATTTCCTATGCTTCCCAAATCCTGGTCATTACACCTAGAAACTGCTCCTGGGCTAGCCCTACAAAGGTGTCAGGGCATGGGAGTTGTAGAATTTCATTTTAGTCTCCAACTTGGGCTTCCGTTTCAAGTTCCCTTATTTTCTGGCTTTGTTAGAGGGTATTTAATCCCATATTTTGCAGATTAATATTTTGCATCTCATTTTCCTTATCTGTAAAATGAAAATAATTGCCTCTGAGAACTGCGTGAAACCTAAGTATGAAACTAAGGCATAGAAAGGCTTGCTGTGAAGTACCTAATTTACTTTCATAGGTAGCATCCTCTTGTTCTGTTTCTTTTAAAAATCCAGCATGACCCTGAAAAATACTGTTGAAGGGCTCTCGAAGAGCAGTGTAAAGTAAAAGTGAGAAGCCTTTGGGGTTTAGAGCACTACCTTTAGTTGTGTGGCCCGGTTAGTACAAAGTGAATTCAGGTGCATACTTAATCTTTACCATACCCCTAGAGGTGGAAGTATTATCTCCATTTTGCAGAGAATAAAGCTGAGGCTTAAGGGTAAAAATTAGTAAAGAGTGAAAAATAAGGAACAGGCTTAAGGTAAAAATTCCCAAGTCTAAAGGCATTTTAAGAGAATTCCATGGAAAATGCCTCAGTTTTTTGCACATGTGAGCATTTTTCATTTAACTCTGGTTCTCTTATTCCTGGGCATGCCATTCAAAAGATTTCAGTGGCCCTTTTTAATATGATAGGAGTAATTAATATCCTCAGACTGTCATGACCATGAAGAGCTTGGGCTAGTTAAGGCACAAATAATTGTTTCAGAATCTATTTGTTGACTCAATGGGCACTTGCCCTGCCAAGCAAATGAAATGTCAAAATCAGCCAAAGCTATGGTGGAGTCAGAATTTTTACTTAGTTTCATCTTCGATGCCATAGCATGAGCAGATAGTGGCCCAGCCAGACAACTTTGTTGACTTTTTGAAGGATTGGTCTTTTTCTAGAATAATGCAAATTCATTGACTTAAGTGTTTGTAGTTCTGAGTATGTAGTTTGCCTTGTCCTAGAGAGAAAAATCAAGAATGGGTGATGGACCTCATATTTTATTACTATGTGATGCTTTTTATTTTTTCCTCTTCCTGAACCACATTTTTTTGTTTGTTTTTGTTTTTGCGTTTTTTTTTTTTTTTTTTGAGACAAAGTCTCACTTGCTCTGTCACCCAGGCTGGAGTGCAGTGGCATGATCTCGGCTCACTGCAACCTCTGCTTCCTGAATTCAAGCGATTCCCCTTCCTCAGCCTCCCGATTAGCTGGAATTACAGGTGGCCGCCACCACCCCCGGCTAATTTTTGTATTTTTATTAGAGACGGGGTTTCACCGTGTTGGCCAGGCTGGTCTCAAACTCCTGACCTCAAGTGACCTGGACCACATTTCAACCTCTAGCTTCTTTTCTGTTCTGGCCCTCCATTTTCTATCACTTTTTCACATTTTACCAAAAAGCTATTTAAATCAGTCCACTGACCTATGGGTCTTCATTCTGATCCCAGTGTCTCTAACATACCCTTGACTAATAGCTGCTAAAAGTGTACCAATTGAGAAGAGGGTTGGTTCTGCTTCCAGGGATGGCTGCAGGACTTTAAAGTTGCTGCCAGATCCCACACTTGTAAGCCTGTTTCCTACCCACCTCCCCTTGTCTGGGTGGGCTAACCTCAGCTTCTCCCTTTAGACCAGAGGTACTCAACCTTAGTACTATTGACATTTTGGGCTGAATAATTTGTTGGGGGGTAGGAGGCTGTCCTGTGCACTATGGAGTGTTTACCAGCATACCTGGCCTCCACCCACTAGATGTCAGTAGTACACACACACACCATGCGCGCACACACACAGTTGTGACCATCAAAAATGCCTTCTGACATTGAAAGCCAAACCCTCATTAGCCATTCCAGGGCTAATGAGCAAGCAAGTTCTAGGTTGAGTACTTGAGTTAAGCATGCTCCTAAATGTTTTATATACAATGACACTTAATCCTTAAACTCTGTGAGGGAAGTAGTACCCCCTCCTACAGATAAGAGCCCCATCTCGGAGATGAATGAACTTGCCCAGGGTCACACAATGACCGAAAGAATGGCATTCGGCCATTGTGATGTGCATGTTCTTCACCCCTGCTGTGTGTTGCTTCCTTACCGAGCAGCTTACATTCCAATTGAAATGCCACAGTCAGGGTTCCTAAGCCCGAGGACCCCTTTACAGAGCTGTCTCTTGCACTTCCCAGGTTCTCTCTAGAGATCTTGCTGCCAGGCAGCCAGACCACTGTGCCCTGAGGACCTGCTTTACAGTCACCCAGGCCCGAGCCTGCTGCACTTCCCACCTCAGACAGTCTGCCTATTCCTGGCAGCCGCATCAAGTTGCCTCAGAATCTGGTGAAAGATAGGTTGTGCATGGAACAAACAAGAATTCAGCTGCCTGAATCCATTTTCTTAGGCTTCAAGTAAGATTTTATTTGAAAACTTGGGATGCCTGCACCTTTCTAGGAAGTCTCATTTTCCTGTGGTTTTCCCATTTGACCGTTGTTCCAGGAAGGAACCAGAGGACTTCAGAACCATCACCTTCAGGCCTCACAAAGGGTGGTTGGGATGCTGTCTCACGGGGCTTTGAGACTTGGCTAAGTCCTGAAAGGGCTTAGAGGGACATCCTTAGTTTGCTCTTCCAGTAACAACGTAGAAAGACACCTAAGTATGAGTCCTTGGTCTTCTTTGCCAGATCTGGATCCACTTTTTAAGGGTGTGCTAAGGGCAGCGCTAAGACCACTTGGAGCTAACCCCAGTGGACCTCTGTAGGGCTTTGATGTCACACTGGTTTGACCCAGCAAAGCTCCACAATGGATTTGTCACTATATCACTCAGATCTTGAAGAAGGCACTTTATCTCATCTACAAAGGGACCCCAGAAACCAGTGCTGAGGGAGTGTGCTCACCTGTCCACCTCCTACCTGGGTTTCAAGGGCAAACACAGCCTTGAGGCAGTGCTGCTTAATCCCACCTGAACCTTAGTGTCACCTGGGAGCCTTTTAGAGGTGCTGATGCTGGACACCGCCCCTCTAAGATCCTGAATTAGTGGGTGGGCTGAGGCAGGGCTGTGTGGGAGCGGGGTGTTCAGCCCTCCAAAGCCAGGGTTGTGAACCACTGCTTTAGGCTGCAAGCCTGAAATTTGTTTGACGTCTTGTGTTTTATCTTAATCAATAAATTCGCATTTTCCTAACAAAATCCGTATTTAATATTAAACTGTCTTCAGTTAACTCACCACACACATTTTCAGGAGTAAAATCAATGCACAAGATGTTTATTACATATATCACATAGCTCCTGGAGGTTTTGCTTTAGTTTGAGGCAGGTAAGCTCTTTAAGAACAAGGCATGCTCTCACAGTCTACAAAGCTGTGAAGACGTGACAGGAGAGGAAATTGTCCAGCTTTGCAATGGACCATTTTCCTTGGGCTTTCCTTGGGCTTTTGGATACTGCTTTTTCATTTGAATCAGTGCCTGGGTGTGGGCTCAGGTTTTTCAGGGGCTTCATAGGCTACATAGTTGCAGTTGCCTCTGGAGACATAAATGAAAGAGGAACAAAAAGCTCAGTGCTTAAATAACAGTCTGTTTTGACCAGGAAAAAAGACACAGATGGAGGAAAACCCTGAAGGTACAGCAGGGATCCCGAGGCCCAACGCAGGGCGAGAATCTTCTCCGCCTCCCCAGTCCTCAGACCTGCGGGCTTCTGTTGCTCCCACTTAGATGCCTCTCTGTCTTTTTATTTCATTCCAGAAAGAATTCCATATATTATATTTGACTCTTCTGCCAATCCTATGAAGTTGGACAGCTACCTGATTTTACAGATGAGGGGAAGGGGGCTGAGCAGGGCTGCCAGAACTGGGAACCAGGAGGCCCTGATGCCAGAATAACAACTGGGGAGGCTGAGCCCACACGGGCCCATTTGGTTTGAACAACCTCCAGGTTCCAACCCGGAACCCACCTCTTCACAGAATGCTTTCAGCATTTAAAGCTCTCTAAATTGGCCAGGTGCGGTGGCTCACGCCTATAATCCCAGCACTTTGGGAGGCCGAGGTGGATGGATCACTTCAGGCCAGGAGTTCAAGACCAGCCTGGCCAACATGGTGGAACCCATCACTACTAAAAAATACAAAAAAAAAAAAAAAAAAATTAGCCAGGTGTGGTGGTGCATGCCTGTAGTCCCAGCTACTAGGGAGGCTGAGGCATGAGAATAGCCTGAAACCGAAAGGCGGAGTTCGCAGTGAGTAACTGCAGCCTGGGTGACAGAGCAAGACTCCATCTCAAAAAAAAAAAATGGCCGGGTGGTGGCTCACGCCTGTAATCCCAACTTTGGGAAGCCGAGGCGGGTGGATCACTTGAGGTCAGGATGTTCAAGACCAGCCTGGCCAACATGGTGAAACCCTGTCTTTATTAAAAAACACAAAAATTAGCTGGTCATGGAGGTGCACACCTGTAATCCCAGCTACTCCGGAGGCTGAGGCAGGAGACTTGCTTGAACCCAGGAGGCAGAGGTTGCAGTGAGCCGAGATCGTGCCACTGCATTCCAGCCTGGAAGACAGAGCAAGACTCCATCTCAAAAAAAAAACGAAAAAACTCTAAATTCACAGTTTGTATTAACAATGGTAAAACAAAGTCCGCTGGGTGTGAAATATTTCATTCATAAAAAAGCACCTGTCTCTTCTGTGTTGTTCATAGTAATCAGCCTGCCCTGGCCACTCAAGTATTTGTTAGTCTACATTACTGAGCACCTAGAACATGGAGGTGGCACTGTGCTAGGGGCTTACCTATGATACCTATTATCTGGGGGGCCAGCCTTGCCCCTTAGCAGGTACAATACAGCATAGGACTTTTTTTAGGGTGGACTTGATCCCACACCAGTGCTTCCATGAGATGCCCTGTGCCTTGACACCCTAGAGGCCTTGTGAGGGACTTCAACCCCTAACCTATCCCTGGGTCCTATAGGAGGACACTCTATTCTGACTAGCTGGCATGAGAGGGCACCTGAGGTATGGCACTGTGCAAAACTGGGAGGCAGGTTGGCAAATAACCCAGGGCGTGGGCTGACCACATGAAGGTATCAGCATGCAGGGCATCTGGCCCAGCCAAGCCCAAACGCTGGGTGAGTTTAGAGTGGACAGAACCTCCATGCTATTTCAGAAGAGGAGAGGGAACTAGCAGAGGAAAAATGTATTAATTCTGAGACTGACCAGGGAGAAACATCATAGAAAAAAAGGTGACTATCAGCCCAGCAGTCCAGATACTTGGCTGGAGAGTCCAATACAGAGAGCAGCTTGACCAGATAAGACTTATAGCCAGGGATGGAGTGCTGGCAAGGACAGGGTGATGACTTTCTGCCAGGGCCAACTGGACCTGGCCAAGCAGGCAGGCGGAGCTCTGGAGGTGGCAGCTGAAAACTCTGGGCCTGGATGGATCCTCAGGAAGTGCTTCCACCCCCTCCTCATCCCCAGGCCCTTCCCAGGCCTCTCACTGCCATCCAGCCTCCCTCCTCCATTGTTCCCTCCCACTAACATTTGTCAGCTGGGCCCAGCATTCGGCTTGGGGAAACAGACACATAAAAAGGACTCTGTCCTCAGCTAGCTGGGTCCTTCCCTCCCACTCAGCTCTCCCCTGGGGTTTAGGAAACAGGACTTCAATGCATTCTTCTGATGCTGATTGAATTCCTTCCTTCTGGGCAGCTTTGTGTGCCCTTGGCACAAAATGGGAAAGGGAGCAGGAAGGGTTTAAAATAGCATACAACTGGCCAATTTGCACACCAACATAGGCTAGCTATTACAAACCCCAAAATCCAGGTGATGCAATTTGTTCCAACTGTCTTTGGCATGGGCTTTAGTGTGGGTTTGCATTTTGAAGAGCAATGGAAATAAACATACCAAGTGCAAATTCTGTTTCTGTTGCATGTGTTGGGGCTATTGCAAGGTGTGGTTGCAATTCAGGCTGCAACTTGCTTTGGTGTCCGAATAAATTGTGGTTGTCATCCATTCTTGGCCACAGGTCCCCTCAGATGACTTGTGGTCATCGGGTGCTGTTGGAATCAGCAATTTCTAGGAACCAGAAACTGAGACTGCCATGAAAGGAAGCCACTTCTGGGCGCGGTATTTAAAGATATGTTCGACAGCTTCTAGAAATGGCCAACACAGGCTAGAGTCCCGATTGCAAATAAATACTTTTAATGTAAAACACATCACTCATGGAGAGTCCTTCCTTAGACAGTTGAGAGGGCCAGTGTCATGAATACAGAGCGTTTATTTACAAAGAATGTTTTAAATCATTTTATTAGTTACTATGTCTGTCATAACCAGGAAAGAACAGCCAGCTGTCCTGGGATGTCTGCATCCACTGCATCCACTAGGTTCACTTAGTAGTGGCTGAGTAACTCAGATTTGTGCCTAGGCAAAATAACAAATATATAGGTCAGGGACCTTCTGGGTGGCTTGGGAATGACTGCATGTCAGTTGCACAAATGTCAAGGGTCTATAATAGACTTGCTGTCAAGCTAAGGGTTTTGAGGAGCATAGGGTCACTACACCTATAGACATTTTGTTTCCCTTCTTTGAAAGGAAGAAAGGCCAGGCGTGGTGGCCCACACCTGTGATCCCAACAGTTTGGGAGGCTGAGGCAGGCGGATGGCTTGAGCCCAGGTGTTTGAGACCAGCCTGGGCAACATGGCAAACACCAACTCTACAAAAAATACAAAAATTAGCCAGACGTGGTGGCACATGCCTATAGTCTCAGCTAGTTGGAGGGCTGAAGCAAGACGATTGCTTGAGCCTGGGAGGTAGAGGCTGGAGTAAGCCATGTTCGTGACACTGCACTCCAGCCTGGGTGACAAAGCAAGACCCTATCCCAAAAAATTTAAAAAAAAAAAAAAAAAAAAAAGGCAGGAAGAAATACCAGATATTTTGGATATCAAAAAAGGGAAGAAATATCAGATATCACCTTATCAAAATGTTCTAGAATTGCCTAATCTTTTTTTTCCCTCCTAATCTTTGATTTGAATGACTTTTTTTAGGTCTCAAAGCATTTCACAGCTATTGTCTTCCTTTTTAAGGGCAGGAGAGGAGATCCTGGGTAAGGAAAGTGGCTGGGACATGAAAAGCCTTTTTACTCAAAATCACATAATTATTCATTAGTTGAAGGTGGAATTAGAAACCAGGATTCCTATTGCCTAGTAAAATTTCTATTTTACATCCTGCTGCCTCTGTTACTTGGCTCTAATATTCCTCATACTTCCCCCTAGAAGGTCAACTTGTCATAGATACACGCCTGAAATTCCACCATTAGAGCTTCATCTGTTTTGCTTAAGGGATGAATGTGAATTAAATTGCAACTCCTCCTAGAAGAAAGGTATCTTTAAGTCAGGGATCAGCCAACCTTTTCTGCAAAGGACCAGATAATATTTTAGGTTTTGCAGGCCATACAGTCTGTCGCAAGTATGCAACCTGCCTTTGTAGCACAAAAGCAGCCATAAACCATACAAGTGAACAAAACATTATTTATGGACACTGACGTCTGAGTGTCATATGATTTCCACGTATCACAAAATATTCTTCTACTGAGTTTTTTTCAACCATTTAAAAACGGAAAAATCATTCTTAGTTCATAGGCTGTACACAAACAGGCAGTGGGGCGCATTGGTGCAAAGGCTGTGGTTTACTAGTCCTTGCTCTAAGGTGTCCTTGGTCATTGGCTGTGCTTTGTGGGCAAAAGTTCTATTGAAAAGATTGGGTGAGAAAACTGAGTGAACAGGAAGCCACTGAGCACCCTAAGCAGGAGGCGGGGAGTGCAGACAGGTCATCACCATCTGCAGTGTGGCCACTGCTGTCTTGAAGCTGTAGCTTGAGCACATCTACAAGGCAGCAGCTGCCCACTGACCCATCTGTGCAGCCACTGCATTTGGGGCACCCACTGGAGCCATTCAGACCCACTGTCCATCTAAGGGTAAGCCAGATGTTCCCACACGCTGCAGCTCAGCTGCTCCAATATTCGGCTCCTTTCCTCCAACTCCCCCATCGGTCTGGTAAGATCCTTGCCTCGCCATAAAGAGGCTGAAAGGTCCTTGTTCCATGTTTCTGTTACATGTGAGAGATTCTGTTTCTGTTTTAAAATATAAAAACCATTCGAGGAGGAGGTTGTTGCTATAGACTGCCACATGGTAGACACTGGGCATAAGGTGCTATCATCTTGAAAGCACTTGCTCTTACTATCTCATTTGGTTCTCCTGGGCAGAGTAAATAAGAAGAGGCAATTATCATCACCATTTCACACATGGAGAAACTAAGGCCCAGAAGTTAAAATGACTTTCCCAAGGCAGAGTAGAGGAGGAGGGTCTGCATCCAGGTCTGACTCCAAAGCCCTGACCTCCAAAGCTTGCAGTGCACTGGGACGACTCCGGGAGGGCAGATGTGCAGAGAGTAGCTCCTGCAGAGCCCAGCCTCCTCCCATCCTCCCATCCAGATAAAGAGCTGGCCGAGCACTCATGGCCCAAAAAGGCTGCTGGCTACTCCCTGCAGCCTCAGACTCCCCAAGGTCTCACTGAGGGCCCTTCAGCCTGGCAGTTCCTCCGTGGTCTTCTGCCACTTTGCCTGGTATGGAAAAGGGCTTCCATCCATTGGCAATGCCCACTGCCTGCCCCATTCTCACCTGCCCAGCAGCTTAGTCTCCAGGGAGGTCTGCCAGAGCCTCAAGGCCCTACTGCGTGAATAGTCCTCCCAGAGAAGCTTTTGTTCTTAGCTATTTACTAGCTTATCGTCTGACATGCCGTCAGCACTCCGTATACATTTGTCGCATGGATAAAGGAATGAATTAACCTTCAGGTACCCCAGAAATCCCACCATAAGATTCCCTGAGCTTAGCTCAGTGACATAACCCACAGGGTTTTTTAGAATTTAGTCCAATTGGATGAGCCTATAGTAAGGATGCAAGGGAGCATCCACTGGGCCTTTCTCTTCACACACATTCACTTCACCCTCATGGCCATCTGCAGTCAGCACCCTCATCACTCTATTTTACAGAGCAAGGGACTGGGGCCCGTAACATTGAGGAACTTGCTCAAGGTCACCCAGGTGGCCAGGGATGGGATGAGGATTGGACCCTCTGAGGCCTGTTGTCTCCACACAGTTCTCACCGGCCTTTTTTAGGCACTAACTCATGCAGGTAAAGGAGGCTCCAGAATTACCCCAAAGGCAAATGGGTGCATGAGCCATGCTGAAAAAGGAGGGAGCTCAGAGGCTCCCCCATGTCAGCCCCAGCCAGTAGCACCAGGCGCAGACAGGCCACACTGGAACTTTGTGGAGCTGCATAGAGCTTGCTCCCTTCTCCCTGCAGGCTGCATGCTGGAGGCTGGAATTCCAGTGCCAGCATGGGCAGGTCCAGAAACCTGGTATCACAGTAGGCCTTTCTGCAGAAGCGAGCAGCCTGGATGCATGGATATGACTTGGCCCAATCTGAAGGACACTGACTCTCTCCTGGCCTGTGCTGTCCAGGAAATCCTGCGATTAAAGTCACATCCCTTGGTGTGTCACTGCTTCTGGTTTTCAGGAATCCCTTATAAAAATGCATATTTAAAAAATAAAGAAGCCAAGTATGGTGGTTCATGCCTGTAATCCCAGCATTTTGGGAGGCCAAGGCAGGTGGATCACTTGAAGTCAGGAGTTCGAGACTAGCCTGGCCAACATGCTGAAACCCCCGTCTCTACTAAAAAATACAAAAATTAGCCAGGCATGGTGGCTCACTCCCGTAATCCAAGCTACTCAGGAGACTGAGGCCGAAGAATCAGGTGAACCCAGAAGGTGGAAGTTACAATGAGCCAAGATCGCACCACTGCACTCCAGCCTGAGCAACAGAGCGAGACTCCATCTCAAAAAAATAAAGAAAGAAAAATGGATGTGTGAGGTGAAAGGAGTCCTGGAGCAGAGAGGAACGGAGAAGGTCCTAATATCTACTTGGCAACTTTGCCCTACCAGGCACGTGTCCTGCACCAGGCCTTCCTCACACCCACCAGGATATGGACTCAGCCTCCCGGGACCTGCTCCATAGAAGATGATGGCAACATGCAGGGCCAGAGGAACAGGGTGGGCTGCACCCCCAATAGCTCACAGCTTCCTTCTCTTAGGTCTCCCCAGTGCTTTCTCACTGGCCCCAGCTTCCTCCTTCTTCCTTTCCACAGCAGCCTCCCACTCCCCAGCCCCCGCTACCAGCTCCTCCATGCTTACAGGCCCACGACCCACACTGAGTCCGGCAGACAAGAGCCTGCAGCTACCAAGACCCACCCATCTTAGAAGGCAGGAAGAGAATTAGAAATAATAAGGTCTTTTTCCTTGAGATTTGAGGTCAAAAGCTAGCTAGCGGCTGCACAGGGAAACCAGTTCAGCTATCTCTGACATCAGAGCCTGAGGTTTCCAAGCCTGTGCCCTCAGCAGTGAGGCTGGTAGGTGGGATCACAAACCCCTCCTCCTCCGCATCCCTGCGCTCTGCATCCCTGCTCGCCTCTCACTAACACTGCTTCTAGTTTCTAGAGGCAGTTGCAAAGCCAACTTTAAGGCTAAGGAGTCCAAAGGAGTCCAGCGCTGAGGGTGAATTTCAGGCATGTGGCAGGCTGTGGGGAGAGATCATCAGTCTTCAGGTGACAGTCTTTTCTCCACCTGTGAGCAAGGTTGACAAGGGCAGAGGTGGCCTCACTGCCTTCAGCTTGTCTTCATTCAGGCTGTGGTCATTTCTATAGACCAGTGGTACCCAGACCATCAGCATCATCGTCACCTAGGAACTTGTTGGCAATACAAATTTCTAACAGCAGAGCTGTGGACAGTTTGCCTGGTCTGTTAGGGCCTCCGGCCTGGAATCACGCCATCGTCATGTCCCACTACCTGCACAATCCTCCAAAACATGTCTCTGTCCATCAGGAACGTGGCCAATGACACCAGGTCTGCAGATGGACAGGATAAATTTGGTCATGATGGTCCTACAGGAGATGTTTATGTTCCACTTGATTTCCACACCTGCCGTCCAGGAGGATTTGCTTATGTTCAATTTGAGGATGTTCGTGATGCTGAAGATGCTTTGCATAATTTGGACAGGAAATAGATTTGTGGACATCAGGTTGAAATACAGTTTACACAGGGGAATCAGAAGACACCAAATCAGATGAAAGCTAAGGAACAGAGGAATGTGTACAGTTCTTCACGCCATGATGGTTATGACAGATACAGAGATTCTAGAAGCCAAAGTTATTAAAGGAGATCCAGAAGTCAGTCTTTTGATTACAATTATAGAAGATCTTACAGTCCTAGAAATCAACCAACTGGAAAACCACAGAGTAGCAGAAGCCATTCTGACAATGGTGGATTCAAACACCAAAATCCATCTTTTTTGGATGAAGGCTAAATCACATTCTGGGTCTGCATCCCACACCAAAACTAGAGGCACCTCTAAAACAGATTCCAGGCTGGGTGCAGTGACGCACACCTTTAATCCCAGGAGTTTGGGGGGCTGAGGCTGGAGGGTCACTTGAGCTCAGGAGTTTGAGATCAGTCTGGGCAACGTGGCAAAACACCGTCTCTACAAAAAAAAAAAAAAAAAAAAATTAGCCAGGCATGGCAGTGCATGCCTGTAGTCCCAGCTACTTGAGAGGCTGAAGTGGGAGGATTGGTTGAGCCTGGGAGGTGGAGGCTGCAGTGAGCCTCGATTGTGCCACTACATTCCAGCCTGGCTGACAAAGCAAGACCCTGTCTCAAAAAGTAAGTAAAAATGAATAAATAAATCAGATTCCAAACATATTAAATAATCCTGGCTCAAGATATGAAAAGGAATCAAAGAAAAAAGAACTATTTAGATCCAAATGTCAGTCAACATCACAGTCTAGTTCTAGTTCAAAATCTAAATCAAGGTATTGGACTGCTCCTAAAGCCAACGGCCACTGATAGTATAAACTAAGATTGTTTTTAGGAACATATCATTTATTTATAGTTTGGTTTACTTAAATTATCAGGAATTGGCCAGGCATGGTGGCTCACCCCTATAATCCTAGCACTTTGGGAGGCTGAGGCAGGCAGATCTCTTGAGCCCGGGAGTTCGAGACCAGCTTGGGCAACATAGTGAAACCCCTATCTCTACCAAAAATTAAAATATTCGCTGGGCATGGTGGTGTGCGCCTGTGGTACCAGCTACCTGCGGGGCTGAAGCAGGAGTATTGCTTGAGTCCAGGAGATCAAGGCTACATTGAGCCTAGATCACACCACTGCACTCCAGCCTGGGTGACAAAATTAGACCCTGTTTCAAAAAAAAAAAAAAATCAGGAACACAATATTGTAACGATGCTTTTAAAACACTTCTTTTTAAAAACACTGTACCAGGCAATGGTAATAATTCAAATGATATGCTGTGGAGAAGTCACTTTTAAGAGTCCAGTTTGTAACCCCGTCTCTACTAAACAAAATACAAAAACTAGCCAGGCGTAGTGGCGGGCACCTGTAGTCCCAGCTACTCGGGAGGCTGAGGCAGGAGAATGGCGTGAACCCGGGAGGCGGAGCTTGCAGTGAGCTGAGATCGCGCCACTGCACTCCAGCCTGTGAGACAGAGCGAGACTCCGTCTCAAAAAACAATTAAAAAAAGAGTCCAGGCCGGGCGTGGTGGCTCACGCCTGTAATCCCAGCACTTTGGGAGGCCGAGGCGGGTGGATCACGAGGTCAGGAGATCGAGACCATCCTGGCTAAAACGGTGAAACCCCCGTCTCTACCGAAAATACAAAAAATTAGCCGGGCCAGGTGGCGGGCGCCTGTAGTCCCAGCTACTCGGGAGGCTGAGGCACGAGAATGGCGTGAACCCGGGAGGCGGAGCTTGCAGTGAGCCGAGATCACGCCCCTGCACTCCAGCCTGGGCGACAGAGCGAGACTCCGTCTCAACAAACAAACAAACAAAAAAGAGTCCAGTTTGTTTAAGGTTATAGGTAACCACCAGTTCGTGGTGTCTCTGTATATTTTTAAAAGATTCTTTTCTTCGTGTTTGAAATTTGTGGCAAAAAGATGTTGCTTGGCCATAATTTGCAACATTTTCTTTCTTTTTTTTTTTTTTTTTAAAGACAGGCTGTTTTGCTTTGTCACCCAGGCTGGAGTGCAGTGATGCAATCAAAGCTCATTGCAACCTCTAATTCTTGGGCTCAAGTGATCCTCCCACCACCACATCTCAAGTAGCTTGACTATAGGTGCACGCCACCATTCTTGGCCCATTTTAAAATTTTTTGTAGAGATGGGGTCTCGCCATGTTGCCCAGGCTGGTCTCAAAATCCTGGGCTCAAGCAAATCACCCACTTTGGCTTTCCAAAGTGTTAGGATTACAGGTGTGAGCCACCGTGCCCGGCCTCACATAGTCTTATTAAAAATAAACTTTCATATTCATATTTGGTAGAATTGTTAACTTAGAAATGTAGCTTGCTAATAAGATAGAATGATACAAAAGTGAAGTTGTAGCCACAGTAAAGTACTATTGCTCAGACACATTTAGGTTCAGGCTGGGCCTGGATGTCTTAACAAGATGTCTAGGCCCGTGATAATCGTTTGTTTATCATGCAATGGGGAATAGTTCTTTTGTTGACCCCACTGTTTTAGGGAATGATGCCAACCGGATTATGCAATATTTTCAGGGAGATTGAGTTTTGACTGAAACGTGGAGTCTTCACTAGTTCTTTTGGTTTCTATGAAGATTTGGACATAGAAAACATGAGAAAAACTTACCTTAAAATTTGAGCAGTTCAGTGGTGGCAGAAATCATTTTAAGGGGAAAAGAATGTTCCCATGCAATTATTCTAAGATTTAAGGAACATTGTTGACCATGGTATTGCTTTGTTTTCATACTGCTGTTAGAAGCAAGTAAATTGTTTCAAAGTAGATTTTGCATGTGCATATGTAAAAGTACTGAATTTTAGGCCGAGTGCGGTGGCTCACAGCTGTAATCCCAGCACTTTGGGAGGCCGAGGCGGGCGGATCACCTGAGGTCAGGAGTTCGAGACCAGCCTGGCCAACATGGTGAAACCTCGTCTCTACTAAAAATACTAAAATTAGCCAGACATGGTGGCACGTGCCTGTAATACCAGCTACTCAGGAGGCTGAGGCAAGAGAATCACTTGAACTCGGAAGGCTGAGATCGCGCCATTGCACTTCAGCCTGGGTGACACAGTGAGACTTCATCTCAAGAAAATAAAATATAAAAGTACTAAATTTTGATGCTTGCAGTATGTGGCGTGTGCGTTTGTATACAAATTTGCCTACCTCTTTATGAGGGAGGTTTGCTCTTCATGCCTCAGTTTATTTAATGTGAGCTAAGATGAAAGACAGCACTTCATTCTAGGTGATTCTGTGGTGCCATGAAATTCAAAGTAATTTTGGAAAAAAGAATTAGTCAACTTTCAGCAAGTCACATCTCTGAGTTTTTGGTTATCAATGTAGTGCCTGACTAAAAATGGAGTAATACCCTTCATTTATTATACCCTTCATTCAAATATATCATTTACAATTTAAAGTGTTTCTCTGAAAGATTGTTTTGGGGGCAAAAGTAACTTGACATGTCCAATCTCGTTTCAGAATAAAAAGCTAGCATCTTTTAAAATCTGACCTGCTTGCTTACATATTTAAGTATGAATTATCTTAGGGAAACAATTCCTTTTAAAGGATTACTTTTTTCAATTTTGGTTTTAGTAATCAAGGCTTTGCCTGTAAAGAACAAAAACGTGGCTTTTAAATATTGTTTGTGGAATGTGTTTATAAAGGATTGATTCTAGAACCTTTGTATATTTGATAGTGTTTCTAACTTTCATTTCTTTACCATTTGCAGTTAATGTCCAAGTTCTGCTATGCATCATTTATATGCACATTTCTATAATTTTTTGAGATTTTCCTGGATGTATGGTTAAACAACAAAAAGTCTATTTAAAACTGTACCAGTAGTTTGAAGTTGTGGCAAAAAGGAAAATTGTGAGGTTAAACTTCGTATTTTCTTTCTAATAGAAACTTCTAAAAAGGTAATGTTATGTGTTATTTTTAGGAAATATTGTGTACAGCTTTTCAAACATCAATGTTTGGATCAAAACAAGACCCAGCTTATTTTCTGCTTGCTGTAAAATAAGCAAACATGCTATAATGAAAACAAAATGAAGGAAATAATGGTTACCTGGAAAAAAGGAAAAAAAAAAAAAAGGCAAATTCTCCATTCCATTCCAGGCCCAATGGATCAGAAACTCTGGGGGTGGGCCTGAGACCCACTGGGCTGGATCAGGAGTCCCTGCACTATCATACATTGCACTATCATACTATTATTTTTTAACATCCAAAAAAGAAGAGTAAAAAGGATGAGATAAAGGTGAAATTAACAATATTTTAAATGTCTTATTACCCTCTCTTGGCACAATACGCAATTTCAGACGACATCCAACTAGAATGATTATGGATGTAAAGTCGTATTTCAAATAGTCTTCTGGATGATTGCAATTGCAGCCAACTCTGCAAGGTCTGAGGAAAGCGCTGCTGTTTTCATTTCATAATGTGGCTGGGGGCAGAGGAGGGAGGGTCAGCTCTGCCGTGTGGGGGCTGTGCAGTGTGATTTCCATATTAGTGTTGTCTTCAGTCCAAGATTTATTTTCAACATTGTTTTAAAGCCACTTATCCTTTTTGGGAGCCTTAGTTGACTTAAAAATAGATAATAGAATATCTAAATTCCCTTTGGTGGGCACTATGTAAGTTGCAATTTGATGAAATCCCCGCTCTTCCTCCCACAAAGTACTCCTCCCACACAGCCGTCTAAGGCACGTGAGTCCCTCCACATTCAAAATTACCAACATCACAGAGCTTTTTCTTTCATGTTGGAAGCAAAACACTCATCTAAGTAGATGCACTATTGTTTTTCTTTCCTTGAGCCCTTTGTATGCACCCCACTTTGGAGAACCCTGCTCACACATCACCCCTCCACTTCCCTTGAAAGCCTTGTGGAGTCCCTCAAGAGATGTCATCAATCCAGAGGCTCAACCAACAGCTGCACAGTTTGCCTAAGAAAGGCTCAGTCCAGGGGGCTCACAGGAGACCACATATCCCTCTTTCCTGCATGACCAGTCCACCCTGAGTTTCTGTTACCACTCCAGAGGCTCAGACACAGGAGTATGGAGTCTTGCCCGCAGCCAGCATGGCAGGGGCAGCTGCTAGACAGCCCCAGGCAGGCGGCACTGGGCCCTGACCCCACATGCCAGGCCCTGTCCAGCGGCCACCACAGGCAGTGGGCCAAGGGGCTTTCCCTGTGGGCAGCCCCAGCTGGCGGGCGAAGGCTGGGGGAACACGAGGGAGGGGCAGCTGCGACACCAGCTTCTTGTGGCATTTCTGAAATCTCATTTCCTGCCATAATTCTGAAGCAGGTGTTTCTGTTTTTTAGAGCGTCTTCAGTTGCTATTCTGGTCGTGTGAGTCGCTAGTTTTTTCCAAAGACTGAACTGCTATTTTTTCCTCTAGTGGAGGCACGATGAGCAGCTGGTCCCCCACCAGCATCAGTTGGGTAGCAGGTCCCCCTCGGCCAGCCCCAGCCTGGGGACGTGGGGACCCTTCACAGACTGAGCTGAGGAGCCACAGGGGAGCAGGGAGCTCTGTCTGCTGAGCGGCCACCCAGCACTTTGTGTTTCAGTTCGCATCGAGCATGTAGTGTGCACCTGCCCTGCCCAGGAGAAGCAAAACAAAAACAAGCCACGCCCCCAGTGCCTGCTTGAGGGACCTCAGCCCCACAGGGCATTGGGAGTGGCTGGAGTCAAACCCAGGCCTAGGGAGAGGCAGGTAAAGAGCTTCTTAAGTGAAATACCAGGATCTCAAATCCAAGAATTTTAGATCTGGAGTCTCCAAACACCCTGAGACTCATACCAGACACATTCAGGAGGTTCGTGACCCCTCTACGAGACTTTTAGTTTTCATTTGAATGAAGGTCTTAAAAATTAATGTAAACACATCTGACATCAGATGACAGATCATCTCACAACTAAGTACTTCTAGAGATCTCAGAGCCAAATAGTAGTAATTTAATAGGACGGAGTAGATGATGTCATTTGTAAATACCACGGTAGCGTTCTATATGAGTGAAATGTGGCAATTTTTCCAATACAGGCAAGATCTGAAGAGCCCCATGATTACACCACACAGCCGGGGTATCACTGAGCACGGCAGTCATGGTGTTTGAGTTCAGAAAGACAACACAGCAAGTCACATTAATGTGCTAACGAGTTTGGGTGGTTTTTCAGGGACTTTTGGTGTTTTCTTTGTACACTGATTTTGGTTTTAGAATTATTTAAGAGTCATTAAAATATTCAGAATTTAAGTAATTTTATGGCTGGGCACGGTGGCTCACGCCTGTAATCCCAGCACTTTGGGAGGCCAAGGCGGGAGGATCACAAGGTCAGGAAATCGAGACCATCCTGGCTAGTACGGTGAAACCCCATCTCTACTAAAAATACAAAAAAGTAGCCAGGCATTGGGGCGCATGCCTGTAATCCCAGCTACTGCGGAGGCTGAGGCAGGAGAATCCCTTGAACCTGGGAGGCACAGTTTGCAGTGAGCCAAGATCACGCCACTGCACTCCAGCCTGGGCAACAAAGCGAGATTCCGTCTCAAAAAAAAAGAAAGTTCATACCTATTTAAGTAATATGATAAACAAAATAATTTCAGTCATCCCTAGGGAATCATACGACTTCTGGTTTCCTTTGTGTAACAGAGGTTTGTACATGACTCAGGTGCAAAAACCATTATTCTCATGTTTGAATCAGATAGCTAGAATTACCTACAACAAAGGCTCAGGCTGGAAGAATTAAAGCGAGGTCTTTTAGGGCTTAGGACTAGCAAAGAGAGGGGGCCCTAGGGAAGCATGTTGTCCCTTGCATGTTTACTGGGAACTGAGGTTAAGCAGATGCGGAAGAGGTTAAAAAAAAAAAAAAAAAAAAGAGGCGAGGCTAACATCTAGGGAAAAAACAGCAAGCCTGTCTGCGGGGGCCACCAGAGGGCATGTTCACTACCAGCAACACACACAGGTGCACACACACACCCACACACG
Source organism: Macaca nemestrina (assembly GCF_043159975.1). Lineage (NCBI taxonomy): Eukaryota > Metazoa > Chordata > Mammalia > Primates > Cercopithecidae > Macaca > Macaca nemestrina. The sequence goes on from NC_092143.1 coordinate 40,577,987, forward strand.
CGCACACAGCCCCGGAGGCCACAGGAGACAGGTAGGGCCATCGCCCTGGGAGTGACAAAGTGGCTCCTCACTTGCTCCACTGCCCTGGGGGCAGGGGAGTGTGTGACACTTCAAGCACTCACTGGCTTTCCCTCGCCAGTGGATTGGGGGTCCCAGGGATTAGGTCTGGGCTGTCACGGTCAGGAGGGCAAGGGCCACAGCTTTGTTCAGGTTGTTCCTCAGACATCTCAGAAACCACAGTGACCACAGAATCAGAACAAGAAGCGCAGCTGTGCAAGAGGTTTACAGCCAGAAGTGGCCAAATGTATGCCAGCCAGTAGAGAAGCCCATAATGCAGCAAGGCTCTAGTCCTGCCACTCACGGTGTGGGGACCCGACGAAGGAGCAAGTCCAATCAACAGTCCTCCAGGTCCCTCCGGCAGTCGAGTCAGGAAGTTAGGTGCCAGGTCCCCTCAAGACAGAAACTCCAGAGATCTGGGTTTTCTGCCCTCTGAGAATGGACCTGCTAGAATCTTCTTATTTGGAAGGAGGTGGTTGGTAAAGGAAGACAAAATAAGGCTGGAAACAGACCCAGACACACTTAGAAACAAATGGAGTAAATGAGGTACTGGGGAGAGTCACTTTCTGAAAGCCAGACACCTCAGGACCACATGGGTGGGGTGTTTCCAGGGAGGACGGAAACTTTCACCATCACCTTCCTGTCAACTGAGTGTCTGACCCCACCCCAAATGTATTTGTGTACTAGGACCGCCGTAACAAAATACCACACTGGGCAGTGTCAACAACAGACATTCATTTTCTCAGTTCTAGAGGCTGGAAGTCCAAGACGGAGGTGTTGCAGGGTTCGTTTCTCCTGCTGCTGCTCTCCTCGGCTCGCAGCTGGCTGCCTTCTGCAGTGCCTTCACCTGGTGCCCACCTTCTGCAGTGCTCACCTTCTGCAGTACCTGCCTTCTTCAGTGCCCAGTGCCCGCCTTCTGCAGTGCCTGCCTTCTACAGTGCCCGTCTTCAGCAGTGCTCACCTTCTATGGTGCCTTCACATGGGCTTTGCTCTGTGCCTGTGTATACATGGCGTCTCCTCCTCCTCTTGTTGTAAGGACACTGTGGGGGCCAGACCTTCATGACCTCACTTAACCTTAATTACCTCTTTAAAGCTCTGATTTCCAGGCCAGGCGAGGTGGCTGACACCTGTAATCCCAACACTTTGGGAGGCAGAGACAGGTAGATCAACTGAGGTCAGGGGTTTGGGACCAGCCTGGCCAACCTGGCAAAACCCCATCTCTACTAAAAATACAAAAATTAGCCAGGCAAATTGTGGCGCATGCCTGTAATCCTAGCTACTCGGGAGGCTGAGGCAGGAGAATCGCTTGAACCTGGGAGGCAAAGGTTGCAGTGAGCCGAGAGCATGCCACTGCATGCTAGCCTGGGCGACAGAGTGAGACTCTGTCTCAAAAAAAATAAATAAATAAATAAAGGTCCGATTTCCAAATACAGTCACATGCTGAGGTGTTGGGGGTTAGGATTTCAATACAGGAATTTTGGGGGGAGACAATTCAGTCCATAACACCGATAAAATGGCGTTGTGCAAGGTGTGAAGGTCCTAGGCTGGAGCTCTGTCCTTACTGAGCCCCTACCTGCAGTGGCAGCATCATTCACCTTCATGAGAAGATGAAGCAGTAGCTCCAGGAGTGGCCCATCTCTCACCCTTCCTCAGCCCCTGGCAAGGATGAGGTATAACGCCAACCTTTGGCCCAGACTCCTGTCTTTGAGCTACAGGGCATTGAACCTGCACCGAGCGCTCACTGTATCTATCTTGGTGAAGGTAGAACAGAGACTATTTTCTAGGTAGACCTCCATGGCACTGGGCCCTGGGCACAGATCCAAAATCTCAGCACAGCACGGGCTGCCTCAGGTGCCCTTGTGGATGAAGAGACACCATTACTGAGACAGCTAAGCAATACATACAGTTCCCAGGCCTGGCTAGCACACACCTCTGACTCCAGATGCAACATCGCATGCTGGGCCATGAGTCACCTCTCCCAGACATTGCAGATTCTGAGGAGCTATGGGGCTTAGACTGCTTTGCTGGCAGCCATACTCTATGCCTGCTCAATGGGTCTTCATCAAGTATAGTTAGTAGCATCGAGCTTCTTCTTCCACTAATGTCAGAATAGGTAAACCAGAACAATTGTCCCACCAAGAACAACTAGAAAAGCTGGACTAAATATGGAAATTATTGAAAGCATCAAAGAGCCCAGATGACAGTGAAAAATTACTGAGCCAAGATCTCTGGAGAGCAGAAACTCAAGCAGATAAGGCAGGTTTCTGGGGCCTAGATGCATTTACTGATTGTACAGACAGCTGATAAGACTGAACATGGCTTTTGAAAGCTTGATAGGCTGCTGGGTGGGGGTGTGCAACAACAATAATAGCATATAAGTCAGAAGCGGAGTGAATGGAATTAATGTCTTTCTAAGGCACTCATATTGTCTGAGAAGAGGTAAATGTACTAATTCCTTTTAGAATTTGGTAACTCAAATATGTTGCAATATCTGACCACTAAAGAGCTTCTTTTTAAAAATATGTAACTACTGGCGGGGCATGGTGGCACATGCCTGTAATCTCAGCACTTTGGGAGGCCGAGGCAGGTGGATCACCTGAGGTCAGAAGTTAGAGACCAGCCTGACCAACATGAAAAAACCCCGTCTCTACTAAAAATACAAAATTAGCCAGGCATGGTGGCACATGCCTGTAATCCCAGCTACTTGGGAGGCTGAGGCAGGAGAATCACTTGAACCCGGGAGGCGATTGGTGGCAGTGAGCCAAGATCGTGCCATTGCACTCCAGCCTGGGCAACAAGAGCGAAACTCTGTCTCAAAAAAAAAAAAAAAAAAAAAGTAATTATCAAGTTAAGAGATGAGAAAATTGAATAATTTTTTAAAAGGCAACAAAGAAAAGGGAACACAGACTAATTGGGGCAAGGAGAGAGTAAATAATAACATTTACACTCAAGTGAATCAGTAATTATATTAAATATAAATGGGCTAAATGCTCTAATTAAAATATAAAAATTGTCTGGCTTAATTAACAAAAACAAAACCCAATTATAAGGTGCTTGCAGGAAGCATGCTTAAGAAACACAGAATGGTAAAAGTTAAAGTATGAAAAAAGATACAGCAATCAAAAACCTAAAGAAAGTTGGGGTATTAATATCAGAAAAAAATAGATTTAAAGGCAAGAAGCATTACTAGAGGTAAAGAGGTCTTTTATTATAATAACAGTTTTAATTTACCAGAAAGATCTAGCAAATCTAAATTTGCATGTACATAATAGCATTGACTCAAAAATGTAGAAAGCAACTAGAACTAAAATAAAAAATCGGCAAATCCAAAATTATAGTTAGGAAAGAGTAATGCATTTTTTCCCAAAACTTTGAGGAAAACACACAAAAAATCTGAAAGGAATCTAAAGGGCACACCATAACTGGAGAAACTAAATATTATACTTTAGAAAAAAAGGAGAAAAATCTTTTGGATATATAGGCAAAAAGACCAAGTAACTTACAGGAAAAAGAAAATGTGCTTGTCAAAAAACACTTTGATAACAACATTTTATGTCAGAAGAAAATGAGTAAGATATTTACGATACTCAAGGAAAGAGGATAAAGGCCAAGATTTTTTGTTTATCTAGTCAAATTAACATTTTATTTGTTTGTTTGAGACGGAGTCTCAACAAACTGGCTGGAGCGCAGTCACTCAATCTCAGCTCACTGCAACCTCCGCCTCCCAAGTTCAAGCAATTCTCCTGCCTCAGACTTTCGAGTAGCTGGGATTACAGGTGTCCACCACCATGCCTGGCTAATTTTTTATATTTTTAGTAGAGACGGGGTTTCACCATGTTGGACACGCTGGTCTCAAACTCCTGACCTCAGGTGATCCACCCGCTTCAGCCTCCCAAAGTGCTGGGATTACAAGCGTAAGCCACCGCACCCAGCCAATTTTTTGTATTTTTAGTAGAGACAGGGTTTCATCATGTTAGCCAGACTGGTCTCGAACTCCTGACCTTAGGTAATCCGCCTGCCTCAGCCTCCCAAAGTGTTGGGATTACAGGTGTGAGCCACCACACCCAGCCCAAATTAACTTTTAATATGAATATTGCAGAAGAATTACATGCAAAACATTAAAAAACCAGGGGATATTAATTCTATACCCTTTTCTTAGGAAACTGCTAAGGAATGGCATTTTGGGGGTGTGTGTGTGTGTGTGTGTGTGTGTGTAAAACTGAGACTGCATGAGGGATACAAAAGAAAAAGTGCACATATGAAACTAACTGTATGCTCCCTGGAAGAGGAAGCGCAAGAGCAGGGCGAAGTAGAATGGGGTGAGAAGTCACACACAAAATAATCTTTCCAACTGTTTTCAGTAACCATATTTGGATAGTAGTGTATCATTTTCCACTAAAAGAAACCACTGCTTCAGGGAAAAATGTCTGGGACAAGAATTGTACAAGACAAGCCTGGAGGATCTCATTTTACCAGATGGAAAAGAAGCTTTCAGAAACGCAGGAGCCAACTAGCTCTCCAACTGCCCAAATATGGGACAATTTGAACATCCAGGGTAATTACTGCAATGTATGAAACACATCAAATATGTTTAAATCCATTGGTTCATTATAACACACACACAAAAAAAATACAAATTGGTTACCCTTGGAGGATTGCTGAGAAACCAACTCTTTATTTGGAAAACTGGTAGGAAAAGGGAAATGATTAAGCATTTATCTTGCCTTTTCTATTGAATTGTACAATGGGGAATTAAATAGTAGATGAGGTAAACTTTCTCTTTCTAGAAGTATTCCAGCAAATGAATGAAGGAGGAATGATAGAACTATAATATCACTATTTTGCAACGTTGAATGAATTAATGCACCTAGACATGGAACACCAATACCTTCTAAATCTCATAAAGAGGGAATTCTAGACATTTTGTGCCTCCTGATAGAAAAAAACAAAAAACAAGCAACTATTCATGAAGACTCTTGTCAAAAAACAACAAAACTAACATAATTCTCATTAGTCCTCTAGCATCAATTACCAATCTACAAGAGATACAAAGGATAGAGGAGTATGTTAAATTATGCCATGGAAATGTAACCAGCAAAATTCAGAATATGACCGGGTGCAGTGGCTCACGCCTATAATCCTAGCACCCTTGGAGACTGAGGCAGGCAGATTGCTTCAGCCCGGGACTTCAAGACTAGCCTGGGCAACACGGTGAAGCTGTGTCTCAAAACAAACAAACAAACAAAATACAAAAATTAGCTGGGCATGGTGGTGCACCTGTAGTCCCAGCTACTCAGGAGGCTGAGGGGGATCACCTGAGCCCAGGAGGTTGCGGCTGCAGTGAGCCAAGATCAGGGCATTCCAGCCTGGGTGACAGAGCCTGTCTCAAAAAAAAAAAAAAAAAGAAAGAAAAAGAAAAAAGAGAAAAGAAAAGTCCAGAATAAGAGAAACTCTACCAATGACCTGGTTTTTTAAAACAAATTATGAGACAGAAGAAGAGGAAAACTACAAATTAAGACACATATAAAAACAGTTTTTAAAAAGTCAAAATTAAACTGTAGTGTTTAGGTATTTATACTTGGATGATAAAGTCATGAAGACAAGAAGGTCATTACTATAAAAGTCAGAATAGTAGACATTTGTGTGGGGTAAGAGAATGGCTATGATTAGCAGAGGGCACTTGCTTGCAAGCTTCTATCTTCTTACATGAGTAGTGGTTGCAAAAATATTCACCTTATAAAAATTCATTAAGCAGTACGTTGTTTTATGTGATTTTCTGAAGGTGTGTTATATTTAAAAATAAAAAGTTTTTTGAAAGTCAAAATTGTAAAAACATGATTCACAAATTTGACCTAACCGATATATATATAACACTGAACCCAACAACTGCAGAACACACATTTGTTTTAAGGACACAGACAATTTACAAATATATATCATGTTCTGGGCCATTGATTTGCAACAAATGCCAAAAAAAATGAAGTCACATAATATATTATTTGACCACTGTAGAAATGAAATTTTAATCAATTAAAAAATCCTATAAAATCTCCATATGTTTGGAAATTCATAAACTTCTAAGTAACACTTAGATCAAAGACAGTATCAAAAAGTAACTTAGAACCAAATACTTCTTTTCTTTCTTTTTTTTTTTTTTTTTTTTTTTTTTTTGACATGGAGTTTCTCTCTTGTTGCCCGGGCTGGAGTGCAATGGCACAATCTCAGCTCACTACAACCTCCGCCTCTCAGGTTCAAGCAATTCTCCTGCCTCAGCCTCCCAAGTAGCTAGGATTATAGGCATGTGCCACCACGCTTGGCTAATTTTGTATTTGTAGTAGAGACAGGGTTTCTCCATGTTGGTCAGGCTGATCTCGAACTCCCGACCTCAGGTAATCTGCATGTCTCGGCCTCCCAAAGTGCTGGGATTACAGGAGTGAGCCACCATGCTCCGCCAGAACCAAATATTTCTGAACCAAATAATAATATGTAATAAAAATCTCTAAACCTGTGGCATGCATCCAAAACTATGCCTAGAGAGACATATATACCTTTAATTGCACAACTGAAAAGGAGAAATACTAAAAGTTGATGATCTAAGCATTCTTCTAAAAAACCTTTTTTTCAAAGAAGGCAAATTAGCCCCCCAAAAAAGTAGAAGGTGAGAAATAGTAATGATAAGAACAAAACTAATAAAATACAAAACAAATAAAATAGAGAATTCAACAATGCTGAACATTGGTTCTTTGTTCAAAAAAAAATCAATCAATGGCCAGGCACAGTGGCTCACGCCTGTAATTGCAGCACTTTGGGAGGCCTGAGGTTGGGAGTTCAAGACCAGCCTGGCTAACATGGTGAAACCCCCATCTCTACTAAAAATACAAAATTAGCTGGGCATGGTGGCACGCACCTGTAATTCCAACTACTCAGAAGGCTGAGGCAGGAGAATAGTTTGAACCTAGGAGGCAGAGGCGGAGGCAGAAGTTACCGTGAGCTGGGATCACGCCACTGTACTCCAGCCTGGGTAACAGAATGAGACTCCACCTCAAAAAAACAAGAAGAAGAAAGAAAGAAATCAATCAATAAGCTGCTGACTAGAAAGAGTGAAATCCAAACAACCAACATGAGGAATGAAATAGAAGCCATCACTACAGATCCCACACACATTCAAAAGATAATAAGGGAGCTGGGCGTGGTGGCTCATGCCTGTTATCCCAGTAATTTGGGAGGCCAAAGTGGGTGGATCACTTGAGGCCAGAAGTTCCAGACCAGCTTGGCCAACATGGTGAAACCTCATTTCTACTAAAAATACAAAAAGTAGCCAGATGTGGTGGTGCACACCTGTAATCCCAGCTACTGGGGAGGCTGAGGGACAAGAATCACTTGAACCATGGAGGCAGAGGTTGCAGTGAGTCAAGATCCTGTCACTGCACTCTAGCCTGGGTGACAGAAAGCGACTCTGTCTCACAGAAAAAAGAAAAGACACTTTGGGAGGCCGAGGCAGGTGGATCACAAAGTCAAGAGATCAAGACCATTCTGGTCAACATGGTGAAATCCTATCTCTATTAAAAATACAAAAATTAGCTGGGTGTGGTGGCTTGCGCCTGTAGTCCCAGCTAGGCAGGCGAATCGCTTGAACCAAGGAGGCGGAGGTTGCAGTGAGCCAAGATCGCGCCACTGCACTCCTGCCTGGCAACAGAGCGAGGTTCCATCTCTAAAAAAAAAAAAAGAAAAGAAAAAAAGAAAGAAAAGAAAAAAGATGGTAAGAGGATATTATGACAACTTTGGGCGTTACATTGGAAAACTGACAATGAACAACTTCTTAACAAAAATACTACTTAATCAAAACTGACACAAGAATAGAAAATCTAAATAGTCCGTATCTATCAAGGAAATTAAATTTGTTACTAAATCCTTCCCCACAAAGAACCCTTCACTTCCAGACGGCTTCAGTGGTAAGTTTTTACTTTTAGGGAAACCCTTACACTAATCTTACACAACTTTTCCAGAGAACAGAAAAAGAGAAATAATCCCAAACTTATTTTTTATTTTTATTTATGTATTTATTGAGATGGATACTCTGTCTCTCAGGCTGGAATGCAGTGGCATGATCTCTGCTCACTGCAACCTCTGCCTCCCGGGTTCAAGCGATTCTTGTGCCTCAGCCTCCTGAGTAGCTGGGATTACCAGCGTTTGCCACCACGCCCGGCTAATTTTTGTACTTTTAGTAGAGATGGGGTTTCGCCAAGTTGGCCAGCCTGTTCTCAAACTCCTGACCTCAGGTGATCCGCCAGCTTTAGCCTCCCAAAGTACTGGGATTACAGGCATGAGCCACCACGCCAAACTTATTTTTTAAAACATAGCCTTGATACCAAACCTGACAGCAAAATTACAAAAAGGGAAAATGTAAGTCAAGTGTCATTAATATCAATTTTTGAAATCCTTTGAAAAATTAGCAAACCAAATCCAATGATATATAATATAAAAAGGATAATGTATCATGGCTAAGTGGAGTTTATTTCTAGACTGCAAGAGTGACAGCTTTGGAAAATCAATCATTATAATTTGACACACTTTCATAATGAAAGTGAAAAATCATATCTCAATAAATGCAGAAAGGGCCAGTATAGCAAAGTTTTGAAATACAAGATCAGTATAAAAATCGGTTGCATCTCTAGGGTCCAGCAGTAGTTTGGAAATTAAATTTTAAAACAGCATCAAAATAAATACCTAGGAATAATTCTAACAAAAGATGTTCAAGACTCATATGTTTAAAACTATAAAACAGTACTGAAAAAAAGATCTAACTAAATAAAGAATGATATCATGCTCAGAAATTGGAAGACTCAATATTGTAAAGATATAAATTCTTCCAAAACCAATCTATAGATTCAGTGCAAGCCCAATCAAAGTTTCCTTCTTGTGGTAACAGGCAAGTTGATTTTTTCTTTTTAGAAGCAGCGTCTCGCTCTTGTAGCCCAGGCTGGAGGCCAGTGGTGCGATCTCGGCTCACTGCAACCTCCGCCTCCAGGGTTCAAGCCATTCTCCTGCCTCAGCCTCCCGAGTAGCTGGGATTACAGCCTCCTGTCACCATGCCTGGCTACTTTTGGTATTTGTAGTAGAGACAGGGTTCCACCACATTGGCCAGGCTGGTCTTGAACTCCTGACCTCAGGCGATCTACCCACCTCTGCCTCCCAAAGTGCTGGGATTACAGGCGTGAGCCACCACACCTGGCCCAGACAAGGTGATTTTAAAATTCAAAAGAAGGTCGGGCTTGGTGGCTCACACCTGTAATCCCAGCACTTTGGGAGGCTAAGGCAGGCGGATCACAAGGTCAGGAGGTTGTGGTGAGCCAAGATCACGCCACTGCACTCCAGCCCAGGCGACAGAGCAAGACTCCATCTCAAAAACAAAAACAAAACAAAACAAAAAATTAATAAGGAAATGCAAAAGGTCAAGGGTAGCTGACATCATCTTGAAGATCTCCTCTGTCAGGAAGCAAGATTCATTAGAAAGCTAAAATAAGACATTATACTGTTATATTGTATAACAAACATAGAGAGACCAATTGATATGGTTTGGCTCTGTGTTCCCACCCAAATCTCATATCAAATTGTAATTCCCAATGTGGGGGAGGGACCTGGTGGGAGGTGATTGGATCATGGAGGCAGATTTCCCCCTTGCTATTCTCGTGATAGTGAGTGAGTTCTCACAAGATCTGGTTGTTGAAAAGTGTGTGGCATATCCGCCTTTGCTCTCTCTTTCCTGCTCTACTGTGGTAAGATGTGCTTGCTTCCCCTTCACCTTCTGCCATGATTTTAAGTTTTCTGAGGCCTCCCCAACCATGCTTCTTGCACAGCCTGTGGAGCTGTGAGTCAATAAAACCTCTTTTCTTTGTAAACTACCCAGTCTCAGGTAGTTCTTTATAGCAGTGTGAGAATGGACTCATACACCAATAGGATAGAGACGGATCTATGGCACATGCACACTTATGGAAAAGGCAGTTCTGCAGGGCAGTGGGAAAAGGGCACCCATTTCTATTCAATAGCTCCATGGATATCCACATGAAAAAGGAAAAGAAATGTGGCCCCACTGCATAACATACACAGCAATCAGTGTAGATGGTAGATCTAAAGATGAAAGGCAAAACAAGATGGCTTCCAGAAACTAATATAGGAAAATATCTTCATGCTGTCAGGATAGGAAAACTTAAACAGAACACAAAAAGTGCTGAACATAAAGGAAATGGTTGCTAAGTTTGAGTGCATTACATTTAGGAACTCCTGTTCATCAGAAGACACCACGAAGAGAATGAAAAGGCGAGCCGAGGAACTGGCGGTAATCATTGCTGCACATATTAAAGACCCCCATCTCTAGGATATAGAAAGCATTACCAAAAACTGACATCAAAAACCCAGTAGAAAAACAGACTAAAGTATTGAACAGGTTTTCAGTTTTAGCACCAGAGGACAAAGAGAAAAAAAAATTTAAATCGAACAGGCACTTCAGAAAAGATTTCCAAATGGCCAATAAACATGAAAATGTGCTAAACCTCATCGGTAATCAGCAAAATGCAAATTACAACTACAATGAGACACTATTACTCACCCACCCAGCAGCTAAAATTAAGAAGTCTAACAAGAATTGCTGAGTATTGATAAGGAAGAGTATCAATGGAAGCTTCCAAAGACTGTGGTGGGAGTATACATTTGTACAACCACTTTGAATGACTGACATCATCTAGTAAAGTTAAATATGTACATTCTTATGACCAGAAATTCCTCTCTCAGATATTTTTCTCAATGGCAATGTGTAACACCATGAGACTTATGCAAAAATGTTCACAATAGCCTCACTTATAATATTTTTAAAAAAAACTGTAAACAATGCAGCTGTCCAACAATGAGAAAATAGTTAAATACATTATAATATATTCATACAATGGAATACTATATAGCACTGAAAACGAATAAACTGTACTCACTGAAAATGAATGAACTATATGCAACAACGTGGATTAATCTCCCAAGTTGCAGAAAAGTACTTATATTTCCATTTATTGAAAATGTAAAAATGCAAAATGAAAAATAAGCTTGTCCAGGCTGCAAACATATATGGTAAAACTAAAAGAAAAGTAGACTGATAAATACAGAATTCAGGGACATGGTTACCTCTGAAGGATAAGGGGCAGGGATGGCACTGGAGAGGGCTAACAGGGGACTTCAGAGGAAATAGTACTATGTTCTATTTCTTTGCCCAGGTGGTGAGTATATGAGCATCTATTGTATCATAACTCTTCATACCTTACTTACATTTTATTGCTATTCTTTTATACATACTCAATATTTTATTTTGAAAATATTTTTTGAATAAGCTGTAAGCATTCACAAAAGGTGAAAATTGCCTATAATGACATTTTGGCCCAACCCCAGCATTAAACACTCTTCATGATCTGGCACTTTTCCAAACTTTGTTCTCTGTGCTCGACTAACATATGTGTGTGTGTGTGCATGTCTGTAGGTGTCTGTGTGTGTATTGGGTAAACTATACATTCATTTTCGCACAAGCAAACAAATGAGCATTCCCCAGATTTGGAGAACTAATGATAAGTTCCTATTAGGCACTTTTGGAGACAGAAACCCTACCCCAGAACCCATGCTAGCTGTGCAGGGGAGAAGGGGCTCTTGGAAGATCAGGAGATTTGTGGGGAAGTTCCTACTTGGGGACAAGATGCACATTTTTTTTTTTAGTCGGCTTGCATTGTTGGTTTGTTTCATAATGCATTGAGTTGATTAAAAGGGCTCAGAGTCTGGTTGGGGAGATAGGCATTTATAAACAAACATCCAAGAATTCCTAGTAAATGAATGAACTCATTCACCAATGTTTGTTTGTATTTTTCTTTTTGAGACGGAGTCTTGCTCTGTTGCCCAGGCTGGAGTGCAGTGGTGCGATCTTGGCTCACTGCAAGCTCCACCTCCCGGGTTCAAGCCATTCTCCTGCCTCAGTCTCCCGAGTACCTGGGACTACAGGCGCGTGCCACCATGCCTGGCTAATTTGTTGTATTTTTTGGTAGAGACAGGATTTCACCATGTTAGCCAGGATGGTCTCAATCTCCTGACCTTGTGATCCACCTGCCTCGGCCTCCCAAAGTGCTGGAATTACAGATGTGAGCCACCGCGCCCGGCCTCACCAATGAACCTTAAAAGACAGCACAGGGCGGATGCGATAGTTCATGCCTGTGATCCCAGCACTTCGGGAGGCTGAAGTGGGCAGATGGCTTGAGCTCAGGAGTCCGAGACCAGCCTGGACAACACGGTGAAATCCCCTCTCTACAAAAAAATACAAAAATTAGCTGGGTCTGGTGGCATGTGCCTGTAGTTCCAGCTACTCTGGAGGCTGAGGTGGGAGCTTGAACTCGGGAGGTTGAGGCTGCAGTGAGCCATGATTGAGCTACTGCACTCCAGCCTGGGCCACCAAGCAAGACCCTGTCTCAAAAAAAAAAAAAAAAAAAATTCATTCTTCCCCTAGGTCACCCAGGAACCCCTGCATGACAGGGCCTCACTTGACCACACCTGGATTGGAATGTCCCACACGTACCGGGCTCTGAAGAAACGTAAGGCTGCAGGACTGCTCCAGGGCCTCAGCTGGGATCCCCGCCCATCCCTGCCTTGAATGGAACTTGTAATAAACCTGATTTCCTAAAGCTCCCGGGGAGGCAGGATCAGTGGTTGAGAGCCAGGCTTTTGTTGCCGCCTTGAGTCCTAGACACAACTCGCCTGCTATGTGCCCTTGGGCAAGTCACTTCATGGCAGCCTCTGCAAGCCTTCCGTTTCTCATCCATACAACAGGGAGCGGAAAGCCCCTCCTCCCAGGGTTGCTGTGAGGATTACATGATTCCAAGCATTGAACAATGCCCAGCATTCAGGGAGTCTTCATAAAGTTTTGGCTGTCACGCTCAGGGAAGAAAACCAAATCTAACTATGAAAAGCCAGTTTCCTCGGCATAGCCTCATTGTGAGCTTTGGTGCCAGAGATGGACTCAGCTGAGTGGTGGCTTTTCTCCGTGAGCATCCTCTGGGCCTGAGAAAGGACAGCTAGAGGGACCTTTGGCCTAGGCCTCAGCCGACTCAGGTTTCGGCTGACATTCGGTGGCAGCTTCCTGAAGAAGAGCCAGTAAGGCTTGTCACAAAGGTCAATGGTAAGCGAGGTCACCTACCCACACCGCTGAAGCTGCCATGGGCTGTGACCCCAGCGGAGGAACCACAGGCGGACCCAGGAGGTTCCTGCGCATGCGCTGTGCTGCTCACTTCCCCGCGTTGAGGCGCTGCACCCAGCCTCCGCTCCTGGCGGGGACCCTCAGCCCCAGACACAGCCACCGGCCTAGGCATGATTCAGTGTTCCAGCTTACTTAGGAGAGCCCAGGAGTTCATTTCAAAATGTCAAATGATCCTTGGTGACTAATGGCCCCTGCTGTGCTGAATATCTTCACAGAGGCTGTCCTTCCGCACCCCCAGGGCTCTGTACTCTGGGAACATCTATCTTGGTATCTGTGGCAAGGAGCTGCCATGTCGTCAGATTGCCCAAAAAAGCCAGGGAGCCACAGAACTGCCCAGATCCTGCTGGGGTGAGCACTGGGGAAGTCTTGGCCAGAAGGCATTCTCTAGGAATGGAGAATGGGAACACATAAATTCAACCACCTAGAAAAAATAAGCAGAACATTGGACAAGTGATCTCACAGAGTGTACTCAGAAAACAACTGGATTATTTTATCATTTCCCCCTATAGTTTGCCCATTGAAACCTACTCTGAAGATAGCTCTGATCCCACCCATGCGTGAATTTCCAGCAGGTTCTGTACCTCTCCTGCTTACTCACAATTTTAAAAAGCCCTGTAGCCACTGTTTAAAATTTTTCATTATGGAAATTTTCACACATCACCAGAAAAAAAGACAATGGTATGGTGGATTGCCATGTAACCATTCACAGCCATGTTGTTACACGAATTCCCACCTCACCCCAACAAATTTTTTTATGGAACTTTTTTTAATTGAGATGGAGTCTTGTGCTGTAACCAGGCTGGGGTGCGGTGGCACGATCTCGGCTCACTGCAACCTCTGCCTCCCGGGTTCAAGCGATTACCCTGCTGAGTAGCTGGAACTACAGGCACGCGCCACCATACCTGGCTAATTTTTGGTATTTTAGTGGAGGTAGGGTTTTACCATCTTGGCCAGGATGGTCTTGATCTGCTGACCTCATGATCCGCCCACCTCAGCCTCCCAAAGCGCCAGGATTACAGGTGTGAGTCACCACACCCAGCCTCTGGAATGTTTTAAAGCAAGCCCTCTGATTAATTTTAGAAACTCAAACTGCCTTAGTTCAGTAATGAGTAAATCCACCCCACAGAATGATCCAGGACTCTCAAACTTCATTTTCAGCTAAAGCTTATTCTCCCACCCAGGGCAAGGCTGCTGCAGCCTGGGAGCCTGCCTTTCTCCAGGGGACCTGGGTGGGTGTTGCCTGCATTCCGCACCTCAAGCTTCTCTTCCTCACCCTCACAGCTGCCTATGGCTACTTCAGGGTCAACAGCGGTGGGATAGTGGCCCTGACCGGCTGGAGGCAGTGTCAGCTACAAGTCCCAGAGCGGGCTCTTACTCTCTGCTCCCTGGGTCTTAACTACTCAGAGCTGGCACCAGGGCTGACTGCTGGGCTGGACAACAGTACATACCTGGTAAGCTGAGCCCCGAATAAGGGGGTACTCTGATAGCTGATGGTGGAAACAGATACTGGAGTCCCCCCTTACCTGCAGGGGATATGTTCCAAGCCCCCTAGCGGATGCTTGAAACTACAGATAGTATGAAACCCTACAATCCTATAGGGTAGGGTTACTACCCTGCTATCCTATAAGGTTTGTTTTTTCCTATACATACATACCTATGGTGAATGTTAATTTATAAATTAGCCACAGTAAGAGATTAACAATAACAATAATAAAATAGAACATTTATAACAGTATGCCAATGTCACTACTTTTGCACTTTTGGGGGCATTATTAAGTCAAAGAAGAGTTACTGGGACACAAGCACTGCGATTCTGTGACAGTGGATCTGATAACTGAAGTGTCTCTAAGTGACTAACTTGGTGGGGAGTGTCTGCAGCATGGACATGCTGGAAAAGGGATGATTCACATCCCGGGCAGGACACAGCAAGATGGCACAGTATTTCATCACGCTCATCACGCTACTCAGAACAGCCATGATTTAAAACTTACGAATTGTTTATTAGTGGAATTTCCATTTGGTGTTTTCGGACTGAGGCTAACCTCGGGTAACTGAAACCGTGTGTGGATAAGGGGGACTACTGATTGCTGGCCTGGACAGCAGTGTGTGCCAGGTAAGCTGAGCATGCTGTGGTCTTCCTTCACTATGAAGATTTTTTTTTTTTTTTTGGAGACAGCGTCTCGCTTTATCACCCAGGCTGGAGTGCAGTGACGCAGTCTCGGCTCACTGCAACCTCTGTCTCCTGAGTTCAAGTGACTCTTATGCCTCAGCCTCCCGAGTATCTGGGACTACAGACATGCACCACCACGCCAGGCTAATTTTTGTATTTCTAGTAGAGATGGGGTCTCAAACTCCTGACCTCAAATGATCCACCTCGGCCTCCCAAAGTGTTGGGATTACAGGCGTGAGCCACCACATGGGGCCCATGAAGACATGTTCTCAGTCGAAAGAAAAATGTGGCTGAGGGGCAGGTGGGGAGAAAACGAACTGCTTTACCTACTCCGGGAGATGCAGGATTTCTTCCCGCTTAGATAATCTAGTGTCTCTCTTGGGAATGTGGCAATTGCTGGCACTTCTTGCCTTGGAACTGCACTTTCTGATATGGTAGCCACTAGCCACAGGTGGCCACAGAGCGCCTGAAATGTTCTGTGAGTGTAAGACACACACTGGAGTTCCAAAACTTGGGGTGAAAAAGTAATGTCAGATATCCCATTAATATGTTTATATTGATCACATATTGAACTGATATGTTTCTATGTTGCATTAAATAAAATGCATTAACATTAACTTTATTTATTTTTTATTTTTTAAATTTTTTTATATTTTTTTGAGACAGGATCTCTCTCTGTCACCCAGGCTGGCGTTCTGTGGCGTGATCTAACTCACTGCCACCTCTGTCTCCCAGCTTCAAGCAGTCCTCCCATCTCAGCCTCCTGAGTAGCTGGGACTACAGGCACCCACCACCACGCCCAGCTAATTTTTAATTTTTTAATGTGACTACTAGAAGATTTAAAATTATCTCTGCAGTGCACTCTTAGAGACTCAGCTAAAACCATGAGTGAAGTTGTTACCTTTAGAAAAACTCCTTCCCCACCCCCCAAAATTGGTCTTGGAGCCAGTGAAGGTTGAGCTGGATGAGTGTCTAGTTGGACCCCTTCATGTTACAGATGATGGAACTGAGGACTAGAGAGGAATGACTTGCCCAGCTTGCAGTCACCCATGTGCAGGCACTTAAGCTATGTCAAGCTGTTGCTGAGAAACAGTGAAAAAGGTGGGTGACAAACTTGCGGAAAATCCTTAGTACATTTATATTTCAAAATGAAATCTTTCAATGTCTCCCAGAGAATGACAGCTGTGGGGCGGGACGGCTGGTCTGTGGACCTTCCCCACGGCCTGTGGAAACAGCAGGCCCAGTGCCAGCCGGCACGTGGCTCCAAAGAGGTCTGGATCTGAGGTCAGTGAACTGGCAGCCTGAGGCTGAAATCTGGCCCTCAGACCTGTTTTGATTGGCCCAAAGTGTTTGAAACTTTCTTGAATCATTTGCCAGCATTTAAACATTGAGAAATGTAAAAAAATAAATAAATAAATACAGGTTTCTGACTTCTCTTGAAAAGTTTGCCCTGGCAGCGAAAGTCTTGTTTTCCTGCCTGGCCATGGCCTGCTGCTGCCCCCGGAAGTGGCATCGCCCCCTCCGTCCCCACTGCCCATCCCCTGCCCGCACCGAGGCCCGAAGCAGTTGGCAGCTACAGTCAACTACACTCTCTAGTTTTCCTTAGAGCAGGATTGAGAAGGCAAGTGGTGTTTTTCATTCCTATGTCTCTACCAAATGGCTAGGAAATCTAAGCGAAGCCAAAAGAGCTTCACGTTTCAAGAAAATAAATCTAGGAGTTCAAGACTAGCCTGGCCAACATGGCGAAACTCCATCTCTACTAAAAATAGTAAAAAATTAGCCAGGCATGACGGCGCGCACCTGTAATCTCAGCTACTGGGGAGGCTGAGACAGGAGAATCACTTGAACCCGGGAGGCAGAGGTTGCAGTGAGCCGAGATCGTGCCACTGCACTCCAGCCTGGGTGACAGAGCAAGACTCCGCCTCAGAAAAATAAAAGAAAAAAGAAATCTATTCTCTTTTTAACCCAGCTGCCTTCCCCATTTGCTCATTGGAGGCACCTGAGTTTGCCATCCTGCTCTGACTTTTTTGTTGCATCCCATGATGAAAGGGAAGGTGGTTCTTGTACCCATCTCCCATGGGGAACCTGAGGCACTGAGAAGTTGCCATCCACCAAACACAAGGACCTGGCTCTAGTGTGGTACCCGGGGTGGGGGTGTCCTGAGATCTGGGGCTTCTTCCCAGCTTTCTAATATTTCAGGGCCAAGTAACCAGGGTCTGCCCAGCCTAGGGAGCAGAATCCAGTCCAGTCAGCCACCCCATGGCTGTTTCCAGGAGCCACAACCAGGCCCAGAAAAGAAAGGGACACAGTTTAAACTAAACCAATGACAGGAGACATTTGAGAGAGCAGTGGCCTCTGACAAATGTTCGCCTGCTCCTTTTCCCGCTGCTGTGACATCCTCTGTCCCTGATGGCATCCTACCTTTGGGGTTCTGGAGTGCAGTTTTGTCTCCCAGGGTGTCTGGGGCCAGCCACACCCAGATGCTTCCAGCTCTCAGAACAGGGAAGGCAGGGTGCCACGCAAGGGTGGGACCCAGACTGGAACTGAGCAGCCCTCACAGCCAGAGGCGTCTCAGCTTTCCGCTGAAGGCCTTGGAAGCTCTTAATTGTCCCAAGAGACTCAGGTATTTTATCTTATTTGCAAATGGGCAGGCAGGACAGGGCAGGCTGGACAGGGCAGGCTGGACAGGGCAGGCTACCTCTGCAGGAGAGGGAATTCGGCTTTAGTTATAACTAAGGCTGCCTATATTGTTAAAAATTAGTCCACTTCAAGAATTGTGGTTACAAGAGTGTGGGAAGGGTAAGGCAGAGGGGAGGGTGGAGAGAGATTGTAATGAATACAAAGTTGCAGTGAGATAAGAACAAGTTCTAATGTTCTATAGCACTGCAGGACGACTAGAATTAACAATAATTTATGTTTTCAAATAGCTAGAAGGGAGGATTTTGAATGTTTCCAACACAAAGAAATAATGGGTGTTTGAGGTGATGGTTGTGCTAAGTACCCTCATTTGTTCATTACACATTTTAGACATGTATGGAAGTATCACTCAGTACCCCGTGAACACGTGCAATTATTACATGTGGACTAAAAAGTTTAAAGCTATAAGAAAAGAAACAGTCTTCTTTATTGGGAGGAAACAGGCCAGTAAGTGACAAGAGCAGAGCAGGAGATGCCCCTAGCTGCTGACAGAAACCCATTGAGATCTGTTCCCAAAACTAACCAACATGGAACAGATACTTGCCTACTAGCCTGGACTGCAGATCAATGCTTGGTAAATGGCAAGGGACGCGAGCCTTTCATTTTACTAGGAGGTGAATGGGAAGACAGATTTAGGTTGAGGGGGTGGCCTGGACCAGGTGAGCCTCTGCCTGCAGGATTCTCATTTGCCTGTTGTTTGGCAATCACAGCACTCACACATTTGCTTATTTGTTTGGGATTTTTGCCTTTTTTTTAAAAGTATTATGTACCGATACAAAAAGAAAAAGTAATAAAAAGGGGGGGATGGGCAAAAACTGCCTTGGGTATGCAGCGTTTATGTTCCAATGAGGAGAAATAATATTGTTCAGGTGCCGGGTGCAGTAGCTCATATCTGTAATCCCAGCACTTCAGGTGGCTGAGCGGGGAGGATTGCTTGAGCCTAGTAGTTTGAAACCAGCCTGGGAAATGTAGTGAGACCCCCGTATCTACTTGTTTAAAAAAACTCAGCCAAGTGTGTGGCTGCACGTGTCTGTAGTCCCAGCTACTCTAGAGGCTGAGGCAGAACTATCACTTGAGCTCGGGAGGCTGAGGCTGCATGAAGCTGTGGTAGCACTACTGCACTCCAGACTGGGCAACAAAGTGAGACCTTGCCTCAAAAAAAAAAAAAAAAAAAAAAAAAAAAATATATATATATATATATATATATATATATATATATAGTTCAGGGTTGCTTATATTTGCATCAAGAAAATGCAGAAGGATGGCTGGGTATAGTGGCTCATACCTGTAATCCCAGCACTTTGGGAGGCCGAGGTGGGTAGATCACCTGAGCTCAGGAGTTTGAGACCAGCCTGGCCAACATGGTGAAACTCTGTCTCTACAAAAAATACAAAAATTAGCCAGCTATGGTGGCTTGCGCCTGTAATCCCAGCTACTCGGGAGGATGAGACAGGAGAATTGCTTGAACCTGGGAGGCGGAGGTTGCAGAGAGCCGAGATCGCGCCACTGCACTCCAGCCTGGGTGACAGAGGGAGACTCAGTCTCAAAAAAAAAAAAAGGAAAGAAAAATGTGAAAGTGTGTCCAGAATTGGTGGGTTCTTGGTCTCGCTGACTTCAAGAATGAAGCCGGGGAACCTTGCAGTGAGTGTTACAGTTCTTAAAAGCAGCACGTCTGGAGTTGTTTGCTCTTCCCCGTGGCTTCATGGTCTTGCTGGCTTCAGGAGTGAAACTGCAGACCTTCATAGTGAGTGTTACAGCTCATAAAGGCAGCATGAATCCAAACAGTGAGTAGCAGCAAGATTTATTGTAAAGAGTGAAAGAATAACGCTTCCACAGTGTGGAAAGGGACTAAAGCGGCTTGTTGCAGGCTGGCTTGGGCAGCCTGCTTATTCCCTTATCTGGCCCCACCCACATCCTGCTGATTGGTCCATTTTACAGAGAGCTGATTGGTCCATTTTGACAGAGTGCTGATTGGTGTGTTTACAATCCCTGAGCTAGACACAGAGTGCTAGACAGAAAAGTTCTCCAAGTCCCCACTAGGTTAGCTAGATACAGAGTACCGATTGGTGTACTTACAAACCTTGAGCTAGACAGAGTACTGATTGGTATTTACAAATCCTGAGCTAGAAACAGAGTGCTAATTGGTGTGTTTACAATCCCTTAGCTAGACATAAAGGTTCTCCAAGTCCCCACTAGACTCAGGAGCCCAGCTGGCTTCACCTAGTGGATCCTGTGCCAGGGCCACGGGCAGAGCTGCCTGCCAGTCCTGTGCGGTGCACCTGCACTCCTCAGCCCCTGGGCGGTTGATGGGACTGGGCCACGCTGAGCAGGTCCCGAGCCCTGCCCCACTGGGAGGCAGCTGAGGCCCAGCGAGAACTCCAGCGCAGCACCCACCGGCCAGCAGTGCTGGGGGACTAGGCACACCCACCCTCTGCAGCTGGTGGCGCGGGTGCTAAGCCCCTCACTGCCCGGGGCTGGCAGCGCCTGCCAGCCACTCAGAGTGCAAGACCACCGAGCCCACGCCCGCACCCACCGGAACTTGCGCTGGCCGGCCTGTGAGTGCTGGTTTCCGCTCGCACCTCTCCCTTCACACCTCCTGGCAAGCAAGGGAGCCGACTCCGGCCTCGGCCAGCCCAGAGAGGGGCTCCCACAGTGCAGTGGCTGTGGGGCTGAAGGGCTCCTCAAGCACCACCAGAGGGGACACTGAGGCAGAGGAGGCATAGAGAGTGAGGGCTGCTAGCACATTGTCACATCTCAGAAGGATATACAAGAAACTAAAGTGGTTGTTGGGAACCAGGAAAAGGGGGGCAGTTAGAAAGAATGTCTCAAGTTATACATTTAAAAACTAAAATAAAAAGTACCACAAGCAACTTCATGAATAGTTTGAAAAGCAAACGAGGAAAATCTACCCTTAATCCTACTGCCATAAAAGCATGATACAGTGTGTTCATTTTGACATATTCTCTTCCTGTTTTTATCCAGATACTCGTATTTTATATATAGGTACAGACATGGAGCACATAAAACTGTCTCCTAATTGTTTCACTGACCATCCTAAGTATTTCCTACGTTATACTGGATTCATTTTGGCTGTCTGAATAAAATTCCATTGACTTTTTTTTTTTTTTTTTTTTTTTTTTTTGCGTCAGGTCTCCCTCTGTTTCCTAGGCTGGAATGCAGTGGCACAATCATAGCTCACTGCACCCTCGAATTCCTGGCCTTAAGCAATCCTTCTGCCTCAGCCTCCTGAGTAGCTAGGACCATAGGCGTGAGCCACTACGACAGGTGAACTTTCTCATTTCAAAGGCCAATAGTGCCTTTAAGACTCCTCCCCTATGCAAGGGATTACACATGCACCTGGAGGTGGGAGTATGGGCCTCTCTTTCCAACCTGAGCTCAGAGTGAGCAGGGAGACCTAGGTGGATGAGTCTGAAGGTTATCACTCAGCACAGTTATGGTTGCAACTGGAATTAATGGGAGAACAGAAAAGACCCTCTTCTCTCAGTGCACAGGCAGAAATAGAGCCAGCTGTCCCACCCTTCCCCCAGGGCAACTGGGATTTGGTCATTCACCTAGCACTGCCTGAGCCCCCACAGAATGGTAATTTCCCCCGAGGGCTAAGTGTTCTCCAGTATTTGTTTACTTTTTAGTTTGAAATAAATATAGATTGCAAGTTACAAAAATGGTATAGAGAGGTTCCATGTAACCTTCACCCCCCTCTATGCCCAATGGTTATGTCTTACATAAGTATGGTAAAACAGCATACCAGGAAATTGATATTGATACAATGTGTGTATAATGCTGTGCCATTTCCTCAGTGTGCAGCTTCCTGTACCCACCACCCATGAAGATAAAGAACTATTTCAGCTCACAAAGATCTCCCGCACGCTACCCTGCCCACCCCTACCATCCCTAACCCCTAGCAATTCGTAATCTCTTCTCCCCCTCTCTAATTTTCTCATTTCAAGAATGTTATATAAATGGAATCATACAATAGGTGACATTTTGAGATTGGCTTTTTGGGGACTATTACAAATGAAACTATTATGAACGTTTATGTTTAGGTTTTTGTGTGGATGTAAGCTTCCATTTCTCTGAGATAAATACCCAGGAATGGCATTGTTGAGTCATACAGGAAGTGTCTGCTTAGTTTTTTAAGAAACTGCCAAACTGTTTTCCTGAGTGTCAGTACCATTCTATATTCCTACCAATAACGGATGAGAGATCCAGCCTTTCCACATCCTTGCCAGCATTTGGTATTGAGCATATGACACACATGAGCCAATCAGAGCCTCCCCTGGACCTTTTTTTTGGGGGGGGGACAGGATCTCACTCTTTCACCCAGGCTGGAGTGCGGCGAAATGATCGTAACTCATTGCAGCCTCAAACTCCTGGGCTCAGCAATCCTCCTGCCTCAGTCTTCCAAACAGCTAGGACTACAGGGATGCACCACCACGTCGGGCTAATTTTTACAATTATACTATTTTATTCTAAGGGAATATTTCTGTGGTTTCTGCAAGGGGAAAACCTAAAAGTGGTTAAAAAACAAAAAATAAGAGAAAGGATGATTTAGATGTTTCTCTTTTTGTTTGTTTGATGTTTTTTCTCCCGTGGGGGAAAAAAAATGTAATTTTACACAATTTTCGTTAAATTAAAAAAGCAATAATCGGACGCACACATCAACAACTACACTTATAAGAAATGACCAATAATTATCAATATTTTCTCTTATGAATAAACTTAGGATTCTGGGCAATTCTGTGGACTAACATGCAAATGAAATCCTGATAAGTCATTTATCTGGGTATTGGTTGTTCTCAGTTAAAAGATACAATTTTTTTTTCTTTCTGATATTTCATAACAATTTATCTACTATGCTAACAATATTTGTTTTTTCATACCACTACAGAAGGGGAAAATGTTAGTGTTTATACAAACCATAAGATTTGTATAGTGGGGACTATTACACCTGCTGTTTCTGGATAGTCTATTGGCAGACTTATCAGGCAATCCAATTATTTGTCCTCCATATCAAACAAGGTATGGAAGTAAGAAGTTTTCCAGTCAGAAATGACAAACACAGATGGAATTAATCATACAGAATCAGGGCACATTTACTTCTTTCATACAGTTCTTGGTAATAAAAATGAGATTTGTAACCTACAGAGGGACAGAACCATCAGGTACAGAATGTCAAAAGGCCTACTTTTTCATTTTAATTTTACTTAAATGCCTTTTATTTGTTAAAAAAGAAATACATCTGTCACCCTCACCTAAAAAATGAGATATCCTGAAATGTCTTTGAAGATTTAAATATTCTAAGAGGCTTTTTGACATCTCTCAATTTTATCATAGCATCAAATTAATCTTAGCTAAAGAAGTTCTGCAATTGGCAAATGTCATATAAAAGCTTCGATTCAAAATTTTGTGGGGAAGAAACTGAAAATGGAGATGAGGGAGATGGACTGATATGCCACACACACCTATGACTTGCAATCCTCATAGAACTACTGAAACAGCTAGAGTTTGGAATAATGCCATAAGACCTGCTTATGGATATGCAAGACAATATCTTTGTATCCTCACCCCAGAATCCCTATTTTCAAGTTTCATAAGGCGACAAGGTTATCTTCCACATGTTTTGTATAGGAACCTACTAGTACCTTTTCTACCACAATTCAGATAGCTAAGTAACACCATATCTTTGTGGAATCACTCACAGGTTTGCCAGAGTAAGGAAAGAGACTATTCTTTTTGAAATGACAAGGGCCTCCAGCAACTGGTGCAAAAGACAAAGAGGAATTGTTTGGGAAGAAGGAAGGTAAAACAATGGGAGAAAAACTGCCATTGGGGAGAAAATGAAAATAAAGGGAGAACCCCCATTTCTGCGTACCCCAGCTCAGGATGTGAGACAGCAGAAATAAAGGCCCACACCCAGAGAAGTGGGCATTTTAGTGGGTTTCTACAAACACTTCAAGACACTTGGGGTCTGATGGGCTCCATGGATCTTCTGTGTGCATCGTTTGTGGAATATCATCCCCTTTACCTTACTTTACCCACATCGAGATCCACTGCTGAGAAGGCTTGACCCAGAAAATGAAAGGGACACATTACTGTTAACAGCAGTGAAGGTCATTTTCCCTGATGTGCAGGGCTCATGGCAAAAGTTTCTGTCCTTCACATGATTAGCTTGGCAGTGAAAATCAAAATCAATGAAGACCACTTCACTATCTTTGTTAAAAAGTTGAGTATTTTTATTGGGTCTTCAAATCTGGCTTCCACAGTCCTCATTCGGTGTCACTCTTAGCTCTGTACTGAACTCTCCTCTGATTTTTATGCAGGGCTTGCCCAAGTAGCCTATTGCAGACCTCAGGCTAATTTTTAAAAAAAATTTTGTAGAGACGGGATATCTCCTTGCTATGTTGCCCAGGCTGATCTTGAACTCCTGGCCTCAAGCAATCCTCCTGCCTCAGCCTCCCAAAGTGCTGGTGTGTCAGGAATTGGTGTGTTCTTGGTCTCGCTGACTTCACGAATGAAACCACGGACCCTCACGTTGAGTGTTATAGTTCTTAAAAATGCTATGTCCGGAGTTTGTTCCTTCGGATGTTCGGATGTGAACACAGTTTCTTCCTTCTGGTGGGTTCGTGGTCTTGCTGGCTTCAGGAGTGAAGCTGCAGACCTTCACAGTGAGTGTTACAGTTCAAAAATGCAGCATGGACCCAAACAACAGCAAGTTATTGTAAAGAACAAATGAACAAACCTGCCACAGTGGAAAGGAACCAAACGGAGTTGCCACTGCTGACTCTGGCAGGCTGCTTTTATTCCCTTATCTGACCCCACCCACATCCTGCTGATTGGTCCATTTTACAGAGAGCTGATTGGTCCGTTTTGACAGAGTGCTGATTGGTGCGTTTACAATCCCTGAGCTAGACACAGTGTGCTGATTGGTGCGTTTACAATCCTTTAGCTAGACACAGAGTGCTAGACAGAAGAGTTCTCCAAGTCCCCACTAGATTAGCTAGATACAGAGCACTGATTGGTGCATTTACAAACCTTGAGCTAGACACAGGGTGCTGATAGGTGTGTTTACAAACCTTGAGCTAGACACAGAGTGCTGATTGGTGCATTTACAATCCCTCAGCTAGACATAAATGTTCTCCAAGACTCAGGAACCCAGCTGGCTTGACCTAGTGGATCCCATACTTGGGCCGCAGGCAGAGCTGCCAGCCACTCCCATGCCGTGCCACTGCACTCCTCAGCCCAACCCCCCCCCCCGACCCCCCCCCACACACACACACACTCCTCAGCCCTTGGGCAGTTGATGGGACCAGGCTCTGCGGAGCAGGGGGCAGCGCTCCTCGGGGAGGCTCTGGCCGCGCAGGAGCCCATGGCGGTGAGGTGGGGAGGCCCGGGCATGGTAGGCTGCAGGTCCCCAGCCCTGCCCCACGGGGAGGCAGCTGAGGCCCCGCAAGAATTCGAGCACAGCGCAGGCGGGCCTGCAGTGCTGGGGGACCCGGCACACCCTCCGCAGCCTCTGGCCCGGGTTCTAAGTCCCTCACTTCCCCGGGCGGCAGTGCTGGCTGGGCTCCCAGTGTGGGGGCCCACCCAGCCCATGCCCACCCGGAACTCGCACTGGCCCAGGAGTGCCCTGTGCAGCCCCGGTTCCCACCCTTGTCGCTCCCTCCACACCTCCCCACAAGCAGAGGGAGCCGGCTCCGGCCTCAGCCCGCTCAGAGAGGGGCTCCCACAGTGCAGCGGGCGGGCTGAAGTGCTCCTCAAGTGCCGCCAGAGTGGGCACTGAGGCCGAGCAGGCTCCGAGAGAGAGCGAGGGCTGCCAGCACGCTGTCACCTCTCACTGAGATTATAAGCGTGAGCCACCAGCCAAGAGAGGCAAGTTCTTTACTGAGGTGGCTAATTGTGAAGTGTGTTAAGTATGACTTTTTGTTTTGTATATTTTTGATACTTTGACCTTGAAGAGACTGCCCTCCCAGGGATAGCTAATTCCTAGAAATAGCATAAGATTCTCCTGCTGGTGTGCCTTTCACATGCACATGAACCAGTCCAGACGCTGTACTCCCCAGCAGCCCCCTTTATTGGGCTTTCACACTCAGTACACTATCGACCTGCCCTGCTCATCCAGGCCCTGATGATACAAACAGGAGACAGGGAAATATTGGGTAGAAGAGGGCAGTTCCCCAGTGAAGGCCCCATCATTAAGCCTGGATAACCGTGGCCCTAAATGGAAACAGATATTCCTGTTTTCACGCCCCAAAAGTTGTCTTTTGGCCCACCATACCTCACTATCCTGTACCCATATAAACCCCAGACCCCAGGCTTCAAAAGGAGATGAGAAGACAAACAGAAGAATGGCAGAATGGTGTGACAGAGAGGAGAGAAGGAGCGTCTGAACACCAAGAGGAGTTTGGCTGGGAGCAGTTAGAGAGGAGTTTAGCCACTGGATGACCAAAATCCAGAAGATCATTTTCTGACTCCATCCCCTTTCTAGCTCCCCATCCATTCTGCTTAGAGCCACCTCTACCACCCAATAAAACCCCTGCATTCACCACCCTTCAAGTTCATGTGTGAACTGATTCTTCCAGGACGCTGGACAAGAGCTTGGGATATAGACACCTGTTACACTGGCCCTCCGCCCTTGTAGAAAGGCAGAGGGTCCACTGAACTGGTTAACACTTAAGCCATCTATGGAGGGCAAAGCTAAAAGAGCACACTGTAACACATGTTCCTGAGCCTGCCTGTCTGCATGCTCCCCCTCCCATAGGGGTTTCAGTGTACGGTGGCCAAACACACGAACCACACCCCTGTCACACATCCTCAAGAGGGGTCAGGGAACTTTTCCATTTCACAGACATCAGACAATTAGGGCAGCCTCTACATCCCAGACCCTGCTGAAATTATTCAAGCTGGCCAATCCTACACCTGCTAAACCTGCTTACCTACCTTGACCCTTCCTTCCCATGAAAACACAATGATGGCTCTTGCCCACATTTTCCCCTCATATCCTCTGCCTCCTGACCAACTCCTGCTTCCCTGGGTGGCCCTGTGTGATGCAGTGTGCCCCCTCCTCTTGGGAACTGTGGGTAACAGTCTCTTCAACGGCAACTGTCTCCTGATCCGTCGGCCTCACCATACCTAAATACTAATGATAAAACCGGCATTTTATTTTATTTATTTATTTATTTATTTATTTATTTATTTATTTTTGAGATGGAGCCTCCTTCTGTCTCCAGGCGGAAGTGCAGTGGCGCCATCTCCACACTCCAAGCTCTGTGGAGCTCCACTGAACCCTGCAAACCCTGCCTCTCGGGTTCAAGTGATTCTCCTGCCTCAGCCTCCCAAGTAGTTGCCACTACGGGCTACAGGTATGCGCCAATACGCCCAGCTAATTTTCGTATTTTTAGTAGAGACAGGGTTTCACCATGTTGGCCAGGATGGTTTCCATCTCTTGACCTTGTGATCCACCAGCCTTGGCTTCCCAAAGTGCTGCGATTACAGGCGTGAGCCACCATGCCCAGCCAGAAAACCTGCATTTTAAAACACGAGGACCATGTAAGCCTGTAGTTGCTGGTGGCCACCTTACCCCACATGAAGAGAATGAACCCAAAGAATGCTGAGAATGAACCCAAAGAAACCTAGAGGATCTCAGCACTTTGGGAGGCTGAGGTGGGAGGATCCCTTGAGCCTATGAGTTCAAGACCAGCCTGGACAACATGGTGAGACCCCATCTCTACAAAAAAATAAATAAATTTAGCCGAGTGTGGTGTGCATGCCTGTGGTCCCAGCTACTCAAGAGGCTGAGGTGGGAGTGACACTGAAATGCTGGGAAGGGAAGAGTGTGGTCTCTTTAAATGATACAGAAAAGGGGAAAGGAAGTGCTGGGTAGAGGAGGGTGTGGTCCCTGGCTAGGGCTCCACCCCCAGGGACCTAGGTGAGGACAGGCATTTTCTGCCCAAATGTTGCATTCCCCAAGACCACCCTGGCCTGCCACGCCCCCATCCTGGGCCTATAAAAACCTGTGACCCCCTAGAGGGCAGACACAGAAGCGGCTGTAAGTCATGGGGAACACATTGAAGGAAGAAGACAAGCAGCTGGTGGTTGAGAGCCCACCGCCTGGCAGACCGGCCATTAACCAGTGGAAGGATGTGGAGTTTGGCCGAGGCAGTTGGAGAGGAGATGGGGCCGCTGAGCAGCCAGACTCCAGGTGAAAATCATCTCCCTTCTGGCTCCCCCAATGGCTGAGAGCTACTTCCACTCAGTAAAACTTTGCAGTCATTCTCCAAGCTCATGTGTGATCTGAATCTTCCAGTACACCGAGGTGAGAACCCGGGATACAGAAAGCCTTCTGTCCTTGGGACAAGGTAGAGAGTCTAATTGAGCTGGTTAACACAAACCGCCTATAGAGGGCAAACTAAAAGACCCTGTAACGCACACCCACTGGGACTTCAGGAGCTGTAAACATTCACCCCTAGACACTGCAGTGGGGTTGGAGCCCCACAGCCTGCCCGTCTGTATGCCCCCCTAAAGGTTTGAACAGTGAGACACTGAAGAAGCGAGCCACTCCCCATGTCGCACACCCTGCCAGGGGCACAGGGGAACCTTTCCCGTTTCGGGAGGATCACTTGAGCCCAGGACTTCAGGGCTGCAGTGAGCCATGACTGTGCCACTGCACTCCAGCCTGGGTGACAGTGAGACCGTGTCAAGAAAGAAAAGAGAAGGAAAGGGAGGGAGGGAGGGAGAGATGGACGGAAAGGAAGGAAAGAAATGAAGGGGAGAAAGGAAACACAGAAGAGACAGTGTCCTGATGGAGTCATTTCAGGTTCTGCCAGTCCCAGACGTCTTAGTTAAGGAACAAGTACATTTTTGGGGCGGGGAAGTTGGCTTAAACTATTTTGAGTTGGATTGTCTATCCCTAGCACCCTGACTGACGTGCAGACAGCCTGTGCGGACTACCCAGGCGCTGCGCTGTGGTCAGACTCAGCCCCCAGCAGTGCTGTGGAACCGTCCTGACTGTGCCTCAC
This sequence comes from Macaca nemestrina, assembly GCF_043159975.1. Classification (NCBI taxonomy): domain Eukaryota; kingdom Metazoa; phylum Chordata; class Mammalia; order Primates; family Cercopithecidae; genus Macaca; species Macaca nemestrina. The sequence goes on from NC_092143.1 coordinate 40,607,220, forward strand.
CAGCAAAGAAAGGAGTGGGCAGCTGGGGACAGGAGGCCCTGGCGGGAGCGTCTACTCAGGTGTGGGTTGGGAGAGTAGCTCTCTGCGCTGTCTCCTCACCTTAAAGGGAAGCAGTCAGGTTGAATGTTCCCATGGGCTCTCCCTGTTCGCTTCCCTAATTTTCTGCAAGTTTTTATTTCAAAGGAAAAATAATACTAAAATAGAGCACTTACTACAAGTCAGGCACTGTGCTGAGTGATTCATACACAGTGATTCCTTGGAGCCTCATAACAACTCTGTGAGGGGTGATGGTCGTCCGGTTGCACAGATGGGGAGCCCGAAGCACCGATGGACGGAGGCCCAGCTTGCCTGGTGTTCCTGCTGATGGGCGCTGCAGAGCTGCTCGGCGTCCCTCTCCAGCGCTTCCATCTGCGGTAAATTCACCTGTAGTCTCATCCAAATCGTCGTTTTCCTTCTTCCAGTCCTTCCTTCAGTCTTAACTCTCCCAGGCTTAATCATCAAAGCAAGCCTCTTTGGACTGTCCTCAAGAGTGTTAGCTTCTGTTATTTAAAACAGTTTCTCTAAGTTCCTCCCCACATTCCCCCTCATGTAATTCCAAACTGGGCATATGGCGGGGGACGTTCACGCTGGGGAACAGGTCAGGCAGAGGACCACGGCAGTGGCACCTTACAGTGTTCCCAAAGGCCAGGCAGCAGGGCCTTGGGACAAGATGGCGCCGGGAGGGCGGGGCTAGACTCTGGAATGATGCTGGGGCAGAGCGACTGAAGACCCAGGCGTCGGGGTTGCGTCTGTCTCCCGTTTGTGAATAGTCCCGTGATGGGTGTTCTTTTCATCCTCCCCTCAATCGCATGTAGCTTTCCTTCCCCACCATCAAGACCAACCACCAGCAGGCCGAGGCGGGAGGCTTGCGCGAGGCCGGGAGGTTGAGGCTGCAGTGAGCTGATTGCACCGCTGCACTCCAACCCATTAAATGCCATTTTTCTAATGTTCTTGTCCCCATCATGTCCAGAAATACATCCTCCTCAGCCCCCTGCACTTTGACTCTCACTATGAAATTTCTTCCCATTTCCGTAACGATGTATCCCTGACGTGTTGAGGGGTTGAAAGCCTCCCTCCCGAGTCACAGGTCCTCTGAGCCCATTCACAGGCAGACTTCTAGGGCACTTCCCTTTCAAAACTGTTGATTTTCAGGAAACTGAGACCCAGAGAGACTTCAGATCTGTGTGCCTCACTTTCCTCAGTTGTAAAACAGTGATAGTATCCCCCAAAGACTCTGAGAATGAAATGAGTAATGACATGTAAAGTACTTAGAACAGTGCCCGGCAAGGTTAGTGCTAAGTGTGAGCTGTTGCTGCTTTTAATTATTTTTGTCCCTCCTGGGCATGGCTCTAGAATTTCCCCTTTGGCTCCTGATGCTGGGGGCTCCCCCAGCCTTTCAGTAACAGGGTCTGTCAGGGAGCTGAGTCCGGGTGCGGGGTGAGGACCGAGGAACAACCTTCCCAGCGATGCTCTGGGAGCTGCTCCCTGAGCACTGGGGGCCGCTGTCCCCTAGGCCCCTGGAGGGGACGGGGTCCAGGAGGCTTGAGGCCCGCAGGGTCAGGCGGGGCCTCTGTCCTGGGGAGGCGGACTCCGCCGCCTGCGGATTCTGGGCGGGTGAGGCCCTGGCGTGGTCCCTCTGCAAGACCGAGGCTCTTGAGGCCCTAAATCGACAGCGGTCGCAGGACGTCTCCCGGAGGGCCCAGCAGCATGGCAGCGACGATCCGGACTCCGCAGAATCCAGGTGCTGGGAGCGTCCGCGCGAGGCTGGGCCTGGCGGGCTCTCTGAAGGCAGCGGCCCGGGCCCACCTGGCCTCGGGCTCTGCACAGGGCCGGCCCCTCGGGGACAGCGGTGGGCGACTCCGGGCTGGGACCACTACGCCCACCTGGGTCCCGGGACATTGTCTGTCTAACCCGAAGGCGCTGGGAGGACGGAGGCGCCTCGGGAAATGCGCGCCCGCCCCTCTTCGCGGGGCAAGGGCGACACCCAGTGGTGGCCGCGGGAACCCGGGTGCGCGGCGTCCCCAGCGCGGGGCAGGCAGCTGGGCCCTCCGACCCTACTGCCCTCTTCCTTCTCCTCCCTCCTGCCCGGCTGCCAGTCCCCCGCCCGCCTCGCAGACCCTGGCCCAGGTACAGGCTACCGTCAGCGCTGCCCGCCCCGGCTCCCTCCGCCCCACAACTGGCAAACCCCGGCCAGGACGGGGGCACCCCGGCTCTTTCCCAGGGTCCATCGTCCAGGTCTCGGGAGGCCCTGAATACCAGGGACTGCCGCCCACCTTTAACTCCAGTCTCGCCCCGGGGTGCGTGGCCCCGTTACCTGTGGGCCTTCGCAATCTACGCCGCTCCTGCCAGCCCCTTCTCGCTGGGAAAATCCGCCGCCCCAGGGCATTGGGGGGACCTCGCGCTGTCACCTCGCAAAGGGCTCGCTCCACACCTGAAATCTGGAGCTCCCTCCACCCGCAGAGCCAGGACCACACCTGGCGCGGTGGTGAGCCTTAGAGGAGGCCACCATTCCCAGAGGACGCTGAACAGTCCCTCTGGGCCAAGTTTATGACCGGCTTGTCCACTTCAAAGGCCGCGGACTTAACGTTTTTCCATTATGCCTCCCTTTCACTTCCGGTAGCGAGGCCTCAGGAATACCTTCCCAGGCTCCAGTCATATCGTACACTCTTCTCACTTTATGCTCACGCCAAACCTAAGATGTGAGGTGTTTCCGTCAGTGTTTTACAAATAAAGATACAGAGACTTTCAAAGTTAAAAACGTTGTGAAGCTCCAACACGCAATAACAGAGCTAAGATTTGACCTCGGGAGGGACGGAGGCCAGAGTCTCTTAATCTGACACCTGAACGTTCGGTTACTGATTCCTGTAAACCTGTAGGAAGATGTATTATTGTGGTAGTGTGGTCACCTGCGGCGGAATATTTTGTACCTTTATTCTTCCTCCTGAGTAGTCCTTTGGTCCGTTTTCAGGGGACCAAGGACAGGTACTTCCAGCTCACCAGAGGTGACAGCTAAGTCCTCCTGCCCCAGCTCTGCCCTGGGTGTTCCTCCGACTTGCTCTGATCCCACCGCATGTGCCTCTCAGCTTTGGCCTCTCCAGGCCAAGACTGCATTTCCAGCGGGGTCCCTTAAGGACATTGCAACATGGCCTGGCCTGGCCCAAGGCTATAATAATTTCTCCTTAAAGAAAGCAGCCTGCCAGGGCGTGAAGTCAGCCACCATTTTGCTCAGCAGAGAGTCCACCTTCAGCCCCCAGCAAAAAGCCTGGTTCACAGTGGGCACACGCTACACATTTGAAGGATGAATGACCCCAGGCTCGATGGCTCATGCCTGTAATCCTAGCACTTTGGGAGGCCAAGGCGGGTGGATCACTTGAGACCAGGAGTTTGAAACCAGCCTGGCCAACATAGTGAAACCCATCTCTACTGAAAATACAAAAAATTAGCCAGGCGTGGTGGCAGGCACCTGTAATCCCAGCTACTTGGGAGGCTGAGGCACAAGAATTGCTTGAACCCAGGAGGTGGAGGTTGCAGTGAGCTGAGGTCGTGCCACTGCACTCCAGCCTGGGTGACAGAGAAAAAAATGAATGGATGAATGAATGAATGAACAAATGAATGAATGCTATACCCATTTTCTAGGGTTGCCATAACAAAGTAACACAAACCAGGTGCCGTAAACCATGGAAATTTATCTTCTCAAAGTTCTGGAGACCAGAAGTCCAAAATCACGGTGTCAGCAGGGCCACGTGCCCTCTGGCACTGGGAGGGAAGGTCCTTCCTGGCCTCTCTCCATGCTTCTGGAGGTGGCTGGAATCCTGGACATTCCTTAACTTGCAGGTGCATCACTCCAGTCCCTGCCTCCATCTTCCCATGGTGCTCTCCCTGGTGTCAGTCTGTGTCTTTTCTTTTTCTAAGGACACCAGTCATAGTGAACTGAGCCCCACCCTAATGACCTCATCTTAACTCGATTACTTCTCCAAACACCCTGTTCCCAAATAATGTCACATTCACAGGTACTGAGGGTTAGAATAACATCTCTTTTAGGAGGACACAATTCAACCCGTAACAGCAGTGAAGGGCAATGTGCCTGTGGTCTCACTGTCCATTGAAAGGAAAGCTCTCAGGGCTTGCTTTGTCAGAGGAAAGGTCAGCGGCGTTTATGAGGTTGGGTTGCTTTACACACTGCAGAGATGTACTGGTTTCCCCCATGACTCCTTTCACTTCTTATTGATCCATCAGTGATGCTTTTGTGGTCACTGTAACGACTGTATTTACTCCAGGCTTAAGTGCTCGTGTTTCTCTCTCTCTCTCTCTTTCGTGTTAGGTGTTAAAATGGACTATTAACTTGGAATATAGTCTCTTCTTCCTGGAAAGTGGCAAGAATATTCTAATGTCAAGATAAGTCAAGCTGACCTTGCATTTTTACTGAAACCCATGCTTCTCTGCCTGGTCCTTACCCCTCATCCTGGCCCAGCCCCAACTCTTTCCTGCTGCTGATCCTCCATTCTCAGCTCTACACACTGGCTGCTTGCCCTTCCTGAAATGCTCCTCGGGTTTCCACACTTGGCTGTGTCTTTCCTGGAAGCCCCTTTCCACATCCAGCTCATCCTGTTGGAATTCTCCCCAATCTTCAAGGCCAGGTTTAAAAGCCATCTCCTCCAGGAAGCCTTCCCTGATCCTCCACCTTCCTCCTCAGAAAGTTGACCTTCAGTGCAGACACCAACCACGTGCTGCTTTAATCTGAAGTAAAGGTATGTCTCTCACCCTTCTCCCTTCTCCTACGCAGCAGTAATGGAGAGCATCTGGAGACCACGCATAGACGACATCGCTGGGGCTGCTGGGAGGGTTTCATTGAAAAAGAGAACACTTCCCAGAGTCATGAGTCATGTGCCCCAAGCTTCCTTCAACTGCTAATCATCTATCAGACTTTGAGCTCCTCATGGAAACTCTACCTGGGCTTCTTTGAAGGTCCTTTACACACATACACACACACACATGCGTGCGCACGTGTGCACACACAAATGCATGCACACATGCATGCACACATGCATACATACATGCACACACACACACCCCTGTTCCTAGCACAAGCAGTACCCACATACAACCTCCTGTCTGATGGGAAAGGTCTCTCTTTTGCGCCCTCTTTGGTGGTATGGTGGGCAGTATTCTAAGACGATTTCCAAAGCTTCCTGTCCCCTGAGTGCCTGTGCCCTGACCTGAAAGATCCCTGAGACTGTGAATATCATGGATTTTACTCCTGTGATTCAGTTATGTCAAATGGTAAAGTTGGCCGGGCGCGGTGGCTCAAGCCTGTAATCCCAGCACTTTGGGAGGCCGAGGCGGGTGGATCACAAGGTCAGGAGATCGAGACCACAGTGAAACCCCGTCTCTACTAAAAAAAAAAATACAAAAAATTAGCCGGGCGCGGTGGCGGGCGCCTGTAGTCCCAGCTACTCAGGAGGCTGAGGCAGGAGAATGGCGGGAACCCGGGAGGCGGAGCTTGCAGTGAGCCGAGATCGCGCCACTGCACTCCAGCCTGGGCAACAGCGTGAGACTCCGTCTCAAAAAAAAAAAAAAGGTAAAGTTGACCTTAAAATAGGGAGATGACCTGGGTGGCCCTGACCTCATCATGTGAGCCTTTTGAAAGCAGACTGTTTTCTTCCGTGGGTCACAGAAGGGGAAGTCTGAGAGCTTCAAAGCATGAGAGGGACTTGACGGTGGGTGGGTCCCATGGCTGAGCTGGAGGAAGTCACGTGGCAAGCCCTGAGAGTGGCCTCTAGGATTTGAGAACAGTTCCCCACCAACAGCCAGCAAGACAAAGGGATCTCAGTCCTCCAACTGTAAGGAAGTGAATTCTGCCAACAGCCTGAGGAAGCTTGGAAGCGCATCAAGCCTCCAGATGAGGACGCACCTGGCCAGCACCTTGGTTTCAGCCTTATGAGATGCTGAATGGAGGACTCAGCTACAATGTGCTGGCCTCCTGCTGGATGTGGAAGTTCAGCCTTGTAATCACAACTACTTGAGGCTGTAGTACACTATGCCTATCAGGTATCTGGACTAACTTTGGCATCAATAAGGTGACCTCCTGGGAGTGGGGACCACCGGGTTGCTCAAGGAGGGTGAATTGGCCCAAGTTGGAAACAGAGCAAGTTAAAATTCTCATGCTGATCGGTAGTGGGACTTCACCTGTGAGTAGCCACTGCACTCCAGCCTGGGCAACATGGCAAGGCCTCATCTCTATTAAAATAAAACAAAACAAAACAAAACAAAAAAAGGCTGCACTCCTGACCTGTAGAACAGTAAGCCAATAAGTTGGTGGGGAGGAGTTATTTTCATCTGCTCTGCATGTTAAAATCATCTTACCTTAATACTAGTAAGGAAAATGCAAAGTAAAATGACATTATAGCATCACTCTTAACCCAATGTGATTGACACAGATTCCTAAATATATAATATCCAATGTGAGCAAGGGCAATGGAATATATAAACACTTGAATACACATTTGGTGGGACTGCAAAATGATAAGGGCTTCTGGGAGACAATTAAAAATTTTAAATGGGCGTACCCTTCAATCCAAGAACTCCTCTTCTCAATATCCGTCCTAGAGAAATACACTCAGAGGCATGTGAGATACATATATTGTACCATTCGATACTATTTAGAAACAAGTTAGAGACCTACCAATAGAACAGTGGTTAGACGAGTTGTGGTAGAACCATACCGGGAATACTGCAAGTTTCAAACAGTGTTTTAAAACAAGGTAGCAGCTCTAAATGGACTAACGTGAAAAGATCTTGAGCATATATCAGTAGGTGAGAAAAGGAATTGCAGGACAATACTTATAGCCCACATTTTAGCAACTGATTTGGAGACACACACTTACTACTTTTCAACAGCTCAGAAGGCACCTTACAATCGAGGGTGGCCCAGTGCCAGTCAAGCTACATATCCCGAACATATTGAACACTTGAAATTTCAGTTAACAAACCACATAAGGACCATTTGAGGAAGGAACAAGGAGTCCTGTCTGTTTCTGAAAGCTTTTTGTGAGATCAAGAAAGTACCAGCATCAAAAATTGTAGGCCAGGCCAGGCACAGTGGCTCACGCCTGTAATCCCAGCACTTCAGGAGGCCAAGGAGGATGGATCACCTGAGGTCAGGAGTTCAGGACCAGCCTGGCCAACATGGCGAAGCCCTGTCTCTACTAAAAATACAAAAATTAGCCAGGCATGGTGGCGCGCACCTGTAGTCCCAGCTACTTGGGAGACTGAGGCAGGAGAATTGCTTGAACCAGGGAGGCAAAGGCTGCAGTGAGCCAAGATCGAGCCACTGCACTCCAGCCTGGGTGACAGAGTGAGCTCTGTCTCAAAAAAAAAAAAAAAAAAAAATTGTAGGCCAGGTGCAGTGGCTCATGCCTGTAATCCCAGCATTTTGGGATGCCAAGATGGGAGGATCACTTGAGCCTAGAAGTTCAGGGCCAGCCTGGGCAACATAATAAGACCCTGTCTCTACAAAAAATAAAAAATTAGGTCAGGCGCAGTGGCTCACGCCTGTAATCCCAGCACTTTGGGAGGCCAAGGCGGGCAGATCACCTGAGGTCAGAAGTTCAAGACCAGCCTCTGCCTAACATGGCAAAACCCCATCTCTACTAAAAATACAAAAAATTAGCTGGGTGTGGTGGCAGGCATCTGTAATCCCAGCTACTCAGGAGGCTGAGGCAGGAGAAACGCTTGAACCCAGGAGGCAGAGGTTGCAGTGAACTGAGATAGTGCCACTGCACTCCAGCCTTGGCAACAAGAGAGAAACTCCATCACAAAAAAAAAAAAAAAAAAAAAATTAGGCCAGGCACAATGGGATCCCCGCACTGTGGGAGGCCAAGGCAGGCAGATAGCTTGAGTTCAGGAGTTCGAGACTACTCTGGGCAACATGGCAAAACCCTGTCTCTACAAAAAATACAAAGATTAGCTGGGTACAGTGGCATGCGCCCATAGTCCCAGCTACTTGGGAGGCCAAGGTGGAGGATCATCTGAGCCTGGTAGGCACAGGTTGCAGTGAGCCAAGATTGTGCACACCACTGCGCTCTAGCCAGGGCAACAGAACAAGATCCTGTCTCAATAAATAAATAAATAAATAAATAGCTGGGCATGGTGGTGCATACCTACAGTCCCAGCTACTCGGGAGGCTGAGGCAGAAGGATTGCTTGAACCCATGAAGTTGAGGCTGTAGTGAGCTATGATCATGCCACTGCACTCCAGGCCGGGTGACAGATGAAGACCCTGTTTCAAAAAAAAAATTGCAGAATGAGTATTGGCAGCCGGGAAGACAATCCCTGGGATCGTAGTGAAGCAGTCTTTTCTTCTTTTTGTTGCCTAGGCTGGTCTTGGACTCCTAGGCTCAAGCAATTCTCCAATCTCGGCCTCCCAAAGTCCTGGGATTACAGGTGTGAGCCAGTGCACCTAGCTACTTTTTAATATTTTAGAAGATAATTGCCTGTTTAAACAAAAATAGTAACAATGTAATGCAGGGTCTATAACATACATAGAAAAAAAATGTACAACCACAGTAACACAAATAATAGAAGAAGGGAAATGGAAATAAGGTTCACATATCGTAAGTAAAGAAATAGAATTCTATTTAAAGGTAGATTCTGTTAAAAGTACATATTGTAAGCCTTAAAAAAGCCACTAAAAATACAACAAAGAGGTAGTGCTAATAAGCCAGTAGAGAAGATAAAATGGCATCATACAAAATTCTACATCACTCCAAAAGAAATCAGGAATAGAGGGAAAAAGAACAAAGAAAACGTAGAATAAATAGAAAACAAATAGCAAGATGGGAGTTTTAAATCCAACTATATCAATAGTTACATGAACTATAAATGGTCTAAATAACCCATATAGAGAGATTTTTTTGAAAGTAAGCTGGTCATGCTGGATGAAAAAAACAAGACCCAACTATAAGTAGAAGGATGGTGAAAACATATACCATGCATATGAATCAAAAGAAATGGAGTTGTTACAATAACATCTGACAAAGTACAATCAGAGCAAAGAATATGATCAGGGGCCGGGTGTGGTGGCTCACACTTATAATCCCAGCACTTTGGGAGGCCAAGGTGGGCTGATTGCTTGAGCTCAGGAGTTTGAGACTAGCCTAAGTAACACACAGAAACCCTACCTCTACAAAAAAATTGAAAAATTAGTTGGGTATGGTAGCATGTGCCTATGTTCCCAGCTACTTAGGAGGCTGAGGTGTGAGGATCACCTGAGCCTGGGAGGTTGAGGTTGCAGTGAGCCATGTTCGTGCCACTGCACTCCAGCCTATGTGACAAAGTGAGATCTTGTTTCAAAAAAAACAAAAAGAAATTATCAGGATAAAGAGAGACATTTCACCATTTAATTGCTAACTCATAAAAGGATGTACAAATCCTAAATGTAACCACAATCAATAACAGAGCTTCAAAGCACATGTGGTTAATTGACTTTTTGTTTGATTTTGTTAAACTTGTTATTTTATGAAGTTTTAGATTTACAGAAAATTTTTGAAGATAATTCAAAAAGATTCCATATATTTTGCATGCAGTTTCCCCTGTTATTAACATCTTCCACTGAAATGGTACATTTGGCATAATTAATGAAACAATATTGATACATTACTGTTAACCAGGGTCCGTAATTTATTCAGATTTCCTTCATTTTTACCTAATGTCCTTCTTCTATTCCTGGATCCTATATCCACAATACCACATTCCATTTAATTCTCAAGTATCCTTAGGTTCTTCTTGGCTGTGACAGTTTCTCAGACTTTCCTTATTCTGAATGACCTTGGCAGTTTTCAGGAGTACTGGCATTTTATAAAATGCCCTTCACCTGTAATTTGTCTGATATTTTTCTTATGATTAGACTGGAAAAAAGACCAAAGAGGTAAAGTCACATTTTTATCACATCATATCAAGGGCACAGAGTATCAACATAACTGTTGATGTGAACCTTGACTGCCTTGGCTGAGGCAGTGTTTGTTGGGTTTCTTCAGTGTGAAGTTACTTGGGCAATTACTTTTCACAAAGGTGCTAAGGTGACTTAATGGAGGAGACAGAAAGACTTTTCAATAAAAGGTGCTTGAACAATTGGATATACTTATGGGAGAAAATGAACCTTGACACCTTATAGCACATGTAAAAATTAACTTGAAATGTATCATAGACCTAAACATGAAACCTAAAAGTATAAAACTTCTAGAAGAAAATCTTTGTGATCCTGAGGTAGGCAGATTTCTTAGAACACAAACAGCACAAAAAATAAATGTTAAAATTCATAAAGTTGACTTCATCAAAATTTTAAAACAACTCTTTGAAAGTTGCTAAGAACATGAAAAGGCAAACTACAGATTGGAAGAAAATATATCTTTCTCCTTGATACAGGTCTTTATCCAGAATAATTGTTTTAACTCTTACAATTCATTAATAAGGCAAACAATCCAATTTTTAAGTGGCAAAAATTTGAATAAATACTTCACCAAAAAAGATATGCAAATGGCCAAAAAACACATGAAAAGATGCTCATATCATTAGTCATCAAGGAAATATAAACTAAAACTGCAATAAGATCCCGTTACATACTCATTAGCATGGGTAAAATTGAAAAGACTCACCATATCGAGTGTTGGTGAGAATGTAGAGTAATGAAAACTTTCATTTTTCTCTGGTGGAAAAGTAAAATGAAGCAGTGGATGCAGTGGCTCATACCTGTAATCCCAGCACTTTGGGAGGCCAAGATGGAAGGACCATTTGAGGCCAGGAGTTCCATACCAGCCTGGGCAACATAGTGAGACTCTGTGTCTACAAAAAATAAAACAATTATCTGGGTGTAGTGGTATGCACCTGTAGTCCCAGCTACTCAGGAGGCCAAGGCATGAGGATTTCTTGAGCCCAGGATTTCAAGGCTGCAGTGAGCTACGACTGTGCCACTGCACTCCAGCCTGGGTGACAGTGAGACCTTGTCTTAAAAAAGAAAAAAATTAATAAAATGATGCAACCACTTTGGAAAAGAGCTTGAAAAATGTTAAACATACATTCACTATACAACCAATCAATATCACTCATGGGGTTTACCCCAGAAAAATAAAAACAAACGTCCATCTAAAGACTTGCACACAAATGTGCATAGCAACTTTATGCATAATAGCAAAAAACTAAAAACAATTCAAGCGTCTTTTAACAGGTGAATGAACGAATTGTGATACATTCATAAAATGGAGTAGCACACAGCACAAAATGATATGAACTTCCAATACATACAACAGTTTGGATGAGTCTCAAAAGCATTATGCTGAGAAAGATGCACCAAACACGAGAGTGTACAGACTGTATGATTCCATTTCTAGAAAAGGTCACTCTATATGGACAGGAAGCAATGGTGGCCCAGGGCCAAGGGAGTTGACATACAAGAGGGAACACTTTGGGGTGATAGAAATGTTCTTTATCTCGACGTTGGTGGTGCTTCAAAACTCATTGAATGGTAAACTTTAAATTGACGTGCTTTATTGTCTTCCTCAATTAAGTTGATACAATGCAGTATCAGAAGTCAAGAAGCTCTGCTCCCGGGAGTTGACGGCAGTCCATAGTTTTCTGTGACCCTTGGCTCCACCCCAGGAGGTCATTCTTTCTCCATTATCATCCTCTTTGGCTGCATCTGAAGAGAACGTTTGAAAATATGACCTCCTTAGGGGCTCAGCAGAAGACAAGGGCCTCCACTGTTGTTTTAGGTCTAGTGCAGTCAGTCTCTGGTAGCAACAGGACTCTCAAAACATTCAACCAAAGGCATCTTTTATTTCGGTTGGAGCTGCAGCAGTGGGTGTGATCACCAGCCCCTTGATTTGGTACTTACCACCTCAAAGAGATTGAACCAGCCTTTCTTCCTCAGGACACTTCTTCCTTCTTCTGTTTTGTCTTCTTGAAAGTGACACATTACTTCTGCTGCATTTCAAAGGTCAGAGCAGGTCACATGGTATCAACTTGGGGGAAAGAGAGTATAATCTTCCTGAAACAGGAGAGTTCCCTGATTCCCTTTGCAGGACATGTGACAGGGATGTGGCTCACCTGTTTTGTCACCCTGCAGCTCAGACCCCCAGGGGGAGCATGCAGATGGGCAGGTGCAGAGGCTGGGGTGAGTGCTTTGGGCTCTCAGCCCTGCAGTAGTGTCTAGGGGTGGGTGCCTGCAACCCCAGTGTTACCAACCTCTTCCAGCTTTGTGGTCTGCAGATGGCTTGTGTGTTAGTCAGCTCAATAGACCCTCTGCCTTATCGCAAGGGCAGAGGGCCAGTATGACAGCCTTCTGCATCCCGAGCTCTTGTCCAGTGTCCTGAAAGAATCCGGTCATATGCAGGCTGAAAGGATGAGTGCAAGGTTTAACTGGTGGTAGAGAGGGCTCTCAGCAAGATGGGTGCGGAGCCAGAAGGGAGGATGGAGTGGGAAGGTGGTCTTCCCCTGGAGTCAGGACATCCAGCAGCTGGACTCTTCCCCAACCGCCCTCTGCCAAACTCCCCTGGCGTCCAAACATCCCTCCTCTTTTCTTTCTCTTCCTTTGTCGTTCTACCATCACTGGTCTGCTGGTCTTGACATTCAGCCACTTGCGTGTGTGCCCGCTGAGCTGTTGGGTTTATATGGGCACAGGAAGGGTGGCATGGCAGGTCAGAGTGGTCTTGGAAAATGCAACATTTGGGCGCAAAAAGAGGAGTGCCTGTTCTCACTCAGGTCCATGGACACAGTCCCGAGGGTGGAGCCCTCACTAGGGACCCTGCCCTTCTATACCCTTCACTTCCCTGTCCCCTTCCCATATCATTCCCCCCATGGACGGGTAGTGGATTTTTTTAAACAACAATAAAATCAACCACATTCACCAAATCCTAAAATAGGAGTGTACCCAAGATTCTGTTTATTATTTGCAGTGAGGTAAGTTTTGGATAAATAAAATTAAGATGGCATCAGCCAAATATAGAGTTTGAACAAATCTTATAAATAGGTCACCTAGTTGTTTGTAACCAGGCTGTGCAACATAATCCCCCAGGGAACTTAGAATCATACATACTATTAGGCCCCAGAGTCTGATTCAGTAAGTCTGTTGGGATACCAGGAAATCTGCATTTGTATAAAGCTCCCGGAACTCCTGGGACATTCGAGTGTCACCAACCCTGCACCAGCACTGCTGCCAACCCCCACATCCACTGTCTGGAAACCACTGCATCCTCTGATCCAATTCACACCCGGCCCCTCTCATGCAGTGCAGGATGCTACTACCTTAAACGGGGGTATCAATGAAAAATAGAAGTGAAGTCAAATAAGACCTGGATCACAAATCTATAAATCTCAAATGGCAGCATAATGGGAAGCAGTGATGAGAACCTGAGGACTATGAAAGGGTCTTTAGTCCTGAGATTATGGCAGCCCTCCCATTGGCATTGCATGGGCACCAGAGCCCTAGACTGCTCAACACAGATCCAGAGAGCCAAGTAACTTTTATAAAACCAAGTAAGGAAAAAAATCCTGAGTTGGTATCCTAGCTGCAAAAAAAGGCTAGCAAATGTCGTCTTTTAACTGGATCTTTTTCTACCCAGAATAAGATTGGAGTTCTGTCGCAATTGAAAAAGGTGAGAAGACGTATGGAGTAGGGAAACTCCGTAATATTGGTTGAATAAATGAGTTACAAAGAAATGAATAAAATATATTGATATATTTCATTGGGATAAACATTTTACTGAAATATTAGGTTTCTGACATTCTTAATTGTGTCCAGGTAGGCTGGTTCAGTAAGAACCAATTAAGTTGGCTGGCTGAGATGGCTTAAGCCCGTAACCCCAGCACTTTGGGAGGCCAAGGAGGGTGGATCACTTGAGGTCAGGGGTTCGAGACCAGCCTGGCCAACATGGTGAAACCCTGTCTCTACCAAAATATACAAAAGTTAGCCAGGCATCATTACATAATAGTAAAGAGATCAATGCAACAAGAAGAGCTGACTATCCTAAATATATATGCACTCAATACAGGAGCACCCAGATTCATAAAGTAAGTTCTTAGAGATCTACAAAGAGACTTAGACTCCCACACAATAATAGTAGGAGACTTTAACATCCCACTGTCAATATTAGACAGATCAATTGAGACAGAAAATTAACAAACGTTAATTTTTTTTAAATATTTAGGACTTGAACTCAGCTCTGAACCAAGCGGACCTAATAGACATCTACAGAACTCTCCACCCCAAATCAACAGAATATACATTCTTTTCAGGACCACATCGCACTTATTCTAAAACTGACCACATAATTGGAAGTAAAACATTCCTCAGCAAATGCAAAAGAACGGAAATCATAACGAACAGTCTCCCAGACCACAATGCCATCAAATTAGAACTTAGGATTAAGAAACTCACTCAAAACCGCACAACTACATGGAAACTGAACAACCTGCTCCTGAATGACTACTGGGTAAATAACAAAATTAAGGCAGAAATAAATAAGTTATTTCAAACCAATGAGAACAAAGACACAATGTACCAGAATCTCTGGAACACAGCTAAAGCAGTGTTTACAGGGAAGTTTATAGCACTAAATGCCCACAAGAGAAAGCAAGAAAGATCTAAAATCGACACCCTAACATCACAATTAAAAGAACTAGAGAAGCAAGAGCAAACAAATTCAAAAGCTAGCAGAAGACAAGAAATAACTAAGATCAGAGCAGAACTGAAGGAGATAGAGACAAAAAAAACCCTTCAGGCTGGGCACAGTGGCTCACACCTGTAATTCCAGCACTTTGGGAGTCTGAGGCGGGTGGATCACGAGGTAAGGAGTTCGAGGCCAGCCTTGCCAACATGGTGAAACCGTGTCTCTACTAAAAATACAAAATAGAGCCAGGCATGGTGGCGCGTGCCTGTAGTCCCAGCTACTTGGGAGGCTGAGGCAGAAGAATCGCTTGAACCCAGGAGGCGGAGGCTGCAGTGAGCCAAGATCATGCCACTGCACTCCAACCTTGGCAAACCCTTCAAAAAAAATCAATGAATCCAGGAGCTGGTTTTTTGAAAAGATCAACAAAATTGATAGACTGCTAGCCAGACTAATAAAGAAGAAAAGAGAGAAGAATCAAATAGATGCAATAAAAAATGATAAAGGGGATATCACCACTGATACCACAGAAATACAAACTACCATCAGAGAATACTATAAACACCTCCATGCAAATAAACTAGAAAATCTAGAAGAAATGGATAAATTCCTGGACACATACACCCTCCCAAGTCTTAACCAGGAAGAAGTAGAATCCCTGAATAAACCAATAACAAGTTCTGAAATTGAGGCAATAATTAATAGCCTACCAATTTAAAAAAGTCCAGGACCAGATGGATTCACAGCCAAATTCTACCAGCGATACAAAGGAGCTGGTACCATTCCTTCTGAAACTATTCCAAACAATAGAAAAAGAGGGAATCCTCCCTAACTCATTTTATGAAGCCAGCATCATCCTGATACCAAAACCTGGCAGCGACACAACAAAAAAAGAAACTTTCAGGCCAATATCCCTGATGAACATGGATGCGAAAATCCTCAATAAAATACTGGCAAACTGAATCCAGCAGCACATTGAAAAGCCTATCTGCCACAATCAAGTAGGCTTCATCCCTGGGATGCAAGGCTGGTTTAACATACGCAAATCAATAAATGTAAAAATCCGTCACATAAACTGAACCAGTGACAAAAACCACATGATTATCTCAATAGATGCAGAAAAGGCCTTTGACAAAATTCAACACCCCTTCATGCTAAAAATTCTCAATAAACTAGGTATTGATGGAACGTATCTCAAAATAATAAGAGCTATTTATGACAACTCCACAGCCAATATCATACTGAATGGGCAAAAACTGGAAGCATTCCCTTTGAAAACCGGCACAAGACAAGGATGCCCTCTCTCACCACTGCTATTCAACATAGTATTGGAAGTTCTGGCCAGGGCAATCAGGCAAGAAAAAGAAATAAAGGGTATTCAAACAGGAAGAGAGGAAGTCAAATTTGTCTCTGTTTGCAGATGACATGATTGTATATTTAGAAAACCCCATTGTCTCAGCTCAAAATCTCCTTAGGCTGATAAGCAACTTTAGCAAAGTCTCACGATACAAAATCAAAGTGCAAAAATCACAAGCATTCCTATACACCAATAATAGAGAGCCAAATCATGAGTCAACTCCCATTCACAGTTGCTACCAAGAGAATAAAATGCCTAGGAATACAACTTACAAGGGATGTGAGGGACCTCTTCAAGGAGAACTACAAACCACTGCTCAAGGAAATAAGAGGGGACACAAACAAATAGAAAAACATTCCATGCTCACGGATAGGAAGAATCAATGTCATGAAAATGGCCATACTGCCCAAAGTAATTTATAGATTCAATGCTATCCCCATAAAGTTACCGTTGACTTTCTTCACAGAATCAGAAAAAACTACTTTAAATTTCATATGGAACTAAAGAGCCTGCAGAGTCAAGATAATCCTAAGCAAAAAGAACAAATCTGGAGGCATCATGCTACCTGACCTCAAACTATACTACAAGGCTACAGTAACCAAAACAGCATGGTACTGGTACTGAAGCAGATATATAGACCAATGGAACAGAACAGAGGCCTCAGAAATAACACCACACACCTACAACCATCTGATCTTTGACAAACTTGACAAAAACAAGCAATGGGGAAAGGATTTGCTACTTAATAAATGGTGTTGGGAAAACTGGCTAGCCACATGCAGAAAACTGAAACTGGTTCCCTTCCTTACACCTTATACAAAAATTAACTTAAGATGGATTGAAGACTTAAATGTAAGACCTAAAACCATAAAAACCCTAGAATAAAACCTCGGCAATACCATTCAGGACGTAGCAATGGCAACAAAAGCCAAAATAGACAAAGGGATCTAATTTTTTTTTTTTTTTTTTTTTTTTTTTTGAGACGGAGTCTCGCTCTGTTGCCCAGGCTGGAGTGCAGTGGCACCATCTCGGCTCACTGCAAGCTCCGCCTCCCGGGTTCACACCATTCTCCTGCCTCAGCCTCCCGAGTAGCTGGGACTACAGGTGCCCACAACCACGCCCGGCTAATTTTTTGTATTTTTAGTAGAGACGGGGTTTCACCGTGGTCTCGATCTCCTGACCTTGTGATCCGCCCGCCTCGGCCTCCCAAAGTGCTGGGATTACAGGCGTGAGCCACCGCGCCCGGCCCTAAAGGGATCTAATTAAACCAAAGAGTTTCTGCACAGCAAAAGAAACTATCATCAGAGTAACAGGCAACCTACAAAGAAAATTTTTGCAATCTATCCATCTGACAAAGGGTTAATATCCAGAATCTACAAGGAACTTAAACAAATTTACAAAAAAAAACTACCATCAAAAAGTGGGCGAAGGATATGAACAGACATTTCTCAAAAGAAGACATTTATGCAACCAAAAAACATGAAAAAAAGCTGATTATCACTGGTCATTAGAGAAATGCAAATCAAAACCACAATGACATACCATCTCATGCCAGTTAGAATGGCGATCATTAAAAAGCCAGGAAACAACAGATGCTGGAGAGGATGTGGAGAAATAGGAATGCTTTTACACTGTTGGTAGGAGTATAAATTACTTCAACCATTGTGGAAGACAGTGTGGCAATTCCTCAAGGATCTAGAACCAGAAATACCATTTGACCCAGCAATCCCATTACTGGGTATATACCCAAAGGATTATAAATCATTCTACTATAAAGACACATGCACACATGTGTTTATTGCGGCACTGTTCGCAATAGCAAAGACTTGGAACCAACCCGAATGCCCATCCATGATAGACTGGATAAAGAAAATGTGGCACATATCCACCATGGAATACTATGCAGCCATAAAGAAAGGATGAGTTCATGTTCTTTGCAGGGACATGGATGATGATGGGAACCATCATTCTCAGCAAAGTAACACTGCATATTCTCACTCATAAGTGGGAGCTGAACAATGAGAACACATGGACACAGGGAGAGAGGAACATCACACACTGGGCCTGTAGGGGGTGAGGGCCTGGGGAAGGGATAGAATTAGGAGCAATACCTAACGTAGATGACAGATTGATGGGTGCTGCAAACCACCATGACACGTGTATACCTATGTAACAGACTTGCACGTTCTTCACATGTATCCCAGAACTTAAAGTATTAAAAAAAAAAAAAAAAATTAGCCAGGCGTGGTGGTGCACACCTGTCATCCCAGCTACTCAGGAGGCTGAGGTAGGAGAATCGCTTGAACCCGGGAGGCAGAAGTTGCAACATTGCACTCCAGCCTTGGTGACAGAGCAAGACTGTCTCAAAACAGAAAAACAAAAAAAACCTAGCCTGGGCAACATGGCAAAACCTTGTCCCCACAAAAAATACAAAATATTAGCCAGGCAAGGTGGTGCAAACCTGTAATCTCAACTACCTGGGAGGGTGAGGTAAGTAGGATCACTTGAGCCTGGGAAGTCAAGGCTGCAGTGAGCTGTGATTGCTCACTACACTCCAGCCTGGGCAACAGAGTGAGCCCTTGTCTCAAAGAAAAAAAAAATGTTTTTTAACATGAAGTGTAAAGTACACTCTGCTCTCTGAGAACTCATGGGTGGCAGAGAGAGGTGGTTTACCTAACAAGCCCACTATACAAAACAGGAGTTAAAGGAGGCTCTGAAGAGCCCTGCAGGCTACTTCATGGTCGACGTGGACTTTCTCAGAGTTCTACAGGAACACCACGGGCACGGCAGCAGTCACAGATGTCCCCAGCCCTGCCCTCTTCCTATGCTTCCATAACCTGCACTGCCCCTGATTTCTGCCTGAAGCAGCAACTGTGGCAGCTGATGTGGACCATGGTAGCTCTGCAGGTTTTCTTCAAGTAAATGCTTCCCCAGTGGTCCAGCAGCCCTAGGTCCCCAAACCCACAGGAGATTTGTAAAAGGTTGTTACTGTCACAACCATTCTAGTTCTGAAGGTAGAGAGTGGGTTTGTGGGTGCTCATTTTACTATTACACTGCATATCTTATATATTATGTTTTTCTTTATCATTACACAGTATGTATGTATGTATATATGTATGTAAATATGTATGTATGTATGTATTTTGGGATGGAGTCTCTGTTGCCCAGGCTGGAGTGCAGTAGCGTGATCTCAGCTCATTGCAACCTCCACCTCTCAGGTTCAAGCAATTCTCCTCTAAAGTAGCCATTAGAGGCTACTTCAGCCTCTAAAGTAGCTGGGATTACAGGAGCACACCACCACACCCAGCTAATATTTTTGTATTTTTTGTAGAGACGGGGTTTCACTATGTTGGCCAGGCTGGTCTCAAACTCCTGGTCCCAAGCAATCGATCCACCTTGGCCTCCCAAAGTGCTGGGATTACAGGCATGAGCCACCACCACACCTATCCCAGCATCGTTTTAATTGTTTTAAATGCCAATAACTATAGCCAAAGGGGTTGTCTGCAAAGTTCTAAGGAATTTTGCAAAGGATACTGTTGGCACTGGAGCTCTCATGGCTGATCCTCCTGCCTGTCAATTGACTCCTGCTTGTAGCCTGCGTCAGATGATGGTGATGTCAGCTGTCCCTGCCGCAAGGACAAGTGAGACAGATTCTGTCCCTGCTGAAGTCCTGCTTCCTGGGCCTATCAGTAGATACTTGTGGAGAGGCTTGGCTGCCTTCCCTAATTGAAATCCCCTACTCTTACTATACCTGCTGTTACATTTCTGTTTCAGGGATGTTTTAGATTTGCCCATTTCTATGTGTTTTCACTGGCAACTCACTAAGGTCACATCCTCCAACTCTTGCTTTCACCTTTTTGGTCCCAAAGAAGGAAACCTCAAGAATGCTGTCACTGATGGTGAAGAGATGTCCATAGATGACAATTATGAGGCAGCCCTAGAGAAATGCTAGTCCTAACTGAAGCTCTAAGATGGAGGGCCACCTCCAGAAGAGTCAATTAATGAATGGAACTGAAAGGTTGTCGGATGTGACTGACCGTAATGAAGAAATTTTATTATTCTGTTGCAAAGTTGGGGGCTCAAATAAGAGCTACACAGAAAAACAAGCAAATGAACATATTGAGGCAATTAACCTCCAGGAAAAGGCAAAAAAGTTGTGTAAGATATAAAATTTACAGAGTGGCCCAGCTGTGAATAACGAATTAATCAAAAGTTATGATTTACTTTCTTCAGTGAATGGGTAATAATGGTGGTAGTAGTGATACGAGAGAGCTAACTCATCATTTTCCAGAGTAAGAAGTCAGTAGATGTCTACATTTAATAATAAAAGAACGGGAGAAAGATATGGCAATATGAGTATGCTATTTACAAAGATGAAGATGTGAGTTAACCCAGAAAAAAACAGCTAAGAAACAGGAATGGGAGTGGAAAATGGGGAGGTAAGAGACTGTTGTCTTTCATCATAAGCCTCATAGTAACGACTTTTTAAAATTAAAACTTTGAGATAATTATAGATTCACATGCAGTTCTAAGAAATGACAGAAAAATCCCAGGTACCCTTAACACAGTTTACCCCAACAGTAACATCTTGCTAAATGCTAGTACAATATCACACCAGGGTATCCATATTAATAGTCAAGATAGACAACATTTCCATCCCTAGAATAATCTGTTACCCTTTTAGATTCACACCCACTTACCTCCCATCCTATGCCATCCCTTGGCAACTACTGATCTGTTCTCCATTTTTGTAATTTTGTCATTTCAAGAACATTTTGTAAATAGAATAATCCATCTTTTGGGAATGGTTTTTTTCACTCAACATAATTCTCTAAATGTTCATCAAGGTTACTGCATGTATTAATAATTTGATCCTTTTTATTGCTGAGTAGTATTCCATGTGTGTATTACAGTTTATTCAACCATTCATCTGTGAAGGACATCTGTGCTGTTTCTAGTTTCTGGTTGGTATACATAAAGCTGCTATAAACGTTCAGGTACATTTTCGTATTTCTCTGGGATAAATGCCCAGGATTACAATTGGTGGGTTAAATGGTAGGTACATGTTTAGTTTCTTTAAAAGGAACTGCCAAACGGTTTTTCAGGGTGGATGTACCATTTTACATGCCCACTAGCAATGTGTATATGTGGTCCATTTTCTCTGCATCCCCACTAGCAGTTGTCACTATTTTTTATTTTAGCCTCCCTGATTTATGTGTGGTGATACATCACTGTGGTTTTAATTTGCATTTTTCTAATAGCTAGTGATGTTGAACATCTTTTCATGTGCTTATTTGCCATTTGTACGTCCTTTTTGGTGAAATGCCTTTTGTCCATTTTCTAATTGGATTTTTTTTATTGTTGAGTTTTGAGAATTCTTTATACATTCTAGACACAAGGCCTTAATTGGATATGTGGCTTGTAAATATTTTTTCCCCGTCCAAAACTTGTCTTTTTATCCTCTTAACAGGGTCATTCACAGAGCAAAAGTTTTCCATTTTGATGAAATTCAATTGATCAGTTTTCCCATTTCTGAATTGAGCTTTTGGTGTCAAGTCTAAGAACTTCTTGATTAATTCTAGATCCCAAAGATTTTGGTTATTTTCTAAAAGTTTTATAGTTTTACATTTTAAGTATGTAGTCCATTTTTAGTTCATTTTTGTACAAGGTATAAGACTTGGGTCAACATTCATTTTTATGTGTGTCCACTTTCTCCATCACCATTTGGTGAAAAGGCTAGCTTTCCTCCATTGAATCGCTTTTGCATCTTTGTCAAAAATCAGTTGTATTTGTGTGGATCAGTTTCTGGGTTCTCTTTTGTTCCACTGGTCTATGTGTCTATCCCTCTACCAATAACACGCAGTCTTGATTACTGTAGCTATAATACCTTAACATCAGGTAGACTGATCCCTCCCACTTTATTCTTTTTTCAACATTGTTTTAACTATTCTAGTTTTTCTTTACACATAAACTTCGGAATAATCTTGTTTGTATACAAAAACATCTTGTTGAGATTTTGGTAGAAATTGCATTAAGCCTGTAAATTTTAATAAAATTGAGGGAGAATCAACATCTTTACCATGTTGAGTGTTTCAATCTATGAACATGGTTTCTCCATTTATTTAGATCTTTATCAGCATTGCATAGTTCTCAGCATGTAAGTCCTATACATGGTTTTTAGACTGACACCTATTTCTTTTTTTAAGTGGTGTAATTGGTATTGTATTTCTAATTTGTGTTCACACATTTCATTGCTAATAATAGAATTTTTGTCTGTAGAGCTTGTATCTTGTGTCCTTGCTGGACTCATTTATTAGTTACTTAAAAATACATTCTTTGGAATTTTCTACATTGATAATCATATCATCTGCAAATAGGAACCATTTTGTTTCTTCCTTTCCAATCTGTATTTCCTTTTCATGCCTTATTACACTGGCTAGAACTTTCAGCATTATTTTGAAAAGAGTGGTAAAATCAGACATCCTTGACTTGTTCTCAATCTTAGGCAGAAAGCATTCAGTTTTCACCATTAGGCATAAAATGTTAGGTGCAGGTGTTTGCTAGATGCTCTTTATCAAGTTGAGGCAGTCTCCCCCATTCCTATTTTTCTGAGTTTTTATCATGAATGGTTGTTGGATTTTGTCACGTGCTTTACCTGCATCAATTGATATGACAACATTTTTCTCCTTTAGTCTGACAATGTGGTGGGTTAGACTGATTTTCAAACATGAAGTCTGGGATTCCTAGAATAAACCCCACTTGCTCATGATGTATTGTTTTTTTATAGGTTGCTGAATTCCAGTTGCTAATGTTTTGTGAGGGATTTTTGTGTGAATATTCACAAGGGATATTGATCTGTGATTTTCTTTTTTTTGTATTGAGTTTGTATTAAGGTAATACAAGTATCATAAAACGATTTGGAAAGTGTTTCCTTTTCTTCTGTTTCCTGGAAGACTACAAAATTGGTGTTATTTGGTAAGAATTCTCCAGTAAAACCATCTAGGCCTGATATTTTTGGGATTTTAAAATTAAGAACCTAATTTCCTTAATAGTTATAGACACTCAAATGATCTATTTCATATTGGATGAGCTATGGTAGGTTTTCAAGAAATTGGTGTTTCCACTAGTTTGTCAACTTATGTGTGTAGAGTTGTTTGTAGCATTCTCTTATTATCCTTTTGATGTCTGCAGAATCTAGTGATCTCCTGTTTCATTCCTCATATTGGTAATTTGTCTTCTTTGTGAGTCTTACTAAAGGTTTTTCCAATTTTAATTTTTCCAAATAACAAGCTATTTCATTGGTTTTCTCTAATGTTTTTGCTTCAATTTTAGTTTCTGCTCCTATCTTTATTTCCGTCTTTTGGCCTGTTTTCAGTTAATTTTGTTTTTTTTTTTTTTTTTTTTTTTTTTTTTTGAGATAGTTTCACTCTGTCACCCAGGCTGGAGTGCAATGGCACAATCTCAGCTCACCGCGACCTCCATCTCCCAGGTTCAAGCAATTCTCCTGCCTCAGCTTCCCAAATAGCTGGGATTACAGGCATGCGTAACCACGCCTAGCTAATTTTTGTATTTTTAGTAGAGATGGGTTTTCACCATGTTGGACAGGCTGGTCTCAAACTCCCCATTTCAGGTGATCTGCCTGCCTCAGCCTCCCAAAATGCTGGGATTACGGGCATGAGCCACTGCATCCGGCCTTGCTCTCCTTTTTCTAGGTGCTTGAAGTGGGAGCTTAGAGTACTGAAATTTTCCCTTTTTTCCCTAAGGTTTGCATTTAGTGCTATAAAGTTATCTTTCAAACTGCTTTTGCCATATTCCACAAACATTGGTGTTTTATTTTCATTTTCATTCAGTTCATGGTTTTGTTAATTTTCCTTGAGACTTCTTTGACCCATGGATTACTTACATTGTTTTAAGTGTTTGGAGATTTTCCTGTTATCTTTCTGTTGATGATTCCTAGTTTGATTATATTGTGGTCAGAGAAAACTTTGTCTTCTTTTACACTTTTTGAGTTTTGTTTTATGGCCCATGATATGACCTATCTTGGTTTATGTTGTTAGCATTTGAAAGATAGATGAATGTTGCTGTTATTGGATGGCTTATCCTATAAATGTAAGTTAGATCTTATTGGCCGATAGTAGTGAGTTCTTCTATATTCTTGATTTTATGTTTAATTCTATTGATTGCTGAAAGAGAAGTATTATAGTCCTCAAATATAGTTACGGATTTATCAGTTTTTTTTCTCCACATATTTTGCTGCTCTGTTGTTTGGTGCATACACATTTAGGATTCCTATGTCTTCCTCATGGACTGACCCTTTCATCATTGTATGTTCCTCTTTGGTATTTTCTTTGCTCTGAAACCTATTTTGATATTAGTATAGCCCCATTACTGTTTTCTTTTAATGTTTACCTGATATGTATCTTACCATACTTCTTTCAGCTTGCATTTATTGTTAAGTGAGTTTCTTGTAGACAGTATACAGTTGGGTCATGTTTCTTGATCCATTCTGCCAGCATTTCTTTTAATTAATATAGACCATTTCTATTAATGTAATTATTGATATGTTAGCATCTAAGTCTCCAATTTTCCATTTACCTTTGTTCTGTTGTTTCTGTGTTCTTTTTCCTGCCTTATCCTAAGTTACTTTTTGAGAATTCTCAACATTTTTGAGAATTTCATTTTGATTTATCTGTAATGATTTTGTGTATACATCTTTGTATACTTTTTTCAGTAGTTGTACTAGGAATTTCATTATATATTCATAACATCACAGTCTACTATTGTCATTTTGCCAGTTTGAGTGAAATGTAGAAAACCTATATTCCTATAGGTTCTTTTACTCTTACCTGTTTATAATTGTTTTAAATATTTCCTCTGTATACATTTTGAACCACCTCAGGCAGTGTTATAATTTTTGTTTCAACTATCAAATATAATTTAGAAAACTCAAGATGAGAAGGAAATCCTACTTACCCATATTTTTGCTTACCATGTTTTTTGGGTGGTTTTGTTTTTTCCTTCCTGATGTTCCAACTTTCCTTCTATCATTATTTCCTTTCCACTTAGGGAACTTCCTTTACTACCATTCGATTAAGGTAGGTGTGCTGACAATGAATTCTCTGCTCTCCCTAAACCCCTCCTGTCCATCTGGCTGAGATCCAGTGGTGGCCCAAAAAACTATCAAAATATAGATGTGGATGCCACTCCAAAAGTAGGTCAGAACTAATGGAATTATTCTTTTAGAATACAAAGGGCTGAGGAGAAAGGGCATTACAATTTATCAGTGAGACAACAGGGGTGGGAAAGGTTTGAAGAAGTGATGGAGACGTCCTCAGCTTTGAGACTGCCATTTGTGGGAGAGTTGTGATGTGGGAGGAGATGGAATTAAGCACAAAGAATTAAGGGTCAAGAGCAGAAGGCAGAGAAACACACAACTGCCCTTTCTCCTGAAGTGCTCCACAAAGGAATGTTTTTCCTTTTTCTCAACTTCATGCTAACCTACTATCCTCTTCAAGTTCTGGCCTAAAATACTCTAAATTTCAGGTTAGCAAACAGGTGAGAAGAAATCTCTCAGCCCGATAAACTCTCTGAAACTCATGTCAGCAAGCTTAGAAATCAAATGTTGATGTGGTCATGTTATATACAAGCCATTGCCATAGAGGCAACTTACCTGACCACCACTCCCCTCCCATTGACCCCCATTTCACAGAGAAGGCAGATGGAAGAGAAACAGCTTTCCTTATCCCTTAGCTGGGCAATGAAAGGGTCTCCAATTTCCAATTTGTACCTCTCCTTTAAGCATCCTGGTTCTCATATCCCCTAGCACCCATCTCTCTGATCACCATCACTCCACCTTCTCCTTTTAAAAATGAAAAATGGGGATTGTTATTCCAGGGTCATATTTTAAATGTCACATTTCCCATTTCAATGGCCACAAGGCAATAAAGGAAAATGCTGACCTAAAGTTTGAAAATTCTCTAAGTGATTAGAAACCCTTTCCAGATCCAAGACATCCACAAGCTTAAGAAAAAGAATGAGCACATAATGATTTAGTTGGCTTTCTCTTTTAATCAAAAACATACTTTGTTACAGAGTTCTCAAGAAAGGTTCAACTATTTTTTAGCCACAGACTTTAACCAGGCAAAAGTATACAGAAAGCCACAAACGAACTCCTGGGACTTTCAACTGACCAGTTGTCCCAAAAGCAGAAGCTAAGAGTGGCTCTTCTCTGGCTTCTGGCATAGCTGCATTCCTCTGAATTTAGGGGAGGAAACAGTTGGGAAATACCACCACCAAATCTGTCCCCAACCCCCAACTCACTTCTTCTAAACTGGGCTCTGCAGCCCACCAGGTTTTCATCATCTATAAGCATTCACACTTTTCCCTTAAATCACATGTCCAATGCATTGAACAGAACTCAATACTTGAAGTTTGCCAACTCCATGTTTAGTCTTAATCAATCCAAGCCCATGAGTCCTTCTATCAATGACAAGCAGCCTTTGCAACAGCAGCTGGTTTCAACCCTTCCTCTCCAGCTACCACAAAGCTGGCCTCTACCAGTACTCCCCAACCCCCCACCCTCAACCCAGCCCCACGGAAGGCTCCCAGGTCCTTGAAAATACCAAGTTCATTAACTGTACTCATCCAAGGTAGACTAGAAGAGAGCTCTGAATGATCCAGCCAAAAGTCACTTAATCAAAATGGACCTAAAAAGAGCCAAGAATAAAGTTAATAATCATCTACTGGTATTGTTTTCTTGAGTCATATAAACCAGTTTAATTGATGTGGTTCAGGGGAATTTCCTTGTTTTGAGCATAATATCACTAGGCATTAACAAGAGGTTTTAAATCCATTTTCACTGAAAAAAAAAATTACCAGCACACATCACTTAGGAGGGTGGTGTCACACACACCAACTCGAAAGCTAGAATGTCATGACTCAAAGAAAGCCTTAATAAACTCTGACCAGAGATGACAGAAAAATGAAAGCTTTTCCCTCTCAGGGGTGTGTGTGTGTGTTTGTAAAGTGTTTATTGCAGCTGCTAAGGTGGTGCTAGGCCTTTGGTTAAAATTAAGTCTTAAGGGCATACTAGGTAACTTTTTGTCCATAAAAGAACAGTAATAAAATATCAAGCCCAGTCTCCTTTGAATAACATGGAAATAAGTAAAAAGCCCCCTCAAACAGCAGAACAAAGATAAGGAAGAAATCCAAAACTGCTGCAAGGTAGCCAAGGTCACTTAAATTTCAGAGCTGGAATAATCAATCTATTCCAACTCCCTCATTTTACAGATGAGGCAACTAAGGCCCAGAGAAGATAAATGACTTGCTCAAAGGTCACACATCAAATTCGTGGCAGAGGGCAAACTAGAGAGTGCAACTGTCTGGCCTGACCCAGAGCCATTATTTTCAGGTTGAACAAGAACACTGGCTCTGGACCTATTGAGAAAGCATTTAAATAAACGGTGTAAAAAGTATCCACATCAACAGAGAGAAATGATTGTCTTCACCAAAGGTTTTCCTTAGTCCTTATTACATTAAAAAAAAAAAAAAAAAAAAAAAGGAAAAGAAGTTTCATTCATTCATTCATTCAAGTCTGATGTTAAAAATCCCTGAAAACACTAGCAATTACTTTAGCTACTCCTTGGGGCAGGATGTCAGACCCTCAATTCTCAAAAAGGCACCTATAGGTCAAAAATATCTGTACAGGAGTAAGGCCAGAAGGCAGGGCTTAAAAGGGGACACCAAAACAAAACAAATGGCCTTAGTTTCCCAAGGTTTGTTTTGTTTTGTTGTGTGGTGTTTGCTGGTGTCCTCCAGGCAATGGTATTGCCTCTGGCTACTGATGCTAATTTAGTAACCCTTGTAACCCCAGTTTTTGTAAGAGCAGCATTCAAGTGGAAGCAATGAAACCTTTCAAAATATGATTCTAAGGGGGAAAATATGAATATGACTCACTTCTCTCTATCTCAACTACCTGAAACTAAGCAAGAATCAGGAAGCACTCTAAGCTACATCAAACTGGTATCAAATGCCAATGCAATGAGGTCCTTTTCAGCACTTCACAAGTGTCTTGGGTCCTGTCCCAGAGTTTGTACTTGTGTTTTAAAAGAAAGTTCTACTAAGTTTGGTTATCTGGTTTCCTTGCCTAAGCAGTCAGAAATGAAGAATCAGAAAGAGAAGAAGAAAATGCTAAAAGGAGACACACTTAACACCCACATATGAATGGTACCTATCAGAGAGGGAAGAGACCAGGAGGGGAGAAGCGGGTTAAAAAAAACTAAAAATTCAAAACCATAGCTGTCTGAGACCATTTAGTAAAGGCAACACAGTCCTGCCTGTTTTAGAAGCCCCTGAAGTCCACAAAGATAGCCAAGCACAAAAAGAAATGTTACATGTAGTATATCCTCTGATATGCATATTAAATAACTCCACCAAAAAAAGGCTAAAAATTAAAACATTTTACTGCTTAAATAAGGCAATTCTGGATTATGTGGAAAATTTCATTCCACAGTGATTCCAGATAAACAAGATAAGCAACCTAGCAGCACTGGGACAACTGCTAGGGATAAGGCTGGGCCTAGGATGCCACTTTGCAGATGAATGAAGCCATGGACTTTTTACATACTTCTTGGTATATTCAAAGAAATTACTTAGTTATCACGGAAAAAAAATGGAAAGGCTTGCACAAGATTCTCATAGCCTATTCTCTATAGTCTTTGCAAAAGATTATTTAGATAGCTATCTGCAACAAGATGGATTCTGCCTTTAAGGAAAAAAAAAATGCATTTCTTTAAAATGAGTGTACCCCACCTACAAAATAATTGTTAACTGGCTTTAGAGGTAATTGCTTTCATATACTCATTTACCTCAGTAACCTAAATTTACCATTTTCCCAATCTGCTATCATTAAATAAAATGCCAATAAAATTGGCAATAATGAAGGGAGCAAACTAGAAATTGTCAACAAAAAGAATTCTGTTCCACTCAGAGAATAAAACTGCTTCTCCCAAAAGGCTCAGAAAGGGTGTGAACTAATATGACTCTGCATAAAATAGTAACTATTAACTAGTTACCATCAAACCAGGCACAGAAATATTTCTTTACCATTTTATTCTTTAACCTCCATAGACACTTAAGGAGCATTATAGTAAAATGTAAAAATTTCCTTCCCCAGATGACCACAGTCAAAGATACCTGCAACTCACCTTCCTACAATTAGCAATAAACTTTAAAAATAATAAGATACATATTATCTGGGAGACAGGACATTTTATTCTGCCTTCAAAACTTGTATTACAAACATCCCCCTTTACACACAACACCCGGCCCCACAAAAATGGATTTTAAGTCTGAAATGCAGCACAGCTAATATGAGTTCCATTTACTTGGATGTCTCAAGTATGGCTCTCCTTAAGCCAAACCATGCAACCTGCAAATCTGCACTGTTCACAGGAGGAATGGGATAGGCAACCTATTTAGTGGTTACAGCAACACAAATGAGCCATGTTTCTGGAAAAAGCAAGGTTATATGGCAGTGATTTATTGTCATTATCCTTGTATACCAGGGGCAGTAAACTATTAAAAATGAGATAGACCATATCCCACAAAAAGGATCTACTCCCTGGAAAACAAAGGCAACACCATGAAGGATTTCCTTTGATAATGAACTGAAAGGCACTGGACAAACGTGGAACGAGGTCTTACGGTGGGTGAACATGGCTCATCTCTCATTCAGCTTGCACTGAAATTCAACATTTTGAGTCTTTGAGATATGAATTAGCTAGAGAAAACCCACCCAGAACCATATCCTCATAATTTTACCCTTAAAGTAGACATAAAATTTTAAACCTGTGAGAATCTTTAGTCTTATTCATCAAAGATGACTACCACTAAGAAATAGAAATATAGATTAACAACCAAGCTCTCAGGAATAGCTGATCATAACATATTAGATGTTTTCTCAAAAGCATGTGAGTAAATCTCGTACAAATATAAGCACTTAACAACTAGAAGTATTTCCATACTTTATGGCTCTTAGTAGAAAGAAACCAAGACAGGTGGCTTGGCTCCAAAGAGATACTTCTTAACAAATATTTTCCACATACTTTCCCCAGATGATTAAACATGAAAACTTTCCTTAAAGTAGAAAAGGGAGCAATGAGGCCACCACCACCACCACAGGTACGGTGGTGGCTCACGCATGTAATCCCAGCACTTTGGGAGGCCGAGGTGGGCAGATCACTTGAGGTCAGGAGTTTGAGACCAGCCTGGCCAACATGGCAAAACCCCGTCTCTACTAAAACTACAAAAATTGGCCAGGCATAGTGGTGGGCACCTGTAATCCCAGCTACCAGGGAAGCTGAGGCAGGAGAATCAGTTGAACCTGGGAAGTGGAAGTTGCAGTGAGCTGAAATCATACCACTGCACTCCCGCCTGGGCAACACAGCAAGACTCCATCTCAAAAAAAACAAACAAAAAAGATGCAATGAATTATATCAATGTATGATTAAGGTTTTAATCAAATCATCTGGATTTTAAAAAATCTGTTATTCTAAAACTCACTCCTATTCCTCATTCACAGTAAAATGGACCTAAAGTTAGCAATTTCTAGAGAAGATGTCTTTTTATAAAACTGCCAATAAAAGTTAATCACCAAACTTTTACAGAAGAAAATTAGGCTTTTACTGAAAGAATCTGTAGTACTCAAGAGTACAAATGAGTTGGTAGATAAGTTATTTAAAAACAAAGGTCATGTAACTTGGATCAAGATCTATGTTTAAATCACAGAAATAAGCAAACTCAGTGGTTTCCAGGATGGTCTATTTAAAAGACCTTCTGAGCAAGGCAGTAGAAGCTGTGTTCATTCCAGATGATATAAGGAGGACTATCATGACACAAGTGTTTCTATAGCTACAAGTCCTCCAGGCAAAAGTAGAAACATCTGAAAGATAATCCTTGATTTTATTTCACACTATTTATCCTGTAGACAATCTATTTATCATCTTGTAGACAATCAGGCCTATTTCTGCTATAGTAAAATAAAAATTCAAAAAATAACCAACTCTACACATGATACACAATGTCCATGGGGAAGTCCTGGTAGAGTGTGAGGGAAAAAAACAAAGCTGCCCAATAGAACTGGCTGTTGCCTGTCATTTAGTAGAAGGTACCTCACCACTGAGATTGGACTCAAAAGTGCAAAAGAAAAAAATCTTAAAAATCAAACCTAGAATTCAACTTTGTATGTTGAGATTCAGTTTTATTTATGCTACCAGCTAGGTAAAAAGCATACATATTGTGTCTGTGGTACAGTCAATACATCTGCAACTTTTCTACTTAAATTCTCTATACAAAGTCACTGCCAATTGATATGATCATTGATGGCAAAGGGCTTAGAATAACCAAAAGATATAAAAAAGTTTGCAGTCTTGCCCCAAGATACAAAAACTGAATTTTAAACAATATCATAACATACATGATTTAAACATTATACCAAAAAAAGTCACATCAAATCAAGTACAAAAATATCCAAACTACCTATTATGAACTGTAATGTTTCCATTATTCTGCACAGTATTTAACATAGAATTTAGCAGTTTCCAAAATATTCATTATTTAGTTTAAGCATTGCCACCTTTGCAGAATAGTGAGATATTAGGTAGAGTGACGCTGCTTTTAGTGTTTTAAAAAATACAAAATCTTTCCCTATGAATGAAGGAAAAGAAATTCCTCTTATAGGCTTCTTAGCAACCAACCTTGTGCCTAGAAATACAGAAGAATACAACTACTGTTTCACAGGGGAAAGTATACTTCTTGATAAACAGTCATCCATTAGGAATAACAAATGTAATTTTAAATGACTTTTTTTGTCTGGTAATTTTAAGGGATTCTCGATATACACACAGATTATAGAGTTTTTTGCCTTAGCAAAAATAAAACTGAGGTTGCAAGACAATCTGAATTGAAATCATCTTCACTAATATAACTTGCAAAAAATATTTTGGATGAAAGATTACAATACATTATTAACTTACTTTTTAAACACAGAGTAAAGTTACTCTTGGTAAAATTAACTCACCCACATGGCACATTATTTTTGAAGTATGTTCAACAATAACAACTTGTACACAAAATAACATAGGTGAATTAACTTTGAGAACTTCTCTGCCTTTAAAATCAGCAATACTGGATTTATTCTGTAGAATGATATACATATCGATGTTCTGCAGATAAAAGGCTCTAAGAGGTTTTAAAGGGCTAAATTTTTTAGCACTGGAATGATTCCTTCATACATAACAGGTGAAGAATTAATAAGAATGTGTTTCTCCTAATCTTCAAGCTCTGAGCCATGCCTGAAAAGTTCTAAATAGGAAAAAAAAAAAAAAAATTGTTTTAATCCAGTTTCTGTCTGCTAGGAGCAAGGCAGCAAACACATTTTCAACCCTTTATGAAAAGATAAAGCAGAACAAAAGTGAAATATATCTTCAGATTATAAACAGGATTGTATTTTGTAGTCCACCATCCTGATAAGGTTAAGGGCCCCAACGGTAAAAGACCTCAGTCTAAAGGTTGTGGGTCTGCAATCGGCATGGTGTGAAGTACTTCGTCTAGGAGCTGGAGGGCCCGGTGTAAGTGAATTTCAATCCAGCAAGGTGTTTCTTTGATGCTCTGTCTTGGGTAATCTGGTCCCCAGCCTTTCACAAAACTCATCCTGAGTATGCATAAGCGACGAAGGTCATCAACACCGATTCCAGCAGCAGCTGACAGACCTAACAGAAAAGATTTGGAAGACATTAGAAGGACAGGGTGATCTCTTCCATCCTCCCTACATTCTAAATTAATCAAGTGACCAGCTTTCTGTATTTCATTCTCCTCAGCATATAACTTTCTCTGCTAAAGTGCCAAGAAGTAACAATAGATCTAAACGTTATCAACAAGTTGAACCCTTTTGGTTAAGGAACTTTACATTCCACATGTGTCTTCTAGCTACGACCAATTATAAAGTAAATTACCACAATCCACCAACACCTCACCTATTTTTCTCTTTAGAAGTGGAGGTGAAGGGATAAGAAACAACTTGTTTTTAAGAGGTAGTGCATGTCCACAGGTTGCTTCTAAAAACCTTACTGTCTGGGCCGGGCACGGTGGCTCAAGCCTGTAATCCCAGCACTTTGGGAGGCCGAGACGGGCGGATCACGAGGTCAGGAGATCAAGACCATCCTGGCTAACACGGTGAAACCCCGTCTCTACTAAAAAATACAAAAAACTAGCCAGGCAAGGTGGCAGGCGCCTGTAGTCCCAGCTACTCGGGAGGCTGAGGCAGGAGAATGGTGTAAACTCGGGCGGCGGAGCTTGCAATGAGCTGAGATCCGGCCACTGCACTCCAGCTTGGGCGACAGAGCGAGACTCCGTCTCAAAAAAAAAAACAAAACAAAAAAAACACCTTACTGTCTGAACAGCCTAATTCAGAATAAGATATAACTAATAATGAAGCAGTTAATATTCTTAGTTCCACTAGGACCTCTTAGATGACCGAGATGAAGTCTCTCTCTCAATTTCAAAGTGTAACAGAGTAATACACTATTACTCAGTGGTGGCAACTGATGAGAATATGAAATTTAATAATAGTTCTGGATTCTTCAGTAAAAGCATGTTTATAACACTGAAACTAGCAAATTAATGGTTTAGATCCCCAAATTTTAAAAAATCAACTTATCTCAATGAATATGCCTAATCTACCTGTAAATTGTAAACTCCTGAACATAAGTCACAATGGAGACTGCATCTAATTTTCCAGTCAGAACATACAGTCATATAGTCCATCTGCATTCATCAATATTACAACGAAACTAATGGGAGGAATTTGCATGTACTGTAGAGAAACCTGCAGGGCCACTGCAGTTTTCTTAGCCAGTGTGATTTGCTTACCACACTGAAGAGGTTAAGAACAGGGGTTGAATGAATCACTAGTTATGCCTTCAGACGTGGAAGATGGGTGCCACGTGTTTCCATCATAAAAGTCTATAGTCAGGAGTTTAACTCTGCAGTAAAAAATTCCCCATCAGTGTGAAACCTGGCACACAGTTCAATTTTACCCTAAAATTAAAAAAAAGTCTACAAGTTATCAAAATACCACCCTCACTTAGTTTTCTCTCCACGTTTAGCACACTTTAAAAAAAATTGGAAAGATGTCCAATTCTGAAATTGAAATATGCTTTCCTTACTAGAATAAAGCCAAGCACTTCGGTGATTACAACCCACCCTGGCTGGTGAGACAGGAATTATAATGAGCATCAACAAAAAAGGAGGAGATGGAACAGTATAATATAATATAATCATCCCCTTTCTCCTTTATCCCATACTCCATTTTTGATACAAAAAGAATGCAAACAGGGTCACAGGCAAAAAGCAACTATTACAGAAGAACAGATTTCACCAATTCAAAAATGTTATCGTCCCAGTAAAAAGAACTTTAATTTCTATTATTGCTCAAAGAAACTAATCAACTGAGTAAATCAAGATAAAAATTTCAACTATTACACCTTTAAAAAAAAATCAAAAGCATACTTACTGATAGCTGGAGCTATTCCACCTACTGATCCCGGGCCAGGGATGTTTCCTGCCACGGCTGCTGCCTGGGCAGCCGCTGCAGCTTGTGCAGTGGCCGCCTGCTGCTGCATCTGTCGATGACACTGACGCAAATCAAAGACCTTTTAAGAAAAAACATTTCATGAGTCCATAAAGAAAAATTCCATACATCAAAAACCAATGCCTGACTTATTTAAGACTCAGTTTCATTTTACTTCTCACACGAAGATAATTAATTAAAACATGTAAACTTTTATGTACATTGTGATTGGTCTAAAACTAGTTAGGAAAGGTGGCTTGGAGCTGACCAAGAAGACCATGTCAACACCATGATGGCTTTGGCTGCCACACGCCTCTGTATCTTTTATCTAAGATGTGCAATGTGGGTCAGCTGTTACTGTCCTTGTGAAAATCTGTGTAAAATGAACAACTAAGAAGTCCCCCTCCCCGTTTCATAACCAAATTGCTGAATTTTCCTTAGGCTGGAGTTGATAGCTTTGGTCACCTGGCCAACTTTTGGTCTTATTTTTATTTGGAGGAGTTTAACAAAATGGCACTGTCACTATATAAGAGACATCAACATTTTTCAGAGATGTGTGCTTTAGCAAATAGAAGCAAAATAATATCCAGGACTTGCTTTAAAATACTTGAGAAGAAACGAAAAAAAAAAAAAAGACTAGATCAAACAAAAATACAAAATCATAACTACTTAATCTGCAGGATGGGTATATGGAATTTCATTAGTTTCTCTTTATATTTGTTTGAAAACGTTCATAATTTTTAAAGGAAAAAAAGTCCAGTTTTAAATCCCATCACTGATATCTACTAAATATATGGGTTGAGTTTCTTTTATCTATAAAATTGGAATGCTAAGTGTACATACTTTCATGAGGTTGTTGCAAACTTGGCATAGTATACAGTTACTTATTTTGTTTTTAGCCTCCCCTGTAATCATTTATCTTTCAGGATGAGTTAAGGAGTTAATAAATAATTTTACTTTTATCAACCAAGTGAAGAACTGGCAAAGGAAGGAAGGGGTTGCCATACCTACCCTTATATTCATGAAAAGTACTGGAATGTTTTTTTAATATGGAACAAATTACAGATAATAAATCACATCTTTCTTTCTGGGGAAAAAATCTTCCTAAAATATTTGCTTATTTGCATTTTTAAAAAGCATTGGAAGATTACACAAAAAGAATTTGTAGGAAAGGAGGACAAGGACAGGGTAGAAGCAAGGTTGCTCAATGTCCACTGTTTTTAAATCACTTTAATTTCTGAACCATGTGGCTATACTCCCTATTCTAAAAGGACATGAATATTTTTTAAAGTCCTATTATGTATATAAGGGGCCCAATATAAGCAAGCATAATCAATCTTGAAAATAAGAGAAATCTGAGAATGCATAATTTATTAGTTGATAAACAATAGTTTTAGAACTTAAACCATAATTTTCAGATGCTTGAAAAAATTCTATCTTCAACCGTGGTATTTACATGAACCACAAAAACATACAATAATATGCTCTCCAAATAACAAATCGCATTCCTACTTACTCCTATTTCTCTACTCAGTGTCCACCTCCTCAAAAAACCTTTCCCAATTAGCACCAGTGAAGGACAACAGTCAGACTACCCCATTCTTTGAAGAGATACGAATGTGTCAAATATACATGTATGTATTTCCTGGACTATTAGGTCCTAAAATACTTTAGTAAAGAAAGCAATGACAGGGGCATTGTGGCAGATGCCTGTAATCCCAGCACTTTGGGAGGTCCAGATGGGAGGATCACTTGAGCCCAGGAGTTCAAGACCAGTCAAGACCCCATCTCCACACAAAAAATTAAAATTTAAAAGAAAGAATGCATGACAAAGTCAGGTTCCAGAAACCAGAAAGCCTACAATACCCAGAAGTGAAATCACTGCTTTCTCGGCATTACCCAGTACAGAACAAAACAGGGACTCAAACATTTGAAAAGGTAAATAGCTCTACAACCACTTTTTTAAAGAAGTAAATTAATGAACTTTACTTTTTAAAGCAGTTTTAGGTTCACAGCACAATTGAGCAAAAAGTACAGTGTCCCTGTCCCTACATACAACCTTCCCCCACTATCAACATTCCCACTACAGTGGCACAATTGTTATAATCAACGAATTTATGCTGACACATCATTATCACCCAAAATCCAGTTTACATAAGGGTTCACTCTTGGTGTTATACATTCTGTGGGTTTGTACACATTTATGATGCTGAGTATCTTTTCATATGCTTGTTTGCCATATGTGTATCTTTTTTGGTGAGGTGTTTGTTCACGTCTTTTGCCCTTTTTTTTTGGTTGTTAAAATGGGGTCTTGCTATGTTACCCAAGCTGGTCTTGAACACCTGGGCTCAAGGGTCCTCCCACATCAGCCTCCTAACTAGCTGGGACTACAGGCACATGCCACCATGCCTGGCTAATTTTTTTTTTTTTTTTTGTAAAGATGAGGTCTTGCTCTGTTGCCCAGGCTGGTCTTGAACTCCCGGGCTCAAGCAATCCTCCTGCCTTGACCTCCCAAAGTGCTGGGATTACAGGAGTTAATCACTATGCCCAGGCTATTCTGCCCATTTTTTAACTGCATTGTTTATTTTATTGTTGAGTTTTAAGAGTTCTTTGGGCCGGGCGCAGTGGCTCAAGCCTGTAATCCCAGCACTTTGGGAGGTCGAGACGGGCGGATCACGAGGTCAGGAGATCGAGACCATCCTGGCTAACACGGTGAAACTCCATCTCTACTAAAAATACAAAAAAGCTAGCCGGGCATGGTGGCGGGCGCCTGTAGTCCCAGCTACTCGGGAGGCTGAGGCAGGAGAATGGCCTGAACCCGGGAGGCGGAGCTTGCAGTGAGCTGAGATCCGGCCACTGCATTCCAGCCTGGGCGACAGAGAGAGACTATGTCTCAAAAAAAAAAAGAGTTCTTTGTAATTTTTGGATAACAGACCTTTATTAGATGTGTCTTTTGCAAATATTTTCACCCAGTCTGTGCCTTGTCTTCTTGTTCTCTGACCCTGTCTTTCACAGAGCAGAAGTGTTTCATTTCAATGAAGTCAGGCCTATCAATTCCTTCCTTCATGGATCACGCCTTTGATGCTGTATGTTAAAAGTTCTCGCTTTTTCTCTTGGCTGGGCACAGTGGCTCACGCCTGTAATCCCAGCACTTTGGGAGGCCATGGCAGGCGGATCACTTGAGGTCAGGAGTTCCTGACCAGCCTGGCCAACATGGTGAAACCCTGTCTCTACCAAAAATGCAAAAATTAGCCAGGCGTGGTGGCGCAAGCTTGTAATCCCAAATACTTGGGAGGCTGAGACAGGAGAATCCCTTGAACCCGAGAGGCAGAGGTTGCAGTGAGCCGAGATGGCGCCACTGCACTCCAACCTGAGCAACAGAGCGAGACTTCGTCTCAAAAAAAAAAAAAAAAAAGTTCTCACTTTTCTCTCATATTATCTTCTAGAGGTTTTATAGTTTTGTGTTTTACATTTAGGTCTCTACAACCACTTTTTTTAAATCATCACTAACCAAGTATGGTATCTATATATAATGTTATTTGGGAGTGGGGAATAAAACTTAATTATAATATCCAAGATTCAAGTGTGCCTTTAACATTAACACTCCCCCACCCCCACCATGAGTCATTTAAAAAAATAACCAAGTAATATATCACACATAGGCTCTCTCCAATGTGTTGCACATAATCGCGATTAGGATTGTTTCAGCCTGAATCTATGCGAACGTCAGCAGTACATATTACAGGTTACCCACACGGATTAAACTTTATGACTTGCATCTGCAGATGTAGTAAAAATGATTCATCAGGCACCTCAGCAAGCCTCCCTTCCACAGATTATTTACCTAATTATAGCACTCAAATCAGAATACCTAAAATTATTCAGTTAGGCTCACTACTAACTAAAACCTGCGTTGCCTCCTGACTCCACACTGTAACTAATCCATTGATAACTGATACCATAACAGATTCCATTTGTTACACTAGATGATAAAAATTACAGCTATTATTGAAATGCTACCATCTTCCTTTCATAATTTGACTAAATTGTTGACAAAGGCAATTCAAAGTAACCAAAGGCTTAAAACATTCTTTTTGGCTCAGATCCAAAAAATATTTCTGACCACCATTCCTGAGCTAATTTCTGCTTTAATTTACTTAACCATGTTTTGTGAATTTATTACAAACCCATCACTTAACAAAGACACATGCCTCATAAAGATCACTATCAACAGCTTTAGGTCATTGTCTTTTACAACCAGGAGTCAAATTTTGCCATTTTCCTTTGACAAGGCTTAACTGCAATACTATATAATCTTAAATTAACATTAGGAAACAATAATCCAGAATGAAAAATGCATCTGAACATAAATAAGATTGCACTAAGGACATTCTAAGTTCTACTTGACTTAGGGAATCACAGTATGTGGTAACTGGGAATACATTTAAATGAGGTTCATAATACCCTCTGACCTAGCCCACCAGTGGTTTAGAAGCATCTGCTGTCCCTTCCTTTAAAATAAATGTGTTCAAAAAAAACAAACCTAATTCAGTATTATCAGAGAAAGTTTGCAAATCAAAACTACCATAGTAAGATTATACTTCACACCTACTACAACAGCTAAAATAAATAAGACAGTTAACAAGTATTGATGAGAATACAGAGAAATTAGAACCCTCGCACCCTGCTAGTGAGAATGTAAAATGGTGCAGCCATTTTGTAAAACAGTCTAGCGGTTTCTCAAAAAGTTATACATAGTGTTACCTTACAATCCAGCAATTCTACTCTTAGGTATGTACCCAGGAGAAATGAAAACACACAAACACTTATACACAAATGTTCATAGTAGTATCCTTCAGAATATAGCCAAAAAGTGGAAATCATGTCCATCAGCGGATAAACTGACGAACAAAATGTGTGTGGAGTACTATCCAGCCATAAAAAGGAGAGAAGTATTGATATGTGCTACATGGATGAAGCTTGAAACATTATGCTTAGTGAAAAGAAACAAGTCATAAAAGACGACATTACATAATTCTCTTCTATATAAAATGTCCTGAGTAGGCAAATCTATAGAGACTGAGAGTAGAATAGTGGTTGAATAGAGCTAATGGGCATGGAGATTTGGGGGTGATAGTTAAAAGGGTATGGAGTTTCTTTCCACAGTCATGAAAACGCTCCAAAATTAAGAGCAGTAATAACTGCACAATGTTGTGAATATACTAAAAATCATTGAATTGTACAATTTAAAAGGGTGACTTGTATGTCGTGTGAATTATCTCTCAAAATCTCAATAAAGCTATTAAAAACCTAGAACACCCAGTGCTAAACAACACAAAACAGATTTACTTTTGAAAGCAAAAGAACAAAGCCACTTGAAGAGAATTCAAACATGTGCTTCATTTAAAGCTTGTAAAATGTCATTTCATTACATCAGATTTTCACAAGTATAAAATGACTACTATGTCATGAGAGAATCAGGAAAAAAAGTCAACTTAGAAGGGGAAAAAAAAACACAACTGAGTACTAGCTTCTTGGCTTATAAAATGAAATTATGGCTCTCCAAGTCTGTTTTCCTCATTTTAATTAAAAAGGGAAAAGCGTGTGTGTGTGCGTGCGTGCGTGCGTGCGTGCGTGTGTGTGTGTGTAGGCCCAGGTATGTGTACTCAAAGTGTGGGCACTCCTTCCAGGAGTGCATGTTATCTACATACAATTTACCCCAATTATATCATCTTCCATGAAAATGTGACAACCTACAAATCCCTTAGTTACTGCTACCCAAAAAACAAGTGAAGAAAATGCCAATGGTTAAATTTTAAGGTATACAGTAGTCCTCCCTTATGCATGGGGGATATGTTCCAAGACCTCCAGCGGATGCATGAAACTTTAGATAGTACTGTGCATATACTATGTTTTTTCCTATACATACATACCTCATAAACCTCATAATAAAGTTTAACTTACAAATTAGACATAGTAAGAGATTAATAATAGGTAATAATAAAACAGAACAATTTAATAAATATCCCAGCATCATTACCCTTGCACTCTGGGACCATTATAAACTAAATAAAGGCTACTGGACGACAAGCACTGTGAGACCACGACAGTCAATCTGATAACTGAGCTCGCTACTCAGTGACTAACGGGTGGGTAGTGTAGGCAGCATGGATTTGCTGGACAAAAGGTTTTACATCCCAAGTAGAATGGAGTGAGATTTCATCATCTACTCAGAACAGTGCACATTTTAAAACTTATGGGGCTAATATCCAGAACCTACAAAGAACTCAATCAAATTTACAAGAAAAAAAAACAACCCCATCAGAAAGTGGGCAAAGGATATGAATAGACATTTCTCAAAAGAAGACATTCATACAGCCAACAGACACATGAAAAAATGCTCATCATCACTTGCCATCAGAGAAATGCAAATCAAAACCACAATGAGATACCATCTCACACCAGTTAGAATGGCAATCATTAAAAAATCAAGAAACAACAGGTGCTGGAGAGGATGTGGAGAAATAGGAACATTTTCACACTGTTGGTGGGACTGTAAACTAGTTCAACCATTGTGGAAAACAGTGTGGCGATTCCTCAAGGATCTAGAACTAGAAATACCATTTGACCCAGCCATCCCATTACTGGGGATATACCCAAAGGAGTATAAGTCATGCTGCTATAAAGACACATGCACGCGCATGTTTATTGCAGCACTATTCACAATAGCAAAGACTTGGAATCAACCCAAATGTCCATCAGTGACAGACTGGATTAAGAAAATGTGGCACATATACACCATGGAATACTATGCAGCCATCAAAAAGGATGAGTTCGTGTCCTTTGTAGGGACATGGATGCAGCTGGAAACCATCATTCTCAGCAAACTATCGCAGGAACAGAAAACCAAATACCGCATGTTCTCACTCATAGGTGGGAACTGAACAATGAGCTCACTTGGACACAGGAAGGGGAACATCATACACCGGGTCCTATTATGTGGAGGGGGTAGGGGGGAGGGATAGCATTAGGAGATATACCTAATGTAAATGACGAGTTAATGGGTGCAGCACAACAACATGGCACATGTATACATATGTAACAAACCTGCACGTTGTGCACATGTACCCTAGAACTTAAAGTATTAAAAAAAAAAAAAAAAAACTTACGAATTGTTTCTGGAATTTTTCATTTAATATTTTTGGACTTTGGTTGACCATAAACACTCGAAGCCATGGAAAGTAAAATTGTGGATAGGGGTTGTACCTGTAACTGTCTCTTTCTGACTAGTAAGACTCTCCTAAAGAACAGTAATATACTTGGCAAACAGAAATAATTATTTTAAAATCTTAGTTAATATAACCAAATGAGATTTTTTTTAACTTCAAATATCTTGTCCAACAAGATATTTATCTACTGTTCATGGTAAAAGTATGAGATCACTATTAAGATCTGTCCAAGACAGTGGTTTATCAAAGTGATGACTTGTCTCACACCTTGGGGGCTTTTCAAAGGCCATCTGTACCAAAATATAAATAAGTCACAATATATTTATTTGACAATCCAAGAAATTACACTTGCAAGACTCCACATTTTAAGCCCAATTGTTTTTTGTTTTTTTTTTTTTTTGAGACGGAGTCTCGCTCTGTCACCCAGGCTGGAGTGCAATGGCCGGATCTCAGCTTACTGCAAGCTCCGCCTCCCAGGTTCATGCCATTCTCCTGCCTCAGCCTCCCAAGTAGCTAGGACTACAGGTGCCCGCCACCACACCCGGCTAATTTTTTTTTTTTGTATTTTTAGTAGAGTCGGGGTTTTACCGTGTTAGCCAGGATGGTCTCGATCTCCTGACCTCGTGATCCGCCCGTCTCGACCTCCCAAAGTGCTGGGATTACAGGCTTGAGCCACCGCGCCCGGCCTAAGCCCAATTGTTTTAACTACTACTCCATATCTGATTAAGTTTATAAATACTATCTGGCACACAGTATATATTCAACACTGTAGTTCTCTATCCAGTCATTTTAAATTACATAAGTAACATAACAGTCTTCTCAGTCAAGATGGGTAAGTGGGTATACGTAATCACCTTCTCTCTCTGCTCCAACCACATACAAATAACAGAAAAACTATTTAAAATAGTTATCCTCTCCAAACTGATCATGGAATTCATACAGAAACAATCCATACATCCAAACTGATGATAAATAAAACCCACAGCGGAGAGCAGAGACTAAAGATAGGAGGTACTAGGGGTACCAAGACCATAAACAAAGGGCAGGGGACAGGAATTTGACTTCTTGGAATAATATGGAGAGAGACAATAGTCAAACTCTCTGGGGGCTACAACTGGGCACCTGCCCATAAATCAAGTGCTGGCAAAATACAGCCAATTCAGAAGTACACCTAGGAATAAAATACTTGCCCATGGCAGGAATAAGTTTCAGAGAAATCTAGGCAATCGGGAATTAGGCCCCAAGCATACCTACAGAATGGAACCCAATTTCCTCAGGAGACAAAATCCCCCTAATTTACTTCCTAAATTCATAAGATTTGGTTCTGAGATGTGAATCCCAGATGCCAGGGTAAGGCAAAATTGCCACATGGGATGAAGCAACGACAGGAAGAAAAAATAAAAAATAAAATGAGTGAATTCTCTCAAAACAACCTTGGCCAACAAATACAAAATGGACTACAAAACATATAAGGAAATCCAAAGCCATTAAAAAATAATAACAACAGGTTAGGCATAATGGCTCACACCTCTAATCCTTGCACTTTTGGAGCCGAGTTGGGCGGATCACTTGAGATCAGGAGTTCGAGACTAGCCTGGCCAACATGGTGAAACCCCGTCTCTACTAAAAATACAAAAATTAGCCAGGCGTGGTAGTGCACACCTGTAATCCCAGCAACCAGAGAGGCTAAGGCACGAGAATCCCTTAAACCCTGGAAGCAGAGGTTGCAGTAAGCCAAGATGGCAACACTGCACACCAGCCTGGGTGACAGAGCAAGACTCTGTCTCAAAAATAATAATAATAATAAAGCATAAATAATCAATATAAAAATTCCTTGTGGAAAAAAACTGCAAAATACAAATAATTTCTACCTCCCAGAGACAAATGCATTATACATGCCACTCTAGACTTATGGGTACGTATAAACAAATACAAATACCATGACATCATTTAACAAAAATGGGGGCCGGGCGCGGTGGCTCAAGCCTGTAATCCCAGCACTTTGGGAGGCTAGGACGGGCGGATCACGAGGTCAGGAGTTCGAGACCATCCTGGCTAACACGGTGAAACCCCGTCTCTACTAAAAAATACAAAAAACTAGCTGGGCGCGGTGGCGGGCGCCTGTAGTCCCGGCTACTCGGGAGGCTGAGGCCGGAGAATGGTATAAAAACCCGGGAGGCAGAGCTTGCAGTGAGCTGAGATCCGGCCACTGCACTCCAGCCTGGGCGACACAGCGAGACTCCGTCTCAAAAAAAAAAAAAAAAAACAAAAACAAAAAAAATGGGATCATAGTCTATGTATTGTCTATTTACTTATTTATTTATTTTTGAG
The DNA here is from genome assembly GCF_043159975.1 of Macaca nemestrina. Lineage (NCBI taxonomy): Eukaryota > Metazoa > Chordata > Mammalia > Primates > Cercopithecidae > Macaca > Macaca nemestrina. The sequence continues at coordinate 40,651,460 of NC_092143.1, forward strand.
AAAGGGTCTCACTCTATCACCTAGTCTGGAGAACAGTGGCATGATCATGGCTCTCCGCCATCTTGAACTCCTGGGCTCAAGCAATACCCCCATCTCAGTCTCCCAAGTAGCTAAAACTACAGGCATGCACCACCACACCCAGCTGATTTTTTAATTTTTTTGTAAAGATGGGGGGTATCACTTTGTGGCTCACGTTGGTCTTAAACTCCTGGCCTCAAGCAATCCTCCAACCTCGGCCTCCCAAAGTACTAAGATTACAGGCATGAGCCACTGAATCAGGCCTTATGTATTGTTTAATAACTAACTTTTCTATACCATGGATATCTTATCAATAAATATAATATTTTGTTGTTTTACTCTATTGTTCTAACAGACTAAAACTATAACTAATGCTCTATTGTTGAAAATTTTAACAGGGAATTGATGCTAATTTTATTAAGTTTAATAAACAGCACAGAGATTATGTTTTTCAGAAGTCTGGATAGATTTGTGAGTCACACAGGTGTATTTTATGAGTTACTCACACAGAAATATTTTATGAGTGACTATGCTGTTTGAAATTGGCTTTCAACGATGCCAGGAAAAAAAAGTTGGGGGAGAAACACATTAAAGATTGGTAAAATGCTGATAATCGTTGAAGCTAGATGATACGTACAGGTGGTTTATTATTTTCTCTATACTTGGTATGTTTTAAAGTGTCATATAAAAAAATTCCAATATTCTTTAACTGAACTATAACTGGAAATGAGAAACTGGGTTTGCTGTTGCAAGGCAATCAGGCAATTCCATTTTTATAGATGCTATGGGGCTATATTATTTTTACCCTAAGCAACCTCCTGGGAATAAGTTATGAGATACAGTTAATTCCACCAATTTACAATCACTGACAATGAAAACGCTGAGGATGATGCAAAATTAAAAATATATTTAAGCTATCTAATTACAACTATCTTTCTCTTTCAAAAACAGGTTATATTATAAAGTAAAATTCAAATAGGTTGAACATATAATAACTAGTGAAAAATATTTCAGGCTTATCAGGTTCTTAATTTGAAAAGCTATTAATTTTAGAATTCCCTTCCATAAAATCCTGAAGACTGGCTAAGATGAAAGTCCAGAGTCTGATTCTTACAAATTTCAAGTTAAAGGAATACAACTTTGGAAATTTCACTCAGTATTTTCAAGAGCCTTTGTATTACTATAAAACATGTAACAGGCCTGGCGCAGTGGCTCACGCCTGTAATCCCAGCACTTTGGGAGGCCAAGTCAGGAGGATCACTTGAGGTCAGGCATTCGAGACCAGCCTGGCAAACATGGTGAAACCCCGTCTCTACTAAAAATACAAAAATTAGCCAGGCACAGTGGCATGTGCCTGTGATCCCAGCTACTTGGGAGGCTGAAGCACAAGAATTGCTTGAACCTGGGAGGCGCAGGTTGCAGTGAGCCGAGATCACACCACTGCACTCCAGCCTGGGCGATGACAGCAAGACTGTCTCAAAAATAAATAAATAAATAAAATAAAAAATAAAACATATAACAAACTGGCAACCACCAAACTAGATTACTGATCATGTCAATAAATGCCCTCCGAAAATGTGCTTTATACTTAAAACAAACATTTTTCCATTCCTTCCACCTGGATTTCAATTCTTTTGACAACAAATAGAGCTTTAAGTCTAAACTATTCAAATAAAATTGTAACTAACCTTTATATATGCACTTGGGTAGATCTTATGAACAGCATCTCCAGGTGCACGCCCAGCTTCTCTGTCTAAGTAGTAACTCTGTACAAAGACCGCGTGGTCGCTAAGGCACCTGACCCAAACATCACCTTCACCTTTACATTCCAACTGCACACCTTTGCCTATGTGCAACCTTAGGAAGAAAAAAGAAATTACATTTTATCTTGATAAATATTTAAAATTAAATTTTAGTTCAGACTGTATAGCATGCTTAATATTGAAAAATTAAAAATGATCATACAAAACCAAAAGATAGCTATTAATAACATTTTTGTATATTTCCTTCTTTCTTTTCCTGTTCATATCTAATAATGACGCACATATATACAACGCTTACTATGTGTCAGAAGCCATGTAGTATGAATTCTCATTAAACCCTTACAACTCAATAAGTACTATTACTATTTTTTTAGATAAGGAAACTAAGGCATACTGTCCAAAATGATAGCCACTAGCCACATGTGACTATTTAAATTAAATTAAAACTAATTAGAAATCCTATTAGTCAATCAAGTGAGCTATAATTTAAGTGCTCAATAGCTACATGTGGCTAGTGGCTACTGAACTGGGCAGTGCAAATATAAATCATTTTCTTCATCACAGAAAACTCTATTAGCCAGAAGTGGCTTAGTGGTTAGGTAATTTGCCAAAGTCACACAGCAAGTGATAGGGCCAAGATTATGTTCTTTAGCACACACATCCTTAAAAAGCTGAGATCATACAGTAGCTAAAATGGTATGTTCCTGTAGTATTTCATTGTAAGCATTTCCATTTCATTATATAAACTTTTTTTTTTTGAAACGGAGTCTCACTCTGTCACCCAGGCTGGGGTGCAGTGGCATGATCTCAGGTCACTGCAACCTCCGCTTCCCGGGTTCAAGCAATTCTCCTGTCTCAGCCTCCTGAGTAGCTGGGATTACAGGTATGCACCACCACATACGGCTAATTTTTGTATTTTTAATAGAGATAAGGTTTCACCATGTTGGCCAGGCTGGTCTCCAACTCCTGACCTCAAGTGCGCTTCCCAAAGTGCTGGGATTACAGGCGTGAGCCACCGCACCCAACTTCATTATACAAACTTTTAAACATTTTAATGACTATATAAAAAATGAAAAATTTATCATAATTTACTTAACCATTTCCCTTTTATTACCAACGCTTTTAACATTGTAACTAAAACTTTCAGAAACATGTTCTCATTTAATATTACTTCCTTTCAGTAATTTGTAGAAATGTATGATCAAGAAAACAAAATTTTCAAATTGAATTCCAAAAGGTATACTTACTATTTGAAACAGAAATCTACTAACATAAAAAAGGCTATCTTTTATCATTATATGTTACACAACAAAAACATCGACAATGAAGATGGAGTGCTTACAAATTCTGAATTTTCAACATGACCTTTATTCCTTTATTTATATTTAAGAACACATACAATGTAAACGGGGAAACATAACTTTGAATAAAAGACAATGTATTATGCTAAATTTTTAAAGTAACTATCTGACTATACAATCAATACCTTGCTCTCTCAATGGCTTCTGTCCTGTGGACATTGGAGAGTTGACCCAAACAAAAGCGATCTCCTCCAGAAGGGTCCACGTATCCATCAACAGTAACAATAGGGCAGCTTGAAGGAACCTTAAATGTCTCTCCTACCTGAACATCCATTTCAAAGTAAGCAATGGAACACCAATACTCAGGAGCTATAGGAAATAAATGGGAAAGAACATCCTCCCATGAGAGAAAGGTATAAGGCTTTCACTTGCACTCCACAACACAAAGCTTTTCCTAAAAGAAAGGGTGAAGGAAGGGGAGAGGAAATGTAATGCCCCCAAAACAACTGGATTAAAATAACATAATGCATTAAAAAGTAGGAATTTCTATGTCTTCTATTTTCTAGCTGAGTACCTAGCACTGTTCTTAAAACCCTAAAGTCATTTTTTTTTTTTTAATTTCTAATTACCACTTATCCTCAAGTTCTAAAAGTCATTTTTTAAAATCTGGAATTTGGTTCTTACCTCAAAGGACCAGGTCAACTGAGAATTTAAAGAAACAGAAATAATCAGAATCTAAAATAAATTATTTTACCATGATGTTTCATTTGACTACTCATATTCTCTAGCCTCAACTTTCATTTTTTAAAAACACACTGACTCTAAGATGTATTCCAGGGAACTGTCCTTGAATAACATCGATTCATGACATGTTTTTATGGATTCCCTAATTGAGAGAAAGTGCACAAGCAAATCAGCTATCTCATCCCTGAGTTAAGGTTAATTATACTCTAATCACACAGTTGTTGTACACACAGATTCTCAATTGTCTCTTGGATAGTAGGTCATTTGTCCCATCTATGCCAGAGGAAAAGACATTTTTAGTGAAGTCAGGTCATCTTAACTACCATAATTTTAACTTTGAAGACGTATTTAGTGTATCCATTTGAACAGCAATATACAATTTTAAATAATTGGGGAAAAAAGAGGTGCTACTTTGGTTTGCAAAGACAACTGATCAAGTATTTCTAATTTTTATTTGTATACAATAATTATTACATCAAGCCCAAATACATAAAAATTATTTGGCTTTCCTGTTTTAACTCATTTAACAGACATCTACAGAGTACCTAGGGATCTTTCTGGGCACTGCATACACAGTAGGAAACAAAACAGCTACAGTCCCCGTTCTCACAGAGGTGCAGGGGCAGACAAATAAGCTAACAAATAAAATAACTCAGGTAACGATGAACACTGTGAAGAAAATAAAACAGGGCATGGAACAGCAGATGACTGGAAAAAACACTTCAGACTGGATGGTAGGGGACATCCTATCTGAAAAGATGAGATCTGAATAACCTTTTATCTATGTGAAGACTGTAAACAGATTTCAGAGAGGAAGCAAAAGCAAAGACCCTAGGGTGGAAATGGGTTCGACATATTTAAAAGAAAGATTTATCTGTATCTCAATATGCTATTTATGAACTTTAAACTAGAATTTGAAGCAACAAAACTTTCAACAATCTTACTTTCGACAAAGTTACTTAGAATGACAAAAAAGAAACCCAGATCTTACGGGGGAAAAAAAAATAACCTAAAATGAAGTATGATTGATGCTTAAAATTTTTTAAAAAGAAAACAGCTTGTAAAAGCTATGTACCCTAATTACTTTTCGAAATGCTGCCAAGCAATAAAGTACTTTCCAATGAGGAGTTACCAAAACAGATCACATGAAGATTGGATAATTCAAAAACTTAAAAACTCAAATGTTTTGCCATGTCACGCTAATGAACTCGTCACAAAGATAAGTATTTGTTTAAATATATTTCATTATGATTAGAACACAAAAACCAGTGATACACTAAGTGTCTTCACTGAGTGTCTTCTTAAAAAGCCAGTTTTGAAGTATTTATGAAATTATTTTCAGCCAGGCATGGTGGCTCATGCCTATAATCCCAGCACTTTGGGAGGCCAAAATGGGCAGATCACTTGAGCCCAGGAGGAAGGCCAGCCTGGGCAACATAGTGAAACCTCGTCTCTACGAAAAATAGAAAAATTGGCTGGGCATGGTTGTGTACATCTGTAGTCCCAGCTACAGGAGGCTGAGATAGGAGAATCACCTAAGTCTGGGAGGTCGGGATGGCAGTGAGCCATGAGAGTGCCACCGCACTCCAGCCCAGGCCACAGAGACCCCATCTCAAAAATTAAAAAAAAAAAAAAAAATTATTGTCTATAGAAAATGTAATGTGAAGATATCACATTATGCTATGGACAAGAAGCTTCAGCGAACAACTGATAGGTATACTGGTTAAACCAAAAACAGAGATTGTCTAAGACATCAATCACCCAATGTTTTGGTGGCCAAAAAAAAAACTACAGCAAAAAAACAGTAACAGCACTTAAAAGTTGTCTTTACACAATCAGTCCAAATGTTAAATTTAGTTATAAACAAATATTTATAATACTAGGTAAGAAGAAAATGAGGGCCAGGCGTGGTGGATCACGCCTGTAATCCCAGCACTTTGGGAGGCCAAGGCGGGCCGATCACGAGGTCAAGAGATGGTGATCATCCTGGCCAACATGGCGAAACCCCGTCTCTACTAAAAATATAAAAATTAGCTGGGCATGGTGGCACACACCTGTGGTCCCAGCTACTCAGGAGGCTGAGGCAGGAGAATCACCTGAACCTGGGAGGTGGAGTTTGCAGTGAGCCAAGATGGTGCCACTGCACTCTAGTCTGGCAACAGAGTGAGACTCTGTCTTAAAAAAAAAAAAATGAGGTCCAAGTACATACATTTCCTGGTTTATACCGAAAGATACTAACCAGAAGCAAAGTTCCATGGTAAGCAACGTTTTTTCTGTGAGAGTCAATTCGGGGGATGGGGGGTAAATGGGAGTTTTATAGCCTCCATGGTTAAGAAAAATATGTTGGCCGGGCGCGGTGGCTCACGCCTGTAATCCCAGCACTTTGGGAGGCCGAGGCGGGCGGATCACAAGGTCAGGAGATCGAGACCACGGTGAAACCCCGTCTCTACTAAAAATACAAAAAATTAGCCGGGCGCGGTTGTGGGCGCCTGTAGTCCCAGCTACTCGGGAGGCTGAGGCAGGAGAATGGCGTGAACTTGCAGTGAGCCGAGATCACGCCACTGCACTCCAGCCTGGGCTGGGCGACAGAGCGAGACTCCGTCTCAAAAAAAAAAAAAAAAAAAAAAGAAAAAAAAAAAGAAAAATATGTTTTTTGGGAGGAGGGGGGAGATGGGAGTCTCACTCTCTTGCCCAAGCTAGAGTACAATGGCACGATTACAGCTCATTGCAGTCCAAGCTATCCTAAGCTATCCCGGGCCCAAGCTATCCTCTCACCTCAGCCTTCCAAGTAGCTGGGGATACAGGTGCAGGCCACCATGCCTGGCTAATTTTTTAAATTTTTTGTAGACATGGGGTTGGGTCTCCCTATGATACCCAAGCTGGTCTTGAATTTCTGGGCTCAAGTGATCCTCCTGCCTTGCCCTCCCTATGTGTTGGGATTACAGGTGTGAGCCACCACACCGGGCCTGAAAAATGTACTCTTATCATCATTATTTACAACATTTGCAACTGTACCTAAACCTTACTCTATTATTTCCTACTCACTAAAGTAACTGTTTTTGTTTGTCTTAATAGTTCAGACACCATAAAACAACAATGGTTATCTAAAGCTGCACTCTGAACAGGTTGTTTAGTTTGAGTTGACATGCTAGTACTGGGAAGACACGTTTTAAGAGACTTGAGAATAAAAAGAAACCAGCATAGGAGAGTTGCACTACCGATCAGTGACTTAAAAAGGCCTAGGAATGCAAAGGTAAGTGGGCTACCACTTAGGAGGACAGAGAAGGCTAGAGTTCATCTAAATGAGCCCCAGCAAATCTGACAGTACTGAGATACAAAGCACTATGTGAAAAACTTTTTTACTCCACTCTCAATTTGCTAATCAGTCAGAAGGGATCATTCTTATTTTAAAAACAGGGGAAAGTAATAGGAAACAACTATTTTCTAGAATCTCTTTAAGCTTTTGCCCACAAGGACTAATGCCATATAATGACAACTCCGCAGTTCTCAAAACTAGCATCAACAGAAGGCTGGAATTATTCAGCACAGAATGGGCTTTCTGAATGCCCCAACTCATTTGAAAGGGAGTAAGACAGTTATGAGCTAACTTTGATATTTTTATTTCTTTGCTCCTAAATTAGTGAAGTTAAGCCAGTCTCATGAAGCCCAAAACTGTTCATCACTGGCCAAAGAAAAGGTTTTAAAAGACTGAGTTAACAAAAAAATTGTTTACAATGAAAAAACTTATCTAAATACTTTTTGTAACGGGGAAATTATAAAGTACCGTCTTATCAAATAAATGCTGTTAAATTATAATGAAAGATTTAGGTCTCCAAGGTATTGTCTTCAATTTTTTGTTTTCGGAATTTTTACGTATTTGTTTTTGAGATGCAGGCTGGAATGCAATGGTGCAATCATGGCTCACGCAACCTTGATCTCCCCAACTCAAGTGCTTCTCTCACCTCAGCCTCTAGAGTAGCCGGGACTACAGGTGCACACCACCATGTCTGGCTAATTTGTTGGTACTTTTGTGTAGAGACGGGGTCTCATTATGTTGGCCAGGCTGGTCTCAAACTCCTGGGCTCAAGCGATCCCCTGGCCTGGGCCTCTGAGAGTGCTGGGATTATAGGAGTAAGCCAAAGTGCTCTGCCTATCTTCAATATTTTAAATAAAAATAAAGTCATTCCAATAAAGTGTAAAGATTTGCTTAAAGCACCTAAGTGACTCACTATGAATTATTACCTTTATTATTTAGATACGGATGAGATGCCCTGTGAGAATCTTTTATTAATACAAAAAGGTACTCTCCAAAGTCTAGAACACACCTGAAGTTGGAAATTTGTGGGTTTCGAATCCATTTGTGAATCTGAACAAAATAACCTCAGACACTGAAGAAATCTTTCACTTTAATTTGCAATCAGTATTCAATTTGATGAATACACCTCAGTTTTAAGAAAAAGCAAAAACAATAAGTTGGTAAAAAAGAAATGAGGTGATTAAACTTTTCCAAAGTCAACACATGGAACCACCAAGTATGCTGCCTATCTGAAATCTTTTAACACCAAGGTAATTATGACCAATCTTTATTTTCATTTTCTACAATTATATCATCTATTTCCTAAAACATTTATGTAACTATCTTCAAAAATAATTTCTCAAAATAAATTTACTATATATTATTGATTTTTACACATATAAAAGATTCAAAGGTATATGTATATTTCCTGTTTAAATAGTTCTAAATCTATGGTAGAATATTTTAGCACTGCTTCATCAGATCATAAGAGTCTACACTAACCATATACCTACACAAAGTTTTAAACTTTGGCTTCTTTTCTACATTAAGCAAGGATAGCGGACATGTAAACTAGTAATTATAATTTACTACAATTATAAAGTACTAGGTAGCAGGGAAAAAGGATTAGGAAAGGCTTCCCATCAGTAGTGCACTTACGCTGGATTTTCAAAGAGCTCACCACATTTGGGAGGATAGGAGAGCACGGGAGCCAACATTCACGATGACCCCCAATGATTCTCACCTCCTGATATTCACATCCTTGTGTAGGCCCCTCCCACAGGACATGGACTCTTACAGATAAGATGATGTGACTTCTGAGGCTAAGTATTTAAAGACACCGAGACTCTGTCTTACTCTCTCCTGATCACTCGTTAGCTGTCACATTATAAGAGAAATCCACAAGAAGAGAAACTGGAGTCTCCTGCCAACGAGGCCGCCGAGACCACTAACTTGTCAGGTATGTCAGTAAACGACCCTGAAAGTGAATCCTTTAGCCTCTGAAAATGCCTTCAGATGATGGCAGCCCCAGCTGACAACTTCAGTGCAACCTCATAAGATCCTGAGCCGAAACCACCCAGCTAAGCCTTGTATAGATCCCTACCTATAGAAACTAAGTGATATGACAAATTGTTATTGTTTCAATTTGCTAAGTTTTGGAGTAATTTGTTGTGGAATAGATAACTAATATAGAGTACGAGAAAAAAGCAGAGGGATGATATACCTAGGTTAAAGCTTCAAGAGATGAGGCTAGAGAAGCACACAAGGACAAGGACCAGAGATTCTTTTCTGCCTAGCTAAGGAATTTGGACTTTATCCTATGGCCAAGCATTGAGTAGGGGAGTAAGTTCTTTAGCAAAGAAATAATTAGATTCAAATTTTAAAATAAATATTGAGTAGCAGTAGAGATACAGTTGAGAAGGAGGGTACTAGAACTGGAAGCTCTCCTAACAGGGAAATCAGTTACAATACTCTTGAAACAGTACAAAAGGAGAAATGAAGAGGAACAGTTGTGAGAGAGAACTCCTCAAGGGCCCATTAGTATCCACAGCCAAACACCATTTGGGTTCTACCTGCTGACTCCATTAAAGGTGTGCATGCAGAGCAAATCCTCTGCGGCAACTACCTCGACAGAGACCTTTTCAGGACCAGCCTCACCAATAAATCACTTCCTTATTCTACTCAAAGACAGAGGCCCATAGTGAGACCCGGTTTCTTTAAAAAAAAAGACAGAGGCTTTAATGTCAATGCACACTACTATAAAAGCATAGCCTCAACTGCTTAATGCTATTTTCTAACCAGATGTCGGGCCTAAACACCAGTTCTACCATGAAAAGAATGAATTAAATCTACCAAGAGGCCAAAGGCAAGTACTGAAGAGGTCTAAATGACTAGCTAAATGTCACCGCCGCTATACCCACCCGTGACTCTATCCAGGGTAGGTCTTTCTTCAGAGCCTTGATTACCCTCACTACTGCAGACTACCTCCCACTAAGCTATATGAACACTGAGATCCCTAAATTGCCAGGAGCCACTAATGACTCTCAAGGACAGCCAGCAAAAATTCTCATTCTTCAGACTCTAGATTTTCCCCTCTTGTCACAATATATTCACACACACGAATCAAGATCCTGATACAGTAATTCCATTTATATAATTTAAAAAACAAGTAAAGCCAGATTACTAGACTGATTAGGGATGTCTTCATCACTTTAAAAGAGCATAAAAGGGCCGGGTGCAGTGGCTCATGCCTGTAATCCCAGCATTTTGGGAGGCCGATGGGGCAGATCACTTGAGGCCAGGAGTTCGAGACCAGCCTGGACAACATGATGAAACCCTATCTCTACTAAAAATACAAAAATTAGCCAGGCAAGGTGGCGGGTGCCTATAATCCCAGCTACTCGGGAGGCTGAGGCAGGAGAATGGCTTGAACCCAGAGGTGGAGGTTGCAGTGAGCCAAATTGCGCCACTGCACTCTAGCCTGGGCAACAGAACGAGAGTTCATCTCAAAATAAATTTTTAAAATTTTAAAAATAAAAAATAAATGAAAGAGAAAAAAAAGTGCTTTTTATCCATAAAAAGCAGGACAGTGGCTACCTCTGGGGAGAAGGAAAGAGAAGGTTTTGACAGAGACAAAATTCATGGGGTAGGAAGGTTTCTGGGATGCTGTAATGTTTTAGTTCTCGATCTGGGTAGTGGTTACATGAGTACTGGTTTCAGTGATGTTAGACTATATACTTATTTGTGTTATATACTTTTCTGTATATTACATTTCTCAAAAAAAGTGTTTTATGAAAAGGCTAGACCCCTTGACCTACAAAAATGTTTAAAATCACAACACACAATATAACACAGAAAATCCGTTAAAGAAGATAATAAATATATAGTTAAAAGAATGCTTCTGCCCCACTAGCATCACTTTTCTCGTAACCAGAACAAATATTTGCCTCTTAAAGCAGCAGAAAGTTTATTAAACTATCACATCTACCGCTAGCCAGCACAGTAACACTGGTTCTCACACTCTGATGTCACTGTAATATGGCCTTTCGATCTAGAAATTCTATAAATCTCTTGAACTAAAATATGAGAAAAGTTACAAACACAAAGATGTTCCCTTCTATTTTTTTAAACAGCTAGAAGAAAAACTGAAACCAACACAATCAATAACAGAACATTATTTACACAGAGAAAATTATGTGGGCCTATTTAAGAATTGTATGTTACCCTTTAAATTAATCATTATGGGCACTGTGTTTATGTTTTTAAAAAACCTTTATTGGAAGTATATACTAAGATACACATAAAACTATGATACAGGATTTGCTTCAAAATAATATAGAATGAAGAAAGAGAGTATGAATGAAATAAGTTTGGTCATTAGTTGATAATAGCTGAAACTGAGGAATGAGTACAACAGGGGAACTTCCTGTACTATTCTGGTATGCTTAAAATTCTTTATGCTTGACTTATATAAAGAATGGAGTTTTTATATAAAAACTTTTTATATAAACTTTTTATATAAAAAGTGGAGTACTGTTCAGCCATAAAAAACAATGAGATTCAGTCACTTGCGACAATATGGATGGAACTGGAGGCACTACGTTCAGTGAAATAAGCCAGGCAAAGAAAGACAAACATCACGTTTTTATTTGTGAGATCTAAAAATCAAAATAATTGAACCCATGGAGACAGAGAGTAGAAGGATGGTTACCAGAGGCTGGGAAAGGTAGTAGGGAGTTGGGGGAAGGTGTGGATGGTTAATAGTACAAAAGGTAGTTAGAATGAATAAGGTCTAATATTTTAGAGCACAACAGGGTGACTGTAGTCAATAATTTAACTGTACACTTTAAAATAACTAACAGAGTATAGACTATAACACAAAAGATAAATGCTTGAGGGGGATGGATACCCCATCTTCCATGTTGTGCTTATCATGCATTACATGCCTGTATCAAAACATCTCATATGCCCCATAAATATATACATCTCCTACGTACCCACAAAGATGAAAAATAAAATCATTTAAAAAATTTTTTTAATTCTTCAAGCTTGGTGTGGTGGCTCATGTCTATAATCCCAGCACTCTGGGAGGCTAAGGCAGGAGGATCACTTGAGGCCAGGAGTTCAAAACCAGCCTGGACAACATAGCGAGATCCCATCTCGGCAAAAAATTTAAAAATAAATAAAATTATTAGCAGAAGGATTGCTTTAGCCCAGGAGTTCGAGACCAGCCTGGGCAACATGGTGAGACCCTGTATCTACTAAAATACAAAGATTAGCCAGGCATGGTGGCACCTGCCTATAGTCCCAGCTACTCTAGAAGCTGAGGCAAGAGGATTGCTTGAGACCAGCAGGTCAAGGCTTCAGTAAGCTGAGATCATGCCACTGCACTCCAGTTTGGGTGACAGAGCCAGGCCCAGTCTCAAAAATAAACAAGTAAAAATAAAAACATAATTCTTCATAATAATGTTACTTTAATTAGGAGGAAAATTGAGTTTATAGTTTCCAAAAAATTAAGGTGATTAGTTGAAGTAATATATTTGCATCCTTTTATGCTAAGAAAAACAGATATGAAGGGATGAGAAAAAAATTCAAAATCTATGTTTGTGTTACAAGGGACTTTCAGTATTTCATTTTCAAGTGTTTTCTGTTTTATTATCTCTATAACTTCAAAAATTATACACAAACTTTGAACTGAGGAAAGCTATTTAGCTATTTACTCTTTTGTATACAATTTAATCAAATAGTTTCTAAATTCCAGTTAACCAGAGATCCTGAATAATAGAGTGAATTATTTTTCTTTTCAGCATGTACTTAAGATTCTTTCCTGGCTTTTTAAGCTATAGTTTTACAGCTGTTCTATTTTGAAACCTAGTTTTATTCTGCTGCATATGTATGTATTCAATGCTGAAGCCAGCATTTCTGTAATTCTCATTTTAGCTGAAAAGACAGTTCGTTTCTTTCGGGGACAGTTAAACTGAATAAAATATAGACAGTCTATGTGTGACTATATCGGCTATTCATACTGTTGATTAACTCATGTCATGATGAGTACTGTACTTATCTGAGAAGTGACCCTATAATTCTATTAAAGCCTGTGTTTGCACGTTTCAATCACCACTAAATCTAAATACAGGAAATCAATTTTGAAATACACTTACCAGGATGATTGGAAATGGGAGGCTGGAATGCAAGCTCATTGTGAACAGGCCCTAAAGAAAAGACAACAAAAATTCCATTTTTATTTATTAAAAGTTGTCTAATGCTAAAACTTTTAGTAAATCTTACTTAAATATAACTATTATCAGTTAGGAATTGTTGAAAACAAGCTTATGCAATGTCTAAGAACTTAAAAGTTTACTTTACAATAAGCAAATAGTCTTAAACTATTAACACTTTTGTGGATATTTAATAACTAACATTTTAGTGCTATCTGCCAAGTGTTATTATTACACAATTTACACATAATTTTCCATCCAATATTTAATACAGATCATAAATGAATTATTTATGTAACATCCAATATAGTACAATTTATAATGCAATGTATAACAACAAACTATTAGGTCTATTCTAAAAACAAGTGCTTACGTTAATTAAGGATGTTTATTTAATGGAATCGTAGCTAACATAACTGGAAACTTGTAATGTGTTAAGACACAGTGCTAAACACCTCACATAAATTATTACATTTACTTCTTACAAACACCCCTTGAGGTAGATACTAGTATTACTGCTCCTGAGGCTTAATGAGGTGAAATAACTTGCCAATGGTCACATAAGCCTGTTAAAGGTCCAAACCCAGCACCCTTAAACACTATGCCTAGGCAGCCATTAAAAATTACATTCTCTTAAGAAATGGAAAAAATAGTAACATAACTGAAAAGAAGCAAGACATATACAATACACATAGAGTAGGAGCCCCCTGTCAATTTACATATACCTGTTTATATGACTGGAAGGAAAATGACAAAATATTAGAAGTGGCTATTTTTGAGTAGCAGGATTCAGGGTAATTTTGCTTTTCTTATTTACACTTTTCTGTATTTTCTAAGTTTTCTTTGGTACTATTAATATTATAACGAGAAGGAATTTAATGTATATAAAAGTTATACTCTTGATTTTACTAAGCCATATGAACAGTGCTCCTATTCTACCTGAAACTACAGGCTATCTGTAGGGTATTCCTCCCAACCATGCCGGCACAAAGTTATCTATAGATTCAACATTATCCAAAGTACACTGAATACTACGCTGAGGAAAACCTTGAGAACTCAGTGCTCAAAGGATTTTAATCCATTATGGGTGGATATACAAGACACAGATGAGATCTAAGAACATATACAAAGTAAACAAACGAATGGAAATCAATGTGATGTCAATGAAACATTAGCAACAGAGAAATAAACGTATTTAGCAAACATCACTCCTCTAAAATAAAAAGGTATAATAACTATGAAAAATACTACTGTTTACAAAAACTACTGAAAAGCACTATTTAATGAAACAAAATCACAGGATGAATAAAAGATGTAAAAACATTTTTAAAAAATAGAAAACAAAGCCCTACCAAAAAAAAAAAAAAAAAAAGGAAAAAAAAAAGAGCCCTTACAACAAAAACAAGAGCTTACAGTAATGTCCGGGATGGGGCGGCATAGGCGGGTGGTGCTGAAGATGGCCGTTTTGGTGGTGAGGCAAATTAGGTGTGTATGGTGCAGTCCTACTTCCAGTCCAGGTGGTAGTGCTGTCTAAAAATTAAGGCCCACATGGGTTAATTTGCTTTTATAAAGGCTGCCTACTTTTTTCTCAACTATTTAAAAGATTTTTTTAAAGTATGTACATACTATGATGGTAAGTAGCTGGCTGACCAGTAAATCCATTCTGCTGCTGTCCTGGCTGAGGCCCTGATGCTATCTGCAACAGTCCTTCACTATGGCTGCCCCCCAGTATACTGGCAGGCTGACCTAGAGGAACAAGAAGACATTAACATGGTACATTCATAGATGTCATCTTATGATTTCATATACTAAATGAAGGACTAATTTTATCTGATAATGCACAACTACAAAGATGGGCAAAAAGTGTAACTCACCCATGGCCTATTAGGTTAAAAAAAAACCTAAAGTCATCTATAAAGACAAACCTTAACTTGAAGAAGCTCAAAATTATTCCATTTTAGGTAATGTCTTGCTAATTTTAGTGGCTTATTTCTTCACAAACGTATTTCAAATGCCAGCAAAACACCACTGTATGTCTGGCCTATCATATTAACTTCTTCAGAAGTGTATCAGTTCATCCTGGCCACTCCAACCACTTCTCTCTCTGGACCTTTCTGATTAGGATCCCAAAAATCCAGGCTCAAGAAAATGTTGAAAACTGAAAATCATTGTCAGCACTGGTACTAGTAATGGCAGAATGCTAGGGTTTGACAGAGAAAAGCAGAGCAGAAAATTATTTTAAACACGATGTGATGGTGAAGAGGAGGAAGTTAAAAAGATCTAGCTCTGCTGTCCAATCAATATACCATTTACTGGTTAAAAACAAACAAAAAAACTATCACTCTACTTTCCAATTTTTTCAAGAGCTTTTATAAACCAAGAGTCATTTCTTTTCAACAACACCATCATATTCCCAGATTTACACAAAATTAGTTGCCCTCTCTGTATGCAATATACCAAGAGAAGCAAACTTCTCCTGGCTTCTATTCTATTCAAAAACCATCCTATGATATTGCTTACTGTCCTACATTTTTAAGGCTTTTTTTTTAAAGTGGAAATTTGATTTCTTAAAGAGCATTAATTAAGTCAATTGTTTATCCCATTTGGAAAGCACTAAATTTATAATTATTTATAACTGGCATCATCTCATTCTTTTCTAAATGGGAGTATAATCAGATATCTGGAAGACAGTAAATGTCACCATTGCTCAAACTATCAAAGAAAAGGAATATTTTTTTTTCTCTACATATCACATTTCCTTAAAGCTAAGAATTACAAAACCAAAACCTAAAGAGAATATTTCAATACTCCCCAAATTATTTATCTGTAAAAATGGCATTTTAGCAACCTCCCTTCCTACTCATCCCCCAGATTCTGCAATTTATCTTTAAAGGTTAATTATGGTTTTGTTCGTGTTTTTAATAATTATACATGCAATACTCTTAGCTAACTTACCAAAATTGTCATTAACTACACAGGATAAATTATTTTAATTTACAGATATTTAAAAGGAAATCCTTAAAATATTCAGGTGTCAAATGAACATAAATTGTAAAGTGACCCACTGTAGTTACCCATACTGAATACTTCCTTTATGCAATTCTAAGTATGTAAAATAGTTAAACAACACGACTATATCAGCTCATGTAAAATAGCCTTTCAAATCTTCTATTCTAGTTCAACTTCTTTTTGTTCATTTAATTTTATCAATATACTTTTTGAGATCTAAGGGAACATTTTGACACAAGTTCTAAAACTTACAGTATTTACAGTATTTGATTATTAAAATCTACCCAATAAATACCAGGATAAAATTAGCTGCATTTCATTTATATCACTTTTTCTAATCTTTGCACAGGACTCAACCTTAGGGAATAAAACAGTCAAAATGAAGTCACTTTAGCAAGCATTAACAAAGGTACAGAAATTCAATCTCCAGATAATATAAACAGAAGTAGGTAGCTGTGCTCTAGCACTAATCTACGTTCAAGTGGCTATAATGTACCTTCTTTCATTTTCTATCACTACCCACTGTTTATCAACCATATTCCTAATTTGGTAAATAAAAAGTAGACAGATAACAGAAGAACCAAGTGATTAAGGATCTGGGTTCCCAAGTGCTTAACCTATATGACCCATTTAGTATATGCTGCCTATAGTGAGACCGTCATCTCTTATATAGCAAACCAAAAACATATTGCTTTGAAGTGGTGTAATGAATTAAAGAGGGGAAATTTTTGTATACTTCACTTGAAAACTCACAATTACAGAAATCAGTCCCCCATTTATTCCAAAGATCAAAATTTCTATGTTGAATCTAATCTGATAGTAAAGCAAATAGAATAATGGTACTTTTGGCAGCAACTAACACAGTATTAGACCAGAGCTGTCAAAAATCTATTCTGATGTAGGTTTACATATAATTCCTTTAGCAATTGCATGCAACTAACACCATACACATGCCAAGACAATGCACTATGATTAACTGGAAAAAAAAAAAAAAAAAGCAAAAAAAGCTACTTCATTTGCAAGGCAGCAAACTATCAAACCTTTGGTTACTGTGAAAATAAGTAACAGAACCAGGTCATATCATCAGGCCCCAAAAAACCTAAACCTAGCAGCCCCTTTGCCTCCTATGACATGGCAGAAAAGAAGGATCCTTCTGAAACAGACTAATTTTTTAAAAATATAGACAAATATTTTTAAAAGAGATATAGAAGTTAGCTTACATCAAAATTGACTTAATTACTTAATGTCTATCTTGAGCAATACATAACAAATTTGTCAAGATCCCTTTGCACAGTGAGAAAATAAGACAACTACTATAAGGTAATATTCTCCCAGATAAACCAAAATAAGAACACTGGATTAAAAGAAAGGTTGCAATTCCATTAACACAGACCTTCATAAACATCTTGGATCAAAACTACTTATTATTTAAATATTTCTCCAAAATCTATCTGAGAGCTTAAGAGGCTACTTACTTCTACATGTAATAGTAAAGTTCAAATCAGATCACTAATTTGAATCAATATTCTAATCAAAGCCATTAAATTCCAAGCGATTATACATACCTGTCTAACACCTGTTTACCTATGAAAGATACCACAGTTACTTTTAATGTTTACTTACTTGGAGTTTCCCCCCAAATGACTACACATAAATAAGCAATGATTAGGAAAACTCAACTTGCTGACTACATCTGATTCTAGAACTCACTTGTGGAAGCCACAGGAATGTTGGGAAAGTTGGCAGTGCTGGTAGCATTAGACTCAGATGGGGCTAACAGAGCTGGGGTGCTGTATGTCTCTGTTGACGCACGATTACTTGGTGGATGCTGGATGGTTTGAATCGAATGTCCTTCAGTGGACAACGATGGCTGTCCCTCAAAGTCATGAACATATTCATCCTTCACCATCATACTTGAAGGAGCTATGTAGAAAATTAAACGTATTTTAAATTTTTATAAGCTTCTATCCCCAGAAAAAAAAAATCTTATTAGCAAGTAATATAACATCTAAAATCAATTACAGTGTAAATAACTTTAAATCAGAATTTTTTCATATTATTTTAAAAGCATACTACTTTACCAGCAAGTCATTTATTTAATGGTAACAGCATCAGATATATTTTATCCATCAATCTGACTCTCAAATTCGAAGCTAGTCTACGTTCCAACAGCCTCCAGCAACAATCCTAAAAAGGTACTCCTCAGTTTCTTGAGAAACGTAGAATAATAATCACCTAAATACATAAGGCAGGCAAAAACCAAAAGGCTGGAAAATGTGTATCCAGCTGAGAAAAACAATTATTCGGTCTAAATCGAGATTGAGTATTTAACTACATCCTTTTGCTAATTTCACACTGTGGAGATATCAGTGGGATCTGACAGATATCCAATTCCAGGATCTAGAATTATTGTTAAGTAACATATTCTTTAAAAATGAAGTGTACTGAATGTCCCCTATAGATTTAGAACCAAACAGAAAAATTCTAAATGAAAAGTCAAGCTGAAATTTCCCTCTAGAAACCCAACCCAAATAAGAATATTTGATAAACATATGGTGTGAGAAAACTCAGTAATCAATCTTTCACCTATGTGGTTACACCTTCATAAGTAAAGCTAGATTCCAGCTGATATAGCATAACACCTTTCCATTAACAAACCAGGAAACAGTTTGCTCTGTTGTATGAGAAAAAGAAAACTGAAACTGAACTGCATAAATGTTAATTCTCTGCCTGGAACCTTCCTTTTGGTTCTAGGTTATTGTTTTAAGGTTTGCTTTTTATGTTTAACAACCAATCCTTTATTGCTTCTGAACTAACACTACTCCAGAACTTAACAATCCACTGAACTAATAGTAGGTTCTCTTCTTAAAGCAGTAAATTAGTAGACCACAAAAAGACATTCCCTTTTTCATTAAGAACCAGCATATCATTTCCCTTATCTTTCCCTATGTCAACCTTTGAAAAAAATCTTCATGTAAATATCAGTTAAGTTACATGGGCATTTTTTATTAAATTGAGACTATTTCAAGGCAGTAATAATCATCCATTGTGCAAGTTTCTATGTGCAACCTCTTAAAAACCTCTTAAGAAGTACGTACATGCATCAAAAGTCATGACGATGATATTCTGAAGACCCCATAAATCCCATTCCAAAGTTCCTCTTTAGAAATTTTACAGAAACAAAAAGATAATCAAAAGGATGTTTAACAAATTATGTATCGATAAAAAAACTGAACACAATCACTCATCACTAACGTTGGCCAAATTATAAAAATAATAAAAAGAAAAAAAATGGGGCATAAAATTGGTATGTCTACACTTATTCAGCCCTGTATTATACCCTTCAACAAAGTTCAATGATTTTCTTCATATAAATCCTGACATCTCTAAATAATTCCTGGACATTTTAGGTTTTCTGTTGTTATAACGGCCAGGATCTTTTTACCGACTTACTGGTTTTGCTAGCTGATTTGAGGATACAACTGGTCAATTTGGTACTCACTGCTTTTGCTTTTCAGGTGACTCTTCAGTGTAATCAGCAATCATAATATCTTTAAGTACCTACTGCATTCTGCTTTTAAACAGTTATGACTCATAAATCTTTCTTGCCTTAAATATGCTGGCTAAACTTCCCAAATGTAAGTTTGAAACCTCTACTGGTCTACAGATTTCTTTAACCCCAGATAATCCATAATGTTTCTCAGGTAAAACTGAAGGTATCAACAAGTATAGAAATCTGCAATATATTTTTGCCAAGAGAAAAAAAGCATGTTACAAAACACTATTGTACACTATGATCATATGCATGTTTAAAAAATCATATACTCTAAGTAAAAAAGCAAGGTCCAGAACAGTATGCACAGTATACATTTTGTGTAAGAAAGGAGGTATGTATTTTTTGCATATAGAAACCCTGGAAGGAAACACCAGAAACTAAAAAAAGTGATTACCTGAATTAGGGGGGAATGGGGGCAGGGGTGGGAGCACTTCTTTTCACTGTATACCTTTTTATAGTATTTTGATTTATGGACCATGTATTGCCTATTCAAAAAAATAAAATTAAAAAAACATATAGTATATATTTTTTAAAGTCCAGAAAAACAGACACCAAACTGTTAAATATTTCTCTTTATGGGCTAGCATTCAACAAATTCATTCACTGAAAAAATATTTCTTGAGCACCTATGTTCCAGGTACTGTTCTAGTACTTGGGATATAGCCATAAACAAAACAAATATCCCTGCTGTCATGGAGTTTGCAGTCTTTTGTAATATTTTCCCATTGTTTAAATATCTAATAGCAAACACACATTACTCCAGCTCCTCCTAGTTGTCTATTCTTGGGCAAGTTCCTTCACCTCTCCAGGTAGCAGTCCCTTCATCTGTTAAAGTATAAATAATCCCACCTCCCATGTAGAAGTATCATGAGAATGATGACATAATACTCAGAAATCATTTAGCTCAGTCTGACCTGACACACAATGAGTACCCAGTAAGTGTTAGCTATTATTATTTAACCATATTTTTAGAGTAGTTTTACATATATATAGTGATTATAAAATGTTCTAAGAGGGCTGGGTGCAGTGGCTCATGCCTGTAATCCCAGCACTTTGGGAGGCTGAGACAGTGGATCGCCTGAGGTCAGGAGTTCGAGACCAGCTGGCCAACATGGTGAAACCCCATCTCCACTAAAAATACAAAAATAATAATAATAATAATAAATGCTGGGCATGGTGGCTGGCGCCTGTAATCCCAGCTGCTCAGGAGGCTGAGGCAGGAGAATCGCTTGAACTCAGGAGGCGGAGGTTGCAGTGAGCCGAGATCCCACCATTGTACTCCAGTCTGGGCAACAAGAGCGAAACTCTGTCTCAAAAAAGAAAAACAAAATGTCCTAAGAGGGTCAAAGAATATATTTTCTATAGGTGACAAAAAAGCTGAAACCACTGGGCCCACCCTAGGTCTGTATTTTTTATCATCACCAGCAGCCAGGACATAGCACCTATCTGATGGTATTATCACTCTCTTATTTACTTTTTCTCTCCTCCACTAGACTATAAGCTCACTTGAGCAGACAAAACATACCTTATTATCTTAGCATCCCTGGAAACTAACACAGTACCAGGCAATACATGCTCATTACATATTTGTTAAAATGAATACACAGGTCGACATGGTCACAGAAAGTTTCATGAAAGATAAAAGGCTGGAAATGACTACCATAAGACATTAACTCAAAAATGAAGGAACCGTCCTATTTTCTTAACTTTTAGTTACCTGGTCTTATATTATTCCTTTGTCCAAATCTAGAAGGAGCTGTGAGAAATACCAGTTGTTTTCTGAGGAAATAAGGCACTGAAGACAGCCTTTACAAAACCACCACTAGGGGGACCTACAAGGCTGAATACAGTCCTACAGTCACTAAAGAAAGGCTAAAAAACCCATACAATCCCATCAGTAATGGTGCATCAATAATTTTAGAATGGGGAGGTGTGTGATGAGCATTCAGAATTTGAATCCCCTCACAAACAGCCCCATAGAGAGATTCAGATACACTTATCATTGCAGTCTCCCAACTTTTAACACCCACTGAGCCAAATGTTTTCTCCAAAAACATGGATGGAAAACGGTGAAGATATGAAGCGTGTTTACTTTCAAAAAAAAGAAGTGATATAATATCAATGTCTGCATAGCAAAGAGGCAGAGTTTTAACCAATCTTAAAGCAACCCTTCCCAGACCACCACAACAGCTCCTAACAATAAACCCACACTTGTCAGAAACCTACTAGTCACTAACGAGCACAAGAAGGCACTGAGTCTTCCTCCATTACTAGTGATATGGGAGAAAGGTGAAAAATAATATCAAGTAGAACTGCATACTCTTCCTAAATTTTGGTTAAGGTCACCTAGTATTTCTGACTCACCTATAAAATTCTGCAAACAAAAAAGGTGCTAAACTACTACTAATTTCCCTCCAGAGCAACAGCACACCTTTTCTAAGACGACAATGCTTCCTTTTTTTTTTTTTTTTTTTTTGAGACAGAGTTTCACTCTTGTTGCCCAGGCTGGAGTGCAACAGCGTGATCTCAACTCACTGCAACCTCCACTTCCAGGGTTCAAGTGATTCTCCTGCCTCAGCCTCCTGAGTAGCTGGAATTACAGGCGCCCACCACCACACCTGGTTAATTTTTTATATTTTTAGTAGAGACAGGGTTTCACCATGTTGGCCAGGCTGGTCTCAAACTCCTGACCTCAGGTGATCCACCTGCCTCAGCTTCCCAAAGTACTGGGATTGCAGGCGTGAACCACCATGCCTGGCTGACAGTGGTTCCTTATAAGAGTTTCTCCGCAAATAATTAGTTCTTACAGAAATTTGAGTTTATTAAGTTCTAAGTAACAGAGCTAAAGATTTAATAAAACTCCATTCTCAAATATTATAATAACAAAAACACACACCCCCATTCGCATTTCATTTTCTTAATCACCTTAAAACAGTTTTTCTTTTTAAGAATACAATTAGGTAAGCTGTGATGGGCATATGCTTTTAAGTAGCCTTGATTTATTTACTCAAAATGTAACAAGACTGAAAAAATACAAATGAGCACGATTTTAAACCATTCTCAACATTATCATTCATAAAAATGTTAGGCTGAAATGAAGGAAAATTAGAATACTGGCATTTTTAAAGGATATGTTATACGTGATTCCATATTACCAAACGTTCTGGGTACTTAACACCCATTAAAACTGGTTCTGTGAGATTTTCTTCAAAAATGGGTCTTAACTCAAAAAATATTCTTTGTATTTGTTTTTGGTACATTCCTCTATCATGTTTTTTACAGTACTTTGGTTCATAAATTGCAGTTCATATACAAAGAGCAAATAGCCAATTTAAATCCAGTTTTAAATGCTGACGTGCCCCATAACCCCAAAATCTAAATTTCCAAATCAGTAAGTTATTTTCTTGTTAATGTTACTGCCGCCCACACAAACTAATTCTAGGTCAACGAAAAAAAAGAGAGGATAGGACAAAAGAAAGTAATAAGAAACAGATTACCTACCATTACTCTGCAGTGTTAATCCTGAGAGATCTTAATTGTTTAAAAGGGAAAACAAATGAAACATTAATCATTACAATGAAAATATTTTCCATTTAACAGAGAATGTCAAGTTAAACCAGAGATTACAAAAGTTCATGAACTATTTCAATTCAGAAGTAGCATAAACACTATCTAACAATACACACACTAAGTATTCAAATTTATAATGCTTTCCATCTTATTTCTCAAAAACAATGTTCTAAATGGGCAAAATATGAACTATAATACTTGGTTTTAGCAGTCAAAATATAAGTTTGTTCCTAAGTTCAAATTAAAACACGTATATTAAAAATGTCTGATTCTTTAACCTTATTTAAAGTCGTGGGCTATCTTCCAAATTTATAATTTAACTTACAAAAATTAAAACACTATTGAGATCCTTTTCCCTTTATGTTTCTTAGGATAAAAGCAAAGTCTACTTACCAATTCCAGGTGATACAACTCGTTCATAGTGATATGGATTCACACAGACACTATCACATTTTAAGTCAAATGCATACTGACAATATTTAACATGTTTTAGTTCATTTTTGTGAAGATCAGGCCACCTCCAGAGACGGGCATAGATCACATGAGGAAATCCTTTCCGGCCAGCCACCTAGAAAAATAAACGACCATTTATTCATCTGTCACATTATGCAAGACACTTTTATATATATTCTGATTTAATCCTCACAATCCTACCAAGTCAGTATTACAATCCCCACTTCATAAATGAGAAAACTAAAATTCAAAATAACTAACTTGGCCATGTCATGCATCAGACCTGTAATTTAAACCTTGGTATAATTTCAAGGCCTGTGTTCAGGTTTTAAAAATGCAAAAAGTGGCTGGGCATGGTGGCTCACACCTGTAAGCATATCACTTTGGCAGGCCAAGGCAGGAGGATCGCTTGAGCCCAGGAGTTCATTACCAGCCTGGACAACATGGCAAGGCCCTTGTCTCCACAAATAATAAAAAATTACCCAGGTATAGTCATATGTGCCTGTAGTCCTAGCTACTCAGGAGGCTAAGGCAGAAGGATTGCATAAGCCCAGTAGGTAAAGGCTGCAGTGAGCCATGTTTGCACCACTGCACTCCAGCCTGGGCAAGAGTGAGACCATGTCTCAAAGAAAAAAAAATGAAATAAATAAATATTTAAAAAGACTGTGTTGTAGAAACCATGTATAAAGTCCTGAAATAAAACTTTAAAATCTAAGACATAAAATGTCTGTAAGATTTATTTCAGCAAGGGAGATTATGAAGTTCTACCTGAAAAATGTGATCAATGAAACATTTGGTAACAGTGAAACATATCAGATTTCTAAATTATAAAAAGACTAAGTGTAATCCAATTGTTTAAATGTACATACGATATCAAAAAAGAAAGCAACATGGCTGGGCACGGTGGCTCACGCCTGTAATCCCAGAATTTTGGGGGGCCAAGGCGGGTGGATCACCTGAGGTCAGCGGTTTGAGACCAGCCTGACCACCATGGTGAAACCCCGTCTCTACTAAAAATACAAAAATTAGCCGGGCGTGGTTGCACTCGCCTGTAGTCCCAGCTACTTAGGAGGCTGAGGCAGGAGGATTGCTTGAATCTGGGAGGTGGAGGTTGCAGTGGGCCAAGATCGCACCACTGTACTCCAGCCTGGGTGACAGAGCAAGACTCCATCTAGGGGAAAAAAAAAGAAAACAACAGGCTACAAAAATGAAAACCAAAGTGCTAAAGGTAGTTCTTGCAAAGTGTGGGTTTTCTTCTGCTTTTTATTTTTATTTTCCAAATTTTCTCCATTGAACTTTTTTCTGATAGAACATTAAAAAACTTTAAAATTTTATCTTTTGCATATTCTTCCACAAATTCCCATAACGCATATTTGTACAGGATGCACAGTATCTGAAGAGATGGAGCATGCATTAAATTACCCTGTAGTAGAGCTTGAAAGGAAACTTAGCAAGTTTTTAAATCTGCCAACACAGAGGGTATAGAAAAACTCTTGTAAGACTAACCTGAAGCCTCCCATCCAATGTTCTCTGTATGGTAACACATTTACTAGGATGAGCTCCATTTGTAGTTATAGCTGTTATTAAAGAATCCAATTCATCTTTTTTCTCCTTCAGCTTCTTTACCAAACTTTCAATTGCTCTTTTTGCAAATGTTTCACTCTCTCCACCTTGTCTATGGCACATCAAACTATGCACAATGCTCAGACAGGCATCATTACTTGTTGGTGTATTCGTAATAGACATATTGTCCATTTGTTCAAGTTTTTCCTTTTAAATCAAATATGTCTCCAATTTCTGGAGCAATTTTGATCTTTTGGAAACAGTGAAAAACAACAGCTATGGTTGCAAGGAAAATTGTTAGTCATGTATTCAGGATAACCTAAAAAAGAAAAAAAAAAAAAGACACACATGAGAACACATTTCACGAAGTAGAGGGAAAAAATGAAATTGCTCTGGTTAAGTCAGAGATTCAATGCACATAATTAAAATTTGATGCTCAGAGTTGAAAATTACTTAAAATTCTTATAAAATATTAACCATTAAAAATAATTTTAAAAAATAAAATTACTTAATTGTCACTGTTTTTGACATTCCAAAACTATTAAAGTTAGGTCTTCTCATTATGATAGTGGCACACTCAATCAAGTCTTACTGACTTTACTAGTCACCCTAAAGGAAATCTCACCAGCACTTTTTTAAAGGATTACTTATGAGGAACAGCACTAGTTAAACCTAAAAGTCTATTACTAATATTTATGAAAAATTTACCATCCCCTGATATTAAATGCTACCTAGCAGTTAACACTCACCTTTGTTAAAAGAGACTGATAAAAAAAAATTTTTTTAGAAATGAACAAAAGGATTCTAAAAGATACTTCTCCAAAGATGGTGGCCAGTAAGCACATGAAAGATGCTCAACATTAGACATCATGGAAATGAAAATCAAAACCACAATGAGCTACCACTTCATACCTACTGAGATGGATAAATCAAAAAGACAATAAGTACTGAAGAAGCAGAGAAACTGGACCCTCATTCATTGCTGCTGGGATTACAAAATGGCACAGGTACTTTGGAAAACAGTCTGGTATTAATACAAAATGTTAAACAGAGTAAATATGACCCAGCAATTCCACTCTTCATACTTCTACTTGAGGGAAATGAAAACCTATGACCACACAAACCTGTACATGAATGTTCACAGCAGCGTTGTTCATAATGGATACAACTCAAATGTCCATCAACTGATGAATGCATAAATAAAATTCCATACAACGAAATATTATTCAACCATAAAAAAGAATAAAGTACTAACACATTACAACATGGATAAGCCTTGAAAACACATGTTAAGTGAAAGAAGTCCCTGACAAAAGGTCACACGTTATATAATCCCATTTATATGAAATATACAGAATAGGCAAATCCACAGAGACAGAAAGTAAATCTGTGGTTGCCAGGGCCTGGGAAAAGGGGAATGAGGAATGACTGCTAATGGGTACGGTGTTTCTTTGTTGTAATGAAAAACTCCTAAAAATTGATACTGATAATGGTTGCACAACTCTGACTATAGTAAAAACCACTGAATTGTACACTTTCTAACAGTGAATTTTATGGTACGGAAATTATATCTCAATACAGCTATTCTTTAAAGAGATCACTAAATTCCTCAAAAGATTTTACCTGTAAAAGCATCACGGTAAATTATTTTCAAAAAACTTAAAAATAACAAAAAGTGAAGATTAATAAATAATCCATTCAACAGGTAGAAAACTAAAGTAACTTATCTGACGCCAAGACCCCACAGAGAACAGGAAAAGGCCATTAGCCTAAGAAGAAGGCAAAGCAGGACTGGAGCGTGTACTGTGTGTGCTTGGTTGTATTTTATTTGTTCACTGAAGTTGCATTCCAGACTCACTTTGCTTTCATTTTCTTTTGCTGTATAAAAGCATCCTCCCACAAGATTAATAAAACTCATCATACTACCAAAATCTCTTCCTCTTCTGAAGACCTTTGTTAAAGTATCGATTCCACTCAATTACCCAGCCTTGGAAAGCTTTGCAAAAGATCTTTGACCTGTCTCTTTCTTTCACTATCCCTACATTCCCTCACAGTTACAAGACTCTTTACCTCAGTCATTTCTCTCTCTCCTTCCATTCTCCCTGCCGCTGTTGTAGTTTGGAGCCTCTTCAGAATGTACATCACTTGATATTTAAGACTTGCTTCTCCCTCTGTTGTTATCCCTTTTACATAAATGTCTGTCTCAACTCATAAACCCCATGCAGAGAAGAAGTTTTTCACATGTCTTATAGCACTTGCCCACATTCAATACACACACTGAAGGTACACCTTCCAGATAACCAAAGATAACCTGCATGGAGATTTTGGAGTCAGAGATCTGGATTAAAATTCCAGTTTTCACGGTAGTCAGAAAATGAAGTTACTCTGAATCTGGGTTAAAAGGAGGGTATACAGAAGCTCAAAGGAAAAATTCTACATAACGTGTCTGATACATAGTGTTCAGTGAAAAAGCTACCGTTGAAATATTAAAATGCTTAATTGTGGCCAGACATGGTGGCTCACACCTGTAATCCCAGCACTTTGGGAGGCCAAGGCAGGTGGACCACTTGAGCCCAGGAGTTTGAGACCAGCCTGGGGAACATGGCGAAACCCAATCTTTACTCAAAATAAAAAAATTAACTGGGTGTGGTGGCACACGCCTGTTGTCCTAGCTACACGGGGTAGCTGAGGCTTGAAGATCACTGGAGCCTTGGGAGGTCAAGGCCGTGGTGAGCCGTGATTGTGCCACTGCACTTTGAGATAGAGCCACTCTCACTTTGAGATAGAGTGAGACTCTATCTCAAAAAAATAGTAGTAGTTTTACAAGGGTATTTTTTCCTAAAATGCATTACGCATTTTTCTGCATTTTCTATTAAAATCTGTCTCAAAAATGTAGGTTTGCCAGGCATGGTAGTGTGGGCTTGTAGTCCCAGCTCCTCAGGAGGCTGAGGCAGGAGGATTGCTTGAGCTCAGGAGTTGAAGGCTGCTGTGAGTTATGACTGTGCCACTTCGCCCCAGCCTGGGCAACAGAGTGAGACTCAGTAGAAAGGAAAGGAATTGGGGAATAGGGAAAAGGAAAGATATGTTAAATTACAATTTAACACATTAGTTATTTGATTACATACCTGTCTCACATTTTTGCCACTAATTAGAAATCCAAGGAAACAGCAACAACACTCTCATTTTAGAAATTCCCAGCACCATGCACAGTTCCTGACAAATACCAGGCAAGTATTTCTGGACTGACCATAGCTTTTTATCTGTGGAATTGTCTTACAACAAATAAGAAGACTGCATATACTTTTGAAGTCATTTTCTGATATTATATTCCAAAAGATGTGCATGAATCTACAATGTAATTAAAATGTTTAAGTGTAATTATTTCACCACAATCTCACCATCACATGTCATCATTTCTAAAATGTATGCTATTCTGGGGCCTTAATGGTATCTCAAAGTTGTTTTAATATCAAGTTGCTTTGAATACAAATGATAATGACCTTGCTTTCTTAAACAAACACAGCTTTCTCATCTTTCTCTTTATTGTATTCCTATGATCACAAGTGCCTGAAACATAATTAGAAGTTATGCATACAAAAAATAATCCCAGCAGGAATATTGAGATGTATTCCTACATTAAATGGTTCTAGATTATGGAAGTATGGTAGGCAAAGGCATAATATCAATATAAATAAAATTATATATTCTAAGTAAAGGTCTAGCAGTATGACTGAATGTTAACATCTCTTTCAATTCTCTCATCTATAAAATGAAAACACCTGCCCTGCCAACTTTACAAATTTACTGTGGTAATTAGATGCAACAATGTACATAAAAGAAATCTGGGAAACATAAATTGACCAATTCAACAAACACTGTACATACAAAGCACTACAGATACAAAAACAGGTAGCCCACAGTAAGAAAGTGGGTCTGGACTCTCTCAGAGCAACATCCATTTTTTTCTAACAAATAATTTATATTACCACCTTAGCTTTACTGAAACAAAATTCTAAACTACTTACACATATTTTGAAAATTCAACAATGCCCTAACTATAACAAAAAGGAGGAAAAGCTTAACATATAATGTGTACTTTCACCTATACTCAGGCATGCCAACTAAGTTAGAATGTATAACGAAGAAGTTAGATGCCAGCACTTATGTACAGAATCATCACAAACATGACAGCTACAAATTCAGACCTTCCAAGACAAATGTGTTATACTGGCAACTCAAATAGCACAATGGCACTGCAGTCAGTAACATGGATTTTCCCAAATGGTGAACTCTTAAACAACCTGAACTAAGAAAATGAATTAACAAGAGGCTGAGGCAAGAGGACTACTTGAGCCCAGGAGACCGAGGCTGCAGTGAGCTATGACTGAGTCACTGCACTCCAGCCCAAGTGACAGAGTAAGACTTGGTCTCAAAAACAAAAAACAAAAAAACAAAGGCAGGGTGGCTCATGCCTGTAATCCCAGCACTTTTAAGAGGCCAACATGATTGGATCACTTATGCTCAGGACCAGCCTGGCAACAAAGTGAGACCTCCTCTCTACAAAAAATACAAAGAACTAGTGGGGCATGGTGGCACATGCCTGTACTCCCAGCTACTCAGGAGGCTGAGGTGGGAGGATGGCTTGAGTCTGGGAGGCAGAGGTTGCAGTGAGCCAAGATCACACCACTGCACAGTCCCAGCCATTCAGGAGGCTGAGATGGGAGGATGGTTAGAGCCTGGGAGGCAGAGG
Source organism: Macaca nemestrina (assembly GCF_043159975.1). Taxonomy (NCBI): domain Eukaryota; kingdom Metazoa; phylum Chordata; class Mammalia; order Primates; family Cercopithecidae; genus Macaca; species Macaca nemestrina. The sequence continues at coordinate 40,681,700 of NC_092143.1, forward strand.
TTGCAGTGAGCCAAGATCACACCACTGCACTCCAGCCTGGGTGACAGAGCCTGAAGGGAGGGAGGGAGGGAGAAAGGAAAAAGACAGAAAACAGAGAAAGAGGGAGGGAGAGAGGGAGGCAGGCAAGAAAAAAAAATGAATTAAAAGAAATTTAACTCCTGGCAAAGTGAATATACATTATAGAGTTAGGTTCTGGGCTAATTATGTTTTCTTCCTACATGAATTTCTGGGGCATCTGAAAGTCTTGTGGGATGCAAGATAATTACTCACTCTCACATTGCAGGATGGCATCCCTGGCCCCCAACCCACCAAACCCATCCGCAAATTTCCACAACATCCCTTAAAGAGCAGTACTTACTCCACTGAGAACTACTAATCTGGAAGACCCAAACATATTATTACATAAGTAATAAATGCTAAAAGAAGTAGGTATCAGGGCCAGGTGCGGTGGCTCACGCCTGTAATCTCAGCACTATGGGAGGCTGAGGCGGGCGGATCACAAGGTCAGGAGATTGAGACCATCCTGACCAACACAGTGAAACCCCATCTCTACTAAAAATACAAAAAATTAGCTGGGCGTGGCAGCATGTGCCTGTAGTTCCAGCTACTCAGGAGGCCGAGGCAGGAGAATGGCGTGAACCCAGGAGGCGGAGCTTGCAGTGAGCCAAGATCGAGCCACTGCACTGCAGCCTGGGCAACAGAGCAAGACTCTGTCTCAAAAAAAAAAAAAAAATAGAAGTAGGTATAAAGTGATTTGGGACTATAAATGAGGGAGCATGGAAAGTTCATAGGTAACCTAGCTCTTGGCACAATGCATCAGTAAGGACTGGCAAGTCTATGCTGCAGTGACAACCAACCCCCAAAAGATCAGTAGCTTAAAACAAAAGCTTATTTTCTGCTTAAGATATAACACACATTCATCAACTGCGGGCACTGCTCATTGTCATCGCTCAGAAATTAGACTGACAAAGGCTCCATTTCTACATATGTCCTTAAATGGCAGGAAAAGGGATAGGACAGCTTACGTATCTTCTTTTAAAGGCTACTTCTTCTGCTCATGTTTGACTGGCTAAAGTCATACGGCCATGCCAAGGGTTCTCAACCAGGGGCAACTTTGTCCCTCAGGGGACACTTGGCAGTATGTGGAGGCAATATATGGTCACAACTGGATACTACCGGGCATCTAGTGGCTAAAGGCCATGGTTGCTGCTAAAGACCCTGCAAAGCACAGGACAACCCCCAAAACAAATTATCCAGCCTAAAATGTCAACAGTGCCAATGCAAGAAACACTGAGCCATGCCTAATTTCAAGGTAGGGATAAGGGAGACAAAGAAGCACAATACTACCATGTGCCAGGGGAGAGCCATCAGAATACTGGTACAGTAGTATTAATGGATTACCACACATGAATAAGAATTTGCCAGGCTGAAGGAAAATGATGAAGAAAAGCAGAGACAGATAAGAGCTTTGTCTAGAGTAGGTTCATGGTAGAAAAAGAGGAGAAAAAACAGCATTAGATTTGTATTAGAAAGAAAACTTCAGTGAGAGCCTGGAGAACAGCTTTGGAAAAGGAAATAGAAAACCAGTTAGGAAACAATTATCAGAAATGTGGTAAGATCCTAGACTAGGGCCATGGGCAATGGGCCAAAGAGGGGAGGGGGAAATCAGTGAGCTATTTCTAGGTAGAAAAGATTAGAGTCTTTAACCAACTGAAGCATGAAAAGTGAAAAAGAGGGGACAATTAAAAGATGACCCATTTCTAGATAACTCAATGATAAAAAAATTTTAAAAGGGCCAGGCACGGTGGCTCATGCCTGTAATCCCAGCACTTTGGGAGGCCAAGGCGGGCGGATCACGAGGTCAGGAGATCGAGACCATCCTGGCTAACACGGTGAAACCCCATCTCTACTGAAAACAAAAATTAGTGGCAGGCACCTGTAGTCCCAGCTACTTGGGAGGCTGAGGCAGGAGAATGGCGTGAACCCAGGAGGCGGAGCTGGCAATGAGCCGAGATCGCGCCACTGTACTCCAGCCTGGACCAAAGAGCGAGACTCCGTCTCAAAAAAAAAAAAAAAAAAAAAAAAAAAAATTCAAAGGAGGTATGTAACAAATTCAGTTTTAGATATCCTGAGTTTGAAGAGATGAGTAGAGAAGTTAGGCCTATCTGAAGGCACTAACATATACAGGTATTACAATCAGTCAAGTAAAGAGTAATGAGAGGCAAAGAGTCAGCAGGAAGAGACAGCTGATTCTTGTACCTGCCTGCTGTGTTTTTCCTCTAGCCTTGCTATTAATTATAAGCTGTCACCTGATGTTGACCACAGGTATAATAATCAATGGACTAGAAAGCCAAATAACCAAATTAAGATACTCTCTAAAATTAAACAGGCTAAATATTGGCCTGAGAGAGGCTCTCATGTAAATTCATACATTTTAGGTAAGGAATGTTGACATTTTTTCTCAGATGTTAGTTTATTTTTGAATTGACTGTATTATATGTGTCAAACATATATTTTTTAGAAGTTGTGTCTTTTTTTGATCAGTGATCAATAAACTACTTACTACGGGAATATTTGCGAAAAGTGCTTAAATTTTTCTTTTTTTTGAGACAAAGTTTCACTGTCACCCAGGCTAGAGTGCAGTGGTGTGATCTTGGCTCACTGCAACTTCTGCCTCCTGGGTTCAAGCGATTCTCCTGCCTCAGCCTCCCCCCGAGCTGGGACTACAGGGGCACACCATCACGCCTGGCTAATTTTTGTATTTTTAATAGAGACAAGTTTCACCATGTTGGCTAAGACGGTCTCGATCTCCTGACCTTACGATGCGCCCACCCTGGCCTCCCAAAGTGCTGGGATTACAGGCATGAGCCACCATGCCCGGCGGAAAAGTGCTTAAATTCAACTAGGGGAGGGAGAAAAAAGCTGGGCCTGGTAATATATCACTAGGAAGAAACTCTAAACTTAGGTTTACCAACAGGAAAAAAAGGTGTTCACGGTTAGTGCAACTGTCTGCAGCACAAGCTAAAGACTAAACACTAGACAGCAAGTTGAGGTTCTTCAAACTGAGGGCAGTTGGCAAACTTCCAAGAGCACAAAGGATTTATAAAGCAATAAAAGCAACAAAAAGATTTTTTTTTTTAACTTTTAAGATGAATTACAAAGGACAAATTGAGAGGTATGCTTCTTGTTTACCCATGAGTCTTAAGTTTAAATGTCATTTTGGTATGCCACCTTCAGTTTAAATGATCTTATTTAAAAATTACCTTTTTTGGATTAATAAAGGCTGTTAAAAGAAGAAATAACAAAGTACTATAGGTGGACATCAGTTTCTGTGTACCAGCGTATATTTCCCCATTTGTAACACAGCTGTCTGATTTTCCAAGGAGAATCTCCCAATCTGGCCAGGTGGGACAATTCCCAGACTAACCAGAGCCACCCCCTGGCCACAGTGTTGTTTCTGATGAAAAAGAACCCAAGGCAGGCCAGTGACATAGCGCCAGCACTTCCGATGGAACTACAGAGAAAAAAAAAAAAAAAAGCCCTCTTCATGCTTCCTTGAAGCTGGGAGTAGCTAGCCTGCAAACTACCTGAAAGGAAGTAAAGTGAAGAGCCCTGGTGATGTTGCTTGAAACCCTGGATATAGCAATCTCCAGATCAAGCCAATGAATTCCCCTTTTTACTTAAGTCTACTACACATTCCCTGATAACAGAAACTCAATGACTAACATCCTTAGAAATAACAGCAATATAGTATAAACCACATAAACAAACCAATCAGTAATTTAGTCAAGAATACATAGAAATAGTTACTTTAAAATAGCAACTGTCAAACTCTCTGATCTCAGGATACCTTTATTCATATTATTTTTCTGAGACAGAGTCTCAGTCTGTTGCCCAGGCTGGACTGCAGAGGCATGTTCTCAGCTCTCTGCAACCTCCACCTCCCAAGTTCAAGTGATTCTCGTGCCTCAGCCTCCCAAGTGGCTGGGATTACAGATATGTACCACCACGCCCAGCTATTTTTTGTATTTTTAGTAGAGACAGGGTTTTGCCATGTTGGCCAAGCTGGACCTTTATTTATATTCTTAATTATTAAAGACATCAAATAGCTTTTATATGGGCTATATACATCGATATTTATCATATTACAAATAAATACAACTACTAAAATTTTTGGTATTTGCTTTATTAATTCACTTAAAAAATAAACCCATTACATGTTAATATAAATAATAAGTTCATGAAAAACAGAATTTTCTAAAACAAAAAAGTCAGGAATCAGAGTAACACTGTTTTACATCTTCGCAAATTTCTCTTAATGCCTAGCTTAATAGGAGACAGCTGGATTCTCCTATGTGCTTCTGCACTAAATCTGTTCTGATATGTTGTTTTGGTTAAAGTACATGAAGAAAATGTGCCTCACATGGACAGCTAATTGGAAGAGAGGAGTATTTTAATAGCCTTTTCAGAAAGCAATGGATATTCATCTTTTATTCAACACCAAAACTCAAGTGGCAATTCTGAAAAGTTAGTTGCAATGTAGAATTCACTGTATCAATGAACTTTTTGGCTCTGGTATATAAAAATCCATTTGTCTATGTTGTACTTTGAATGGATCGCCTACCCATGCACGATTTTATAACATGAATTGGTCATTTGGGAAAATATTGGTCCAATGAGTTACACAGATCCTCCCAGTGTTGACACACTTCCTCATACTGCCCCCCCAACCCCAACCCCCACACACATACACACACAGTCTCACTCTGTAGCCCAGGCTGGAGTGCAGTGGTGCGATCCTAGCTTACTCCAGCCTTGAACTCCCTGGCTCAAGCAATCCTCTCACCTGACCCTCCTGAGCAGCTAGACCTACAGGCACATGCCACTACACCTAATTTTTTATACGTTTTTGTAGAAACAGGGTCTCGAACTCTTGGCCAAAAGCAATTCTCCCACCTCCGCCTCCCACAGTGCTAGAAATACGGGTGTGCACCATTGGGCCTGGCCCAACATATTATTTTTAATCCCATTCCTTAATATCACCACCCATCTCATCAGAAAAGTCTTTAAGTATTAAGAAACTGGCAAGTCATAGTGACAGGAGTTTCCCAAAAATCTAATTTTCACTTGAAACATTAGATTTTAGCACTGGCTATAAACGTTTTCCTCAAAGTGGCCGGCTCACTTTATTCATTTCCAAAGAATTACCTGCCAAATACTCAAATCTAAATAGCTATCTGAGCTTATCTGTCATCCTGTTAAATAAAAATGGTGTCCCACTAAAAAGCAGCTAGTTCAGCTTGCAGCTCAATCACACACGTGCCTTTCCTAGAAAAGAACACTGTACTTCAATGTAAAGAAATGCTTTATGCATACTTCCCATTTAATCACACTGAATATTAAAAAGACAAGTACTCCAGGGTAGAGATTTTTAAAATTACACCTTTTTACTGCTGCAGCAAGGGGATTATTAAGTGAAACCAGCATTTTTTTCAAATGCTTAATGTGTGTTTGACTATAAAGACTCATACGTTTGGCACAACTGCCTAGAGTCATTTTAAAGTGCCAGCAATTTACCCACCACTGTTTCTTCACCATTCATACAAATGTCCTCACACTGAAAGGGCAAATAACATCTCAGTTTCATTATGAAAATAATTTTGATTTTGTGAACCCCTTAAATATAAGGATCTTAGGGATCTCCAGGAGTCTGTGGACCACCCTTTGGGAACCACCATTTCAAAAGATGGTGGAAACCAAACTGAATTTCAATAACTGATAATTGAAAAATACATTTCATAAAATTTTTCTTGCTTTTTTTTCTTTTTTTTGGAGACAGTCTCGCTCTGTCGGTCAGGCTGGAGTGCAGTGGCACAATCTCGGCTCACTGCACCTCCGTCCACCGGCTCAAGCAATTCTCTTGTCTCAGTCTCCCAAGTAGCTGAGATTACAGGCATGTGAGTAGCTGGGATTACAGGCGTGTGCCACCGTATCCGACTAATTTTTATATTTTTAGTAGAGACAGGCTTTCACCATGTTGGCCAGGCTGGTCTTGAACTCCTGACCTCAGGTAATCCCCCCACCTCGGCCTCCCAAAGTGCTGAGATTACAGGCATGAGTCACTACACTCGGCCTCATTTCATAAAACTTTTAAATGAATGAGACTTTCAAGTCATCTAGCTTATTCCTTCAAAGGGGGATGTATCAAAATCCCCTGCAGGTTAGGCCAGCTCCACTAACTAGAATCAAGGGTGGGGCTGTACCTTTAAAAAGTACCCTGGAAGGCCAGGCGCGGTGGCTCACGCCTGTAATCCCAGCACTTTGGGAGGCAGAGGCGGGTGGATCACGAGGTCAGGAGATCCAGACCACAGTGAAACCCCATCTCTACTAAAAATACAAAAAAATTAGCCGGGCGTGTTGGTGGGCACCTGTAGTCCCAGCTACTGGGGAGGCTGAGGCAGGAGAATGGTGTGAACCTGGGAGGCAGAGATTGCAGTGAGCCGAGATTGCGCCACTGCACTCCAGCCTGGGCGACACAGCGAGACTCCGTCTCAAAAAATAAAAATAAAAAAAATAAAAAGCACTCTGGAAGTCTGAGGTACTGTTAGTTTTACAAAGCATTGATCTAGTCTACAATCTTTACTTCACAAATTAAATACCATGAATATACACAACTGATTTAAAATACTAATTACATAGAAGTTGTATCATTTTTCCTTACAATTAGCCAGCCCTTCATTATTGCAACATCTATACACGTTCTTCCTTCAACTAGTTTTAGTAGGCATACTTATGACATAAGACACACCTAATGTGTTTATGTACAATGATTCCTGGCTTAGCTTACCCCATTATTTCCAGTCATCCTTTCCTTAGATTATTCAATTTTTACAATGACTGGCCATCTACTGATAACATATGCTCTAGAATTCACTAGTGAGTATCACTGACAAATATCCTTAATTCAGTTTATATTTAGAGATACATTTTTACTTGAAAAGACCTAAATAGCATACCTTCATCCATATTAAGATACAGAAATAATACCTTCCTATAAAAATAAATATTCAGTAGCAGTCCTAGTTTTAAATCATAAATAAGATTTGGCTAGCCTGGGCAACAAAGCAAGACTCCCATCTCTACAAAACAATTTTAAAAAATCAGCCAGGTGTGGCGGTGCATGCCTGTAGTCCTAGCTACTCTGGAGGTTGAGGTAAGATCTCTTGAACCCAGAAGTTGAAGGTTACAGTGGGCTATGATGGTGTTACTGCACTCCATCCTGGGCAACCTGTCTCTAAAAAATAGATAAATAAAGCAATAAGGATAAGCATACTAAAATAAACAAAACCTTTAGAATCAAGAGGCACTTTTTAAAAATAACACAGATTCCCATGCCTCCTCCATTCCATTCCCATTCTGAAGCAAAATGTGTGTTGAAATCAGGTGGGAAAAATTTTTTTATTTTTTTAAATAGCTCTTCCAGAGACAGAGATGAAACTACTCCATAGCCCAGCACTTGGGAACTACTTCAGGTGACGTAAATGAAGAGCTGAACATGCCCTAGATAATCTCTAAAGAAAATAGCTAGCTAGCCTAGCTGAGCAACGGTCTCGCAGTGTATAAGACAAGCCTTGACGGAAAAGGCCCAACGCAACCTGCCTCTCAGAAACCAGTTAAGTGACTAGTTAATTGGAGGCGCAAAAATGTATGGTTTACCAAGCAGATTAACCCCCTAAGAAGACAATTTGCACTGAGAGTTTGTTTTATTTATTTATTTATTTTAGAGACAAGGTCTCACTTTGTTGCCCAGGCTGGCCTTGAAATCCTGGGCTCAAGTGATCCTCCTGCCTCAGCCTCCAGAAGCGTTGAGATTATAGATGTGAGCCACTAAACCAAGTCCATAGGGAGTTTAGATGCTAACTTGGGGACTTAAAGTAATTAGTCTCCAAAAGGAGTACAAGTAAGCATTTGAGAATATACTTTAAAAGAAGACCAACTTCCTATTTAAAATAATGATGATATATTAACTTCTCATCATGGGAAATACAGCTTCCTAAAACTTACTACCAGACAGTTCAAATAAACTGAATGCGAAGAAACAAACAGAGAAAGGAATAGGTGACAGGAAGGGAGAGAGAAAGAAAGAAAGAAAAGAGACAGACACAGAAGCAAAGCAAATGTGGCAATACTTTCAAAAAACATGTTAACATAGATGTATGAGATGACTACACTGTACATGCGTATATCACTGCATTAAAGAATGTAAAGCTAACACAAGTGAAACAGCTCAAAAGAAAAAGTCAGAGGACCCTAACGGCTCAATCACTGTGGAGGGCTAACCTGGCTGCACCCCAGACCAACCAAATCATAATTTCCGGGGCTAGAATTCAGGCATCAGTATTTCGTAAAGCTCCTCAAGGGATCTAAAAGTACAACCAAGATTGAAAACTACTTGCCAGGCATGGTGGCTCATGCTTGTAATGCCAGCACTTTGGAAGGCTGAGGTGGGAGGATCACTTGAACCCAAGAGTTCAAGACCAGCCTGGGCAACAGAGGGAGACCCCGTGTCTACAAAAAATTTTCAAAAAATTAGATAGGTGTGATGGTGTGTGCCTGTAGTCCCAGCTACTGGGGCAGCTGAGGTGGGATTGCTTGAGCCTGGGAGGTAGAGGCAGCAGTGAGCTATGATTGCAGCACTGCACTCCAGGCTGGGGCACTGAGCAAGATGGAAAGAAAAAGAAAAAAAAAAAGAAGGCTGGGCACAGTGGCTCATGCCTATAATCCCAGCACTTTGGGAGGCTGAGGCAGGTGGATCACCTGAGGTCAGGAGTTCAAGACTAGCCTGGCCAAAATGGTGAAACCCCATCCTCTACTAATAATACAAAAAAATTAGCTTGGCATGGTGGCGCACACCTGTAATCTCAGCTACTCAGGAGGCTGAAGCAGGAGAATAGCTTGAACCCAAGAGGTGGAGGTTGCAGTGAGCCAAAATCACACCATTGCACTGCACTCCAGCCTGGGCGACAAGAGCGAAACTCCGTCTCAGAGAAAAAAAAAAAAAAAAACAAAGAAAAGAAAAGAAGAAAGGAGGGAGGGAGAAAGGGAGAGAGAAACAAAGACAGGAGAGAAGAGAAGACCATTGCCCTAAACGTTGGGAGTAAAAAAGCAATAAAAAGATGAATTCAACACATTTACAAGTTTTCCAAACTGCAAAAAATTCTCATTTGAAATATAAATAATGAGGCCGGGCGCGGTGGCTCAAGCCTGTAATCCCAGCACTTTGGGAGGCCGAGACGGGCGGATCACGAGGTCAGGAGATCGAGACCATCCTGGCTAACACGATGAAACCCCGTCTCTACTAAAAGATACAAAAAACTAGCCGGGCGAGGTGGCGGGCGCCTGTAGTCCCAGCTATTCAGGAGGCTGAGGCAGGAGAATGGCGTGAACCCAGGAGGCGGAGCTTGCAGTGAGCCGAGATCCGGCCACTGCACTCCAGCCTGGGCGACACAGCGAGACTCCCGTCTCAAAAAAAAAAAAAAAAAAAAGAAATATAAATAATGAAATACATTCTTTGAGCCGAATGGTCTTTACTGTTACCACCAATTTTAAACTGATTAAAATGTTAACAGACCCTCTCTACAATTGGTCTTTGGTACTTATCTGATCTATGATATAATTTGCAGTAGCAATTTATCAAGGCTTAGATTATAAGAACCTTATAAACTGTAAGAATCCGACTATGCATGATCTTAGTTTTACGTATGTAAGCACTACCCTAGTTTTCATTCACTCTCATAATTAAACACAAATATTCCAGGATGCCAACTACACCATGCAATAGTGTCAAGGTGACACAACCTAAAATACCTTGTTCCTGAGAAACTGGAATTCAGTCAAATTTCCCATTACCAAAATTAAACATTTTAGAAAGAGAAAACAAAATCCAAAAATTCTAAATCTGACTTACGATCAAGCATATGCTTGGCATATGTGATTTTACAAAATGTGATAATTTTACAAAACTGTATTAAATGCTGTATTATAGGACAGGCACAGTGGCTCACGCCTGTAATCCTAGCACTTTGGGGGGCCACGGCAGGCAGATCACCTGAGGTCAGTTGTTCAAGACCAGCCTGGCCAACATGGCGAAACCTCATCTCTACTAAAAATACAAAAATTAGCCAGGTGTGGTGGCACATGCCTGTAATCCCAGCTACTCGGGAGGCTGATGCAGGAGAATCGCTTGAACCTGGGAGGCGAGGTTTGCAGTGAGTGGAGATCATGCCTCCGCACTCCAGCCTGGACAACAGAGCAAGCCTCCATGTCAAAGAAAAAAAAAAATGCTGTGTTATGCTGGTCTAAGTCTTTTAACTGTAGAAAACAATGAAACATTTTAGTCAGGTTACTTTTATACACGATTAATGGTCAACTCGGAGTCACCATTCATCATCGCTTTAAGAAAAAAAAATTTTTTTGGCATAACTACACTGTCTTCTAGACCAACAAAATAAGAGAAATCCAAACACACATAATGAGCATTGAAATGGCTAATACAAGATGCTTAAAGAACCAGTCACTCTAAAAAAAAAATCACTGAATGAAAAATGAAAAAAATGGTTAGTCATGAACTAGAGAGGGATAAAATGAAGCAAGTTTAAACATCGGCAGAACAACATGTTTTCACCAAAATAGGCAAAAATTTAGACAAGCCTAAATATGCAATTTAAATATAATGAACCCTGCAGATTCTGTAGGGTTAACCTCCCTAGTAGAGGCCTCAGTAATTCACACCTCAATTAGAATAGTGCCTAATGATGTTACTATAACACTGGCTCAATCAGAAAAAAACTGCTTCCAAGTGAGAGAGCTGGAGTGTAACTGGGCAGCGTAAATTAGGTTAATTCTTGCTCCTTAATTTGGGGGGGAAAGAAAAACTGAAGGGGAATACAGAAAAAGAATTCACACACAATCACTCGACTAAAATGTAGCTTAAGAAAGTGAAGCACAGGCTTTTAAAAATCATTCACGTAAAACTTATTCCAATTTTTTTTTTTTTTTTTTTAAACGGAGTCTCACTCTGTCGCCAGGGCTGGAGTGCAGTGGCGCGACCTCTGCTCACTGTAAGCTCCGCCTCCCGGGTTCACGCCACTCTCCTGCCTCTGCCTCCCAAGCGGCTGGGACCACAGGCGCCCGCCACCAGGCCCGACTAATTTTTTGCATTTTTAGAAGAGACTGAATTTCGCCGTGTTAGCCAGTATGGTCTCGATCTCCTGACCTCGTGATCCGCCAGCCTCCGCCTCCCAAAGTGCTGTGATTACAGGCGTGAGCCACCCCGCCCAGCCAACTTACTCCAAAATATTTCAAAGTGACTTTCTCAGTACAAATTTTCATTAAGTCTGAAAAACATTTGCAGTTTGGTTTTTTCTAAACTCAAGATTTACACTGAAGGCAGTTACCTAAACAGACATACACTCTCACCTCAAAAATAAAAATCTAAGATGCAATAATTCTTTAAAACTCACCCAAAAACCTGGAAAGCAAAGAAAAAGCCACTTCTATTAATAGTCACAAAATGTTACAACAATTTTTATCTAAAGAAGCTTTTAGTTTTAATTCCAACAACTTAAAACCTACATAATTCACCACTATCTTTAGATCTAAAGCTACTCCAAATTATAAATGCTTGGCCTATCTATCTCTATTACATTTGTTCTGTAACAAACCCATTTAAGTAAACAAAATCATGACAGCATTATGGAAGAAACACTAATTTAAAAAACTGTATTTTTAAATGTTAATCATTTTACAGTTTGGAATATTATGTATTAATCATATCAGAACTTTCCAATATAAAGTCCTCAGCATCAAAAAAAAAAAAGGTACATTTTAGAACTTCCTATATTTCAACTGAAATGTATATATTTAGTCTCCGCAGGGTATGGCAAAAGCAATTTATGAAATCCATCATAAAAATTATTCAAATGCCATGTTCTAAATCTAATTACGAAATTATGCATTTCATTTTTTTTTTTTTAGAGACTAAATGGTTTTTGCCAGCAGAAAGTAGTGAACCTACTTCTTAAACACCCGAGTAACCAAGCTGCTACTAAGACTAAAAGGATGCTAATTCTGGCAAAAGTCAAAGGTTATTAACAAAAATTAGCTAAGACCGTATGTTTGCAGAAAGGCAATTTCAGGATAATTCCCCTATTATCTTGTTGTATTTATTATTCCTAAATAACTGGCAATTCCATCTTAAACTACGGTGCAAAAACTAAATGCATTAAGAAACTAATTTGGAAATAATAGTTTCCAAATTATAATGCATAATAAAATGGTTTTTTTAAAATAAAAACAAACGTACTTAGGTTTTTGAGGGGAAACAGCTATCAATCTTCAATAGGGCTTTTTAAAGCCTCTGCACCAGCAAATAAACTTTTCACGTTAACTACACACTTGTCCCTTTGAAAATCCAGTTTGAGAAATCCTAACAGTTTGGGACAAGTGATGGAGCCACCGCCCTCCACCCTACACCAATTTCACTCTCAGTACATGTAGTGCTAACAGTAAGATCAACTATGTCTTTTAATAGGAAGCATGTTTTATTGGGGGCAAGGAGGGGTTCAGTTAGGTGCTAAGAATGTGTCCTGCATACCGCCGTCACTCTCAATACTCAAAAAGTAAACATATCAAAGCCAGAAGCGTAAACTGGCATGACAAGACTAGGAAGAGAAAGTAGGGGACAAAGAGAAAACCGAAATTGGCTGGAGAAAATAAATTAAGACAAACAATTTACAACTTTCATTTAGACCCTAAGGCAACACATTCCAACCGACCCAACGCGCTCAGCCGGGGCGACCGTGAAACTACTCGAGAATAACAAAGAGGAGCGGCGGCCGCGGCAGGAGTCCCGTCTGACTTTAACTTGATTCTCCCACGAGCTGCAAGCGAAGCTGGGGGCCGGACGGAGGCAAGGCACCGCCGCCCGGCCCGGCTCGTCAGGCGGCCGCGGTCGCCCTCCCAGCGGATTCCGCGCGCTCCCCGCCGCCGCCGCCGCCGCAGCAGCAGTCGGGAGCCCGCCCCGGGGCGGGGAAGCCGCGGGCGGGGTGCGCGGGCCCGGCCGGGGGAAGGGGAGGGGACATGGCGCGGTTACCTGGGATCGGGCGGTGGCGAGGGGAGTCCGCTCTCCCGCCGCTGCTGGTCCGCGGACGCGCCGGGCCCGTCGCTTTCCCCGGCGGCCCGGAGAGCTCCTCGGCCCCCGCCCCGAGGCGTCCCGGCCAGGCCGCCCCTCCTCAGTGCCGCGCCGCTGCCCGCGCGGGCCGGACCGCCTCGAGCTCCCGGGCCGCCCCGCGGCGGGGGGCCTCTCTCGCTGGGCGCCTGGCTCCCCTCACCCGCTCCCACCCCCTGGGCGGCCGCGGAGCCGAGGGGAGGGCGGGAAGGGCCTCCCGAGGAGAGCAGGAGGGCGCGAACGCAGGCTCCGCCACCCGAGCCGCTCCGTTACCGCAGCAGCGACGACGACCAGGGCCGTGTTGTTGCTGCCAACTTGTCGAGAACACACTGAGCATGCGCGCGCGGGGACCACATCCGGGTAATTTCAGGGTTTGGCCCTTTTTCCCCGCAGCTTTCCTTTCTCCCGGCTGTCGCCGCCTCCCGCCCCAAGTGACGGCGAGAGTCGCTCTGCGCAGGCGCCTGCAGGGCAGCGCCAGCCGAGGGGCGGCTCTGAATCCCGGCCTGGGCCTGGGCCTGGGCCTCCGCGCGGGCAGAGGCGAAGGCCTGCTTGAGGGAGTGGTCGCCGGGAAAATTGGCATCTCTTGGCAAAAAAGTTCCCAAGGAGCGCGGGAGAGCTCGGCGTAGAGTGGGCGTCCAGTAAGTGTTTATAAATAGCTATTAGCCCGGCTTTTGTTGTGTATTTGTTTTGTTCTGTGTGGAGGACCTGCGTAGGCACAAAAATTGGCCTTCAACCACCGGTCGACAGCTCTAGGGAGAAGGTGGCTAGGTTGTAGGAGTTCACTTAGGGAAGAAACAGACGCTGGCCGCACCTTCCTTCCCTGTCTGGCAGCCCCAAATCACGAGCCCCAGAGGTGTTTGAACTCGAGAGACGCACAGAACAGTCAAGGAATCACATATTGAAGAGCCTTGCCAGGCGTTGCAAGTGTGAGTGGATTTTGTTGGAAGCGATGTAGGCGCACTCTCTGCTGGAGGGGAACTTCGAATCCTACGACACACCAGTTAACTAGGTTACCTGTTTGGTGGGGGAAGGCACAGGCTCTGCTTTTGACTTTATGCTTCTTTTATTTCATATTTTTTACAAGACGTATGCATTTCTTTTTCATTTAAAACACATTAATGATTTATTTTCACCAACCAGGAACTACTTTGGAACTACTTTTAGTCCCTCCAAAACTAATGATTAGCCAGTTCTAAAGTCATTTCTTAAGTCACGTCGCCCAGAAACTCTCTACACCCACCGCACGCCTTCATCACTCATACTCAGTGCTTCATTCTATCCTCCACATCACTGCCTGGGCCATTCCCTCTTTTACCAGAAAGCTCCTTAAGCTCCAAACTGGTGTTCTCTTACTCCTGGGATTTATGAAGACTAGTTTTAAGGGAATTCATTTCCACATCTTCCACTGCTGTATGTTCTATTTTCGAAAATTGCCCAGCTTAAGAAAGGAGCTGAGGACACAGCATCCCCTTTCAAAACTGTCCTCCCACCTTACAAAAGAAAGTCAAAATTCTCACCCATTACTAATGTGCATTGGATCAATGCAGTACTTCCCCAGCAATCCAAAAGGGACAATTCAAAAATCGGTATCTATGCTGAGAAAGTAAATGACTTTAGTGAATGGATATTAAATTATTTTTCAAGTCAGATAGTTTTCAGATCTTTTCTGTCAACGAAACTGAAGGAAGATCTGTCAGCTGATAGATTACAAAACATGATTTGGTAATAGATCAATATGTGATTCTTAGGTAATATACCTCAGAAGAAGTTTTTTAAAAATTGACACATAGTTATAACTAAACTTCTTCCATTCCATCTGTATTAGTTACCTATTGCTGTATAACAATATCACCACAAATATAGAAGCTTGAAACAACAAACATTTATGATATTACAGTTTCTCTGGGTCAGGAGTCCAGGCATGGCTCGGCTGGGTCCTCTACAAAGTGAGGCTGGAACAAAGGATCTGCTTCCAAGCTCATGTGGTTGTTGGCACCATTCAGTTCCTTGCATGCTGCAGGACTGAGGGCCTCGGTCCCTTGCAGGCTGTTGGCTGGAGACCCCCTCTGTTCCTTGCCATGTGGTCCTCTCCATAGGGAAGCTAACAATATGGCAGCTTGCTTCTTCAAAGCCAGCAACGGGGAGAGTCTCAGCAAGACACTGGTTTCTTTTTTTTTTTTTTTTTTTTTTTTGAGACGGAGTCTCGCTCTGTCCCCCATGCTGGAGCATAGTGGCCGGATCTCAGCTCACTGCAAGCTCCGCCTCCCGGGTTTACGCCATTCTCCTGCCTCAGCCTCCTGAGTAGCTGGGACTACAGGCGCCCGCCACCTCGCCCGGCTAGTTTTTTGTATTTTTTTTTAGTAGAGACGGGGTTTCACCGTGTTAGCCAGGATGGTCTTGATCTCCTGACCTCGTGATCCGCCCGTCTCGGCCTCCCAAAGTGCTGGGATTACAGGCTTGAGCCACCGCGCCCGGCCGACACTGGTTTCAATCTTATGTAACATCATCACATACACAGTGTCACTCATACTCTGTCACCTTTGCCATACATTGCTGGCCAGAAGCAAATCACAGGCGCCACCTACACTGAAGGGGAAGGAAACACAAAAGCTTGAACACTAGGAGGCGGGGATCATTTGGGGCCTGTTTAGAATCTACCACACCATCTATTTATTTATGCAAATGATATTCCCTATAAGCTCAACCTCTTCTCAGAATTTCCCTTCAGGTTCCCTTCACCTTTTTACTTAAGGGAAACCCAACTTTGCCCTGGGACACTGCTCTTTCTTCCACCTATCAAGTAGTGGCAACGGTGTTTTCAACCTTCAGCCTCTTAGTGCCTGGAGGTGAGGTAGGTTTCCTTCTTGCTTCTCAACATTGCTTCCAGGCCGTCCCCCTCCTCCTCTAAACCAGCAACTTTAAATCTTGCTATCCAATACCTCTATCGCTGACCTTACCCCACTTCATCTCTGCACAATTTGCTCCTGTCAGTCACTCCAATGCCACTTCTGTCCTAGTGCTAGGTGGTTATAAGATCTTCCCAGTACTCTGGCCTCTCAGTTCCTTTTATTCTTCAAGGATTTTCTCTCATTGCTTCAATTTTATGATCTTACAGTTTCTCTGGGTCAAGAGTCCAGGCATCACTTGGCTGGGTCCTCTACAACGTGAGGCTGGGACGAGGATCTGCTTCCAAGCTCATGTGGTTGTTGGCAGCATTCAGTTCCTTGCAGGCCTCAGGACTGATGGCCTCAGTCCCTTGCTGGCTGTTGGCTGGAGACCCCCACTGTTCACCATTAACTTCAGGTAGACCGTTAGTGCTGTCCAGCAATTCTCTTACACTTCTCTGCTCCACTCTTCTGGATTTTGTACCTTCTCTGTCCTCTAACTTACACATCCTCCCCTTGATCATTCTGGATTTTGTACCTTCTCTAACTTCTAACTTGCACATACCCTAACTAAGCCACTTCCTCCCATGGTCATAATCACAGTAGCCTTATCGAACTCTGCAACTTCATTATCTCAGTTTCAAACATCTCATACCCTGATCACCACCTCGGTTTTCCAGGTCACTCCCTGTAGTACTCTAACTGCGACAATTCTTTAACCCCTCATATCTGCTCTCACCCAGCCTCAACCCCTGGCCAATCACAATCACTCTTACACATGCCCTCAGCCCCCTTGCCTTTCTCTCCCTTTGTTGTGCTTGCCTGGCAAAGCCACAACCCTCATTCAAGCTAGCGCCCTGAATGTGGCGAGAGAAGAACGCAATCACACTGACTACTTTCACTTTAATTTCATCACCAGGAACCTCAGGCAGACCCCTTAGTGCTGTCCAGCAATTCTCCTTCCCTCCTCCATTCTTCTGGAGTTTGTACTTTCTCTGTCCTCTTAAGTTGCACATCCTCCCCTCCATCATTCTCAATTAACAGCCTTGTTTGAGAAAATTGAAGCAATAAGAGAAAAAATTCCACAGAATCTCAGCATCACCCACACCCACATGCCAGCCTCTACTTTGCCTTCCCCACCCTCACATGGTTGAATTGCCATGCTCCTAGCTAAAGGAGCATTGTCACCAACACATAGATTCCAGTCCTATCTTGCCTAATCAGTATCCTCACTGTCACTCCAGCAATTATCCCCCTATTCTGTATTATCAATATTTCTCTACTGTGTCATTCTGGTAAGTTTACCAGCAGCTGTGATTTTTCCAATCCTACAGATTTTTCTCTTGGACCTATTTCTACTGTCAGCTATCACCCATTTCTCTACTCCCTTTACAAGAAAACTTCTAAAAGAGTTTTCTATACTTTATCTGCAGTTCTTCTCCCATTCTACAACAGCAGAATACATCCCATACAATACCATTTATATAAAGTTCAAAAACATGTCAAGCATGATATGTATGTTAAGACTCCATACATATGTAGTAGAATCATTACATGT
Source organism: Macaca nemestrina (assembly GCF_043159975.1). Classification (NCBI taxonomy): domain Eukaryota; kingdom Metazoa; phylum Chordata; class Mammalia; order Primates; family Cercopithecidae; genus Macaca; species Macaca nemestrina. The sequence continues at coordinate 40,699,371 of NC_092143.1, forward strand.
GAGGTACACATGTGGTGTATTTTAGGTCATCAGCTGAGTGTTAGGTCTCCCATCCTCTCTTAAACTCCATTCATGCTTTCATCCTTACCACACTATCAAAACTACTCTTGTGAAGGCCAACAAAGAACTTCACGCTGGCTAAACCCAATGATCTAGTCTCAGTTCTCATCTTGATTGACTTATCTGTAACAGCTGACACAGCTAATCACTTGATTCTCTTTTTTTTTTTAACCACATCCTCTTGGTTTTTCTCCTTCATTCATGGTTCCTCCTTCCCTGTCATCTTTGCTGGATTCCATCTCTTCTCTCAAACCCCTTAACTGGGGCTCATTCCTTGAACTCTTTTTCTTTTTTTTTTTTTTTTTGAAACAGAGTCTCTCTCTGTCACCCAGGCTGTAGTGCAGTGGCATGATCGCATCTCACTGCAACCTCTGTCTCCCAGATTCAAGCAATTCTCCCTGCTTCAGCCTCCCAAGTAATTGGGATCACAGGCACCCGCCACCACACCCGGCTAATTTTTGTATTTTTAGTAGAGACAGGGTTTGGCCTTGTTGGCCAGGCTGGTCTTGAACTCCTGACCTCAGGTGATCTGCCTGCGTCAGCCTCCTAGAGGGCTGGGATTACAGGCGTGAGCCACTGTGCCTGGCCCCTTGAACTCTTTTTAATCTATATACATTTCCTTGATCTCATCCAGTCTCCTGACTTTCAGTACTATCTAAGATATATGATATCATCATATATGATGACAACTCCTAAATTTATATCTCCAGTTCAGACCTCTTACCTGAACTCCAGATTCTGATATCCTCAAACACGTCACAAACTGAACAATATTCTCCCTCAAACCTGTTGAGCCTACTAGCTTTCCGATCTCATTTGATAACTCTATTGTGCAAGTTGTTCAGACCAAAAACCCTGAGTAGTTTCACTTTAATTTCATCACCATGAACCTCAAGTAAATCCTTAGTGCTGTCCAGCAATTCTGGATTCCCCTCATTTTCTCACACGCATGTCTAATCCACAGAGCATCCCTAACCACCTCCACTGCTACTCCCTGGTCTGAGCCACCATCATCTCATCTTTGGATTCGTCTTCTAAAAGCTCTCCCTGTTCTCATGCTTGCCTCTTCCCAATATAATAGCTAGAGTGATCGTTTTAAAACGTAAGTCAGGGCTGGGCGCGGTGCCTCATGCCTGTAATCCCAGCACTTTGGGAGGCCGAGGCGGGTGGATCACGAGGTCAGGAGATCGAGACCATCCTGGCTAACACGGTGAAACCTGGGTCTACTAAAAAATACAAAAAAATTAGCCGGGTGTGGTGGTGGGCGCCTGTAGTCCCAGCTACTCGGGAGGCTGAGGCAGGAGAATGGCGTGAACCTGGGAGGTGGAGCTTGCAGTGAGTGGAGATTGCGCCACTGCACTCCAGCCTGGGCGACAGAGCGAGACTCCATCTCAAAAAAATAAATAAGTCAGATATCTTCTCTCTGCTTAAACCCCTACATTAAATGATCCTCATTTCATTTAGAGTAAAAATCTACATCCTTACAATAGTCTAAAGGGTTCTATAAGATCAGTACCACCACTCCACCCCTGAGCATTACTTCTCTAATCTCATCTCCTATCAGTCATTCTCCAATATGTTCTAGCCTTCCCGATGTCTTTTCTAGTCCCTAGAAGATGTCAGCCATGCTCCCAAGTTAGGGCCTCTGCACTGGCTGTGCCCTCTGCCTTGTACATGTTTCCCCCTGATATCTGCATTGCCAACTCTCTCACCTCCTTTGGTCGAAAGTTACCTCATTGAAGCCTACCCTGACCTTTTAAAAATCACAACCCATTCTTAACTTTCACAGTACACCTAAAGCCCCTTTACCCTGCTTTCTCTTTTGCTATAGCACTTCTGACATACTATATGATTTACTCATGTGTTGTGTTTATTGTTTATTGCCTATTACCCCCGACTAGAATGTAAGCTCCATGAGGGCAAGGATTTATCTGTAGTATTTACCAGTGTATCACAAGTGCCTAAAGTAGCTATTGACACGTAGGAGATGCTCAATAAATATTTGTTGAATGAATGAACAAGGTATTTTGTGTTTCTATCCATAGAAGTGAAAACTAGGACTAGGTTTGACCCAATTCTATTTCATTCAGCAAAAATATCCTTTAATTTTAATAGATACCAAAATATGTAATACTTTGTGTTATTTAGATCAATTAGGTATTAAAATTATGCAATCAAAATGAGCTTTTTAAGCTTATCAGAGTCAGTCAAGAATTTTCTTTAAAAAAAAAAATTGTAGGGAAATGCGGTAGGTTGATCAATAAAAGACTCTCCAGCTTAAAATATTATATTAAAATGTTCAGAGGTAAGTGGAATGGAAGTACAAGATAAGAAAAATAAAGACTGATGTAAAATTTACTTTAAAGAAAAGCTTGTTCATGTATTTTTTAAATGGATGATAGATGCATTATGATCTTTAAATTTCCTTGGATACATTTAAAGAATGATGTAGCAATCTTATTTTAAAATGCCAATACTTAAGCCAGAAATAACAAACCTTATTAAATAATAGGTTTGTTAAATAATAATTTATAATTTAAATTAAATAATAATTTAAACTTGTGATGAAACATTTTAGATATGACCTTTAAAAGTACAAGAAGAAACAGTTTTAGCCAAGCATGATGGCTCATGCCTGTAATCCCAGCTACTCAGGAGGCTGAGGCGAGAGGATTGCTTGAGCCCAGGAGTTTGAGGCTGCAGTGGGCTGTGATCATGCCACTACACTCCAGCATAAGTGACAGAATGAGACCCTATCTCTTATTTAAAAAAAAAAAAAAGGAAGGAAGGAGAGAGAAAGAAAGAAAAAGGAAAGAAAAGAAGGAAGAAAGAACAAAACACAGTTTTTCAAATTTCTTATAGGAGAAAAGCAAGCAAGAAATCTTGAAGACCATAGTTCCAAAGCACTCAAAGGGAGCCAAGCTACTGCCAGTTCCACATAGATCTCTGATGGGGCAGGCAAAGGCTTGAAAGGTTTATATTCCTTTTGTTTTATTTAATGGTTTCACCTCTTATGAATAGGAGCTTTCTAAGGGTGAAGAGAATATAGAAGTTTAATCTTTTCATCCTAGGGATGGAGACAGTGCTCCTCCCTCAAGCAAAGGACCTCCTGGCACAGGTTAGCATCATGATATTTTAGTGTCAACCCAATGTTTTGGGTTTGGTTTGGTTTTGTTTTTTAGAGATGGGGTCTTGCTGTGTTGCCTTGGCTGGACTCAAACTCCTATGTTCAAGTGATCCTCCTGCCTCAGCCTCCTGAGTAGCTGGGGACTACAGGCACGCACCACTGCACCCAGTTTAACCCAGTGATTTTTAAAATAATTCCAGTTACTCCCGAAAATTACTTAACATCGATTAACCTAAACATTACAAGTGATTCCCACATTCCTAAAAGCACTAAAATAAACTCTGTCATCTCTTTGGCTTAAAGTATACAGCCATAGAAATGTATTACCTATTCAAAATATTAGGTTGAAACTTGATTCAAACTTGAGATTCAAAATGACTGGAATCCAGGCTGTGTCTGGAATATCTTTGTTCCTGTCCTTAGGATTCAGTGGTCCTCTAGGAAGGGTGCCCTGCTATGTCAGAGTTGGCTGCCCTTTCTTTCTGCTCCCAGACTAGGCTGTGAGTTCCCTGAAGATAGAGGTTCTCCTTCCCCCACATTCTCTGAGTGCCCAACACTGGGCTTGCCCATGGCAAGTGTCAGAGAAGTGAGAGATGAGGCTGGGAAGATGGATCTGGGGCCAGGCAACAAAGGAAGCTGTGCTAATGAATTGAACTCCATTCAGGATCAGATATGCTTAGATTTTTTTCTTCTTTTTTTATAATCTTATTGAGGTATAATTTACATATTATAAACTTGACACAGTGGACAATTTGATGCATTTGGGCAAATATATCCAATGTGCAACCACCACTACCAATCAAATATTAGAACACCTCTGTCCCTCCAAAAAGTTCCCTTATGCCCCTTTGCAGTCAGTGCCACCTCCCAACCATATGTTCCTGTCCCCAGGCAACCACTGCCATGCTGTCTGTTCCTAAGGCTTTGTTTTTTCTAGAATTTCACATAAATGGAATATTTCCATATGCTGTCTTTTGTATTTGGGTTCATTCACTCAGTGTGTTTTTGAGATCCAGAATGTTACTGTGTATCAGTAGTTAGTTCCTTTTTATTGCTTAGTAGTATTTCATTTTATGTATCTGCAAATCCACAGAAACAGAGGTAGATTAACAGATTAGTGGTTATCAGGGGAATTGGGAAGTATAGGGTTTCTTCATGAGGCGATGGAAATGTTCTGGAATTGGATAGTGCTGAGAGTTGTACAACCTTTTAAATATACTGAGAGACACTGAATTATACACTTTGAAATGGTTAAAATGGTGAACTTTAGGAAAATTTTATGCTTAAAAGCTAGATTTTAGCAAGCACCACAAGCATGTTACAAGTGAATAATCTTTGCAGTCTCACTGACTTGATTCAAGTCCCCATGTCACTCCTTACTAGCTATGAGACCTTGGACAAATGATTCTAAGTCTCAGATTCTTCTTCTGTGAAGTAGGGGTAAACATACAGCCCATCTCACAGAGCTGCAGTAAAAACAAAATGAGACAATGCGTGTGAAGCACTTGGCATGGCGCTGACAAGTGCCCGATCAGTGGCAGCTTCTTGTTTAATCCACCTGCACCTGCCATGTGTCAAGCCCATTACGTGTCTTCATCTATTTGATTCAACAACAAGGAGGGACTATTCCCAATTTAATAGTGATGAAACTGAACCATTAAGAGATTAAAAAGTAACTTCTTCCCATATTGAGGGACATTCTGTAACATAACTAGTCTATAATTTTCAAAAATATCAATATCATAAAAGACAAAGCCTGAGGAACTGTTCCAGATTAAAGGAGACTAAATACACAGGATAATTAAATGTCATACATGATCCTGAATTGAATCTGGGGAAAATTTTTGCTACAAAGGACCTTATTGGGACAATAGACATGATTGGAAAATAGCTTAAAGATTAGACTATAGATATATAATAGATTATAGATTAAATATAATAGACTGTAGATTAGATAATAGTATTGAGTCAGCGTTAGGTTTCCTGATTTTGATACCTGTAGCATGCAGGCCAGAACTAGGGCGAGACAACAGAGGTTCCTAGGGTACAAAGTTGAAGGAAGCCTTCTTGAAGGGCCACCCAGGCTCAGGCCTTGTTAGCCTCCCTCTAGTTCTAGCCCTGGTGTTGTCGTGTAGGGAAATGTCCTTGTCATCGGAGCTACACACTGAAGTCTTGAGGGTAAAGACATGCCAGTATATACAATTAACTCTCTAATAATTCAGGAATAATCATCATACATAGGTAGAAAAAAAAGATAAAGTGTACATTGCAAAATGTTAATAGTTGGTGAATCTAGGTAAAGTATTTACAGAAGTTCTTTGTACTATTATTGCGACTTTTCTGTGAGTTTGAATTTTTTTTTTTTTTTTTTTAATTTTAGGTCACTTGTCCCTGTGATGAAGTTCACAGCAGAGCTGGAATTTGAACTCTCTGCCCACAATGTGTGGCATGGTGCCACCCTGCAACCCAGATAGCTCTACCCTGAAGCCAGGGCTGGGAGGGCCTCCTGATCAGATGCTCAGAGCAGCGTTTCTCCTACTTTAACATGCACACAGATCACTTGGGGAGCATGTTAAAAAGTCCATCCTGATTCCTTGGATCTGAGGGTGGGCTGGAGACTCTCCATTTTTTTTTTTTTTTTTTTTTTTTTTTTTGAGACGGAGTCTCGCTCTGTCGCCCAGGCTGGAGTGCAGTGGCGCGATCTCGGCTCACTGCAAGCTCCGCCTCCCGGGTTCACGCCATTCTCCTTCCTCAGCCTCCCGAGTAGCTGGGACTACAGGCGCCCACAACCGCGCCCGGCTAATTTTTTGTATTTTTAGTAGAGACGGGGTTTCACCGTGGTCTCGATCTCCTGACCTTGTGATCCGCCCGCCTCGGCCTCCCAAAGTGCTGGGATTACAGGCGTGAGCCACCGCGCCCGGCCTGAGACTCTCCATTTTTAATAAGCTCTCAAGTGAGGCCAATACTGCTGGTTCCAGAGGCAGAGTCCTAGACTCCAGGGTCTAGACCTATGTAGGGCCTAAAATCCAAAATGTATTGGGAAGGGGAATAATGGAACACTAAATTATTTAGGAGACAGTTCACAGTCATGATTCTACCCACCTAAAATGCTTTTTGATAAAGGTTGAATTTTCAGACATCATTTCCATTGAATAAACATGTGGAGTGACCCTACTGGGTGCCATATCTTAGAATTCAGAATTGAATGGCAATGGATATGAACTAAAACAGAGTTTACTCAGTCTTTCCCTTCCCCCAGTAGACGCCAGATCAGACTTACATCTAGACAGATTTTAGTCCCTCAGGTGAATTTGGCATCTAACAGTTTCCCTCAGTGTCACAGGTACAAGAGAGAACATCGCAAGCAGGGAGTGCTGGAAATGACAAGTTCATCAAAAACAAAAAACCTGCCAAGCACAGTGGCTCACGCCTGTAATCCCAGCACTTTGGGAGGCCAAGGCAGACCATTTGAAGTCAAGAGTTTGAGACTAGCCTGGTCAACATGGCAAAACCCCATCTCTGCTAAAATACAAAAATTAGCCAGGCATGGTGGTATGTGCCTATAATCCCAGCTGCTCAGAAGGCAGAGGCAGGAGAATCACTTGCGCCAGGGAGGCAGAGGTTGCACTGAGCTGAGATTGCACCACTGCACTCTAGCCTGGGCAACAGTGCTATGGTGTCATTTCAGTGATAAAATCTAGTGAATATCTGTGTTACTTTTTTTAGCTTTCAACTCTGAGGAGGAAAACAATCTACCTAAACAACACCAAATTATTTTCATATTCTTTAAACATTTTTCTTATTTATTTATTTATTTATTTTTGAGAGAGAGTCTCACTCTGTCACTCAGGCTGGAGTGCAATGGCACGATCTTGGCTCACTGCAACCTCCGCCTCCCAGGTTCAAACAGTTCTCCTGCCTCAGCCTCTTGAGTACCTGGGATTACAGGTACTCACTACCACACCCAGATAATTTTTGTATTTTTTAGTAGAGATGGGGGTTTCACCATGTTGGCCAGGCGGGTCTTGAACTCCTGACCTCAGGTGATCCGCCCACCTCGGCCTCCCAAAGTGCTGGGATTACAGGCATGAGCCACTGCGCCCGGCCTCTTTAAGCATTTTTCTTGGGAGACAACCTTGAGGAAAAATGATTAACTTTAGCTTAGACCAAAATCACAGTTATTATTTTTTTTAAAACTTTTAAGAATAATCAAGAGTTACCTTTTTGAGGTAAGAATTAGGCCCAGCAAATGGGTATTGAAGAGAGAAGGAGACTGTGAGTTCCTGGGTGAGCACAGACCACATGTCTGCTCCTCAGGACAAGCTGTGTGTAAGGGGCAGAGAAGGGAGGGGATTCCAAGATGGAAAACCCATCACTGCTCTGAGGCTCCCAGAACACTTGCCCTTCTTAAGGGTCTGTTGTCCCTTTCTCCCAGAGCTGCTGCTGCCTCTCTGCTTTTCCTTCTTCCCCTTTCCTTTCCCTAGGCAACTTTCGCTTCCCCAGCACTTCTGACATGCTTCTCCCAGCTGCTGCCCTTGAACTGCCACCCCCTTCCTTCCCTCTGTGCCAGCTCCCAGGATGAGCTGGGGCACAGTGCTTTCTCAGGTTGAAGGAGCCTCCTCCAGGGCTCAAGTACCAACGCATCTACATCTTTAATCAGGAAGGAAATAAGAGCACCACATAACCCTGGCCATAGGTGTTTCCCTCCCTCCTCTTCAGGGAGGCTGGTTCCCGGGTCACCCCCTACCTGGTCCAAAAATAACATCCCTCATGTTTAAGAAAAATGCTGTGGTTCAAAAGCCCCTCTGGGCCCAGCTGCCTTCCCCAGTACACAGATCATCCCCATTGTCAGGGAGCTGCAAAGTGGCTCTGAACTTGCCGGAGGCTATACTTTTTAGTTAGAATGCGGGTCCTGACTGCAGGCCTAACCACAGTCCACAAAAGCTCTTCAGAAAGTGTCCTTTGTTGGTAGGTATGACACAAAGGCCCAGGAATGTGGCTTACACAGTCCTGACTCTACAGCTGGCCCTCCATCCTCACTGCTCTCCCAGGAGAAGGTGGGAACTGGCTTCTTCAGCCAAGGACAAAGCCACGGTGGACAATCGCAGGTCCAGGCCCAAGGTTTGCCCTCCCTCCTGCCTCCATCTTTACAAATCTCACTCATGCATGAGGCCAACTCCCCTCCTACTGATGACTCCATCTCCTCTGCTGATCTCATCCAAACAACCTCAAGCCAGTCCACTGGCACTTGATTTTGTAGTCTTGTGTGTATACATTCCACTTCATTATGAGACAGTAGCATAGAGGCTAAGATAATGGATGGGCTTTGAAGTTAAATGGACAAGCATTCAAATCCTGGCTCTATCTTGTTGCTAAAACAGAATACCTGAGACTGGGCACTTTATAAACAATAGAAATTTATTTGGTTCATGGTTCTGCATGCTGGGGAGACTAAGAGTATAGCAGCAGCATCTGGTGAGGGCCTTTGTGCTTCATCATAACCTTACCTCTTAATGCTATCACAATGACAAATTTCAACACGAGTTTTGGGGGGATGTTCAAAACCATAGCAATGGAACACTAAACAATAAAAATAAAATGAGTTACTGGCACATTCAAAAACATGGTGGTTGGGCCACCCAATTGGGGCATCTATATATTATATACAGTTAAGTGATTAGTTAGGCTTATATAATATTGGGAATTTTTATGTTTGGAATATTTATGTTGCACTTGTGGTGTTAACCATTCCTATGGTGCTGAAGCGGTATCATTGTCTGGGGTAAACACCTGGGGTTCATTGTCTCGTGCTAAGAAGATTAAGGACACCGACACACAAGTAGTGAGTTTGGAAGCAAAGGTTTAATAGGCAAAAGAAAGAGAAAGGAGAACAGCTCTCTTTTATGAGAGAGAGAGAGAGAGAGAGAAGAGAGAAGAGAGAGATTGTCTGAAGGGAAAAGCTGGCCTGCTGCAAACTGCAGCAGATTTTATAGGCAGGCTTAAGGAGGTGGTGTCTGATTTACGAAGGGCCCACAGATTGGTTTGACCAGGTGTGATGTTTACATAGCACACGGAGATGGCTGGTTGCCCCACCCTAATCTTATTATGCAAATGGTTTCCACTTGGCCAGTGCCGTCTTGTCTGCTCCTTACTGTACACATGGCTAGCAAAGAGAAGGAAACATGGAGCTGCCATTTTAATCATGCCTAGTCCCAGGTAGCCTTTTCCTATGGTCACAACTGCCGGCATTCACCCGTGCAAGCTTCCAGCTTGCTTGTCTATGCCTGCAGCTTGATTTTACAGGCTGCTCTTTGTTAGAAAAGAAAATGATTTGGGGGCTGCTTTTCATTAAAAGGAGAACCTTACCAAGGACGTCCTTACCTTCACAACCTGCGTAAGTAATTTCTTTTTAACTCCTTTATCAGTATTTCTCAGATTTACCTGATAATAATTACCTGGTGCGGTAGGCTGAATAGTGGCTCACTATGTCCATGTCCTAAACCTTGGAACATGTGAATGTTACCTTGAATAGTGTTTTTGACTGTTTTCTGTTGCTATAACAGAATATCTAAGGCTGTGTAATTGATAAATAAAAGAAATTTATTTCTCACACTTCTGGAGTCTGGAAAGTCCAAGAGCATGGCACCAGCATCTGCTCAACTTCTGGTGAGGGTTTTCATGAATAGTGTTTTTGACTGTTTTCTGTTGCTATAACAGAATACCTAAGGCTGGGTAATTTATAAATAAAAGAAATTTATTTCTCACACTTCTGGAGTCTGGAAAGTCCAAGAGCATGGCACCAGCATCTACTCAACTTCTGGTGAGGGTTTTCATGGTGAAGGGCATCATATGGCAAACGACCACAGACATGCAAGCTCAAGTCTCTCTTCCTCTTCTTATAAAGCCACCAGTCCCATCATAGGAGCCCCATCCTGATGACCTCATCTAATACTAATTATCTCCCCAAATCTCTGCCTCCAAATAGCATCAAGATATGAATTTGGGGATTTAGTTTTCAACACACAAAATTTGAGGGACACTTCCAAACCATATAGCATATGGCAAAAGGGAGTTTGCAGATGTGACTGAGTTAGGATCTTGAACTTGGAGATTATGCTGGATTATCCAAGTGGACCCATGTCCAATGGTCCTTGTAAAAGGGGCACAGAAGGAGTCAAGAGTTTGAGGAGAAGGTGATGTGATTATAGAAGCAGTAACTGGAGTGATGCTCTTCCAAGATGGTGGAACGGGACACACAGGCAGCCACCAGAAGCTGAAAAAGGCAAAGACATGGATTCTCCCCTCAGAGCCTCCAGAAGAAACCTGTCAACACCTTGAACTTTAGCCCAGTGAAACCGATTTTGGGTTTCTGACCTCCAGACGATAATAAATCCATGTTGTTTTAAGCCACTAAATTTGTGTTAATTTGTTACAGTGGTAATAGGAAACTAATACACCTGGGGTACTTGCTAAATATACAAATTACCATCCTTCTCCTATATAAATTCTGATTATGGAGGTCTACGCTGGGAACCAAAGAATCTGTTTTTTAACAAGGGTCCAGGGGATGTTTATCTTCAGGTCAATTTGGGAACTGCTGCTGTAGTTAAGTGGGATAGCTCAGCTGAATTCTTTACCACTTTTCTGGTGATGGACTCCATCTGCTTTGGCTACAAGTGTGAAGACATAACCAAGGATTGGCCAGTCCTAGCACTCCATTGCTCAAGAGCTTGAGACTGGTTCACAGGCAGACATGTGGTCCACACTGACCAATCACAATCTTTCTCTAAGACATTATACATGGAAGCCATCAGAGAAAAGTGTTCTTTCTTTGTGCTGGGATTTCGTTTAACAGTGGTACCCTAGCATGGAGTATCGGCCTGCCACTGCTGGCAGCCAGCTTCTCTGACTACATCGAGGAAGCTCATTTGCAGTAGGAAAGAAAATAATAAACAAGAAAGCAGAGTAGAAAGCCAGAAGGAGAGAGAGGGAAAACCCTATGATCCTTTGAGACAATTGCATTTGATGCTGGTACCATCCCTGTTTTTTGACCTATGAGAATCAATACATCTTATTATTTTTCAAGCTCATTGAATTGGTTTTCAGTCTCTCGAAATATATGGGCTCCTAACTCTCACAATGGGGTGTTATCTGGAGTGGGAGGGGAATAAATTTTTTACATTGTCTGGCTTTCTTTTCTGCCATTTCTATGTCCAACATCAACTGCTTCATATTTGTCTGTGCCAGTTTACACTAGTCTGATCAGAATTTACATACTAAAAAAAAGAATTTATATAGTAATTGTGTAGAAATTTTAGTCATTCTGTCTCTACCACTCATACCAATTCCTCACAGCATAAACATTTTCTGCCCCAACCACATAGTCCCCAGCATCTGTACGTTCAGGCTGATTCTCTTTTCTGCTTCTAACTCCCGCTCCCTCCCATCTATTCAATGACAAGAAATTCTGGAGTGGTGGCTCTCTTCCAATAAAAACAAACTGTAAAACTCCTATGATTGCTTTTGTGCAAAGTACTACCTACAAAATATCTTCTGTGATTATATTATATGGAGTTTTATAGGCATCTTTAGCTTGAAATTTAAGGACCAAGGAGATTGAGTGTTGACTGGAAGATTCTCTCCCATTATTTGAGTTACTTCACTGATGATTCTTCTTTTGATTCCAAAGTTTGTCAGCTCTAGCACATGCAGCTAAATACTGTTATCTGCAACATTTGTCTGATATAAATCCTCCTTGCCAGGGGGATGGTTCTATAACATTTACAAATTGGGATTAAGCATCTGAGACCCATACCTTGCCGAAGGCTCACAACAGACCACTATTGGCAAGGTTCTTCGTAGAGTCAGGCTGTAAATATCAGTGGAAGAAAATGAGAATTCCTAACACTTTCCTCTACCAGTAAAGTAAAAAGGGCATTGGGCTACCAGTCAACAAACCCAAGTTGATCTTGGCTCTGCCATTTGTTACCATGTAGTAAACTTAGGCAAGTCAGTTAAAACCTCTAAGTTCTAATATCTTCATCTGTAAAATGGAATTCATGATACTTCCATGCCTGCTTACCTCACTGAGTGGTTGTAAGAATTAAATAAGGTATACAAATGTAAGGTATTATTATGCACTATACAAATACAAGGTGTAATTATGATGCCTTAGTCCTAGACATCTTTATCTTTATTGGATTGTGACTATTCTGCTTACCAAGATGGAAAAAAGTGAATTGCTTCTCATAACCTAATTTATTTAATATCCATATGTTATGAGTTAGGAATTATGCGGCCGGGCGCGGTGGCTCAAGCCTGTAATCCCAGCACTTTGGGAGGCCGAGGCGGGTGGATCACAAGGTCAGGAGATCGAGACCACAGGGAAACCCCGTCTCTACTAAAAATACAAAAAATTAGCCGGGCGCGGTGGCGGGCGCCTGTAGTCCCAGCTACTCAGGAGGTTGAGGCAGGAGAATGGCGGGAACCCGGGAGGCGGAGCTTGCAGTGAGCCGAGATCGCGCCACTGCACTCCAGCCTGGGCAACAGTGTGAGACTCCGTCTCAAAAAAAAAAAAAAAAAAGGAATTATGCAAGCCCACGTATAGCATAGTAGCAAATTTGGAACATCAGTTAGGATACTACTATATGCAAAGGGTTGACAGTTCAAAGTATGGAAACACATAATAATGTAAATAGATGCTATAAATTTCTGCAAAACATGCCTAAAAATGGTCTTTAGCATATGCTTCCAAACTCTCTCTGGATGACAGCTTTCAAAGAAAACAAAAAACCTAATGGATTTGGACCAGAGATCTTTAAAACCTCCTCCACCCCTACAACTGGCTTTATTTAGTACTAAATTTAGAGCAGATGGAAAAACCAGCAAGCAAGACAATGCTACATCTGCTAATATATTAATACTGCTGAGCCAAGCAACTAGAAAAATCTTGAGTGGTCTGTACATGTTAGCACAGCTACAAATAATGTAAGGCTCCTTCTTTTGAGGAATTTATAATTTATATGGTTTAGACATAGTGTTGTTAGCTAACATTTATTGAGGATTTACTATGTATCAGGCACTATTCTAACTGCTTTACTCAAATGGACCCATTTAATCTTCCTAACAACCCTGTAAAATCAATAGTTACATTATCCAGTCTACAGGAACATACTGAGTCTCACAGAGATAGTGACTTTGCCCAAGATCACCTGGCTAGTGACACAATTGGGATTCCAAAGCTCACACTCCCAACCATATGCTAAGCTGCTCCTTTAGAAAGCCACAGATAGGGCCAGGCACAGTGACTCACTCATGTCTATAATCCCAGCATTTTGGGAGGCTGAGGTGGGAGGATAGCTTGAGCCCAGGATTTCAAGACCAGCCCGGGCAACATAGCAAGACCTCATCACTACTTAAAAAAATTAGCTGGGCATGTTGGTGCACACCTGTAGTCCCAGCTACTGGAGAGGCTGAGGCAGGAGGATCACTTGAGCCTAGGAGTTGGAGGCTGCAATGTGCTATGACCGTGCCTCTGCACACCAGCTGGGGTGATAGAGCAAGACCCCATATCAAAAAAAATAGAATTAAAAAAAGAAAGACACAGATATGAATAAATAGAATGCCCTATGACTTCATTTCTTTTTTTTTTTTTTTTTTTTTTTTTTTTTTGAGACGGAGTCTCGCTCTGTCGCCCAGGCTGGAGTGCAGTGGCCGGCTCTCAGCTCACTGCAAGCTCCGCCTCCCGGGTTCACGCCATTCTCCTGCCTCAGCCTCCCGAGTAGCTGGGACTACAGGCGCCCGCCACCTCGCCCGGCTAGTTTTTTGTATTTTTTTTTAGTAGAGACGGGGTTTCACCGTGTTAGCCAGGATGGTCTCGATCTCCTGACCTTGTGATCCGCCCGTCTCGGCCTCCCAAAGTGCTGGGATTACAGGCTTGAGCCACCGCGCCCGGCCCCTATGACTTCATTTCACACTTACCATGTATTATTTTTTAGAAGGGCAACCTACCCCAGTTAGAATGCTCTACAGGTCTGTATCATAGCACTTACGGTAACCTTTGCATACAGTAGGTGCTCAGTTAGTATATATATTGATTTGATGACCAACAATATTATTTTAGATCCTTAGGTTGCTTTGAACATAGAATTATCACAAGATCTTAAAGTAGCTGATCAATGTCATAACACACATCAGATCTTTGAATTCTGGCAAGTCCCGTATCCAATACATGTGTTCGGACTGCATTGCCATTGCCATCTTCCCTTCTGCTTTCTCCCTGAAGGTTGTAAGTTCCTTGAGGGCAAGGATAGTGTCCAGGTCATCACTACATCCTCAGTGAACAGCCTGGTGCCTGGTGCATATTAGTGAGGAGTTTTAATCGTGAGTAACAGGAGCTCAGTTGGTATTTGTTAAAGCAGCAAAGGAAGTTGGAAGGATGCTGGGAAACTCCTAGGTTCCAGCATCCTGGAAATGCAGGAAGAGCTGCAGGAAGCAGAGGAGCTCCAGAAACTGGACCCAGGGCTGCATGCTGCTGGGACTTTCTTTCAAGCCATCTCTTTCTCTGCCAGAGAAAAACACATCCCTCAGAGCCCTTAATTCACAGCTTTCTAGCTCAATAATGTGACACATGTCAAGGGGCTACTTCCTCTTCCCTAACTCCAGTGAGAATGATCTTGAGGAAGTCATGGATTGGCCAAGCTTAGGTGGTGAGCTCATTTCTGACCAATCATCTGGAGCATACCACTTGGCCATGCTTAGAGTGTGTGCTTATTCCTGGGGATAAGTGGAGTGTGGGATTAGAGTAAGAATGATGTGGAAGCATGCCAGGTAGCCAAAAATAGTAGCTATTACACACCAGTAGGTAATTGAGGTAACTGATAATTGAGGATATGGGCTGGGAGTGTGGAGTGAATTATTTCCTTAAAGAGTTGATTCCATATTGAAAAATAAGGCTTCCTTGTTATTCAACTTATATTCACTCATTCAACCAATAGTTTTTAAGTGTCTTATCAAGGGCCAGGCCTAGTTTTAGGTGCTAGGTGTACTTAAGGAGACAAAACAGTCCCTATCCTCCTGAATTTCCATTCTAAAGAAGGGAGACTGACAATGAATAAACAAATGTGTAAACACAGAATATGTCAGCTGGTAGTGTTATGAGAGTAATTAAAGCACAGTAAAGAGAATAGAAAGTGCAGAAGTGCGTTGCTGCTTTTTACAGGGAGAACAGGGTAGGTTGCTTTGATGTGACATTTGAGCAGACACCTGAAGATGAGAGGGTGAGCTCTGTGGACAGCTGGGTATGGACCATTTCAAGCACAAGAAAGAGCAAATGGAAAAGCTGTACAGTGGGCACCGGCATGGTGAAAACAAGAGTAAGGAGGCAGAAAGAGAGGGGAGGTCAAAGGCAGTGAGGTCAGAGTTTCAAGGCTCCCCTTAGCCTGGGCAGTTGTTGTTGGGGTTGTGGAGAATTCTAGATGGGGTAAAGGGGAACCAAGTTGCAATCTGGAAGCATTCTTCCAGATATATATTCTTCCATATATATATATAAGGGAGTTTATCAGGGAGAATTGGCTCACATGATAGCAAGGTGAGGTCCCACAATAAGCCATCTGCAAGCTGGAAAAAGAGAGAAGCTGGGAGTGTGGTTCAGTCCAAGTCCAAAAGCCTCAAAAGCAGGGAAGCCAATAATGCAGCCCTTAGTCTGAGGCTGAAGGCCCAAGAGCCCCCAGGAGGCCACTGGTGGGGGTCCCAGAGTTCAAAGGCTGAAGAACCTGGAGTCTGATGTCCAAGGGCAGGAGAGTAAGCAAGCATCCGGCACACGAAGAGAGAGAGCAAGAAGACTCAGCAAGCTGCTTTGTCCCCCTTCTTCTGCCTGCTTTGCTCCAGCCTCTGTTGGCAGCTGATTGGATGGTGCCCACCCACACTGAGTCCCAGTCCAACAACTCAAATGTCAATCTCCTCTGGCAACACCCTCACAGACACACCCAGAAACAATGCTTCCCCAGTCATGAAGTCATCCCTCAATCCAATCAGGTTGACATCTATGTTAACCATAACAAGTCCACCCCTTGTCAACTTGGCACTCACACACACCTTCTTAAATCATACTTATCTCCAAATAAAGACAATAACAAGGTCATAATTCCACCCAACATAATGTAACTATCCTTTGTACAATTGAAAATGCACTAATCCTTAACTTAAATACTATTACATAAAATTAACAACACTTAAGTGCTGATGTGAAGTCAGTAAATCTTATGTTACATCATAAAGGAACAAGAAAAGACATAAAACAAAGATATCTGCTTAATACAGGTGTATATATGCACAAACGTATTATTAACAAAATAAGGAGTATACTCATGACAATTACAGTCCTCGTTTCTGAAATGGGTCATGTAGTGGTAGCTGGTATTGATAACTGTAAGGTTAGTAGAAAGAAAGGATGAGAGAGAGAGAGAGAGAGAGAGAGAGAGAGACCCAAGGTCAGGCAAGGAAGTTCATTAACCTGCCAGGCTGTTACCACCACCATAGTCAGAGGAGGCAGCCCTGAGCTTACAAAATGAGGGGTTTATATGGGGGAGAGAGACCTGGGATTCTTTGTCAGTTAACTTTACCACATATCATCTTGTGACAGTGACTGCCTTACAATATATTGTCTTGTGAAAATAGGAATTTACAAGAGGGTGTAACTTAGGTTTCTTGTGACCTCTCCAGTGCTGCCCGGGGGCCTATAATCAGGGTTTGCTCAGCAAGTCTGGTGACCTTGCTGTGGCACCTAGATAAGGGTTCAGGAGTTCAGCTGCAGAGTATTCAGGGTAAGGGTCAGCTGCATTGCTGGGGAGGGTGGGGGGAATCCCTGAGGCAGCTTGTCCCTAACAATAACTACCTTCTTCTACTACCCATTCTGTATTCCCTTTGCTATCAGCAAGCACCTCAGCTGGTTGTGGTTTTTTTACCCGGTGGTGTGACCGAAACTTTCATTTCTGAAGTCTGGGCCATTTGTAGTCCTGCCTGGATTGGGTTGCTGTAGTTTCCCATTGACCTTAATTACAGGGCAGGGTGATACTAAGAGACACCCTAAGGGATCTCCTAAATTCCAGACATTCTTCCTTTCTTCCATTGTGGAGTAACAGTCTGATTTCATCTTGACAGTCTGGGTAAATCGCCCCAGGCAACACTGTAACTCTCTTCTTAACCTGTTGACTAGGAAGCTTGAGGAACCTAAAGTATCCAGTGGCAGTCTTAAATTCCAGTTCAACACAATTGTATTGTGTCTCCTGATGGCAACATTTCTCCCTCTGGAACTAAGACCTCTAGGCAGCAGAACATGATGTCACTGGAACAAGAAGCAAAAATTTTGCTAGTAGGTCACTAGGGGTGATGGTGAGTGGTGCCACTTCCACTTCCATTCCTTGGTTCCTGGACCTGTGAATTCTGGCTATGAGAGAAGCAGTACCATATACTAGACACTGGTTCAGAGCATATACAGCCTTCCGGAGAAGACTTCAGTCCCATAAAGTATTGTCACCTAGTTGGCATTGTAATTGCAACTTCAAAATGCCATTCCGCCATTATATCAAGCCAGCTGCTTCAGGATGATGGGGAATATAGTTAAGACCAGTGAATTCCATGAGCATGAGCCCACTATTGCACTTCTTTGGCTGGGAAGTGAGTTCCTTCATCAGAAGCAATGCTGTGTGGAGTACCATGGCAGTGGACAAGGCACTCTGTGAGCCCACAGATGGTAGTCTTGGTAGAAGAACTGCATGCAGGAAAGGCAAATCCATATCAGAAGTAACTGTCTGTCCCGGCCGGGCGCGGTGGCTCACGCCTGTAATCCCAACACGTTGGGAGGCCGAGGCAGGCAGATCACAAGGTCGGGAGATCGAGACCATCCTGGCTAACACGGTGAAACCCCGTCTCTACTAAAAAAAAATACAAAAAATTAGCCGGGTGTGGTGGCGGGCGCCTGTAGTCCCAGCTACTTGGGAGGCTGAGGCAGGAGAATGGCGTGAACCTGGGAGGCGGAGCTTGCAGTGAGCTGAGATCGCGCCACTGCACTCTAGCCTGGGCGACAGAGCGAGACTCCATCTCAAAAAAAAAAGAAAAAGAAAAAAAAGTAACTGTCTGTCCCAACAAGGATAAACCGCTGCCTCTTCCATGATGGAAGTAGTTCAATGTAATCAGCCTACCATTAGGTAGGTGGCTAATCACTCCAAGAAATGGTGCCATATCGAAGGCTCAGTGTTGGTCTCCACTGCTGGCAGATTGGGCACTCAGTGGTGGCTGTAGCCAGGTCAGCCTTGTGGGGTGGAAATCCATGTTGCTGAGCCCATGTATAACCTCCATCCCTGCCACCACGGCCACTTTGCTTATGAGCCCATTGGGCTGAAAGGACACAAAGATAGATGTGTACCCGCCCCCCACCCGCTACACCCTTGTTCTGCTCTCTAATCTTTGCACATACCAGAGATTTCGTAAGTTCTGTGAGTACCTGGTTTTCTGCACGTACCAGAGATTTTGTTTTGCACATACCAGAGATTTTGTAAGTTCTGAGGCAAGGTCACAAGACGTGTTTAAGTAAGATAAACTCTTGCTGCCATAAACCTGCTCTCCCGCCTCAAAGTTTGAACCAAAATATCAGAAATGGCGGGAACCAATCATAGTTAGCCAAATCGCCTTGTTCAAACACTAGCCAATCATATATCTGATTTGTATAATAACTCTATGCCCACTTTTCTTAGACTATATAACATTGTTCGGAGCTGAGTGGGGGAGCTCTCCTGCCCGTCTCGTTTCACGAGCAAGTGAGAGCTCCAGGTTCGAACCTGTAATAAAGATCCTTGCTGCTTAGCTTTGACTCTGGACTCTGGTGGTCTTCTTCGGGGAATAAACGGTCTGGGCATAACAAATGGGGGCTCGTCCGGGATTTCCCCCAAGCCCACCAGACCCCCAAGTCAACGGATCTTAATCTGTAGGTAAGCCGGCTTTGTCACTGTCTCTGTCTTTGTCTCTGTCTGTCTCCCTGAAATTTCGCGAAATCCGTAATCTGTAATCTGTATTGGTCTGTTCTGTAAGTGGCACGGTCTTGGCGGACGCGCTAGAAGACAGCCACTCGGGACTGGTGGGAGACGTTCCCCAGTGCCCATCTGGGGGCCTCCATCCTTGGTTGCCCCGTCTGACTCAGGTCGGAAGTCCGACACGCGCTCGCGAATGCTCATCGTTATTACTGTCTGTCCGTTATTGTTAAGTGTTAAGTGTAAGCCCAAAACGAAACATAAAACCTTTTCTTCCCCTTCCAGGACCGGACCTGTCGGATACTCCCCTCTGCTTCACACTCATTTTCGTCCCCCCTTCTCTTTGTAGGAGCAGTCCAAAGATGGGCAACAACCAGAGCACGCCGCTCTCACTCCTTGTTACCAATTTTAAGGATGTGAAGGCTCGGGGGGGTAACTTAAGCATAGAACTAAAGAAGGGAAAGCTAGTTACTTTCTGCCGTTCGGAGTGGCCCTCTTTCGGCGTAGGGTGGCCCTCCGAAGGAACTTTCTGTCTCTCTATTATTACTAAGGTAAAAACTAAGATTTTCCTGCCAGGGCAGTCAGGACATCCTGATCAAATTCCTTATATTCTAGTGTGGCAGGATCTTGTGGAAAACCCACCACCCTGGATAACTCCATTCATCCCTGAGCCCTGCAAAGTCCTAGTAACGCGACCTACAAGACAAAAGACTCC
The DNA here is from genome assembly GCF_043159975.1 of Macaca nemestrina. Lineage (NCBI taxonomy): Eukaryota > Metazoa > Chordata > Mammalia > Primates > Cercopithecidae > Macaca > Macaca nemestrina. The sequence goes on from NC_092143.1 coordinate 40,719,298, forward strand.
CTCTGCTCCCTCGGCCCCTGTGCTGCCGGACAGCCAGGACCCCCTAACGTTAGAACCCACATTTCCCCCACCATATCCGCACCTTATCCCGCAGGACCCAGTCCCCCAGGGTGGTGCTTCCGTAGAGGGAAACCGAGAAGCGGAAGCAGCCGAGAGCGAAAGTAACCTGGGGGGGCCGGCCGGCCGAACACGAGGCCGCGTACAGCGGGACCAAGCTTCCCGACTCCCTGACTCCACTGTAGCCCTGCCTCTCAGAGAAATAGGATCGCTCGATGATACCGGGCTCTCCCGTCTCATGTATTGGCCTTTTTCCACCAGTGATTTATACAATTGGAAGTCCCAAAATGCTCGGTTCTCAGATAATCCCAAAGATCTAACCTCGTTGTTAGACAGTGTCATGTTTACTCACCAGCCGACCTGGGATGACTGTCAACAGCTCCTCCGAATCCTGTTCACAACGGAGGAGCGGGAAAGAATCCAAGTTGAGGCCAGAAAACTGGTTCCAGGAGATGACGGCCAGCCAACTGCAAATCCTGACCTCATTAATGCGGCTTTCCCTTTGACCCGGCCCAGATGGGACTACAACACGGCAGAAGGTAGGGGACGACTGCTCATTTATCGCCAGACTCTAATGGCGGGTCTCCGGGCTGCAGCTCGCAAGCCCACCAATTTGGCTAAAGTATATTCTGTGTTACAAGGTAAGACAGAAAGCCCCGCTGTGTATTTAGAGAGATTAATGGAAGCCTTCAGACAGTTTACCCCTATGGACCCGGAAGCACCGGAAAATCAGGCAGCGGTAGTAATGTCCTTTGTAAACCAGGCAACACCAGATATTAAAAGAAAACTCCAGAAATTAGAAGGTTTAGAGGGAAAGCAGATTCAGGACCTCCTTCAGATGGCCCAGCGAGTTTATAATAATAGGGATACTCCAGAAGAAAAACAGTTCAAGGCAACCAAAGAAATGACCAAAGTCTTAGTAGCAGCTTTCCCCCAGGCAGGAAATGGCCAAAACAGAAAGCAGAAAAAGCAAGGCCCTAGGCAAGGATTAGAAAAAGATCAGTGTGCTTATTGCAAGGAACGTGGCCACTGGATTAAAGACTGCCCAAAGAAATGGAGACCAGCTAACCCTACCTCCGTACTCGTTACCCAGGACTCTGACTAGGGAGGACGGGGTTCGGACCCCCTCCCCGAACCCAGGGTAACTTTGCAAGTGGAGGGGTCCCCAGTTCGCTTCTTGGTCGATACTGGGGCGGAACGCTCAGTCCTAACCAAACCAATTGGAAAAATGTCTAAGAAAACATCCTGGGTGCACGGGGCCACAGGCATCAAAAAATACCCCTGGACAACCCAGAGGACTGTAGACTTAGGAACGGGAAAAGTCTCCCATTCCTTCCTAGTCATCCCAGAGAGCCCCTGCCCTCTACTAGGGAGGGACTTGCTGACAAAGATGGGGGCCCAAATCCACTTTGAGCCAGAAGGGCCCAAGATAACTGATTCCCAAAACAGGCCAATATCTATCCTGACTGTCACCTTAGAAGATGAGTACCGACTCCATCAAGAGCAAAAGCCCCCCGATCAGGGAATTGACTCTTGGCTCCAGCGTTTCCCTGAAGCGTGGGCAGAAACTGGGGGCTTGGGGCTAGCTAAACATCGACCTGCCATATTTGTGGAAGTTAAGCCAGGGACGGACCCGGTTCGGGTTCGGCAATATCCTATGCCCCTGGAGGCAAGAGAAGGAATTACGCCCCATATCCGCCGACTCCTAGACCAGGGAGTCCTACGGGCTTGCCACTCATCCTGGAATACTCCACTGTTACCTGTTCGTAAACCCAACAGTACGGACTACAGGCCAGTACAGGATTTAAGAGAAGTTAATAAAAGGGTCATGGACATACATCCCACTGTGCCCAATCCATACACCCTTCTGAGTGCCTTACATCCCAAAAAACAGTGGTATACCGTTCTTGATCTAAAAGACGCTTTCTTCAGCCTTCCTCTGGCTCCCAAAAGTCAAGAACTCTTTGCATTTCAATGGACGGATCCTGAGAGGGGCATCAACGGTCAGCTAACATGGACCAGACTGCCACAAGGGTTCAAGAACTCGCCAACCCTGTTCGATGAAGCCCTTCATGAAGATCTGGGTGAGTACCGGCGGCAACACCCTGAAATAACTCTTTTGCAATATGTTGATGATCTCTTAATAGCGGCCAGGTCCCCGGAAACTTGTGTTCGAGGGACTGAGGACCTCCTGAAGACTCTGGGGGAGCTAGGCTACCGAGCCTCAGCAACAAAGGCTCAGATCTGCAAGTCGGAGGTAACTTATCTGGGGTACCTATTAAAAGGGGGGCAACGCTGGCTAACCAAAGCCCGAAAGGAAACAGTCCTACGCATCCCTCGACCCCAGTCAACACGGCAAGTGAGAGAATTCCTGGGGTCGGCAGGGTTCTGTAGGTTATGGATACCCGGATTTGCTGAGTTAGCCAAGCCCCTATACCAGGCAACAAAGGAACGGCAGCCCTTCAATTGGACGGAAGAGGCTGAGCTGGCCTTTCAGCAAATCAAAACTGCCTTGTTATCAGCCCCCGCGCTGGGGCTCCCTGATGTCTCCAAGCCCTTCCACTTATACGTGGATGAAAGTAAGGGTGTTGCAAAAGCCGTGTTAACACAGTACCTAGGCCCCTGGCAGAGGCCAGTTGCCTATTTGTCAAAAAAATTAGATTCAGTGGCTGCTGGCTGGCCACCCTGCCTCCGGATAATCGCGGCGACCGCCCTAATGGTCCGAGACGCTGATAAACTTATCATGGGGCAAGAGTTGGGCGTTATAACCCCGCATGCCATTGAAGGCGTCCTCCGGCAGCCGCCGGACCGATGGATGAGTAACGCCCGGCTCACCCACTATCAAGGACTGCTGTTAAACCCCCTCAGAATAACTTTTCTGCCCCCAACCTCTTTAAACCCTGCTTCACTGCTGCCAAATCCAGACTTGGACGCCCCGTCCCATGAGTGCACTGAGATACTGGCTCAGGTGCATGGGGTGCGGGAGGACCTGCAAGATCGTCCGCTCCCCGACACAGAACTCACCTGGTTCACTGATGGCAGCAGCTATGTCCACCAAGGCCAGCGGTATGCAGGAGCGGCTGTAACGTCAGAGACTGAGGTAATCTGGGCGGAACCCTTGCCTCCAGGGACATCGGCCCAAAGAGCCGAACTGATAGCCCTTACACAGGCCCTCACCCTAGGGGCAGAGAAAAAACTAACAGTATACACGGATAGCCGCTATGCTTTCGCTACTGCGCACATACATGGGGCCATCTACAGAGAAAGGGGGCTATTAACAGCCGAAGGCAAAGAAATAAAAAACAAGCAAGAGATCCTAGCTCTATTAACTGCTTTGTGGAAACCAAAGAAATTGGCTATCGTACATTGCCCTGGGCATCAGAAACCAACTACGCCAATTGCTCGAGGCAACTTCTTAGCCGACCAAACCGCAAGGAGCATAGCAAAAGCTCCCAGTCAGCTCCTCGTGCTCCAGCTCCCCGATCCTGGCCCGCGAAATTTGCCATGTTTTCCCGACTATACCGAACAGGATCGCGAATGGATGAACACGCTTCCCCTAAAACAGGTTAAAAATGGGTGGTGGACTGATATAAATGACCAAACCATCCTACCAGAAAAATTAGGACGGCAGGTGGTGGAACACATCCACCGGACAACCCACCTGGGTGCCCGGCGAATGATGGACTTAATCAGGCACGCCAAGTTTAGAATCAGGCGCATAGCTGAACTGGCCAGCGATGTCACAACAAATTGCAAAGCCTGCCAACTAAACAACGCTTGCCCCCAAACCCAGACCACCGCAGGAATTAGGTGTAGAGGAACTAGGCCTGGTATCTATTGGGAAATAGACTTTACTGAGATAAAGCCTGGAAAATATGGGTATCAGTACTTACTTGTCTTTGTAGATACTTTTTCAGGATGGACAGAAGCGTTCCCAACTAAGAGAGAAACTGCTCAGGTTGTAGCAAAGAAAATTTTGGAAGAAATCCTCCCCAGGTATGGCTTTCCCGTCCAAATAGGGTCAGACAATGGACCAGCCTTCATTGCTAAGGTAAGTCAGGATTTGGCTTCCATTCTGGGGGCAAATTGGAAATTACATTGTGCTTATAGGCCCCAAAGCTCAGGACAGGTAGAAAGGATGAATCGGACTCTGAAGGAGACCTTAACTAAATTGACCATGGAGACTGGCGCTAATTGGGTAGTACTTCTCCCCTACGCTCTGTTCCGGGCCCGAAATACCCCTTACAGACTAGGCCTCACACCATATGAAATCATGTATGGCAGACCCCCACCCCTGGTCCCCAGTCTAAAAGATGACTTACTCAAACCTGAAACTGAAAATGTCTCTGAGCTCCTGTTCTCCTTACAAGCCTTACAGAAAATTCACCAGGAAATTTGGCCCAGACTACGAGAACTGTACGAGGCAGGACCTCCGCCGACGCCTCATCCGTTCCAGCCGGGAGACTGGGTCCTAGTCAAGCGCCACCGGCAAGAAACTCTTCAACCCAGGTGGAAAGGACCACTGCAAGTACTCCTGACTACTCCCACCGCTCTCAAAGTAGAAGGCATCGCTTCGTGGATCCACTACACACACGTCAAACCAGTGGACCCAACATCCGACCTTCTCGAGCCGTCTGGAGCACCGGTTACATGGACTGTAGACAAAGCTAAGAACAATCCCTTAAAGCTAACCCTGCGCCGTCATCCCCATAGCCGTAACCATGTCTAGCTTACCTATGCTTTTATGCCTTATGCATCTGCCTCTCCTCACTGCTGCGCCGTCTAATCCTTATGTCTGGAGGTTCTGGCTCTATGAGAACAAAACTCACCCCGGGGAAACCCCCCAAGCGGGTAAACTGCTAGCTAGCGCAGACTGCCCCCCCTCAGGGTGTAATACTATAGTTTACCTCAATTTCACTAGGTTCCAGATTGCCCAACCAGCAATACCCATGATCTGTTTTGAATATGATCAAACTGAATATAATTGTAAAAATTATTGGTGGCACCAGAGTGCAGGTTGCCCATATAGCTACTGTAAGACGCACTCTGTCCGATACTGGAGAGAACGACAAGGGTGGTATTTTTACAAAACTGAGTCTCCCGTCACTTACACTTGGATAATTAGAGACCCATGGGACTCTCGGTGGACAACCCCACAACATGGGGGAGTATATTACTCATCAACTAGTACCTGGCCCAGTAGCCATTTATATCTGTGGAGAAGTCTAGTCCAGATTCAACCCTTAATCCACACACAAATCCACAGGCAAGAAACCAAGCTATCACAAGACTTGCAGCCCTTCTCCTGGCTAACTCTATTACGGGAAGGGCTAGCATTCGCCAACCTCACTGGTTTAGGCGACCTGTCCTCTTGTTTTATGTGTGCAACCCTAGGAAGACCACCATTAATGGCTGTTCCTCTATCCTCCCCTCCCACAAACTATACAGGTTTTAACTCATCAATAGTCACGATACCCGATGTAGCCCTGTACCGTGACCCATACCAAGAGAAATACCCCTATTGTTATTCGGCATTTAGCAACAGCCTCTGTAACCAATCGGCTACATACCCTAATAGTCCCATATATGCTCCCCCTGGTGTGTTCTTCTGGTGTAATATGACTCTGTTAAAAACTCTGTCCAAAAGCATCTCTGACGGACAGTTGTGTATCCCTGTTACCCTAGTTCCCCGACTGACACTGCTAACCCCGGCAGAGTTCATAGGCTGGGCAGGGACCGCCCCAACTAAAACTGCGCGACATAGACGAGCAGTTTTTCTACCACTAATTGCCGGAATATCCTTAACCACCTCTGTCGTCGCAGCGGGGTTAGCAGGAGGGGCCCTACAACACTCCATGATAGAAAACGACAAGCTGTTACAACAATTCTCTGTTGCTATGGAAGACTCCGCCTATTCCCTAGCCTCCCTTCAGCGGCAGCTCACCTCCCTAGCACAGGTCACCCTTCAAAACTGCAGAGCCTTAGACTTACTCACGGCTGAGAAAGGAGGTACCTGTATGTTCCTCAAAGAAGAATGCTGTTTCTATATAAATGAGTCAGGGTTAGTTGAGGAAAGAGTCCAACGCCTACACGAACTAAGCTTAGAAATGAAAAAGCAACAATTCACTACAGCCGCTAACAATTGGTGGAGCTCTTCAATGTTTTCCCTTCTGGCACCCCTTTTAGGCCCCCTAATGTCTTTACTACTTCTATTCACTATAGGCCCCTGTGTGGTAAATAAAATTTTACAATTTGTCAGAGAAAGGTTTGATACCATCCAACTAATGGTCCTCCGTAGCCATCACCAGCCTCTCCTGCACCCAGAAAGTGAGGCTATATTATAAGACTCTGGAAATCCAAGATTGGACATCCAGTTACTTATGAGAAGGGAGAAATGAAAGGACACAAAGATAGATGTGTACCCGCCCCCCACCCGCTACACCCTTGTTCTGCTCTCTAATCTTTGCACATACCAGAGATTTCGTAAGTTCTGTGAGTACCTGGTTTTCTGCACGTACCAGAGATTTTGTTTTGCACATACCAGAGATTTTGTAAGTTCTGAGGCAAGGTCACAAGACGTGTTTAAGTAAGATAAACTCTTGCTGCCATAAACCTGCTCTCCCGCCTCAAAGTTTGAACCAAAATATCAGAAATGGCGGGAACCAATCATAGTTAGCCAAATCGCCTTGTTCAAACACTAGCCAATCATATATCTGATTTGTATAATAACTCTATGCCCACTTTTCTTAGACTATATAACATTGTTCGGAGCTGAGTGGGGGAGCTCTCCTGCCCGTCTCGTTTCACGAGCAAGTGAGAGCTCCAGGTTCGAACCTGTAATAAAGATCCTTGCTGCTTAGCTTTGACTCTGGACTCTGGTGGTCTTCTTCGGGGAATAAACGGTCTGGGCATAACAGGGCAACTATAGGGGTGATGAGGAAAGAGGCTGAGTAGTGTCCACAGAATGGGTCATCCTATCCACTTGACTATTAAAATCCTCCTCTGCTGAAGGCACCCTTTGGTAAGCATTCGCATGGACAAATATCTTCCATTTTTGACCACTCAGAGAGGTTTATCCATATACCTCTTCTCCAGATTTGTCACCAATTTTCCAATCATGATCCTTCCAAGTTCCTGACCATCCAGCCAAACCACTAGCTACGTCACATGAATCAGTATATAGTCACACATCTGGTCATTTCTTCTTCCAAGCAAAGTGCGCAAGCAGGTGCACTGCTCAGAGTTCTGCCCACTGAGAAGATTTCCCTTCACCACTGTCCTTCAGGAATGTCCTGGAAAGGGGCTGTAGTGCTGCAGCTGTCCACTTTCAGGTGGTGCCAGTATATGGTGCAGAACCATCTATAAAGCAGGTATTCTCTTCTCTTCGTATGTGAAATGATCTTAGGGAACTCCTCATGAAGCCATAGGTGCAGCTTGGGAGAGAGAAGGCTGGGTCACAGGAGTGGGAACCATGGGCATTTGGGCCACTTCCTCATGTAACTTACTTGTGCCTTTAGGACCTGCTCAAGCCCAATCATGTATGTACCACTTTCATTTGATGATGGAATGCTGCTGTGCACGCCCAACTTTATGGTTAGATGGGTTAGAAGGCACCCAGGTCATGATAGGCAGTTCAGGTTGCATGGTAACTTGGTGACCTGTGGCCAAATGTTCAGTTTCTACCAAGGCCCAGTAGCAGGTCAGAAGCTATCTCCCAAAAGGAGAGTAGTTACCTGCCGAAGAAGGTAAGGCTGCCCTTTGAAATCCTAGAGGCCACCACTGTGATTCACCTATGGGGGCTGACCAAAGGCTCCAGACAGCACCTCTATCTCCCACTGACACGTCAAGCACCATTGGATCTGCTGGTCATATGGCCCAGGTGGCAGAGCAGCTTGCACAGCAGCCTGGACCTGTTGCAGAGTCTTATCCTGTCCTGGGTCCCACTCAAAACTAGAAGCCTTCTGGGTCACTCAATAAATGGGCCAGAGTAACACGCCCAAATGAGGAATGCATTGCCTCGAAAATCTAAATAAGCTCACTAGGTGTTGCATCTTTTTCAGAGTTGTAGAACAGGCCAGATGCAACAATTTATCCTTCACCTTAGAAGGAATATCTCGACAGGCCCCACACCACTGGACCCCTAGAAATTTCACTGAGGCAGAAGGCCCCTGAATTTTAGTCAGATTTATTTCTCACCCCCGATATGCAAATGTCTCACCAAATAAGGCCAGAGTGGTTGCTACTTCTCACTCACTAGGTCCAATCAGCATAATGTCATCAATGTAATGAACTGATATAATATCTTGTAGAAGGGAAAAGCAATCAGGGTCTCTGTGAAAAAGATTATGACATGCAGCTGGAAAGTTAATATACCCCTGAGGTAGGACAGTGAAGGCAAATTGCTTCTGGTGGGCCTTACGGACAGCAATGGAGAAAAAGACATTTGCCAGATCAATAGTTGCATACCAGGCACCAAAGGATGTGTTAATTTGCTCAAGCAATGAAACCACATTTACTATAACAGCTGCAATTGGAGTCACCACTTGGTTAAGCTAATGATAATCCACTGTCATTCTCCAAGATCCACATCTTCTGCACAGGCCAAATAGGAGACCTGAATGAGGATGTGGTGGGAATCACTACCCTGTGTGTTTCAAGTCTTTAATTCACTATTTTCCCAGGTAGAGGCATTCTTAATGGCTTCCATTTGGCCTTTCCCACTGTAATAGCCCTCACCCCACAGGCCAGGGAACTAATGTGGAGATTCTGCCAGCTACTAAGAATATCTATTCCAATTATGCATTCTAGCACTGGAGAAATGACCACAGGATGGATCCAGGGACTCACTGGACTTAGTATATGTCAGACCTGAGATAAAACTTCATTAATTGCCTGACACCTATAAGCCCCTACTCTAATTGGAGGGCCACAATGACTTTTTTTTTTTTTTTTTTTTTTTGAGATGGAATCTCATTTGTCACCCAGGCTGGAGTATACTGGTACAATCTTAGCTGACTGCAACCTCCACCTCCTGGGTTCAAGTGATTCACCTGCCTCAGCCTCCCAAGTAGCTGGGACTACACATGCATGCCACCAGGCCCAGCTAATTTTTTGTTTTTAGTAGAGATGCGGTTTCACCATTTTGGTCAGCCAGGTCTTGATCTCCTGAACTCAAGTGATCTGCCTACCTCAGCCTCCCAAAGTACTGGAATTACAAGTATGAGCCACCATGCCCAGTCCCACAGTGATATTCTGGCTCCCCTAGAATCAATGACAGTTCAGAGCCAGTATCCAGTAGCCCCCCAAAAGTCTGATTATTTCTTTCTTCAGAGCACAGTTACCCTGCTAAAAGGCCAGAGGTCTCCTTGAGGAAGGTTAGGAGAAAGATTAACAGTATAAATTTTCAGTAGTATAGTGGGGTCCTTCCTCAAGTGGACCTGGCCTCCCTTTCATTCAAGGGGTTCTGGGTCTGTAAACTAGCTCAAGTCTGGAAATTGATTGAAGGACCATGATTCTCTGTTTTGTAATTCAAATTGGACTACTGTTCACTTGACCTGGAAGTTTTCTGCTTATACAGATCAGGTAAGAACATAGTAGGCTGCCTGTTGACTTCACTTCTAGGAAGACCATGATAAATTAGCCAATGCTAGAGCTGTACAGGTTTCAGACTACTCTGATTGCTGCTTTGCCTCTGCTATCCATTACTAACCATGCCCACCTTGCCTTTGATGGTTGAGTACTCTACTTGGCCTCTGCCACCTCGGGATCCAATTATTCCCATTGCATTTAAGTTTTCCAATTGAGTGGCTGCGGTTCCCACTGTAAGATCTGGCATACAGAAAAGAGCAATCACAGAGCTCTTCAAGGATGCTGGTGCTCCCTTCACAAATCCGTTTCACAAAGTACTGGTGTGTCTTCTGGACCCTCCCAGTTGGGATGAGTAGGTCCTCACTGACAAATCCACTCTAACATTTCAATCTCCCTAAGCCTTTGGATCCTTTCTCTGCATTAAACCAAGGGAGATCAGGCATTTCCAGCTCACTCACAGTGGGCCATCTTTTGATCCATGTTTCAGCAAACCAAGCAAATAAAACTATTAGAACCCCTTTTAACTCCCTGAGCTGCAACATTAAATGCAGAATCTTTAGTGGACCCATAGCAATAAGTTGAGCCTGATCCAACTTTATGGTCCTTCCTCCATTATCCCACACTCTTAATATCCATTCCCATACCTGTTCCCTGGATTTCTTCTCATGTAAATTAGAAAACTCGAGTAGTTGGAGCCAGCATCCAGTAGCCCCCAAAAAGTCTGATTAGTATTTGAAGCGTAACATGCCTTCTCATGAGTCATAACCTGAACCTCACCTCTAGGGGCCTGTAGGAACTGGAGTCCAGTTAGAGTCCAGAGGCAAAGATGGGTGGGGATGGGTCCCGAGGAGAACCAGCATTGTCTTTCCTGGCAGCTGCCTCAAGGGAGGACATCACTATTTCCCCGGAAAATGCAGGGTTAATCTCAAAGATAGAAAGGCTAGTACTGGAGTGCGTGGGTAAAAGCATGTTGCCACTACTGGGGGTGGAGACGCCATTTCCTCTGGCAAAAAAGGCTCATCAGAATTTAGTTGTTCAGGTGTCCCCAGCTTCATCAGAGTCCCCTATATTCCCATCCCGACTTACAGGGTCCCACTCTTTCCCAATCAAAGCCCTCCCTTTGACCGTAGACACTTGGTGAGGCTAAGCATGAACCTTCCATTGCAGGTCAGCCACTTGCATAAGAGCTTGTGTCTGATTTTCCGCAATTTCAGCTCTTTGTCCACAGAAGAGAAGACTCTTACCTAGGGCACCCTGAGAAACTTTTTGGCTGTGTATGTGTATCTAGAACCAGGAAATAGAATCCCTGAGCTCATCCTTTTCCTTCATCACTTTGCCCAGTGAACTTAGGAGCAACCAACCAACTTCATTATATTCCTTGGTTCTCCACAAATGTTCAAAGGTATCATGTATAGAGTCACCGAACTCCTTGCCTCTTAGGAACAGGGAATCAGAATATCAAATGCATGTATTTTGCATAACTCTCTAAACAGTTCAAGCCAAGGACTATTACTGCTGTCCATACTATTAGAAATAGAGTGTTTAGCATTTGGGTCTAATCAGATTAGATATCCAACTCCAGAAACCCCAAAACCGACAAAGGAAATTTATGCTTAAAATTATGTTCCTCTAGAACCACTCCTGGTACCAAAACCTGTATTAGGGTTCTCCAGAGGGACAGAACCAATAGGATATATGTGTATATATATAAAGGAGTTTATCAGGGAGAATTGGCTCACAGGATTAGCGAAGTCCCATGACTGGCTGTCTGCAAGACAGAGAGAAGCCGGGAGCATGGCTCGGTCCAAGTTTGAAGGCTTCAAAACCAGGAAAGCTGACAGTGCAGCCCTCAGGCTGAGGCCGACGGGCGGAGGGCCTCCAGGAGGCTGCCAGTGCAGGTCCCAGAGTTCAAAGGCCGAAGAACCTGGAGTCTGATGTCCAAGGGCAGGAGGACAGGAAGCAAGCATCCTGCACAGGAAGAGAGAGCGCCGGAGAGGACTCCGGAAGCTGTTTCTTCCCCCTTTCGGCCAGCTTTGTTCCAGCCGCTCTGGCAGCTGATTGGACCTTCCTCTCCCAGTCCAGGAACTCAAATGTCAATCTCCTCTGGCAACACCCTCGCAGACATATCCAGGAACAGTGCTTCCCCAGCCATCCAGGCATCCCTCAATCCAGTCAAGTGGACACCCAGTACTAACCATCACAGTACCTAATTCTAAACTCATAATCTGGCTGGGCACGGTGAATCACGAAACCCCGTCTCCACTAAAAATACAAAAATTACCCAGTCTGTAATCCCTGCTACTCAGGAGGCTGACGCAGGAGAATTGCTTGAACCCCGGAGGTGGAGGCTGCAGTGAGCCAGTATCGTGCCACTGCACTCCAGCCTGGGGGACAGAGCAAGACTCTGTCTCTAAATAAATAAATAAATAAATTCATAATTTGTACTCTTTTTCTTAGCAAGAACCCATCTTCATCTCCCCTTCCTTTCTCCCATGATGTAAACTTCAGGTTTCGCAAAATCTGGAACTTGATTTACACTGAACCTGAGAGAGAGGGGGTGGAGTGGAGGCTGATCACACAAGAACTGGTAGACTTTGATCTGGATTTTGACTTACTCTTGAGTGAGATCAGATATTACTGGAGGGTTCTGAGCAGAGTAGTGACATGATCTGAATTGTATCTTTAAAGAACCACTCTGCTGGCACTGAGAAAGACTGTCTAAAGCAGCGCTGTCCAGTTGAAATACAATGTGAGCCACATAGGTAATTTTAAATTTTCTACTACCCACATTAAAAACTGCAAAAAGAGACAGGTGAAATTAATTTTAGTCATGTCTTTTATTTAACCTGATATGTCCAAAATATTATTTCAACCTATAATCTAGCTGTGGCTAGTCCAAATTAAGATGTGCTGTAAGTGGAAAAAGTCACTGGATTTTAAAGACAGTATGAAAAGAAGAATGTATAATAATAGTTCAATCATTTCTTACATTGATTATAGGTTGAAATAGTATTTCGGACATATCAGGTAGCAATATCTTACAAACATAAGATCTGTAGCAATATCTCATTTTTCATTCCTGATATACGAATTTTGGAGACAATATTTTTCATAATCTATTATTGGATCAACTGATGAATGGATAAATAAAATGTGGTATCTCCACAGAATGGAATATTATTTGGTCATAAAAAGGAATAAAGGACTGATACAACATGGATACATCTTGAAAACATTATACTAAAAGCAGCTAGTCACGAAGGACCACATAACGTATGACTCCATTTATCTGAAATGTCCAAAATAGGCAAATCGATAGAGACAGCAAATTAGTGGTTGCCTAGGGATAGTAGGTTTGGGGGATGGAGAGGAGTGGGAGTGAGTGCCAATGAGTATGGGGTTTATTTGGGGGATACTGAAAATGTTCTAAAATTGATAGTGGTGATGGTTGCACAACTCTGTGACTATATGAAAAACTACCAAATTGTATGGCATGTGAATTACATCTCCGTAAAGCTGCTTAAACAAATCTATCATTGGACAGATTAGATCCTCCTTCAATTTTGTTCAAAACAAGTTGGAGACTACCTAACTTATAAAAGAAGGTGTTAATCATTCATTTTTTTCAACCTCAATATCAATATTTCAATTATCCCTTTCACTGGTATCCCAGAGGCTTTTCGTTCTGGAACAATACACAATCTACAGCAAAACACTTTGATTGCAATAGTTCTCAGGAAAATAAACTTTGGGAAATATTTCATATGAGAATATGCCTATGTATCCTTAGAAAAGTCTTTACATATCTCCAGGGATACTATTACCTAGCCTGAAGACCACTCCACTAGGCTATACTGCCTCTTGGTATAGGCATGCTGGGGAGGATTGTGCCCTATTATCTGCTAGCTGTGTGAAAATGTATTCCATGGGAAGGCCCTTTGTATGCCAGTTGGGATCAGCATTTGAGTTGGGTACCTTAGAAGTACCCATGTCTGGGTCAACAACTGTAATCCCAGCACTTTAGAAGGCAAAGTGACAAGGTCCTTCCAGCCCAGGATGTGTCAAGGAGACATAGTCAGACAAGCCTATGATGTCTGGAAGCCACAACAATGTAGAAAACAACCCAGATAACCTTGGTTTCATTTGGTGATAGTGAACTAAACATTGTGTAGTTCTCTACCTGAGGCTGCCTGAACCATTTCTGGCAATTAAAGGTAGATTTATATAGCTGGAAAACTTGATTCCTTGCCTTTCCCCTTTTACTTTTTCGTGGGTGCATGTCATCTTTGTACCTTCCATGTCTGCTGGGTGTATAATTAGCATCCTGACATCTGAGCAGCAGTGCTTCTCAGCTAGCTTTATTTAGGGGTGGAAATATTTTTTACTTTGCATAAACTTAGGCACTGCTTCCCCGCAAAAAACTTCCTTGTTATACTGGATATGACAGCCTTTTAACCCTTGAAACATATCAAGGACACAGAAATATCTGTGTCTAGATGTCAGGTGGAGTTACCCTGTCCTTTAAGATATACATGAAATTGGCTTAACCCCGACACTCTCATTCCATAGACTATGTTAAGGTAAATGTCCTCACAATGTTCTGAAAATAACTGGGAAACATTGGTTCATGTAATCACCTCTGACTTCAGCTCCTGTGAACTGTATGAGTTTGGGGATTGTCTCACTCTCTTCCCTGCTGTCCTTTGCCCCCTGCCAGGTCAACCTAGTTATGGAATTTAGAACTTGTTCTCTTTTGGTGGTGTGCAGGGCGGGGAAGCGATCCCCAAGTCATGTGTGTATAGCAGACTTCAAAGAAAGTCAGGTAGAAAGTACGGATTTAATTCCAAGCAATGCAGGAAACATGAAATTGAGTATCAGATATCTGCGTTCTTAAAGTTTTCCCACTTTTCCTACCTGCACAGGGCTCCAGACTCCTGCCTAGGGCTTGGCTGTCTCCTCTCTGTTCTGATTTCCCTACACATTGCAAAAGCTAACATCCCAACTTTTTAGGCAGAGTAAATCTTTTTTCCAACCCTTCCCATGGGTCCAGGTTTCTGTCTGCATATCGTATGACACAAAACTAAAGCTTTAAAATTAGTACTTAAAAGGATTCACCCCACTAGTCATATACAACCATTATCCTCCTTCCCACTTTTATTTCAGAGACTAGGGATGGAAATTTTGCTTGTTTTTAATATTGATCAGGAAGAATTCCTAGGAAAACAAGGCACTGCATATTAACTGAATAACAGGATGACAGGGAAAACTGAACCAGTCAACACTATTTATCGAGTGCCTAATATGTTCCAGGCACCAAGCTAGGCACAGAGGGAAACAAAAGACACAGTTCTGCTCTTGAGAAGCTTACAATGCTAATGGGAAAGAGAAATATCGCTCACAGAACCAACATGAAAATAGTAAGTGCCAAGCACCAGGAAGGTCAGGTGCAGGTGCTCTAAGAGTAATATGCGGCCGGGCGTGGTGGCTCACGCCTGTAATCCCAGCCCTTTGGGAGGCTTAGGCAGGCAGATCACAAGGTCAGGAGATCAAGAACATCTTGGCCAACATGGTGAAACCCCGTCTCTACCAAAAATGCAAAAATTAGCTGGGCGTGGTAGTGCACACCTATAGTCCCAGCTACTATGGAGGCTGAGGCAGAAGAATCACTTGAACCCGGGAGGCGGAGGTTGCAGGGAGCAGAGATTGCGCCATTGCACTCCAGCCTGTTAACAGAGCGAGACTCCGTCTCAAAAAAAAAAAAAAAGAAAAGAAAAGAGTAATATGCTACCTAGTGGGGAGGCCAGGGAAGGTTTCCATGAGGCTGTGACTATAGGGCTGTGATCTGAAGGCCCAGTAAGGGTTAACTTGGGGAGAGGAGAAAGAGCATTCCAGGCAGAGGGAGCAGGCCTAACAAAGGCTTCATGACAACAGAAAGTCCTGACAAAGGACTGAAAGAAGACCCACGTGGTTGGGGCTGCAGAAGTATAGAGGAAGATTAGATTGGGAAGGTGGGTAAGATATGGCCACTAAAAAGTTTCAAGCAGGGGGAATGTGAGACTCAAATGTGCATTTTGAAAAAAACAAAACACACAGACTCAGACTGCAGTATGGAGAATGGGACTGGAATGTTACAAAGGCTTGAGAGCAGCTGTTAACTGCCTGGAGTACCCATGGGGAGACATGCAGTTGATAAGATTACTCAGAGCAGCATCTTATCTGTATGTGTGTTTTAATGTAATTTTTGAAGTAAATGAATACACACAAATAGTTTAAAATATCAAATAGTGCTAATATTATTTGGCTAATAAAAAATAGCGGTCCCCTGACCATCCCTCCCCACCCCTTGACCCTTCTGATCCCTTCTTCCACTCTTAACTATTCATCTAGTTGTCCCTCCTCCCCCCCTTCTGCTTTTTAAAAACATACTATGCTTAGAGTACTATTTATTTTTCACTTTTACACATTGTTTACTTCCTACTAAGGAAGAAACGAATTTTGCGATCTTACCCGCTCCCCGTTCCTCCCTCTCCCCCCGGCCCACCCCCTGCTCTATTCTTATCCTGCCAAGAGGGAACATTCAAAGCATTACCAGCGCTTCCTTTTTAGTCTTCCCATGTAAGAAAAATGCTGACTCATTCATTACCTGAAAAATCCATCAATCAGTAAGGACAGAACCAGCACATTTCATGATAAATTTATACCTTTGTTAGTAAAAAAGTACCTTCACTGTACGTCTGTCATGGACATATTTGAAGCAAGGATTTTTACCCTTAAAGTAAAAACTACCAAATTTTTAAGTTGGCATAAGAGTATTCAAGGAAATCACAATACGTCCTACTTGCAAGACATAACAAAGTTATTTGCACTGGGAGGTGAAAATAATCTTCATAGGACTAATGTCTTGGGGAAGAAGAGTTAGCAAGGTCATGAGCTGATGATACTCCATATCATCTCCAGATAGAATACCGAGACAGGCCACTCCTATTCACTGCTGCTAGGAGTGTAAAAGAGCATGGAAACCAGTGGGCAATTCCTACGCAAAACCTCCAAAAAGAAGTCAGATTTTCACCCTCAGATAAATCAATTCTAAGGAACGAAATACTCAGAGATAAAGATTTATGCATAAGAATATTCGTGATAGTATTATTTATAATAATGGAAAACAATCTCACTGCCTCCAAATAAAAAAAATGGTTAAATGATACTGTATCTACAGAATGCAATAATAGAAAATCATTAAATTCATGCTTTCAGAGAACACTTAATGCCGTGGGGAAATGCTCATATATGCTAAAAGAGAAAAACAGTTGAGGTCAGCCTACATGTAAAAATATACATGTGTACATGTGTATAATGTACATATATACAAACATAGGTAGAAGCACATACAAAATATCTAAACATACACAAAACTTTAAAAATGCATAGAATACACAGTTTCTTTCTCCCAATATGGTCTGCCACTCATATACCTCAGAATCACCTTGGGGGCTTATTAAAAATGCAGATATTACCCCAGACCTAGTGAATTAAGTCTTTGAAAGCAGAGCCTAAGGATCTCTGTCTACCTACACACCCTGAGTAATTCTCACTCACCCCTCAGTTTGGGGACCACTGGATCAGAAATAACAGCTCTCTGTGAGTAAAGGAATTATGAATACTTGTCTTCTTTTATTGAATGTTAAAAAAATTCTCAGGCCGGGCGCAGTGGCTCACGCCTGTAATCCCAGCACTTCGGGAGGCCAAGGCAGGAGGATCACGAGGTCAGGAGATCGAGACCATCCTGGCTAACACGGTGAAACCCCATCTCTACTAAAAATATAAAAAATTAGTCGGGCGTGGGAGTGGGCGCCTGTAGTCCCAGCTACTTGGGAGGCTGAGGCAGGAGAATGGCGTGAACCTGGGAGGCAGAGGTTGCAGTGAGCCGAGATCGCGCCACTGCACTCCAGCCTCGACAGAGCGAGACTCCATCTCAAAAAAAAAAAAAAAAAAAAAAAAAAAAAATTCTGTACCAAGCATACGCTGCTTTTATAATTCAAAGTTCATTAAAAGTGCATTAATGAGGCATGAGTATTAAACAGAGCTGATTTAAGGTATATTTGGGAAAGTGTAAACAACTTTGGAGAATTAAAACGTGCATTTTTTTCTTAAGACAGTCTTGCTCTTTCGCCCAGGCAGTGCAGTGGTGTGATCTCGGCTCACTACAACCTCCCCTCCTAGGTTCAAACGATTCTCCTGCCTCAGCCTCCAGAGTAGCTGGGATTACAGACGCCAGCCACCACGCCCAGCTAATTTTTGTAGAGATGGGGTTTCACCATGTTGGCCAGGCTGGTCTTGAACTCCTGACGTCAAGTGATCCGCCCACCTTGGCCTCCCAAAGTGCTGGGATTACAGGTGAACCATGGTGCCTGGCTGCAAGTGTACATTTTTAAAATCTAAAATACAGGGCCAGACTCTGTCTCAAAAAAAAAATAGTAATAATAATAAAATCTAAAATAAGTAGGTATCTATGGATTCCTCACAATTGACTCAGTTTAGGACAAAGGAAGTAATATATTAAGTGTAGACATGGAAATCATTACCTCAATAAATTGTGCAGGTAAAAAATATAAGTAGAATAATTTTGCGACATATGGAGGATGGCATTTCTAAAGTTCTAAAGTTCCAACATCTTCCTTGGCAAAAAGAGGATTCAGTAATCAAGTAAATTTGGGGCACAATGCATATTATGGTCACCCTCCCCACTTAAAAGTCAAATCCTTGGGTAGATTACAGGTTCTGAGAAGTCTAATATAAACTTCTTTCTTAATTCTAGCTCCACAAATTCTTAGAATGTCCCCATCATTGAAAACAAATTTTAGCCCAGAAGAGGGTCTAGAAAAAGTTATCATCATGGACTGATACTCTACACTTGACCCAACATATCGTTTCCACATTCCCATGGCCTCTGAGGGCTTAGCCCATACGTATTTATAGAGCCTGATTCTAAGGGCATGGCTCAAGTCAGCTACCAAGTAATGCTCAGGAACAGCAAAATCCGAGTGCCCAGGCTACAAGATTAGAACATGTGAAGCAACTACAGATTTACTTTTATCTACTGGTCTCTTTCACTAGGCTGTGCGCTTAGGGCTGGAATTTTGCCACTTGTCTATTCATTTATGTACTACCAATACAATAAAGTCTGGCACTTATTTAGTACTCAGTGAATGAGGCACCACCAAACCGGTGGTTTAAATTCTTTCTGGTAAGTTCTGCAATGAAATGGGCTAGTTTCATTACTGAACTTAAAGCATTTCTGAGTACTTACTATAAGTAGGCATTTCTTTTTTTTCTTTTTGGCAGGGGGTGGAGTGCAGTGACATGATTTCAGCTCACTGCAACCTCCACTTCCCGGGTTCAAGCAATTCTCGTGCCTCCGCCTCCCGAGTAGCTGGGATTACAGATGTGCACCACCATGCCCAGCTAATTTCTGTAATTTTAGTAGAGACGGGGTTTAGCCATGTTGCCCAGGCTGGTCTCAAACTCCTGGCCTCAAGCAATCCATCCACCTCGGCCTCCCTAAGTGTTGGGATTACAGGTGTGAGCCACTGCTCCCAGCCAAGATGGAGTCTTGCCATATCGCTACGGACTTAAACCCCTAGGCTCAAGTGATCCGCCCACCTCAGCCTCCTGAGTAGCTGCGACTACAGGCACACACCACTGCACTCAGCTCTAGGTAGGCATTTCTAAGGATGTGGCGGTGACTAAGACATAATCTCTATCTTCAGGGGCTTCATGCATTAGATACACTCATCTAAGCCATTCTAGTCCTAGAGCCATTCTAGTCCTAGCCTCTTGCACAAGTTTGGGTACATATTAAATGTCTAATGCTTATTTGAATTGAATTTAGAAACCATGACATGCTTTATGCATGATCAAAATTTGGCATTTTCTGGGGGCAGAGTCTACAGTAAGACAGACCATTCTAGAGACTACATCAGGATGATCATATCTTAAGTAACCAGACCTATCTTGATCATTGCTTTTTTCTTTTCTTTTCTTTTTTGAGAGAGGGTCTTGCTCTGTTGCTCAGGCTGGAGTACGATAGCATGATCATGGCTTACTGCGACAGCACGATCATGGCTTACTGCAGCCTCAACCTCCCCAGGCTCCCACCTTGGCCTCCTGAGTAGCTGGGACCACAGGCACACCACCATGCCTGGCTAAGTTTTGTATTTTTTGTAATGATGGGGTTTCATCATTTGCGCAGGCTGGTCTGCAACTCCTGGGCTCAAGCAATCCGCCTGCCTCCGAGTGCTGGGATTACAGGCACGAACCACTGCCCCCAGCCAATCATCACCACTTTGGAGTCTCCACAACTAGCCAGGAGTCAAAAATTTTGGCCAGAGAAGCCCCAGAACCCAGAGGAATCAAACAGTAAGTACTACAACAGTGTTTCTAAATATGTGTGCCGTAAAGCTCTCCAGGTTCCTGAGATGTTAATTGGTAGTACCTGGTGAAACAGGACTGAGAAAGGGGTTCAATAGAGCTGACAGGCCTCTGTACTGCAGGATTTCTCAACACATTTAAGCAATGTGCTATGCCCCTTATATATGTTGTCGTTTAACAATCTATGACATGGGTCTTACTGTTTTTCCCATTTTTGAAATGAACAAGCTGAAGAAACTCGGAGAGTGAGTTACCTGCTCCAGACCACACAGAGGTACCACCATAAGTCACAGAACGGGACTGTAGGATCAGGTCTTTCTGGCATCCAACACTGGTTTACGATCATTTGAAGCAATACTGTTTCTAATATGTTGATGGGCACTACACCACTCCTAGAAGGACAGACAGCAATAAAGTGTTTCCCGAATTGATTTGACTGAGGAGCCCCTTTGAGTGAATCAGCACTCAAGACTAGCCATGGAGCATGTTTTAAGAAACATTGTTGGGCAAATAATGTTTATTAATAGGGACACATAAATGAAACCTTAGTTTAATAGATAAGCATTTTTTACCTCCAGGTTCATAAGCTTCACTTGATGGCTCATTTCTTTTGAATGTTATTTGGTATGACATTGCAATTCTAACATATTCACTCTTTTGGATTTGACTTACCTAGTAATTTGACTCATTATGTCACTAATTTTGGTAAACTATATTCACATCAAGAGTATAAACTTTAACTTGCTGCGTATCTCAATGGGTCTGCAATTTGCATTTTGGGGTGAGATGATTCTTTATTGTACATTACTGACCAAAACTTTGCAGGACATCTAGCATCCCTGATCCCTGCTGACTAAATACCAGTAGCAGTAGTACCACCATTACCACCACTACCACCACCACCACCACCACCACCACCACCCACCCCCACCATACTCAGTCACTGTGACAAGAAAACATCCCCATAATTTCAAACCTGCTTCCAGAGGAGCAGTGTCACCCAAGCTGAGAACTATGGGTTAAGAGTCAAACAGAAAGTTCAATAAAATGTGAAAATAAACACCTAGCCAAACCCTGCATTCAGTATTCCAGCAAAGCTATGGTCATGCTATCGTCAATCCTGCGTGTCCAGCGTTTCATGACATTTCTCCTTATTCTGTTAATAACACAAACAGATTCAATACAAACTGCCAAAATACCATTTGTAGCCACGAGGGCTGAGTCCTGTGCTCTTTGCCAATAGCAGCAATAAAGCTGGGCAGAAGCTAAACCCAGGACTGCATGGAATATTGGCTATCTGTGGTAGCAGCACAAAATGAGACGTATACCTGAATAGTCTATCATTTTGTCAAATCTGGACTTTAAAAAGGATGCTGGGGTTTTTTTTCTCTTAAAAAGATTTACTATCAAAAAGCTTGCTCCCTTTAAATACTGAGCCAATTCATCAATGCAGCTCCATTCTTTTTAGGATTATTAAGGCCCAAATAATCTCAGACTAAAACAAGAAATAAAAAACTGGACTGTAGGTTCAGTAACATATTCACAGACATGTCAGTATGCACCCAGGAACACTGGTTTCATTTCTTGATTGGAATGCTTATCACCATAAAATCTTCTGCTAGAGTCACTTCTTGGAGATCTAACACTGATTCAGCTTGCTTTTTTAGTTCTGCAATGCCATCTGTTTCTCCTTCTCTGGCCAAGGCAACTGGTTTGTACCTCTGACTGAAGTGAGTCAGAACCAGCCTCTTTGCACGGCACAACTTTGCAAATGTGGCTGCCATCTGTGGTGTGCTGTGGCCGTGCTCCTTTGCTTTGTCCATCTGGGCATCATCCAGGGTCGCTTCGTGGATCAACAGGTCTGCTTCAAAACACAGCTTTACTCCTCCATCACCCACAACCCCAGAGCAGTCACCCAATATGCAGATTTTTCTTCCAACAATAGGCTTTTTTAAGACATCTTGGGGAGAAATTGTAACCCCATTTTCCAGAACAACAGAAATTCCATTTTTCAGCTTCCCATAGGCAGGACCTGGTGGAACACCTAATGATGAAGGCAGATAACATTACATTATAGGAATGGAATTTATGACTTTTCAAGAGTCTATTTTAACAGCATTGCAAATAGCTAATGGAAAAGGCATCCATAATTGTTATAAATGTTTTACTACTTGTGGAAAACTGGAATTATTTATACATTTTTAAAGTTTCAGTGTTGATTGATATTAGCAATGCCTTAGTACTTAAAACATTTCCCATGCATACATGTCAGACAAGTTTTAGTCTCCTAAGTATCACTAGGACCTTATTGTAGTCACTATAACATCCTTGATTCTCTGTCGTGCAAGGAAACAACAGTTTTTGAGAGTGCTTTATTTAATAAGCTCACTTTTGGGTAAAATTTGAGAGTGCATTTAAATAATGATATAATCAGGCTGGGCGCAGTGGCTCATGCCTGTAATCCTAGCACTTTGTGAGGCCAAGGCAGGCAGATCACTTGAGCTCAGGAGTTCGAGACCAGCCTGGCCACATGGCGAGACCTTGCCTCTACTAAAAATACAAAAAATTAGCCAGGCGTAGTGGTGCACACCTGTAGTCCCAGCTACATGGGAGGCCAAGGCACGAGAATTGCTTTAACCCAGGGGGCAGAAGTTGCAGTGAGCGAGCTGAGATCACACCACTGCACTCCAGCCTGGACAACAGAGTAAGACTGCCTCAAAAACAAACAAACAAACAAACAAACAAACAAAAACACGATATAATCAACACCTCGTCAAAACAAGTACCTAAAAGTAACTTAATAAAAAAATTGTTAGTGAAGATTGCTTGTATTACAAGATCAAGGAGCATTTTTTCAGGCAATTGTACATTATTAATCTTCTTGGTAGACGGGCAGTTCCACACTTAATCAAAGTGGGCTTAAATCTCATACTAATTTAAAATAAGACCTGATCATCACTATGGACAATACTTACAAACTAGTATAACATGACCACCAATTCCAACACAGATCATGTTTAAAGTTTCCAAATATAATAGTATTTCTACAGGCTTTCAGGTAATAAAAATACCATTAACCTAAGTCACTTTTCGTCATTATCTAGCATTTTGTTTTAGTTGAGGAAGAGATCGCATAAATAAAAAAACAAGCACACACAAAATGCCACCGTGCTTTTTACAGGCACTGCCACACCATGCCCATGAAGGCAGTGACACTGGAGATATAATGTACCTGCACTCTACCTCGCAAGAGGTGCTGAAGATCCCCTCATGCATACTGGCTTAGCATGGAGGAGGTGTGAAGACTTAGATGGGCCCCAAGCCCACCTCTGCATGCTTGCTTTCCACTGTAATGAACCCTGGTATATCAAACTGGTTGAGGCACAGGGTTTTGAATACCAAATTAATTTAATGAAGGTTAAATTAGTAAGCAAAGTAGATAGAGAAGGAAACTCTGAAAGCACATGGTTGCAGTTATAAGGTTAAGATCAATGGCAAAAATTCTCAGACCAAAGATGTCATCAAAAACACATATCAATGGGAAGACGTGAAAAAATAAAGCCTGGACCTAAAGCCACCACCACTATCACCCAAATCACCTTGCCAACCAAGATAGTATAAGAAAGAATGTGGATCCAGGAAGCTGAAGACAGGATTCAAATGTATACTTGGCTTTTGTTCTAAATAGCATTTTTTGGTCCCATGGATTTTCCTTAATAAGCAAACTTTGGGCAAAGGGACTAAGTGGAAAAAATGTCAGTTTTAGGCCTGGGATAGAGGAGTGGAAGTTTACTATGACACTTTTTTTTTTTTTTTCTTGAGACAGAGTCTCACTTTGTCACCCAAGCTGGAGTATAGTAGCTCCATCTTGGCTCACTGCAGCCTTGACCTCCCGGGTTCAAGTGATCCTCCTGCTTCAGCCCCCCAAGTAGCTGGGACTACAGGCGCATGCCACCACGCCCAGTTAATTTTTGTATTTTTAGTAGAGATGGGGTTTCGTCATGTTGCCAAGGCTGGTCTTGAACTCCTGAACTCAAGTGATCCGCCCGCCTCGGCTTCCCAAAGTGCTAGGATTACAGGCATGAGCCACCACTCCTGGCCTTACTATGACACTTCTTATAGCTTCAGTTAATAGGAGCCCTATTGATAAGAAGTGGGGGAAAAGCATAAAAACAAAAAAAAGACACTTACCAAGGTCTTTTAGCTTCTGTGCATTGAGTTTACCTGGGCGTTTCTTTTCCACGACTGAAAACCCAAATGAGGGAATTCTGTGAAAGAGGCGAAATGCTTTTACAACAAACTGTTCATCATCAAACAGAAGGTACGAGTTTTCTTCTGAGTCTAATAGGATAGTTCTTCCTTGTTCCTCTTTGGGAGGACTGCCTGCTCTATTCACATGTGCAAATTCTTTTAATTCTTCTGCAGGACATTGATCCGCTGTAGGAACCAGTTCATGAACCACATAACGGAAGACCAGCTCCGTGTGAGAGAGTTCCATGGTTCGCCAGATAAAGTCCCGAAGCCCTACAGGGCCATAGATTTCAATAGGCTGTCTGGACACCATGGAGCCACTCTGCAGGCTGATTGTGCAGAGGAGCCCAGGAAGGCCAAAGAAATGGTCTCCATGAAGATGTGTGATGAAGATCTTGGTAATTCTCCCTTTTGATGGAGATAGAGAAATACATTTGGAAATTTTTCATTAACTAAAAACCCATACAAAGCTCTTTGAAACAAGCCTAACACTTTCCATTAAAAATAGTAAATTGAATTTAAAAGTTCTACTTACCATCATAAACTTATTCATTTACATTTTGCTACATGATTCCAAAAACAAGAAAGACAGGCTTTATTTCATCAGATGGTTTTTTGTTTGTTTGTTTGTTTGTTTGTTTTTAATAGTTTTTTTAAAGAGACAGGTCTTGCTCTGTCATCCAGGCTGGAGTGTAGTGGTGTGATCATAGCTCACTGCAGCTTGACCTCCTGGGCTCAAGTGATCCTACTGCCTCAGCCTCCCAAGCAGCTAGGACTACAGGAGCCTACCACTATGTCTGGCTTTTTCTTTTTTTTTAATTTTGTAGAGATGGGGTCTTGCTACGTTGCCCAGGCTGGTCTCAAACTCCTGGCCTTAAGCAATTCTCCCATCTTGGCCTCCCAAAGTGCTGGGATTACTGTGCCTAGACCCGCTAGATGGTTTCAGTAAGATATAACATTTTTCATAAAACATCTTCATATTACATAGTTTTACAGCTCTCAGAGTATTTTCATACATTTTCTGCCACATAAAAAAACAAGTAAAATATATAAGTGCACCAAAATAATTCACTTAACTATTAAATAGATAGGTCTCAAGTATCAAAAACATCTAGCAATTACATTGCTCCCTACTGCTCCCTCTGAGAAAAGCAAACATGTATTCCAGGAAAACAAAATGTTCCACTGGCTCCAACTGACTGGACCAGTGCCTGAACCCAAAATTGCCTTTTAAGGACTCCCTATGCTGGACAGGGATTAACCAATCAGGTCACAGCCTGCTTGTCTGGGTGAGGTTGAAGAAGATGGAGAAAAAGGAAAGAGGGTGAGGAAGGGAGGGGAAAAGGAGGAGGGAGAATGGAGGTAGGAGAGGAACAAGGTGAGGAACTGAGAAGGAAGATGGGCAATAGATGCCAGAATGCAGGAGGGCCGATTATATAAGGGTACTTGGGTCCATTCTTCCTTTCAGTCTGAACTAACACAACAGTTTTTTCAGTGCATATGGGCTTAGGTTATAACTTGGTTTAGCCAATGGTAAACCGAATTTATTGCTGGAATGTGGCAGGATGCCATATCAGCATTTTCTGAGATGCACCACATGGCATTTCAAAAGTAACAACCACAATTTACACATTTCTAGTACAAAAGAGGCTTCTGGTGCTTTGCCCAAGGCCCACCTATTTTAAATATTTGATGCTATAAAAGTACAGAAACAGTTTACTGATACCATAAAAGAACAGGAATAGTTTACTATAATGTGATTTGTTCCATAATATCAAGTGTTCTCCAAGGAAGTCTTCCCAGAATTACAACATCAAGCTCAGGCCCCAGCAACAGAGAGAACAATAGATTGGCACAGGCTGATTGTGGAACTTGTGAATCCCCAGGAGACTCGCTAGAAGTTTCCTCAATATGCTCCTTTTTGCTGTTTTTTTTTTTACTGCCTGAATCCCTCATTTCCCCCGTCTCCCTGTCCAGATTGCCAAGCCACCTCCATGCGTGACCTGAGGACTCTGCAGACAAAATAACTACAGCAATAGGGCCAGGCGCAGTGGCTCATGCCTGTAATCACACTTTGGGAGGCCAAGGTGGGCGGATCACCTGAGGTCGGGAGTTTGATCACGCGGATCAGCCTGATCAACATGGAGAAACCCTGTCTCTACCAAAAATACACAATTAGCTGGGTGTGATGGCGCATGCCTGTAATCCCAGCTACTTGGGTGGCTGAGGCAGGAGAATCGCTTGAACCCAGGAGGTGGAGGTTGTGGTGAGCCGAGATCACGCCATTGCACTCCAGCCTAGGCAATAAGAGCTAAACTCCATCTCAAAAAAAAAAAAAAAGGAACTACAGCAGTCACTGAGTCCAGATCCCCCAGTGGCCTAAAAACTGCCAGCATCTGACTTTCTGGGCCCTTCCCTATCTACTCTAAAACAAAGCCAAACTGAACACCAAAACAACCTGTGAACCCGAAGTGAGGCAAATTAAGTAAAAAACTGCTTCTTACAGTTATCATAGTTTCAGGGAGACAACACTTCATTTTTCAAGAAACCTGATTTCAAAGGGAGAAGGAATGGCAACCACAATTATCAAAGGTATGAGGAAGCTCTCAAATGAAGACACAAAAATGCCTGAGTTCCCTTTCCCTTGGAAACAAGGAAGTTATGGGGGAATATGTCATCCACAGAGGAGTGGAATACTGAACATTCTCTAAAAATGAAGACATAGGTATATTTACTGGATTTGGAAAAGCTGCAATATATGGTTTGTATACATTGTTCAGTTGAAAAAAAAAGCAGGTTATGCCAAGAGCAGTATAATTCTATGTATGCAGAACTATACACACACTCACACACACACTCCGTACTGTCACCATATCTATATACATAGGAAATTCACCTATGGGGGGGACTCGGACTTTTCTTATTTACACTTTTCTGTTTTCTTTGAGTTTTTACAATAAGCATTTATACTTTTTATATCCTTTAAAAAATCATGCTCTTACAGTACTTTTTCTTTTCTTTTCTTTTCTTTTTTTTTTTTTTTGAGACAGAGTCTTGCTCTGTCACCCAGGCAGGAGTGCAGTGGCTCGATCTCTACTCACTGCAACCTCCAACTCCCAGGCTCTGGTGATTCTCCTGCCTCAGCCTCCTGAGTAGCTGGGATTACAGGCGTCCGCCACCATGCTCGGCTAATTTTTATATTTTTAGTAGAGACGGTGTTTCACCATGTTCGAGGAGGTCACCTCAAACTCCTGACCTCAGGTGATATACGCTTACCTTGGCCTCCCAAAGTGCTAGGATTACAGGCGTGAGCCACCGCGCCTGGCCTATAATACTTTTAATAATCATTTCATATGTACACATGAGTATAGGGTATAGAATAATATACATGGAAGACTTGGAGGAGTGGAAGGGTGGCTGGAGGATGAGGGATGATTAGTTACCTGATGGGTGCAATGTACATTATTTGGTGATGGGTACACTAAATCCCAGACTTCACCACTATGTAATATATCCATGTAACAAAACTGCAATTGTATTCAAAACTTATTATCCCTGGAGGTAGTACAAGCTGAAAGGGTTTCAACCTATTATGGACCTAATGATAGGACCTAATGATAGGTCCATAATAGGTTATGGAGAGAAATTAGTATGTACTGAGGGTGCTTCATTCCAGTTTGAGACTGGGGGCATCTGAATGAAGTACTAGAGAGTCACAGTTAATGCTCTGGGATTACTATCTCACCTTCCTCTCTAAGGCCAGAAATTTTTCTTTTTTTTTCTTTTGAGATGGAGTCTCGCTCTGTTGCCCAGGCTGGAGTGCAGTGGCGTGATCTCGGCTCACCACAACTTCCGCCTCCCAGGTTCAAGCAATTCTCCTGCCTCAGCCTCCCAAGTAGCTGGGATTACAGGCACCTGCCACCACACGCTGCCAATTTTTATATTTTCAGTAGAGATGTGGTTTCACCTTGTTGGCCAGGCTGGTCTCAAACTCCTGACCTCGCTCGTGATCCACCTGCTTTGGCCTCCCAAAGTGCTGGGATTACAGATGTGGGCCACCACTCCTGGCCTCAGAAATTTTTTTTCTAAGCCTATAGAAATGTAGTAAACTAAAGGCTCCTTTGGGCTTTTGGGGTTTTTTGTTTGTTTGTTTGTTTGTTTGGGTTTTTGTGGCCAGGATTAGATTTACCAACTATATGTATGAATGCATGCATTCATGCTTATTTACTTATTTGTTGAGACAGGATCTTGCTCTGTCACCAGGCTGGAGTGCAGTGGCTCAATCATGGCTCATTGCAGCTTTGACCTTCTGGGCTCAAATGATCCTCCCGCCTCAGCCTCCTGCTGGGACCACAGGTGCAAACCACCACACCCGGCTTTTTAATTTCTTGTAGAAACAGAGTCTCTTTTTTTTTTTTTTTTTTTTTTGAGACGGAGTCTCGCTCTGTCGCCCAGGCTGGAGTGCAGTGGCCGGGTCTCAGCTCACTGCAAGCTCCGCCTCCCGGGTTCACGCCATTCTCCTGCCTCAGCCTCCAGAGTGGCTGGGACTACAGGCGCCCGCCACCTCGCCCAGCTAGTTTTTTGTATTTTTAGTAGAGACGGGGTTTCACCGTGTTAGCCAGGATGGTCTCGATCTCCTGACCTTGTGATCCGCCCGTCTCGGCCTCCCAAAGTGCTGGGATTACAGGCTTGAGCCACCGCGCCCGGCCGAGACAGAGTCTCTTTATGTTGCCCAGGTTGGTCTCAAACTCCTGGCCTCAAGTGATCTTCCTGCCTTGGCCTCCCAAAGTGCTGAGATTACAGGCATGAGCCACTGTGCCCAACTCCAACTGTTTATTTAAATCCCATATAGACTGGGCGCAGTGGCTCACACCTGAATCCTAGCACTTTGGGAGGACAAGGTGGGCGGATGGCCTGAGCTCAGGAGTTTGACATCAGCCTGGGCAACATGGCAAAACCCCATCTCTACTAAAAATACAAAAAAAAAAAAAAGCCAGGTGTGGTGGTGTGTGCCTATAATCTCAGCTACTCAGGAGGCTGAGGCATAAGAATCACTTGAACCCAGGAGGCAGAGGTTGTAGTGAGCCAAGATCGCACCACTACACTCCAGCCTAGGTGACAGAGCAAGACTCTGTCTCAAAAAAAAAAAAAATCATATATAAAGGAACTGTAAAATTGTGGTGGATATTTTAGGTGGTCCCTGTGGCCCCTACCCCTTGGTGTTCACATCCTATAATCCCCTCTCCTTCAGTGTGGCCAGGACTTGTGACTTGCTTCTAACCAGTAGAATATGGCACAAGAATGCAATGTGATTACATTATGGGACATAAGACTCCATCTTGCTAGCAGACTTACTCTAGAGTCTCCTTCTCCCATGCTGGCTATGAAGAAGTAAGTAAGCTACCATGAAGCAGAAACCCACAATGCAGAGAACTCAAAGAGCTCAGGGCAGACTGTCCTACCACTGTATGGGTTCTGCCAACAACCTGAAAGAGCTGAGAGATCTTCCCCAGCTGGGCCTCTGATGAAATTGTAACCCCAGCCAACACCTAGACTGCAGTCTACTGAGACCCTGAGGCAGAAAACCTAGCTAAGCCAGGCCCGAACTCCCTAACCCACAGTAACTAGGAGATAATAAATGCAAAAAAGCCATTAAATTTATAATGTTATGCATTATTAGATAATATCAGATAACTAACACGCGTATTAAATAAAAAGATGTATTCCCACAGCCAAACCTCTGGTACTCACTCTTAACAATTTCTTGTTTCTATTTTAGTACACCTTGCCACCTCAACTCCTACTGTCTGAAATGTTATCAAGTCTCTACTCTGACCTATGCCTGCCCGGAGGGCTCTCATGAAGGTTCTCATGAAAGGAATCTCTGTACAATCCAAGTAAAGCAAAGAATAGCACCTGACTTATCTCAAAGTTTCAACACAAGACAGTATATAATTAGGGTTCAACTGTACATACCTGAAGGCCACATGTCCCAAACAATATGCATTAGCTCCTTCCTCTTACAACTCTTTTCCTGACTTCTTCTCTAAGTCCAGGACATCACCATCAGTAACTTGTATTAATTCTTTACTTCCTCACACACTAGACATTCAGTGACCACCTCCTCTTGGCTCTACAAATATCTCTTAAATTGAATCTCTCATCTCCATCTCTATACTTCAACATCCTCCTTCTCTCTCTCTCTCTCTCACACACACACACACACACACACACACACACACACAGTGATGATATGGTTTGGCTGTGTCCCCACCCAAATCTCATCTTGAATTGTAGCTCCCATAGTCCGCCACATCATGGGAGGGACCTGGTGGGAAGCAAATGAATCATGGGGGCAGGTTTTCTCATGCTGTTCTCACAACAGTGAATCAGTCTCATGAGGTCTGATGGTTTGATAAAGCGCAGTTCCCCTACACATGCTTGCTTGCCTGCCACCATGTAAGACATACCTTTGCTCTGCCTTTGCCTTCCACCATGATTGTGAGGCCTCCCCAGCTATGTGGAATTGTGAGTCCATTAAACCTCTTTTTTTAAATTAATAAATTAGTCTTGGGTATTTCTTCATAGCAGTATGAAAATGGCCTGATACAGTAAATTGGTATTGGTAGAGTGGGATAATGCTATAAGGATACCTGGAAATGTGGAAATGACTTTGGAACTGGGTAGCAGGCAGAGGTTGGAACAGTTTGGAGTGCTCAGAAGGAGACAGGAAAATGTGGGAAGGTTTAGAACTTCCTAGAGACTTGGGAGGGCTTAGAAGACAGGAAGACGTGGAAGTTTGGAATTTCCTGTTGAATGGTTTTGACCAAAAAGCCCAGACTGAGTTGGTCTCAGATGGAGATGAGGAACTCATTGGGAACTGAAGCAAAGATTATTCTTGCTATGCTTTAGCAAAGAGGGCAGCATTGTGCCACTGCCCTAGAGATCTGTGGAACTTTGAACTTGAGAGATGATTTAGGGTATCTGGCAGAAGAAATTTCTAAGCAGCAAAGCATTCAAGAAGTGACTTGGGTGCTCTTAAAAGCATTCACTTTTATGTATTCACAAAGATATGAATTGGAACTTATGTTTAAAGGGAAGCAGAGCATAAAAGTTCAGAGAATTTGCATCCTGACGATGTGATAGAAAAGAAAATCCCATTTTCTGAGGAGAAAATCAAGCTGGCTGCAGAAATTTGTGTAAGTAATGAGGAGCCAAATGTTAATCACCAAGACAATGGGGAAAATGTTGCCAGGGCATGTCAGAGGTCTTCCCAGCAGCCCCTCCCATCACATGCCCAGATGCCTAGAAGGAAAAATGGTTTCCTGGCCTGGGCCCAGGGACTTGCTGCTTTGTGCAGTCTCAGGACTTGGTGCTCTGCGTACCAGTGTGGCTTAAAGGGGCCAAGGTATAGCTCAGGCTGTTGCTTCAGAGAGTGCAAACCCCAAGCCTTGGCAGCTTAGATGTGGTGTTCGGCCAGTGGAAGCACAGATGTCAAGAACTGAGGTTTGGAAACCTCCTTCTAGATTTCAGAGGATGTATGGAAAAACCTGGATGTCCAGGCAGAAGTCTTCTGCAGGGGTGGAGCCCTCATGAAGAACCTCTACTAGGGCAGTGTGGAAAGGAAATATGGGGTGTGAGACCCCACACATAGCCACTGGGACACTGCTTAGTAGAGCTGTGAGAAGAGGGCTACCATCCTTCAGAACCCAGAATAGCAGATATATTGACAGCTTGCACTGTGTGCATGGAAAAGCTGTAGACACTCAACACCAACCCATGAAAACAGCCGGAAGTGGGCTGCACCCTGTAAAGCCACAGGAGTGGAACTGCCCAATATAATGGGAATCTACCCCTTGCATCAGCATGCCCTGGATATGAGACATGGAGTCAAAGGAGATCATTTCAGAGCTTTAAGATTTGACTGTCCTATTGGATTTTGGACTTGCATGGGGCCTGTAGCCCCTTTGTTTTGGCCAATTTCTCCCATTTTGAATGGGTATATTTACCCAATGCCTGTACCCCCACTGTATCTAAGAAGTAACTAACTTTCTTTTGATTTTACGGGTTCACAGGTAGAAGGGATTTGCCTTGTTTTAGATGAGACTTTGGACTGTGGACTTTTGAAGTAATGCTGAAATGAGTTAAGACTTTGGGGGACTATTGGAAAGGCATGATTGGTTTTGAAATGTGAGGACATAAGGTTTTAGAGGGGTCAGGGGTGGAATGATATGGTTTACCTATGTCCCACCCAAATCTCACCTTGAATTGTAGCTCCCATAATCCCCACATGTCATGGGAGGGACCTGGTGGGAAGTAATTGAATCATGGCGGGCAGGTTCTCTCATGCTGTTCTCATGATAGTGAATAAGTCTCATGAGATCTGATGAGTTGATAAAGGGTGGTTCCCCTGCACATGCTCTCTTGCCTTCCACCATGTAAGACATGGCTTTGCTCTGCCTTCGCCTTCCACCATGATTGTGAGGCCTCCCCAGTCATGTGGAATTGCGAGTCCATTAAACCTCTTTTTTTGTTGTTTTAATAAATTACCCAGTCTTTGGTATTTCTTCATAGCAGTATGAAAATAAATTAATACAAGTGAATTGCAACTGCCTTGGAACTGGTCTCCCTGACGCTATTCTCTCTCTCTCAATACATGTGCCATCAGAAAATTCTGTCCTAAAACACAAACAAGATCGCATTATTCCCCCCTTAAAAACACGAATGGTTCCTTTTTCCCAGTAAAATAATAAAGTCTAAATATCTTACTATGCTACAGAGGACTTCACAGTCAGCCCTCACCTTTTCAGCATTCTTAGTTCCATCTAGCCTAGCCAACTACTCAATGCTCCCCAAGTTTCCAGTTTCCTGGAAACTTCCTTACTTGTTGCTCACTTTGTTGTCTGTTCCCTCAATGTCCATCTCTACTCTCTCAGAAAAACTTCTATTTATCTCTTGGATCCCAGCTCAACTGTTAACAATCTCTGGGATGCCTTCTCTTAATGAATGGTTAGTTACTTCCCCCTACTTTGTGTTCCAAAGTACTTAGAAAATACCTCCATTATTCTACTTATCAGATTACATGATTGATTACTGTCCGTTTGCATGTCAGTTTCCATCACTAGACCAAGAGATCCTTGAACACTAGAAGTATCTTTAGTCACCAAGTGCCAGGTACTGTGATGAGTTGTAGGAATAATGATTTCAATACTATTTATCAAGACCTAATAAGTGAGAGGCACTATTCTAAGTTGCTAAACGTCTTATCCATTCACTAAAGTAAAGTAAGTTCCATAATCATTTACATACTTAGTAAGATGCCTAGCTGAAGAGATATAGCTAGGCACCTACTAGGTATATAAATGATCATGGAACCTACTTTACAGTATAGGGAGATAAAGAACACAGAAACAAACTAAATAACATAATTTCAGATACTGATAATGCAAAGAAGTCAATAAAAATAGGACAAAGTAAAGAAATGACTGGGGTGAGAGAGGAACTATTTAATACAGGAGGATCTGGTAAAGCCTCTGAGAAGATGGCATTTGAGCTAAGATTTAACTGACAAAGAGGCACCCACACAGAGAATAAGTGATTACATGTAATTCTCATAACACCCTTTCTAAGTAGACTTTTTATCCCCATTTGCAAGATGGGGAAAGTAAAGTCGAAGTTTGCTGGTCTGCTAAGGTCACAAGCCCAACACACAGCCAGGACTAGAACCCAGGTCTGCCTGACTCTGAGCTGAAGCTTTTCACCATTGGACTGCTCTGTCTCCCGGGTGCTGGCCTCTGCTCACTCCATTCCCTCTGGCTGAAATGCCCCTCTTCTCCTCAGCCCTGAAATTCCTCCTCCTCCTCTGACAACCGACAAGTCAACTTCTCTGAGAAGTTTGCCCTGATAACGTCAAGAGGAAAAGAGCATCTCCCTCCTCCAAACATTTCCTACCCTTTGCATCCTCTCAGGAAAACTATCTCCTGGTAGAAGTAAGTATGTACACTGCTTCCTTGCTAAAGTAGTGTCCATCTAATATGCCTGGTATATCCCATGACATTTCCCAAACCCCGAGCCTACATGAACCCTTGCTCTCAACATCCACAGGATAAATGAAAAGCAGGTAAATAAGTAAATGAAGTCCAGTGGACTTGGCCTTCCAAGTCTCACCAGGATCTAGCATTGAAGTGGGATGCAACCATCAGGGCTGTTTCCGAACAAAATGTCCAAGGAGAGCCAAGAAAATGAAGCAGAACAACAAAAAAATCTTAATGAGATAGCTGAAGGCACACTAACCTGCTTTAAGTTGGCTTTTCATAAGCTGTGTCTGTGTTCCCTCCCCACAGTCAAAGAGCCAGCACTCGCCTTCACACCGAAGGACCACAGCAGAGGCACCCCGGGTTGGAGATGGATATGCTGCACCCGTCCCCAGAAATGTCACATCCATAGACATCTTCCACCCTGCAACAGAAAGATCATCTGCGGATTATTTCATATCACTGCACCAAAAACACATTCCTGTAATATTTATCACTATTATTACTTTTTGGTTATTTAGAAGTCTGGATTCTTGTTCTCTCATAGTATTCCACACATATCCACAGTAAGATTTTAAATAACTTGGCAAAACTACAAGTTAACAAATCTTGTATAATCGTTCACACACCCAAACAAACAAAAATAACCAAACCCAGGCAATTAAAAACTATAGTTGAATTTTAACTATGTGATGTTCTCAAAAAGGCAAAACTATGGAGACAGTAAAAAGAATAGCCCTTGCTAGTGATACAGGGGGAGGGAAGGAAGAATGAACAAGTGGAGCACAGGGGATGTTTAGGGCAGTGAAACGATTCTGTATGATATAGTAAGACAGACATACATCATTATACATTGGTCAATTGTATACAGACTGAACAACACTAGAGTGAATGAGTTCAATGTAAACTTTAGTTGACAGTGTATCAATATTGGCTCATCAACTGTAACATGTAGCACATTTTTCTTTTTTTTTTTCATGAGCCCTTAAGCTTCTGACATGTACCACATTAATGCAAGATGTTAATACAAGGGAAACTGAGGGGTGAGAGATAAGAGAATATATGGGAACTCTCTGTACTCTCTACTTATTAACTATAAAATAAAATTCCTTCTAATAAACACTAAACAACAACAACTCTAGCTGAGATACTGGGCAAGAGATGGTATTTAATGATGCCTACCAAATGGTGTCTCTGATGCCCATAATGATCAGCCCTTTCTCTAAACAATCATAACAGTAATGCTCTATGATGCTCTCCAGTCATGCTGATATTTCACAATAATGCTGAACAAATGTCTCACTCCCTACGTGACATGGTCCATGACTCACGAGGACTTGGGACTCTGCTATTTTAAGTGAGCAGCAATAACCTGTTGAATGTGCAGGTTTATTCCAACTCCTAGCACTATTCCTTTCACTATTTCCAGGTGCATCTGACATCGCTGACATACTTATGAGATGGAAGATGTATATCAAACAGAATAAATTAGAATGAACTGAAATTTATACATAACCGATTATAGATTATCCACATTGATGTCAGGGAAGAAAACAAGCTTAAGAAAAACTACTATAAGATAATTTGACCAACAGCTGGATATATAAGATACAAAAACTTCAATAACTCTTCTCAGTCTTAGCAATAACAAGATAAAAACAAAAATGGGGGGGAAACCCATTCCAAGAGCAAAAACAAAATTACCAGAAATAAAGTTAGCAGAAAAGGAACAGCACCCAAAAGATTCACACAAATAAGAGATACACATTACGTCCTTGATAGGATGACTTGAAATCACAGAGATGTTCATCTTTCCTAAGCTAATGTAGATATATTTGGTGCAAATTCTATCAGATTTCCAGTGGGATTTATTTTGGAACAGAAACAATCCAAAAATCATACGGAAGAAAAAATAAATGTCTGAGAAGGGACAAGAAAATTCCAAAACGCAGTGAGTAGTGACCTGCCTTTCTAGGTATTAACATTTACTACAGCAATCTGACATAATTAAAACAGAATAGGCCGGGCACGGAGGCTCATGCCCGTAATCCCAGCACTTTGGGAGGCTGAGGTGGGTGGATCACCTGAGGTCAGGAGTTTGAGACCAGCCTGGCCAAGATGGTGAAACCCTGTCTCTACTAAAAATACAAAAATTAGTCGGGCATGCTGGCACACACCTGTAATCCCATCTACTCAGGAGGCTGAGGCAGGAGAATCGCTTGAATCTGGGAGGCAGCAGTTGTAGTGAGTCAAGATTGTGCAATTGCACTCTAGCCTGGGTGACAGAGTGAGACTCTGTCTCAATAAATAAATAAATAAATAAATAAAACAGAATAATATTGGCACAAAAATAGAGATAAAAGGGAAGGGAAAGTTCAGAAATAAACCAACTACCTATTGGAATCAATACAGTATACAACGAAGGTGTAAAAAGTGTGGTTTCTTTAATGAATGGGACTGACATAATTGGCTGTTCTAGCAGAAAAAAGCAAAGCAAGATGCTCACTGTTGCATTGTATATAAAAACACATTTCACATAGTTAAGAAATTTCAATGTAAAAAATCCAATAACGTGTTCAAAAGAATCAGGAGAATGTTTACATCTTTAACTGTGGAGATGGGAAGCCCTTATTGGCAAGACATAAAATCCAGAAATTTTAAAAACAGACATTTTAACTAAATAAAATCTTTTATACATATCAAGACTCATAAAGTCAAAGGACAAGGAAAAAAAACCTGAAAAAAATAGTTTGGACCCCCTTATGAGAGGGGGTTAATGCTCCTAAAAAAAAGTTTATGCAAATGCATTCAAAATACAAAAATACTGGTGCAACAGAAAACCAGGCAAAGGATATATATACACATACACATGCGCGCGCACACACACACACACACATATATATGAATCACAGAAGAAATCCAAATGGCCTATAAGCATGAAAAAGGTTCAAACAACTATCGTGTATCAATTTAAAAAATTAACAGTAATAAATAAAAGATAAGGGTTCAGTCTTCAGTTAGTTAGTGGAATGCAAAATAAAGAAAAAAGAGGCTGGGTGCAGTAGCTCATGCCTGTAATCCCAGCATTTTGGGAGGCAGCGGTGGGTGGATCGCTTGAGCCCAGGAGTTTGAGACCAGCCTAGGCAACATAGTGAGACCTTGTCTCTACAAAAAAATTAAAAACAAGTATCAGCTGGACATGGAGGCATGTGCTTGTAGTCCCAGCTTGTCAGGAGGCCGAGGCAGGAGGATCATTGGAACCTGGAAGGTTAAGGCTGCAGTGAGCTGTGATCTCACTGCTGCACTCAAGCCTGGCTGACAGAACAAGACAGAACAAGAACACTCTCACAACAAACAAAAAAAGCGACCATTTACCACACATCAGTTGGCAGGCAAGTATCAATGGAGCAATGCTAGCCAGTGCTAAGCAGGATGAGGGTAAATGGGTACTGTCACAAACTAATGGTGACAAAGTTATGAATTGCGATTATGCTTTGGGAGAATAATTTGGCAATATATATTACCAGTAATAATGATGCTGTTGATAATTATATGCTTTCACCCAGCAATTCCCATTTTTCAGAATCTACCCAAATAATAAAGATCTATGTACAATGACGCATATTGTGGTGGTCTCAAGTTGGCTAAAATATGGAAGCAATCTAAATATGTCAATAGGAAAATGGCTGAATATTTTATTGTACATTTGTACTATTGTTTATTCTATCAACTATTTATTCTGCAGCTAATAAAGTCTTCTGTAACTACTGTCATGGAGGGATGACAAAGTTACAGACGGCTATGGCATGATGTCATTTTTATAACAATACCCCAAACCCCTACATTTATGTAAGACAGAGGAAGTCTGATGTGGGAGAGGATACACACCATCCTGTTAATATGGGTTATTTCAGGGGTGATTAAAGTGATGGGGTGGGGGCTGCATGGGTGATTAACTTTTCTTTTAAATCTTTGGATTATGTTTTAATAAGTGGCATTTTATTTAATTTTTTAAAAATTTATATTTACTTAACGCTGATTTTTTTTTTTTTTGGAAATGTGTCATACGCCCAAACATGCTTCTCTAACTACACGCCATCTAGTCTTCCTTTCCATTTTGGGAAACAGCTTCTCCCCATATTTCCTGCCGCCAACCGTCATACATAAGGTAGTGCATCTCTACCTTAAGCATAGCCTTGAGGTTATTGCTAATATCCCTTCCATGTGTTACTCTACATTTTCACCTCCAAGATCAAGTCTTCCTCTGATAATAAAGGAGCTTTATTTGCAGAGGCTTCTTTATTGATTTGCAAGATAGGTAAGAATAAATAGAATGCAGAAAGTTAACATTTGTAAAGGCAAATGAACTGCAGAAGGAATAATAAAATATAATCACTTTGTCATCCCTAACTAATAATGGATTTAGATCAGTAGTACATAACCCCGGGGGCATATTAGAATGACCTGGAGAGCTTTTAAAACATATCAGTGAAGGTATGGTGGCTCATGCTTGTAAACTCAGCATTTTGGCAGGGTAGCTTGAGGCCAGGAGTTCAAGACCAGCCTGGGAAACACAGCAAGACTCTGTGTCTATAAAAAATTAGCCGGGCATGGTGGCATACACCTGTAGTCCCAAACAAAACAAAAAACCACATCAATAATTGGGCTTCATCCCAGAACATTTAGATAAGAAATTCTGCAAGTGAGACATGTTTATTAAAAAATAAAAAATAAAAAAAAATAAAAAGCCTTCTCCTGTGATCCTAACATGGAGTCAGATTTGAGAACCACTTAGTGAAAAGGCTAACAGAGAACTGCAATGGATGGATCAGGTTGATCTAAACTCACCAACTAATCAATCTTTTTAAAAGAAGTTTTATTCTGAAAAACTTCAGACACATATAGAAGTAGAAATTAGCATAATGCAATGCCACACACCCATCATCGAACTTCAACAATTGTTAACTCATAGGCAATCATGTTTCATCTATACACACCAACCCCATTACTCCAAGAATACTTGATAAGACAAAGCTGAGCTGTCTGATGGAAGCACCCCATTAGGCAGCACGCATTGTCTAGCTGTCTCTCTTTCTGATGTTAACAGACACTAGTGATCATTGCCAGAATCCATTATTTCATTAGAGGTTGCCAAAAGGTGATAGTGTCTCATTTCTTTTGTATGTATTTGCTGGCATTCCCTGGTCAACTGTTACCCTATGATGCTAAAAGGTCCACAAAGAGGCAAGATGCTCTCTAGCTCCTGGCGTGATACAATGTGAAAAACACAGTAATCCCCCATTAAGCTCGCTTGCCAAAAAATAGAACCTGACCTGAACAAGGCTGCAGGTCTAAATATCTGCTTATTAAAGGAGATGGAAAAAGCAAAATCCTGGATGTAGAAAACGTGAACCGTACAAATGACTTGTTCTTCAAGTAAAATACGGGGAACAAAATAGACACAGAGGGGAAAAGATTAAGAGAGATCTAACAGACATCAACCAAATGGAACGTGTGTAGTTTGTTTGGATACTGATTTGGACAAACCGGGGAAGAGGAGAAAGACAACTACGAAAATGTAAATGCTGACTGGATAGTAGAGGGTAAAATGAGGTGCTAATCACACTGATAACGGCTTTATGTTTTAAAAGGTGTCATTGTGTTTTATAAACATGAACAAGATAACAGATGGAATGTTACATTTCAGATTTGCTTTCAAATACTACAGTGGGGGAGAGGGTAACAGATGAAACAGGATTGATCATGAATTGGAAGTTCAGTACACTATTCAATTTTCATATATGACTTGAAGGTTTCCATAATAATTTAAAACAAATATAATGAAAACCCTCCAAACAGGTCGGGAAATAATTAGAAATTATTTCATCAATGGTGCATGTTTTGGGACATGCACCATTCTAGGCACTAGGAATTAAATGCGAGCAAACCAGATTAGGTCCCTGTCTTCTTGGACAAAAAACAAAAACAGGCCGGGCGCGGTGGCTCAAGCCTGTAATCCCAGCACTTTGGGAGGCCGAGACGGGCGGATCACAAGGTCAGGAGTTCGAGACCATCCTGGCTAACACGGTGAAACCCCGTCTCTACTAAAAAATACAAAAAACTAGCCGGGCGAGGTGGCGGGCGCCTGTAGTCCCAGCTACTCGGGAGGCTGAGGCAGGAGAATGGCGGCGTGAACCCGGGAGGCGGAGCTTGCAGTGAGCTGAGATCCGGCCACTGCACTCCAGCCTGGGCGACAGAGCAAGACTCTGTCTCAAAAAAAAAAAAAAAAAAAACCAAAACCCAGCTGCTTGCTTTCTCAAGACTGTGATCCACATTCGGCGAAGTGCATATTCCAGTCGTGATCACAGTACTGTCATTTCACTCTGGGCCCGTGGATCTCGGTCCTGGCCACAGATCACAATTCCCCGGTGATGATGGGGCATCAGCATTTGGAGGCTTCCCAAACGATTCTACTGGCTGCCGGGTTGAGAACCAGAGCTCCTTCGTTTTCAGACAGGCCGTGTCAACCCTGCAATCACCCTGCGTTGTGCATAGGGCAGATACCGCCGTCCTCCATCTTAGAGCTGAAAGAACCGGGGCCGGGAGGCGGAAAGTGAGAGGCCGAGGTACAGGTAGGGCCAAAGGCCAGATTTCCGCCTCTAGAGAGCTCAGGCTCCCCCATGAGACCGTGTTAGCCTCGAAAAAGGCGGGGTGGGCGGCGGCGCCGGGCGGCCGAGGCTCCGGCCCGGGGCGGTGAACGAGGCGCGTCCTCGCTCCCGGGCGCTCCCCAGGCTTAGGTCCCCGGCGCCGGGCCGGGCCTGGTCGAGCCGGCGAGTCCCGAGGAAGCGCGCCCGCCCCCCTCTGGCATGCCCACCGCACTCACCCTCGAGGCCCGCGCCAGAAGCCGAGGGAGGCGCAGGCCCACACCCTGGCCCAACCGTCCGCGGGGCTGCAATGCGCCCTGGCGGAAGTGCGCCGCCGGCCGGGTCCCGCGCGGCCGCTCTAGGATGCGAGGGAGGTCCGCGCTCGGTGGCACCCGCCCGGGGCCTGGCTCTGGGCGCGCTTCTGGGCTTCCCCTGGGCAGCGAGGGCAGTGTCTGCGTTTACCTCCTTCCCAGGTCGCTGTGTGTCAGGTGGTGACGGTCGACCTGAGGAACAGAGCGGGCTAAACCAAAAGGGAAAAAGTGACTCTTCTTTTGTTTTCCGTGTAATATTTTCCACACAGGAGTGTTCTTCCTGATGTTTTGCTCATATGTATCGTTTTTGGTCTTTGGTTGGGAGGAATCTTTACTGTCTTTCATCCACTAAGATCCTTTGCCTGAACATTCACCTTCATAAAGCCCCATCCATATTCCATTTTCCTACTCCAGGTTGGAATATTTGCTTAACATCTGAAGCTGATTGTACCGTACTCACTCCAAGCCTTGCAGACGTGTTCTCTTAGGTAGTGGACGTGGGATTGAAAAAGCCCAGGATGGCCGTATA
Source organism: Macaca nemestrina (assembly GCF_043159975.1). Taxonomy (NCBI): domain Eukaryota; kingdom Metazoa; phylum Chordata; class Mammalia; order Primates; family Cercopithecidae; genus Macaca; species Macaca nemestrina. Next base: position 40,761,140 of record NC_092143.1, read on the forward strand.
CAGAACGGGCACGTGGCGATTATAGATCACAGGGAAAAACTCCTTCAGTTTGAATAACAGCTTTAAAAAAAGTATTTCAGTCTCCTATGTACTGCCAGATGCACTGATTTCATGCTCAGTATACCTGAAGTGATCAAAATATCCAGCAGCTGGCTGGGCGCCGTGGCTCACGCCTGTAGTCTCAGCACTTTGGGAGGCCAAGGCGGGCGGATTGCCTGAGCTCAGGAGTTCAAGACCAACCTGGCCAACATGGCAAAACCTCGTCTCTACTAAAAATACAAAACAAGAAAAAAAAATTATCCGGGCATGGAGGCACAGGCCTGTAGTCCCAGCTACGCGGGAGTCTTAGGCATGAGAATCGCTTGAACCTGGGAGGTGGAGGTTGCGGTGAGCCAAGATCGCACCACTGCCTTCCAGCCTGGGCGACAGAGCAAGACTCTGTCTAAAAAACAAAAACAAAAAAAATCCAGCGGCTTCAAAATAGGAATCGGAGTGGGGTTTTTTGAAACTACCAGGACAGAGAGACTAGCACTTTTTAAAAAATCATTAATTGATCTACTTATTGGACTCTTTCAACCTTTATTCAAATATTAATGGAGCTTTGACTTTGTGGATAGTATTATTTTTGGTGCTGAGAGATTTTTAAAATTTGTCATGGTCCCTGGTTTTGGGGTTTGTTTGTTTGTTTTTGAGACAGGGTCTCACTCTATCACTGCGGTTGGAGTGCAGTGACGCGATCTCAGCTCACTGCAACCTCTGACTCCTGGGCTCAACCAATCCTCCCACCTCGGCTTCCCAAGTGTTCGTAGCTGGGACTACAGGACTACAACCTCCCAAGTAGCTGGCACTACAGGCAAGTCACCACACCCAGCTAATTTTTTTTTTTTTTTTAAGATGAGGTTTCACTATGTTGCCCAGGCTGGTCTCAAACTCCTAAAGTCAAGCGATCCACCCGCTTCAGTGTCCCAAAGTGCTGGGATTACAGGCGTGAGCCACCGTGCCCTGCCAGTCCCTGGTTTTAAGGAGCCTATACTCAGGTTGGCAAAAGTTGTCAGGAAACAATCCACTGAAAAGGATATGGAAAAAGGGAGATCACTAGCTAAGAGATCAGTGAGGAAGAGGTAGAATTTGAGCTGGGTCTTGTAGGATGGATGACACTCGAATTAATGTGGAAATGAAAAAAATAAAATGGACTTGGTCAAGTGGGGTCTAAATTAGCAAAGCATTAAACACTGGAACTTGAACTTATCTATCCTGACACTTGCCTAGCTAAAAGTTCCTTAAGAAGACACATAGCATTCTACAGCTTGGTCTTGATCACAATCAGCTAGGACAGCAGTCCCCAACTTTTTTGGCACCACAGACCAGTTTCATGGAAGACAATCTTTCCTTGGGGACAGGGGGTGGGGGATACAGTTTGGGGGTGAAAGTGTTC